>NC_081834.1:75321418-75951454 GCF_030867095.1 Alligator mississippiensis
GTGGGGGGCTCTGCCACGAGCCCCCAGAAGCCTTAGGCCAATGCAGCAGCTGGTGAGTGGGGTTTTTTGTTCTTTTTTTTAAGGGCTGGGAGCTGGGGTGGGTGGGTCAGCCAAAGGGGTGGGGGGGAGTGCAGGCAGGGGTCAGGGAGCCCATGGCAGAGCCCCCCACAGAGCATGGAACAGTGGGGGGGGGGGCAGCAGGGATCACTCTCCCACCTGGCAACAGCCAGAGAGTGGAAGCTTATTTTTAAAGAACCAGGAGCAGGGTTGGGCAGGGCAGCCATGGGGGTGAGGGGCATGCCTGGGAGAGTGGGTGGGGGTCGGAGGGTACTGGCAGGGGATGGATCCTGGAAGGGGTACTCCATGGTGCCCGCCCCCTCCTCCAGCTCCCCCCTCCTCGCCCATCCCCAAGCTCTCCAAATCTTTTCTGAATCAATTCAAAGAGCTTCAAATCGATTCTGATCTTGTAACTGGTCTCCCGATTCGACTCCAATTCAGAGATTCGGCTGCCAAATCGGGCCGAATCTCCTCTGAATCGATTCGGCACCCGAGGCTTCACACAGCCCGAATGGCTATGAACCAAAGGCAAGGATGTGCGCAATAGAACTGATGGAACACTTTGACTATGTTTCCATCAGTTTTACCGGGTGGTGTTATAAGTCTCACAGGAAACCTTAGAAAGCATTACAAATAGTACACAAAACCTCTCAGCAAAAGGAATTTGCTTGAATTTGGAATGCATTGCAGGTCAGACACTTGCCTTAACTCCCATTCTCAATGCTTCATAACCTTTGCAACCAACCTTGACAGCCCGCCAACCGAGCACCTCAGCACAGTGTGAAACGAGCCTGACCTAGACTTCCAGCAGTGAACAAGGTTCATCTCGTTGGACGAAATAGAGGTCATGCCCACAATGAATTCAACTGCCACTTCATGTTCAACTGCCCTCCCAGGCCAGAGAACAGTCACTTCCTAGCTTCCTCAATCCCTTTTTCACCACATCGTATCAGCAGCTGCTGCTGGGAGCTGAGAGAGACAGCAAGGAAAACACAGGCTTTCACTACAGGTCCAATCCTCCATGGTGCTGAGTTCTAGTCTCAAAGATGTTCTCTGGGCAGCACTGAATGGAGCACCTCACTGCTGGCATTCAATACACAGGAGGGCCGGACCCTTGAAGAGACTAAGCTATGTTACCTCTCAGCTCCGTGTTCTTGAGGGAACCCTGGCACAGGACGCAGCCTGTCTGACTCACAAGGATTTCCCCACCTCCCTCCCCTCCTCTACCTGAACAAGAACTGATTACGAAAGACAAGGAAGATGCAGTGGGAGATGCACCTAAAGCCCTCCAGATATGGGAGCAACTGCCGTAGGCATCATTTGGATGTGAGATGGAACCAGATGACAATTCATTTACATGGGAGATGGAAAACAGAAAGCCTGAAGCAAAACCTCAGTGAATTCTGGGATCAGAGAAGCAGGGAAGCTCTGCATGATGGGGAAGCTGTGCTCCAAATGTGATTCAACCCACATTTACACACACCCAGCTCAGCAATTATCAGACTAATTCTAATCTGGATTTACAAAGGACCTTTCCCCCGCCACACACACACCTCATCTAGCCAGAAGTAGGCAGAAGTAAAGTTTAATAGGCATCTCGGGCCGTACATTCCCCGGTCCCAGTATGGGAGGCCTAGTTAAACTCGATTGACTAAAATTTGGTCGCTGGGTTAGAGAATGCAAGAGACCGAGTCAGAGGGGGCATGGCAACATTTGAACAATGGTAAAGGGTTCATCACAGCGTCCAGCCCGTTAGAGGCCTGACCACAAGTGTCATCATACTTTTCCTGGGAGGACTGGTGGAAGTCCTCCGCACAAAGTTTATGAACACTCCAAGTAATCCCCTTAAGTCTGTTAAAAGACTACAGTAAAATCTGAGAGTCATGCTAAACTGAGGCTTGTTCACAACAGGTAAAGTACAAAACACTCAGGATGACTTCACAGTGTGAGCATCTGAGAAGATCCCTTCCAGTTTATTCACAATAATTTCAAGCTGGCTCCTAGATGTCTGGTTACTCCTTAAAACTCAATGTTTTTCCTGGTTGTTATTCAGTTCCTTGAGATGTTCAAACCAGATAACCCCTGGCATAGTTTTCTGAACCTTAATTGTATTAGTTAAGCTTGAGCTAATTTTCCCCAAATTCTCAATTAAACCAGGGTAACGTTGTAATTGTTTTGTTTGTTTTTCCTTGCATGTCTATTACTATTAGTATCATTATACATTTCATATACTTAACAATACATAACTATTCTAGTCAAACTGGTGGTAACCAGGTGTATTTTTCCTTCTCTACTTCTCCTTCCCCACTTGCTCTGCAGCAATGCTTCTTTTACCTAAGCCAAAGATCCCTGTTAAGCCCAGAAATACTGTTGGGTCTGCTCATCAAGAGGCTACCCCTACTAGGACAGTTAGGACAAAAAGATTGGGACGTGCTGAGTTTGAAACACAGAAGGGGATCAGCTTGTACAGGCTGATTGACCCAGTTTGGCTCAGATGGGCCCTAATGAACTGAATGCTGGCCCACGAGGGTGTCAGCTGCACACCCAGCTGGATGCAGAGGTATTCTGTTTACCCGTGTGCTTGTGTCTGACTGCAGTTTATTGTTGCTCTGATGAATTGATTCTTGGCGTATGAGGGTGTCAGCCTGTCTGTGCTGATCAACCTGGCTGGGTCTGGCGTGTCATGTTAATCTGTGTGTGTTTGTGTTATGACTGAGTTGGTGACTGGAGGAACCCAGCCCCATTGAAACTGAGTCCTGCAAGATAGCTCCATTGGGGGGTGAGGACTGGCAGAAGGGAGAGATACAGCTCTGTATAAAAAACACAAGTAACACAAGCAGCACATGGACAGAATTACAAAGACCCTAGAAACACATCCCTAATAAATGAGCACACCCCAAAGGGATGGGCAAATCTGGTAACAGCTAGCACAGAGCACAAGGCAAAACTTGCTGCAGAGTCGTGACTGCACGAGCAGAGGGAGTTCCCAGTGGGGACCAACAGAAACCAGAGACCATGTGGCATCACACAGAGATCTGCTAGCTTTGTACCTGTCAGTTTTCCCAAGGAAAAGGAGGACTGAACAGCCTGCACTCAAAAAGTGACAACATCCAACCAAGAAAAAACTGTGTTTGTGGGGTGTGGGTGTATGTGCACGTATGGGTGTGCACATGGGCCAAAAGCAAAAGTCACAGCACATACCAGTAAGTGACCTCCCTTGACTCCTCCACGTCACCCATTTTCTTCCTGCTCCCCCTTTCCCGTCTGCATCCTGATGCATCTTTTATTCCCATTTTTCCATTCTCCCTCTTTTCTCTTCAGGGCATCTATGCAATTTTCCATCCTTTACTCCAACTCTTGGCTTATCCAATTCGTCTCATTTCCTTGCCTTGTCAGCCTTGTGTCACTCGCTCTTCCTCTTTGCATCCCTCATGCCCCTGCCTTTCTTCACGTGTTACAATCCTATGACTTGATCTGCATAACCATAGAGAGGCTCCCAGACCCTGGCCCTTAGAGCTATTTCATCTTCTCAAACACTTTCAATTTAAATGGCTATAGGCTATTCTGATTTCAGGGGGCATTAGGCACCTAAGTACTTCTAACCACCGGGTCCTCAATGCACAAACAGCTGTTTCTTTATCTCAAGACCCTGGACGCGTACTTGACACCCACAACAGATCCACATTCTCCCAAAAATGGATCCGAGATCACCTGCCTAAACCTAACAGCCAGTGATTTACATACACAGTGGTGATGTCTATTCCATATTTTAGGGGACCCATTCCCATATAGCTTAAACCATATAATCCACATATTCAGTTGCCTCTAGTCTGTAAACCTTCTTGACATTGTCAGGGCTGAGGGGCTGTGGCCAGCAGCCCGGGCACGTGGGCCGGGGAAGTCGGCACGGCAAACTAGAATTGGGCACTGACGCGTGGAGGTTGATTAAAGATTATTTTACTTACACCGTAGATGGTCACGGTGCAGGCAGGAAAACTTGTTTGGTTACAGTTGTAGACAGAAGAAAAGAAGAAAAACTCGAATGATGAGAGCTATTTAAACCGATACGAGAGTCCGTGCTGTGACTCTCAACGAGCGCACAGGGCAGGGGTACGTCAAGGATCATCCGGTGATAGGGAGAGATTCTTGATGGGTGATCAAACCACCATTTGGTCCAAGATTTAAGTAGAAATCCACGAGGTAATCATGGACTCCTTGCCGGAATTCTCTCAGATTTCTCCTGGAATTCTCGGAATCGGGGTTCTCAGGATCCTCCTGAGATTCTTGGAGATCTCCGACTTGGGCGGAAACTGCTCAAGCCTCTTATATGGCTAGCAAGCCAATCGCTAGCTGCCACGTAGGAATAATTTAGAAACAGCCAATAGTGGGACACAAATTTACATATGGGTGGTGGGAACTCCTTTGCACCGGGGTTTTCTCTCTGCAGCTGAGAATTGCACCGTGCAAAGAAAGCTCCATGTGGTGGGAAATAATTCTGCAGTGCCGAAGTGCACACACAATCATTAGGTCATGACAGACATGACACAGTTTCCAAGCAGAGCTTGCAAATCAATGTGGAAATGTCGACACCAGTGCCTTCCCACGTACAGAAGTGGGACGGAGATCACAACTAGAAGGAAAGTAGAGCACCCTGTGGTCCTATTATGAAACAGCTGAGAGACAGCAGACATGAAGGTTGGTTCCAGGTAGAAGGCACTGCAACTATGAGCTATCCCGGCCGCACTTCATAATAAAGTTCTACATGTGGTTAACTGAAGAATAAGAGACGTACTAACAGGCATTTGTTATACAAAGCTAAGCGACAGGCTGCTAGAGGAGGATATAAGCATACTAATGTGCTCAGAGGTTTTATGCCCTGCTTATAAGCAGCAAACAGGCTCACAGGAAGATATAAAAGTCTATAACAAGTGATTAGTCATGTATACCAATCCTAAATTACACATTCACACACAACTTATAATATAGAACAAACCAATAAGCTTCCTGTGCGTTACAGCAGGATATTTCCCAGTCCACATTCCTACATGATGTCATCCTTTGACATTCCTCTCACTTTAAAGCTCAACAGGTAAACCTGAGTCCTGTTCTCTCCCCCCCCCCCCCCCCCCCCAGTCTTGTCTGGAGAGATCAAAGGATTTTTCTCCAGATCATAATAGTGCCTGTCACTACAAATTCAGACTTTCCACTACATTGTTTGATGGGACAGTCTAGTCCAGTGATTTGCAGGTGGGGGGGGGGGGAGGGGGAGAGGGAGGCAGTGTGGAAATCACACACCCCAATACTTCCACTATGGGCAGAATTGATCTTTCAATCAGTAACTCAATTTGTTTCTCCTATTGAAAATTACTGGAGAAGAGAAATATCCTTTTAAACCTTGCTACTGTTCTGTGGGCACAATATTTCTTTTCACTTGCTGTACGTGCATTTTAGGGCATATCTTTTTTGCTGGAAAAGAAGATCCCTTTTTGGGTACCAGTCAAGAAAAATGCAAACTTGGCTTTGGTTTGCCACTGGGGGGGGGAGCCAGGAGAAGCCCTAAATTCTTTATTTCAGCTCTAATGGAATTAAACTCCTATCTCCCCTAGGATTGGTTCCAATGATCCACAGCGTTCCCCACCCAATGCAAGTCAAAGGGACACAAAACTACATTTCCACAGGTCCTTCGGCATGTTACGCGGCCTCCAGCTTCAGGGATCCAAGTGCCCTTTTCAAGAGGCTGTTTGCATTTAAATCCTTCACTAAGGGGCAGAGGACCTTGAAGCAGCTGTATTGTGCTTTGAAAAACTGGCCTGTGGCAGGGCATTTCTATGCAAGTTATCCTCCACATCATAAACTAAAGAGCCAGGAGGAACGTACCAGCAGGTCCCTCAACTGTGCCCAGCATGTTTTGAAAATAAGCAATTTCAAGCCAGTTCTATAAAGGTGTTTAGGTGCCACCTCACTTTAACGGCTGCTTGAGATGCACAGATCTTCAGGCAGCATGGACCAGGCTTAGGGTGCATGGCTTGCTCACATCAATTGGAGCAACCCCAATGCTCTTTTAAGTGAGGAGACCTCTGGGGCAGCTTGAACCTGCTCCCCAGTGCCAAGCCCCTTTCTGGATCTCCGTGCAGGAGACACCCCGTCCTTATATTTTCACAGTGGATGTCACATTAAAGCACTGACTGCTAACTGAAGCAAAGCCTCTGCTCAGATCCCGTGTCACATTTAGGAACCTGAGCACATCGCTTCTGTCAGGCAAAAATTAGGACAATAAGGGAAGAAGTAGCAGGTGTTTTGTTTTTTTTTTTTCCCCCCTGCCATGCAGCAATCATCAAGATCACAACTTGTTCCATCCCCTACTCACAATAAATATGTACAGTATTTAATAGGAACATTGGATAATGCTGCTGCCACAGCAACAGATGAAGGCTTTGCAGATGGGGTGAAACAAGTCTTTGGCTTGTATTAAATATGGGCTTTTCATGAGACCTGCTTAGTGTTTGCAGCAGGCAAGAGAAACACCTAAGAACGGACGGTTTCTGCAGAAGAGTATTTACAACTCTTCCAACGGGTGCAGCAGCCTGCACGTGAAGAGACAAACCATTTGTTTCTTAAAGCTGCAAGCACAGGACTCAACCTGCATAATATTTTGGTCTGAAGATGCAGTATAGGCGTTGCAGGTGAGGCATTACAATGCCAAACCCTATGCCCCTGGTCACCAGCCCTACCTGCCACCCCATCCAGCCTCTTTGCTACCTTCCTATCTCCTCTCACCACCCCCTCACCTTTCAAGTGGGCTGTTGCTCTAACTTGGGGAGGTAGCCCAGTCACCAGTGACACTTTGGGTGTTGCCCCCACCCCTGCTCACCATCAGCCGGCCTCTCCGGACAAACGTGCTCTGAAGCTCCGCTGGCCTCTACCAACCTATTCCCTCAGCCTTTGCCTACCCTCTCTTCCTAGGCCCCCCAGCTAGAATTGCTGATCCAGGACTCCCTCTCCAGCCCTAGGTAGTTAGCAGTAGCCAGGAGTCTTCAACATCACCCTGGTGCTCAAAGGTCTCTTTCACAGGCCTGCAGTCACCATCATATTTCCCCTACCTAGGTCTCAGGCTCAGTCCTCTAAGCCTTTCCGCAGTTCACTCTGGCTCAGACTTTGCCCTCTAGAGCACGCCTGGCTTGGACTGTCCTTCCTATAGGAGTGGAGTGTGGGTGAAGACATCCTCTCACTCCCAGGGGGTCTTCATCCTCCCCATGTACCCTTTGGGACTATCAGCCCTTCAGTCATTGCAAGAAGCACAGAACCTCTCTACTAGATTGAGTTAGCAGCCTCCACATTACCTACTAAGCCACCCTATGCCTCACAGCTTACAAAAAACACCCATGCACCTGATACCAAAAGTCACAAGCCCCTTCCCCACTATCAGCTAACACACAACCAACCCCTCAAAACACCTTCTTTTTCTGTAGTTTCTTTAGTCTACAGTGTACTCACACAAACACTCTCTTACTAGCCAAAGCAACAAACACACTCCAGGCTGCTGGGCTCAGGCTTATATAGCCCTAGGCTCTGCCCCCTTCCAGTCACATGACCACTGAGGCTCTTAGCTAGTTACAGGTGTTTCCCATTACTATCAGCAGCAGCCATTACCTAATGAGCTGCCTGGGGCTCTGCACCATGTAGGCTATTTCCTTTGCAGTTTTTGGAAGCTGAGGATCTACTGCCTAGCCCCAATCTCAGTAAAAGGGGTGGGTGCCTGCTACAGCAAGTACCACTTAGCGCTTGATGGAAGTCAGAGAACACAATGAGCTTGTCGCCTAGCAATTCAAAATGATACAAGGAATAGGCTGGTGTGTAGCCTAACATTTGGGGGTGGGGGGTGGCTTTTCCTTCTATGTGATTAAGCCTAACTAGCTCACCAAGTGCTCACACCTTTGGGGTTACTCTGTAGTTTATGTGCAATCAAAGAGTGGGTCTCAGCCCATTTCTAAGTAGGTAAATGCCCACATAACTTCCTCCACAAGAGGCACTGATGCAGTTAAAGCCTTTTTTCTTTTTTTTAAACCAATAAAGAGTTAGCACTGAAACTGGAAACTGTTCACAAAGTCCTTCGCCCTACTCGGTATCCCAGCTTCACATTGTGTCCCAGGCCAGCAGTCAGCAAAACACATTGCAATGCCCATGATTATGGGGTATTGCTTAAAATGGGGGATCGAGGCTTGGGTCCTTCAGACATTTGACAGGCCTGATTTGAGAGAGATCAGGCTGAAGATTTCAAACAAAAAAAAAGGGTGGGGGGGTGGGGGGGGGTCTTGAGTGGGACATCCCAAAGCACGAAGATAGCAGAGCTTTTTGCACAGAGTTGAATGCATCTCCATCCAAGGTCAGTTGAAAGGTGTTCACATCTTACCTCCCTACCTAGTTGGTAGGGTAGGGTCAGAAGGGACCTGAGCACATCATCAAGTCCGACCCCCTGCCATGGCAGGAAAGAGTACTGGGGTCAAACAACCCTGGTGAGGTGTTCGTCCACCCTCCTCTTAAAGCTCCCCAGGGTAGGAGCCATCACAACTTCTCTTGGACAGTGAAGTAGCACCTCCTGATGTCTAGCTTGAATCTACCCTCTGCCAGCTTGTGACCGTTATTTCTAGTCACTCCTGGTACTGCTCGGGAGAACAGGGACTCCCCCAATGCCTGCTGGTCCCCCCTGACTAGTTTGTAAACAGTCACTAGATCCCCCCTCACGCTTCTCTTGTGGAGGATGAACAGGTTCATGTCCCGTAGCCTCTCCTTGTAGGGCCTGCCCTGCTGACCCCAGATCATGTGCGTGGCCCTCCTCTGGACCCTCTCAATGCTGTCCACATCCCTCCTAAAGTGTGGTGCCCAGAACTGGACACAGTACTCCAACTGCGGCCTGACCAGTGTTGCATGGAGGGGGAGGATCATCTCCTTGGACCTGCTCGAGATGCATCTGTGGATGCATGACAAGGTGCGGTTGGCCTTCCTGACCGCATACCCACACTGTCGGCCCATGTTCATTTTGGCATCAATAATGACTCCAAGATCCTTTTCTGCCTCTGCGCTGATGAGAAGGGAGTTCCCCAGCCTGTAGGTGTGCTGCTGGTTCTTCCCCTCCAGGTACAGCACCTTGCACTTGTCAGTGTTGAAATCCATCCTGTTCTCATCCGCCCACCCCTGTAGCCTGTCTAGGTCTGATTGCAGCCTATTCCTCCCTTCTAGCATGCCCACTTCTCTCCACATCTTAGTGTTGTCTGCAAATTTGAACAGGGTGCTTTTTACCCCCTCGTCCAAGTTACTGGTGAAGATGTTGATCAGTGCCGGCCCGAGGACCGAGCCCTGGAGGAGCCCACTGCCCACATCCCTCCGGGTCAAATAAGACCCGTCCACCACCGCTCTCTGGGTGTGGCCGTCCAGCCAGTTAGTGACCCATTGGACTGTGCAGGTGTCGATGCCACAGTCCCCTAGTTTTTTTTTTTGTTTGTTTTGTTTTTTAATGAGAATGGAGCGAGGGACAGTGTTGAAGGCCTTCCTAAAGTCCAGAAAGACTATGTCCACCGTGACACGTGTGTCCAAGGATTTTGGATAGAAGGCCACCAGGTTGGTCGACAAGACCTGCTTCTAATGAACCCATGTTGGTTTCCCCTAAGCATGAAATCCCCTGCTGGTCCCTCGTGGACATGCACCAGGACCTAGGTAAGACTCACTGGCCTATAGTTTCCTGGGTCCTCCTTCCTCCCTTTTACCTGCTACAATACTATTGCTTGTAATGCAGGGCGGCACATTTTTGCAGACCTTCTCATCAGAAATCAAGCCCTGAAAGTGCCATTGTTTCCTCATGACTGGGAAGTGTCTCCAGCAGGGCAGACGGGAGAGGGATTGCTAGCGGGGAAGGGCACGGGGAGCTTTGCGTGACCGCCACTTCATTGAGTCTGTTGATTACAGTCAGGTTCTTGTCTCAGAGCTTGGCCATAAAATCACACTTGACAACAGGTAAAAGGAGGGCAAATTCAACTTTCAGCCAAAAAGGCTTCATTTAATTTTATTTTGTTCTGGGAGAGGCTGTTCTCTACAACCAATTGCCCCCGGGAAGGGGAGAGCATAAAGACACGTCTACAGTTGCAAATCACAACCTCCACATTTCAGGGTGCAGGAAGGAGCTGCTCTCGGTCTGCTTGCCCTGAGACATGTAAGGGTCTAATTTCCAGCAATGAAACCAGTGAATGTGGAAGCCAAAAAACAGGGTAAGGACGTTGACCCAGTACCATATGGGACAGCTTCTCCCGCCGTGCATGCGTCTCTTCTTTCAGCACTACCGGGAGTTGCATGCCTCGGCTGAGAGGAGACTGCAGGGCACCATTACTGCAAGGTTCAGGTGCACAACTCAGATTGGTGAGAGGGTTTAGATAATCACCAGCCTCACTGGAAAGGCTCAAAAAGGGCGAGCAGCAGAAGAAAATAGAACGGAAGGGAATGAGGCGTCTTAAAGATAAAGGAAGTCACTAGAAATGGGACTTGTGTGTTCAAAAAGAGTTTGGTTGCCGCTGGCCTGCCTAAATTTGGATGGGAGTGTGATCTAGTAGAGAGAGCTCAGGGTTTGTAGTCAGGATGGAGTTCTTGTCCTGGCCCAGGAACGTGGGCTTCCTGGAGACAGCAAGTCAACACACCCAAGTTCAACTTTTGGCTTCTGTAGCGCCTCTACCTCTAAACCTGATCATCCTCTCCCTCTGTCCCACTATAAATACATTAGCTAGATTAGGGGTACCTTATGTATTTCAGCGTGCCCATCACTGCACTCACTAGGCAACAGTCACGCGCAGTTCAGTTAAAGTTCCTAAAGTTTGAATCCCTTTGGTGTGAATCAACATAGAAATGCTACATGTTATTACAATGCCCTTAGACTTGCAAGGACCAGGATTGCATCTAGGAGCCTGCCCTTTAAAATGTATGTCTGGACTTGTGGCTCCATCATCACCTTTGAACACATGCCTCCAGTGGCAAGCTGGAGATACAGAAAGAAAAAAAAAACAACACAGGAGACAGCGATAGAAAATTAGTAACCCTTTTAGCGCCTGCTTCAGTCATGTTGTACAGCTGCTCTGTATAGCAGAGGCCAAGTAAGGAGACAATTAACACAAGATTCTTCAGTATTTCAGGTGACACATTTTTATAAGGACAGCATTGCTTTTCAATACTCTCTAGACAACAGACAGTCTTTTCAGTCCTTAGGGAAGCTTAAGAGCGTGTAGGGAAATCCTCAGGACAGACGTATTCAAAATCCCCAGGAACACTGTAAAAAAGGAGAGGTCAGAAAAGATGCTCGGCCCAGCTGCCTGTGACACTAAAGAAACCTGCCTATCTCACACTGGCTTTCCCTACTGTGGATGTCAATGCAGTGGGGTTCAAACCTATGTGAAAACATACTTCTGCAAAGGTCAACTCTGAGCGTGTGGGCTGGGACAAAAACACACAAGCACAACAAGCATCTGGACTCCAAGACAAGAGTTACTTGCAACAGGAAAGGTCCTTGGAGACGAGCGTTGTGGGGGCATGGGGCTGTTCAACAGCAAGGTTGAAGAGGGTCAGCGATGAGTTTGAGCCTCTAGCGTCTAAGTCCACAGAGGAAAGACACGAGTGCAGATGGGCTCTTGGAAGGCCCTGGGAGCACAGGGCTCATGCCCCTTTCCTCGAAGGGCTCAAGAGAAGTACCAGAGGACACTATTGCCAAGTCTCCCTGTGGCCTGGTGGAGTGGGTACCATCCCTAGTGGCAAAAGTTGTGGGCCCAAGCTCCTGACGGCTGGATCTATGTGGCCCAGACTGCATCCACTGGCTAGAGCCATGCGTTGCAAGGACAGGTCTAGGTGTCCAGGGGCTGGCTGGCAGTAGCATTTTACAGCCCCCATGTCTCTTCCCCTGTGGGGCCCCAGTGAGGTGGGTCAAAAGATGGAACAGAGAATGCAGTCAGGTCTCACTTTTTCGCCTGCTGTTTCAGGCACCGCCCCTGGTGGCAGGGACTGTGGGTTCATGTTGCCACAAAACTAGAGTCCTGTAGCTGCCGTTGCTACACGAGGTCCTTCACGCCCTGGTGCTTGCCTAGCAGCCGGTGCCCAGGGGTGACTGCTGTTAACAGCTGGAGCGGCCCACTTACAAGTCCTGAACCACCTGGCACCCAGCTGGATCTTTTTAGCACCTTGTTTGATCAGTGGCTGGAAAATGCCAAAAAAAACCCATCCCTGCCCTTTGCCCGGGGGTTCAGAGGTCAAGAGAGGCCACGGGGCCCGCCTAGCACTCTTCACACCCAAGCAGAGTCACCCCAACACCCCAGCTGCTTGCCACAGCCCGGGGGCCAGAGCTACCTGGGTAGGAGACGGAGAACTCCAGCTGGCTGGGGATGCAATCCCACAAGCAGACTACTGATGAGGGTTGCGAGCTTCACCTTTGGGCATGCCCCTTGGACCCAGGTTGCCATGCCCTCTCCAGCCAAAGGGGCAGGAGCTGACCTGTGCGCCTGCCTGAGACCGAGTCCAAGCTGCCAGATCACAGGGCTCACGAGCTGAGCCACCGGGCCTAGCGCCAGACCCCACAGCCTCGGCACATCAGCAGCAAGGGCCTGCTGCACCACACACCATGGGACACTGCCCGCCCCAAGTTTCTCTCCTGGCCCCCTTCCCTCTTCCCACCAGGACACACACTAGTCCCACAACAAGAGAAGCCCTGGCAAGGCTGCAGACCCCTGCCTGCCTTGTGGCCTGGCAGCCAAGAACCCTCCTTTCAGGCAGGGGCTATGGGTTTGATTCTCCACCCACCCGGCACCCTCCTCACAGAATGGTTGCGACACAACGGCCGGGAGGACACCCACAGCCATAACACACTTCTGCCATCAGAAAGTACGTAGCCACTGGGCAAGAGGGTGGCCAGGAACCAGAGTGCTCCCCCCACCCTCCTCACCCTGCTGTGAGGTAACCTCCTCGAACCACGAGCGACTCGTGTTCGCTGCCCTGGGTCTGTTTCGAAGCTCCTCGGATCCTGCTGCCCCCTGCCCTGTGTTTTATCACAGTCTCACATGGCCACTGGCTGAAGGCAAATCGACCAGCAGCGTGATCACCTCTAGCTCCTGGTCCAAGGCAGACCCTTGCTCTAGCCAGGGTGTGGCCTCCTCCACCACCTAAATGAACCTCGCTCCCACCCCTTGCTCCCTTTCCCCTGTGGCATTGGCCCAGCCACTGTGGCCTGCAGCAATCCCGATTCTCAGGCCATCTGACTCCTGCAGGAAGCCAGGATCTCACTCACCCTCAAGAATGACACACTGTGATGCCTATTGAACTGTAGACCCTCCTGGCTCTGGGAGGGCCTGATTTATCCCCTGGCTGCAAACAGGACCTTTCTGAAGAGCTAGGATGAGCTCATTGGCTCCTCCACCAAGGTAGTTCCTGCCTCCACTTGCTCAGGCACTAACTGGAGCCCGGGCTGCAGGCAGGACCTAATTCAGGCCCTGGAAGGAGTTTGCTGCCCCCCTCAATCAAAGTTGCTTCCACCCACACCTGCCCAGGCACAAATTGGACCTGGGGGTTGCAAGCAGGGACTCTTCCGGCTCTGGGAGGAGCACACTGGACCCACAGTGAAGGTTGCCCCTTACAAGGCCCCTGTGGGAATGAAGCAGATGCCAGTTTGCAGGCAGGACCTGGTTCAGACTCTGGGAAGAGCTCATTGGCCCCCTCGATGAAGCTTGCTCCTGTTCCTGCCTGCTTAAGCAGTAATTGGCTCCCCCTGACTGCAGACCCAGTTCTGGCTCTGGGAGGACTCCTTTGGAGTCCTGGAGGAAGGCAAAGCATTATGGAAGGACCTCACTTAACCCCCTGGTTTATGCAAGGACCTCCTTGAAGCCATGGGCCAAGGGCTTCCTGTCCTGGCACAGTAGCTAAGCAAAAGCCAGGCATGGGGAGACACAGTGACTCCCAGCCACACAGGCTGCTGCTCTGCTGCACTAAGAGGCCATGGGGAGGACACTGGAGGTCTCTGGTGCACACTTACCATGGCCAGCCAATCTCAGGGGTGGTGAAAAAACACAGACTCAGCAGTCAGAGCCAGGCTGCACCTGGGAAATGCCCAAGGCACCCTAGCGCAGTGCACCACGTGGGCTGGGTAGGACACACAGCTTCGCTCCCTGCCCCTTAGCCCCTTGCCATGTAGGCAGCGCTGTGACCCTGGTACAAAGGGAAACCTGGGGAGGGCAGGGCCCGCCGTGCACCTCACGGTCTGGAGGTTCTGCTGCAGTCCCAGCTGCGGGCCAGCACATGGGTTGCTCTGATCGGCTGTGGTTTTTAGCTGCAAGAGCCACCTCGTTTCACCAACTGGCAGAAAAGAGAATGCAAACCATGCTCCCCACCCACCAGTCCAGCTCAGGCCCACCAGCTCAGGCCACTGTAGACCTGGGAGGGGGTGCCCACGGTCCTGACAAAGAATGTCCCATCACCCCCTGCCCCTCCTCTTGCCTTCACCTAAAATACCATACTCAAGTCTGAAAATTAGATCATATAGAAGGTTCAGGCTAAAGCTGTTTCCATTGCCAGTTGTGGGCCTGGCTGGGTAGGTTTTATTTCTTAGAGGTGGGGCCAGGCCCTCCCAGAGGCAGTGTCACACAGAGAGACATCCCTTGGGTGAGTAGGTGCCCTGCCTTTGGCAGGGCAGGTCGATTTCTCATCAGCCACCTTTCTAAATGGGAACAGTAATTAAAAATATGCAGAGGCAACTACAGATAAATAGGTAGCTCCAGTTCTAATTCTGCCCTTCATCAAGAACCAAACCTCATCTGGGCTCTTAAAAAGCCCACAAAGATACCTAATGACTAAACAATATACAGCAAGGAAACATCAATGCAAAGTCTTACCCATCTTGTTGGGAAGGCCAATTTTATGGTAAGGACAAACCTCACTCCTACAGACTTCAGCAGAGGACTTGGGATCAGGCCCTGTTTCAGGCAAATGCAGATTATTCATATCCTGGCTCACTAAACTTTTTCAAAAGTTTATCCAAATGTCAATGGCATCTGAGCCAAATTCAAGTGGCAACTCATCTGGTTTAGCTCAAAGTCCAATTATAAAATATCCTCCCAAGATATCTGATGAACCCATGTTTACCTAGATATAATACTTTTCATCCAAGCATCTCAAACTACTTTATTATGTACAATCAGGGTTCAAGTAAATGTCTTAAGATGGCCCGTTATTTCTGGAAAGTCTTAAGGCATTCAGAAAATTTAAGTTATCTATGACCGTCTCCCCTGCTAGATATGCACTGTAAATCCTAAAACACCCAGAGAATATTATGTTGTTTATTAAAAATCAACATCAACACCAAGTGTTATTTTTTGATACCCATTAAATCTTTTTAAGCATTGAGGAACCTGAGATTTGCTCAATTAAAATATATTGGCCATTACTGACAAGAAAGGCCAAAGCCCATCATACAATAAAAAACAAAACAAAACAAGAAAAGCCAGCTCAGGCCCAAAAAAACAGCAGAAGGGAAGAATAAGAGGAGACTATTGATAGAGATATATATATATTTTTTTTAAAACAGCCATCTTTCTTCTTATTTCCCTTTGGATTAAAACAACTTAGATGACCTCTCCTGTTCAAGAGTCTGTGCAATACTTCTTCTGGCTCTTCCTGGTCCCTTCTCTAATCAGCCTACTTGGCAATCATATCACATAACAGAGCTAAACAGGTACCATTACATAGCAGGGTGTTTCCAGATAGCATCCTATGAGACCCCACTGGGCACCAGAGAGACAAATGTTTGGTGATAACACGTTCACATGGTTATGTGTTGTCTATGCTTCTAAATGGCACTAAAGAGATAGGGAAGGGTGTTGTGAAAAGGGTGTCTCAGATGGCCAAAGACAACTCGATGTGATTTAATAATTGCTCTTTCGTCGGGGCGGGCTGGTAAATAGAGAGGTCGAGAAAGATTTATGGTTGTAAAACTTTACTTACATCGCTTGTGGTTGCGATGAAAATGGTCCGGTCGTCTGAACAACTACGTTAGTTGTTCCAGCTGGCAGGGCTCAGGCCAGCACATCCATCTACAAATCAGGCCAGCAGGGAAAAGGATACGTCTGGGATTGCGCTCGGCGACGGGGAGAAGAATCGATAGGTGATCAGTATATCGATCAGCTCGGCCACGAGTCAGATCTCTTCAGAGGCACTCTGCAGCATGCTCAAAGTTCTCCGACTTGGGCGGAAATCGTGCTAATTTTTAAACAGCTAGCAAGCCAATTACTAGCCACCACATAGGAATAATTTAGAACTGGCCAATAGCGGGACACAAATTTGCATTTGAATGGTGGGAACTCTCTAGCACCGGGGGTTTTCTGCTGCAACAGAAAACCTTTACTTTGCAAGAGGCTCTCATGTGTCGGGAAAATTCCACCATGCCAAGGCAACAAAATCACTGGGTTGTGACATGCCCCCTTGCCGATGGCACAACTGGAATTTTAGACACATGAGCTTAACATACGGCATCTTTGTTTCAGAACTCACTGACCTGGCAAAGCTTTAACAACCAGATATATATATACATAAACAAACAACTTGATAGACTGGTCTTATTAACAAATTACAAAGTACAATAACTTTGAACATATAACAACAACTGTTGATCATCGTCTGATTGGAGAACATCTGCTTGGGACTCTCCTTGTCTGGTAGTCAGTCCGCCCTCTCCTACTAACAGACAATGTCAATAAAATACTTAATAAAATGAGAGTGAATAGTATTATAGTAAGTCCTGAGCGAATGGACGTTCACCGTCTCAGTGTCTCCTTTATAATCATCACTCTATTGACTCAAACGAACTTCAGTCTGGTGCTCGATGAATCTCACAATCGGACGGTTGTGGATTATTACTTTTCTGGGGTCAGTCCTGTGAAGAAAGAAAACAACAACACAAAACAAAAGAAACATAGTTAAATTTACTGTAAGGATACTGGGGGAACGTTGGAACAGCGTGTCATCCAGTTGCGATGAACGATAATAGGAGGACGATCAGGATTTTCTTCTAATTGGACAGAATAGGTATTGGGATATTATCCTGACTGCTGAACGGTCCCTTTGTGAACTTGTGGATGAGACTGATGGGGGTGCGGTATTGAAATCCACACTAACTCATCTGGCTGGAACTTGGGCTCCCAAGGTGGAGGTTTCTGGACATTAGCTTTGTCCCATAATGGTTTAGCAATGTTTAGTGAAATAAGGACATCATGATTAAATTTAGTCCAGTTTTTAAACGTCCCTCCTCCTCTAAGGTGAAGTTGCTCTTTGTACAGACCTATGTGTCTTTCCACAACACTGTTGGACTGCGGATGGTACGGCAAATGAAGATGCCAGGCTACATTATGAAGATGAGCAAATTTGTCCAGAGCGTTTGAATTAAACGGGGGTCCTCCGTCAGACTGAATCTCATGAGGGGGTTGCCAAGTAGCAAATACAGAAGTCAAAGCAGAAATGACAGCAGTGGCATTGCTTTTCCGTAGGAGAATAACCTGTAACTGTCTTGTTCCTAAGTCGACAACAACTAATCCTTTATTTGGCGGCTTAGACCCTGGGAGGGGTCCCGGCAAATCTATCTGCCAAACTTTTCCTGCCTGAAACTGTGAAGAATCAAAAGTTCTGAGTTGGTGCTTGGTTCTATGTCACTTTTCTTTTGCACATATCTCACAGGCCTGAGCTACCTTTTCCCAATCATGCCGAGCTCCGTGTGAAGCCGGCTCCGTAAGGGTTCGGCACCAATGTTGATGGCAAGCTCGTGGTCCTGGGTGACCCCAATCCTCATGAAGCCACGCGAGGAATGGATTTACTTCAGGACCGGAGGTAGATGTGATAGGCAAGACTATGTCTGTCCAGAGTGGATCTTCTAAGAGCTTATCAATTACCTTGTGTACTGGATCAGTATCCGGACGATGGGACTTAGTGTGCATAATCAACGGGAGGCGCACAAATTTAGTTAACGTTTCCCAAACATCTTGCCAAAAATTTAAATTTTTGGAGGGAAAAGCTGTGCCCGTAAGAATTTTATAAATGTATTGCGAATCAATTGCAATGATCGGAACTGGGAGTGTATCGTTATGATGTGTCAGACAATGTTCCAGTACCTTAAGGAATCCTAATGATTCACATTTTCGTGCCGAATTATCATCTGGAAGGCTTGAAATATTTCCTTATCATTGCAAGCTTTGCAATAGTACCCAGAGCCTCCACCATGTCGGGAGGTTCCATCTGAGGCCATCCATGCCGGGGCAGAAGTTCCATACAATGTAGGGACCTTCTCCTCAACTTCTGGGCTTGGATCGGGTACCGTGTCTTCCAACCTCCAACAATGCCAGTTATAATGGTGGGTAAGCACTAGCATATTCCAGGTCTTAGATTGTCCCTGAAAATGTGGGTCAACTCTGTCTGAATCCAGCAGGGGTAACAATGTGGCACTGGGAGCGCGTAACGTCCCAAGCCCCCTTGCTAATGGCTCCACCAGTTGTTCGGCTAGGAGGATTTTTCCTACAGCTCCATATCGATGTTGTGCCGCTTGAAGCATTTTATGGGCTGTATATACTAGCTCATCGTGAGGGTTATTTGCGACAGCCCACACATGGTTGGTGGTGAACCCAAGGGTTACGGTTACTGACTCACCCAGATCGATGGCATGGAGTTGCGTATCTTTAACCGTAGCTAGCAGGCGCAGCAGGTTCTGCTGATCTCCTTTTGTCCAGAGCATGGACTTTCGAGACTTATCACGGATCTGTCGCTGCAATTTAGTGAGGAGGGCCAAATCACTAGGTCCAATATAATGTCGATACCAATTCAAATGACCCAAAAGCTGTTGGAAGTGCCTCTTAGTTGTAGGGATGAATGTTTTCAATGGATCGATATTAGGACCCTCATGCAAAATTCCGTGGTGGATGGAACCAATGTATCGAGTACCGAGGAAAGTAATGTCATCTACAGGTTGTAAACACGACTTTTCCTCGTTGATTGTCCATCCCTCACTCTGAAGGTGAGTGACTAGTTGATTGACTATACTAGTAACTACGGAACTATCGTGACCCATGATGGTGATATCATCGACGTAACTCCAAATTTTTAATTCCTTCTCTGGGGGAAGAGAGTATAAAGCTTGAAAAGTCTTTAGGGTGTTATTCATGGCACCAGTGGCTAGTGATGGAGCGTTACGATATCCTTGTGGACAGACTGTCCACCTATACATGATGCCATCAATACACATGTTTAGTATTCCTTCCGGGTCATTTATCAGGATGGAAAAGAACATATTTTTAAGATCCAATGTGACTCTGACCCACTTACTTTGTTGGAACTGTGCCATCTCAAACATACATTGTGGTAGAGTAGAAGGATTAGGTTGTTGAAGTACCTAACACCTTTTGTTGACTTCTCTATAGTCCACAACCAACCAGGCTTCATTAGGCTTTCCAGGTTTCGCTACCCCCCATCCTGATGACAGGTAGGTGCTGGCTGTTACGGTCTTAATACAGCCTCATCACTCGAGTCGCCGCAGGAGGTTAGTAAGGAACTGCTTTAGCGAACCCTTAGTCGGGATTGGTCGATAACGCCAGGTGGAGTTGTTACGAAGCGTTGGTCGATGCCAATCCTGTGCTGGGATAATGATGGGTAATGCCTGTAGCACTTGTTCTTTAAGGTCAAGTGCTTTTATCCCCGGATCCCTAAAATGTTGATGCCCCCTAGGACAGCCTCTAGGGGGTATTGGCGGCCTTGGACCCAAAATTTGACCTTCGTTGTGACGGCGATAGCGTTAAGCCCTTGTACCTTGATCGTTTTGGTGGTCTTTTGATGAGGTATCATTGAGGTAATCACATTGGTCTGAGCTCCAGTATCGAGAAGGAAGAAAGTTTGTTGTTGGTCATCCGGATCAGTAGGGTTGTAAACAGTGAGTTCGGCGTATGGTCGAGAATCAGTAGGGTCAGGTCTGAACTGGAGAAGGCTGCCAGCAGAGCTGATGGCCATTACTCGTTTTTTGATTGGTCCTCGAATTTAAATCCTAATGCTTCGGCTATACGATATTGGGTTCGTTCTCCCAAAACTCACAACTGAGATTTTGTAAGTCCGGTGTGGGAGAGAAGAAAACCAAACATGGTTCTTTCCCTCAGGGTTCTTTCCTTCGGAGTTCCTGGAGGTGACCACCCTAGCTCTCGCCAGGGGGTGTACTCTTGCCATCCAGGTCTCAGTGTTCCGGCTGGGTATGCTGAAGGTCGGTCCCTTATATCATCAGAAGCTTCTTCACCTTGCCTCATAAGTGCTTGTAGACGTGGGAGATGGCCTAAGAGATTTCCCACCGGTTGACCTGCCATTGGGTTCAAGAAGAGTCGGAGTGTAACGGCATTTGCTCCTCCATATACCTCCACGCAGGCATCTATAGCTTCCAAGGGCATTGGGATTGCCCCAGGGTCTGATAGGTGGCGATGAGCCCATCTCTCTTTTTGTTGCACGGCGGTTAGTCCCATTGCATTTGTTCTCGGGCTCCATGAGAGATATGACACCCCAAATATAGCCAGGAGGAGTTGCTCTGCAGTAGCCTTCTGTGGACGACCTTCGTGCCAGGTGTGAAATTTGTGGGTTACTTGTCCCACTACGAGCGCCGGGAGCGGGATGGGCCAGTGGACACTGTCTGTGACCACACTCAAGTTGGTAGCACGTCCACCACTCCATGCCACTTGTCGGGTCAAGGCACTCGCTTCTTCTTTGTCCAAGTTATCAGATCCAAATTCCACTATTAACCGTCCTAACCACATTGCCAAGGTTTCTTCTGATCTTATTTTAGATTCCTTGCAAAGCTCTTGAATTTCTGGTCGGGTGCATGTGCGTGAGATAACAGTGGTACGTGTAGCACCATCTTAATCTGCAACATGCTTCGTCACAGCTATCGGGTGAGCTGAGTTGAGAAAGAGTTAAATTCTTCATCTGGGAGCGTTGGGTACATCCCTCCTCCCATTGCCCCCTCCCCCTGGCAAGGAGGCGGGGCCGTTGGGAGTGACATCACCTCAGGGGGCGGAGGCGCTAGGCAGATCCCCGCCTGGTCTTCTGAAGCTCCGCCCCTCCTTTCCGGGTTTCCCGGATGGCTCGCGCTTCTTTCGGCGCCATTTTCTGCCAGCGGCATCATGCGGCCGGCGCTATTGATAAGCGCCGCTCCGGAGCCTTTTGCTGCCCGATCCAGCGACTCCTTACCCGCCGTATGCATCTGTGCCTCTAAATTTGAGTATTCCCTTAGTAGACCCGCTACTGTTCGGAACAGCACATTCATCATTTTTCCCTTCTTCCATTTAGTAAGACCCCATCTCGGCACATGACGGCCCTTAGTTTCCAAATCCTCCCGGAGCTGAATGAGGAGCTCATGACCCCGCGGCTCAGGCACCAAATCCGGACAGTTGAACCAGTCCGTGGGGGTGGGTTCCCCTTCTTCCCTTAAGTATCGAATGCAATGAGCAAACTCTTGAGCGGGGGTCAGCTTCTCTGCCTTCCGCGCTTTCACCCCGGCTAAGGATAAGGTTGAGGTTTCCTCTGGGGGTCGATAATAGACCCGGTCACTCCCCATTATGCATCTGAACTCCCCAAGGGATAGCTTAGTTCTCCATTCCTTCACTACGGCTTCTTCTCTCTTTATGGAGAAGTAACCATCAATATTTCTTTCATCCCCTTCTACCGCCTGGTGGTAAGCGATATGCTCCCATAGATCGTTGGCATTCTCTATGTGGCGGGTCCCGGTGCGCCAGGGGCAGGACCTGATTAGGTTCTTCTCTATCACCGTGCCCTTTAATCCCATCCTCGTCGCCATGTCTCGGATGGCCAAAGCCGACTCGAGGTGATTTAATAATTGCTCGTTCGTCGGGGCGGGCTGGTGAATAGAGAGGCCGAGAAAGCTTTATGGTTGTAAACTTTACTTACGTCACTTGTGGTTGCGATGAAAACGGTCTGGTAGTCTGAACAACTACGTTAGTTGTTCCAGCTGGCAGGGCTCAGGCCACCACGTCCATCTACAAATCAGGCCGGCAGGGAAAAGGATACGTGTGGGATCGCGCTCGGCGACAGGGAGAAGAATCGATAGGTGATCAGTCTATCGATCAGCTCAGCCACGAGTCAGATCTCTTCAGAGGCACTCTGCAGCGTGCTCAAAGTTCTCCGACTTGGGCGGAAGTCGCGCTAATTTTTAAACAGCTGACAAGCCAATTACTAGCCGCCATGTAGGAATAATTTAGAACTGGCCAATAGTGGTACACAAATTTGCATTTGAATGGCGGGAACTCTCTCGCACCGGGAGTTTTCTGCTGCAACAGAAATCCTTTACTTTGCAAGAGGCTCTCATGTGGCGGGAAAATTCCACCGTGCCGAGGCACCAAAATCACTGGGTTGTGACA
Organism: Alligator mississippiensis; assembly: GCF_030867095.1. Lineage (NCBI taxonomy): Eukaryota > Metazoa > Chordata > Crocodylia > Alligatoridae > Alligator > Alligator mississippiensis. The sequence goes on from NC_081834.1 coordinate 75,343,930, forward strand.
AAGGGCAGGTTTATGATGATTTACATTACAGTAGCATAAAGCTCCCAATGAAGATTAAGGGCCCATTGTGTGAAAACCCATACAAAGCACCTTGTCCCTTCCCAAAAGGTCTATACTCCAAACAGACAAAGGATAGGAGGAGACACTCAAGCAGAGCAAATGCAAGAATTTGCTAACAGTCCCACAGCAGTTAGCAGAGGAGCTGAGAATACAACCCGAGGCGCCTGGTTCCCCAACCCTAGTGCCTATCAGCAGATCCCAACTGCATCCGTTTTGTTACAAACCCATGTGCTTCCTACCAAAGGAGCTGAAAGGTACCCGAGTATCACAAGGCTCTCCCATAATCCAGTTAACACATTACTTAACCAGTCATGAGGAAATGAGAAATATTGAGGACTGAAGCAGAAGCATGTTCTCAAAGTTAGACTCCACACACCTCTGATCTTTGTAGCGCAGGCTAATTTTGTGGTAGTTCAGGATCAAGATCCAGACCCACATTTTGTAACTTGAGTTCGCCATTAGGAAATGAGAAAGAATAGGAAGGCAAGAGGTTTGCTCCTTTGCTCAGACATGGCTTAATTTTGGTCTTACAGATATTGGCACTTCAGGAAAACAGATTAAATTAAAACACATTTTAAACAAGTAACGGGGGAGGACGGAGCTCCCGAACAGTTGGTCTTACCTCAGGGCCAGTCACAAGCATACAAAATAGGTCAAGGCCCCCCCAAACACATGAAAGTTTAAAAAATAATACATTTGGAGGCCTATTTTCTTGTCTTCTCCTTTTTCAGACTTCAGTGTTGACACTTCTCATCTTTTCCGCAACGCCACAAATGTTAGAAACTTATTTAAGAAAAGATAAATGGCGAGATTCTCAAGTAATCCTCTGCCTCTAAGAAAAGAGGTTTAAGAAAGACACCAAACAGCATAAGACTGACTTGAAATTGGACAAGCTGGCAACTCTGGGTACTAAAGAAGCTAGAAAAAGCTTATCTTTTCTTCTGTATTTCTAGGGAGGAGGGAATGTTGAGACTAGTTGAAGGCTGGGACAAGAAATTTCAGGATACAAGAACTGATTAACTTCCTTGTTGCAATCCTAGTATTTAAGGGTACAATCCTGCTTATTCTACTGGCAATCAGGACTTGTAGTAGAGATGAGATCTTTTATTAGACTGACAATTTTTTTGCCAAAGAATGTCTTTAATTATTCTACCGTGCATTTTAAATTATTGTAAAGGGAATACAAAGCTTGGGGCAAGCTCAGTTACTTTTTTCATTTAGTACAGATTTAAATAAGCTGCATAACAAGGTTGGAATATGTACTGCTAAAGCAGATGGATTCTTGGTGTGGGAATTTAATATTCCTGAATGCCTCCCAGACTGACAGCCCTGGAGACTGGAGTGCTTGCTGTAGCCACCAAAGAGGTGCCACAGATTTGTTATCCCCTCCACAGAGCATTTCAATCTTGAGACGCAGGAATAATTAATTCAGTCCTAATGGTTCTGTAGCTGCCAACATATTTTCCACTTGTCCCAAGCAATTTATACCATTATTATTAATATCATTTGTTGTGCAATTGTGCCTCTAATCCTTGTGAACGAACCCTTGTCAGGTGCTGTACAAGCAGAAAAGTATGAAGACCTGTCAAATGAAAAATGAGCTAACAGTAGTAAACTCCTTGTATGCAGCCCAGAAATCATCAGCCAGTGCTGAAACTTTCACTCACTAGCCACCATGATGAGATTCAAACTGACAAAGGAGAGGGGAAAAATGATCTGCTAATTACCCATCACTTCTGTCCCCTTGTCTCACACAACTGCATCAATGCGCAACAATTGGAGTACCTCCCTCTAACATACACCCCTTCCATGTGATCCCATGCTGCCTCTGCCAGCCATTTCATAGGTGCAAATTGGGTTTAACTGATTGATGACCCAATTTCAAAAGGTGCTGCATGCCTCACACAAAGCTCTGAGATGTTTCAGCCCCTGCTGACTTTAAGAAGGGACTCAGTGAATTGCAGCATATAGTCGACAGCTCCTAGAATCAAGCACTGTGCCGGGTCCTTCATTCTCCCTCGGCTAACTTTCTGTTCTGTGACAGCTGCTGAATCAGTTGATCAGTGTCATGACCCAAAGGTCTGATTTTTTTGTGTGCGCGCTTCGGCACTAAGAATTATCCCCGTGAGTATACAACTTCGTTGCGCGGAGGAGTTCTGCTGCGCAGAGAACCCGCGTGCAGGGAAGTGTTCCCGCCACTTTGCAGCGATCTTTGCGGGGTGCATTTCCTTTGCAGCACAGAAATGCACAGTGCAAAGGTTTCCCGCTCATCGTATGCAAATTCGTGCCCCACAATTGGCTAGTTCTAAATTATTCACACGTGGCGGCTAGCGATTGGCCTGCTAGCCGTATAAGAGGCTTGAGCAGTTTCCGCCCAAGCCGAAGAGGACTCCGCATCCATCTCGTGGGAACTCTGGGTGTGCACGGCAGGGTAATAGAAACCCTGTGTGTCGCTCAGAGGAGTTTGGTGGCCTGATCCACAGCCCACCTCTTCCCGTCTTCGAACGGAGCCTACTATAAGACGTAACGGCGAGTTTAATGCGCGCTTGTCCTGGACATCCGGAGTTTGTCTGCGTGGAGCCTAGCAACCTCCATGTGATTGTTTGTGTTCTGTCTGCGTGGAGCCTTGCAACCTCCACGTGTGTTCGTGTTTTTTGTTGTAACCGCAACTCAAGCAAGTTCTCAGCCTACACCACGACCATCTCAGTGTAAGTAAAATAATCTTAAAATCAACCGTTACGTGTCTGTGCCTAATTCTAGCTCGGCACCCGCCCTCTCCGACCCAGCCTGCCTGGGCTGCCGGCCACAGCCCGTGTGCAGAGCGACGAAAGTGACCCCGGGTCAGACCCGGCACGCACAATCAGTTGATCGTGCTATATATGATATCTAAAGTGTTTTTAAAAAATACAATTTTGCCTTGGGAATATTTTATAGCAATTCACAAAAGGTAAATGAGTGTTTCTCCCCTGAACAACATATCCCCATGATTTTCAGAGGATCAGAATCATTTCTTAATTATCACATTTCCCTTTCTTCCATGGCAAGCTAATTAAGAGGGTTCTTTGGTACCACTGCTGTATGGGTACTTGAAGGAATGGCCAGGCAGTTCAATGCAAGGAGAAACCTGGATTCATACCAAAGGCAGCGGGCAGTAGAGCTCAAGTGAAAGGCATACTTGTGCTTATTAATTAAAGGGAGTCCGGAAGAGGCCTAAGCCTTCAGTGATCTCCATGGTTAATGGGATACTCATAGAGGATTGGATGTCTGCAGAGAAGTCTCAGAGCTACTGCAGAGTTCCAAAATTTGACTGGACTGCTTGCTGGCAGGGATGGAAGCAAGGTGCTGCTAAACTAACAAGCGGGAATGGCATGCTGATCTCAGCTGAAAGTAAATGCGTCTGAATCTCCTATGCTGTTTGTGAGGTCTGGCAGAAGCCCTGGCTGCATGGGGCTCACCGCACAATTGAGGAGGTGACACTCAAAACGCTGGTCAGAAAAGAAGAAAACACAAAGCTTAAGACAAAGCTGTTTTACATCAAATTGTGTGCGAATTTTCCCTAAGAAAAAGGTTTGAAGGTAAGAAAGGGAAAATTGGGGAATCCAGATGTTTTAGTACAGAGGTGAGCAAAATATGGCCCTCAGGCCACATTCGGCCTGCCAGGCCATTCTATCCAGCCCCCGGGGTGTTTAAAATACTTAGAAAATTCATATTTATCTGCCCCTGGCTGCCTGTCAAAGACAATCCCCCCGTCCCTGCTGGCACAGCCCAGCCTGGCTCCATCAAGTCCCTGCCAGCCCAGGTCCCGTGATCCTGCCACCCCACCCAGGGTGCTAGCAGCACTGACCCTGATGCACCAGCACAGGCCCCGCACTTCCACTCAGGTGTTGCTGTGCTCCATGCACCCGCTTGCTGCCCTTTCTTCCTGCCTTCCACAGCCATTCCCCTGCTCCCCTCTCCTCCCCTCCCAGCTGCTGCGCCGGGACTACAGGAGCAGCTGGGATGTGGTGCCAAAGCAGCATGGGGGGGAGGGAGGGGATGGATGGGGAAGTGGTAGGAGAAGGGCAGCAGTGGCAAAGGGGGAAGAAGTGTCTGTGAGCAGCAGCACAGGGCCGGTGCCTGTGCCAGTGCCCTAGGGCCAAGACCGTGGATCCCAGGCTTGGAGCAGCAGTGGTGAGGGCTCTGCCTGCTGCGGGGGGCTGTGGGCAAACCCTCCCCCTCCAAACAAGCCACAACCTTCCCCAGCCACCCTCCCCCAACACACTCAGAGCCCCCCACAAAACCCGTACCCACCCATACCCCACACCTCCACACATCCCCACATGCTCCCTCCCCCACATACCCACACACCACCACAAATCTCTACCCACCCACCCACACCCTCCCACAATATACAAGAGTAAGATTTCATTTGAAGCTATTATACCATCATGTTCATATACACCACACAAACGCATGTAAATCAGGACAAAAACTATTTTTTTTTTAAATGAGATTAATGAATCTTGTAGTACATGTTTGAGTTTTAGAATATAATTCAGTACTTTTCTGGACTGGAGATGACAAACCCCCCTGCTGAAAGGAGTACTTCTGGGGGGCAAAGGTAGGGACTTCTGGTGGCAAAAAGGTCTGGGATTAGGGGACAGGACTTCCAGTCCCAAAATAGTGACCAGGGGGTGGGGCACCTGTCAAGGGGCAGGGCTACCCATGCGGCCCTTGATGGCTTGCCAAAAGTCAGCTGTCCTCATCCCAAAATAATTTCCCACCCCTGTTTTAGTACATTCCCTCGAATAGAGAGCCTGTTTTCAGCAACTGGATACATGATCTATGTGGTTGGACTCCCTCAACTGCCAGGAGTCCTTTTGATTTCATTGGGATTTGGCACACACGTAAGGAAGCTGTGAAACACTGTACGGTCAAGATCTTTGTTCACTTACTAGCTCAACAGGAAAGAGCCTGGCTGAAGAATGATGGCCTTGTGGCAAAAGTGCCAGATTGGGACTCAAGGGACTGGAAATAAATCCTTGGCTTTAACACAGACTTTCTGGGGTAAGTCAGTTAAACTCTCTCTGTGCCTTGGTTCTGCATAAATGAAGCTAAGAGATGCTCGAGCATCATGTGACACCCAGATGCATGAAGTGGCGAGATAGAACAGAGAGGTGATTTTACCTCTATATCCAGTATTCACCAGGCCAATACAGACATGTTGTCAAGAGTGAATGTTGCATGCAGGGTGCTGCCTTGCAGTGATGCATCCAAGGCACCATGCTGAAACTCCTGAAAGTCATATTATTGAAAAGGCAGTTAAAGGACATCTTAATTCCAGTTGAAAAATACTTTAAAAGGGAAACAACCTTAAAAGAACTGTTTAACCTGTCAGAGACATACCATATTAGAATAAATGAATGGACGCTGGAGCTGAACAAATCTAAATTAGAAATAAGACAAAGGATTCAAAACCAGTGAAGAACATGCTGCCAAGAAAAGTCATGGATTCATCATCTCTTGATTCCTTCAAATCAAGACTGGATGTCTGTCTAGACTAGAAGATATGCTATAGTTAAAAGTATTTTATATTGTGTGTGTGTCTTCATATATACATTATGCACATATGGTTCAGCATAGAGAGAACTGCGAAATGTAATGGCCTAGGACACACAATTTAATCAGGATGACTGAACGGTTGCTTCTGGCTTTAAATTCTATGAATTATTTCTTTTTCCCACCCTTGGTTGTCTTACCTATTGAGATTACAGACTGTTTAGGGCACAGAATGCCTCTCAGTACTCATACATAGCATCTTGCCAAAATAGGGTTCAGTCAGATCTGAGACCTTTAGACCCACCTTCAAATATTATAACTAGAAATGACCATTATCCATAGCCAAAGCAAGAATGGAATAGAAATCCCAATAAATCTTTTCAGGACATATTACATTTCAGAGCAAAGGATTTTCTATACCCTTGTAAAATAAGAGGGGAAGATATCATATCAAGCTTCCTTAAAATAAAATGAAAGCCAAAACAAATAGAAAAATAGACAGCAACAGCACAGTAGCCTGTTCACAGGATCCTTCCTACAAAGAAAGCTGGCAGGTTCAAGGATCTTCCTTAAAGAAATTGGCCGAAGCTCAGAGGTAGGCAGAAGGAGAGGCCAAAAAGGGAGAGGGAAAAAAAGAAATGCTACAGTATTCATGCTATTGCTTGATGCAAGGATGATGATGGCATATTTCAATGCTTTTGAAACCAAACAAAGCAGACCTTGCATCTACCTGATTATCAACCAACACAAGGAAAGCAGAGCAAGTACCTAAGTGCCTACCTGAGCAGAGGAGAATAATATCACTGCATATGGAAAGAAAGCCATGGTATGATTCGCAGGGAAAACTGACCATGAAATTGGCTTCCAATGAGACTGGGCTGTATCAATATTGGCTCAGTAAACATAAATACACAGAGAGAAAGCTTGTTTTCTTTCCCGGGATCTGAAAGCACTGCAAATGCTCAGTGGCATCTAAAGAGCAAAGTTCACAGGTTTCTAACTGAAGGCTCTGTATCCCTATGCACCAAATGCGGCAGTTTGCACTTGGATCTAATGAAAACAGTGGCTCATTCTTGGAAATGATTACTCCATTTTAAAAGGAAGGTGTGGGACAATGTTTCTGGAGGATAGACCTCAGCAGATGAAACCAATGGTCCTTATCACAACAACTCAATGGTCTGTTAGGCTTGTGTGGGGCTTGACAAACCTATTTGAATCAGTTTTACTTCCATAGATGGTGAAGGCTTTAGGTGTAACACAAATGCTTAAAAAAAAATATGGTACCATGTCGGACTTGCTGATCTGTTCAGGTCCCTTCCGACCCTAGAAACTATGAAACTGTAAGTCAGAACCAGTGTGTTGAGATGCCTGTGCTCAAGTTCAATAAAGTATCTCTAGTTTAAGGCACTCAAAAAACTGTGCTGATACTCCAAGGTACTGAGGATCTGCAGTGCTAATTGAATGCAACGTGCCTTTTCTTTCTTTTGCAGGTGGCTTGAAACCTTGTTGTGCCTACATATGGATTTAGATACCTAATTTTAAAAAGCAAGGCCAAAGAGTTTTGTTTGTTACTAGGCCCCCATGTACCCATGTTTTGTATTAGTGTAACTATTTGTATTAAAGGTGTGATTTGTTTTAAACAAATTGGGCGCATCTACATGTGCATATTAAAGTGAAGCAATAAACTCTGAAGTTTATGCTCCAGAGTTTATTGTTGCAGGTGCACAATTTGAATGCACACCCAGTACTGCAGCACATTGAGCCAGGTTGGAGCAGACACAGCTGGCAGGGCTCAATGGGCTGTGGATAGGCTGGCTGGGGCACAAGGGTGCTTCAGCACAGGGCTAGCTAGCAGTGAAGCACCCTCATGCCCCAGCTAGCCAAGGCAGCATCTACAGGTGCGTTGCTGTGGAGTGAAAAATGCCACAGCAGGATGGTACTTGTATTTGTGCAGGCCGGGAGCGGTCCGAGGCTTTCGGGGGCGCGTGGCGGGCTGTGGCCAGCAGCCCTGGCACATGGGTCGGGGAATTCGGCACGGTGGACTAGAATTAGGCATGGATGCGTAGCGGTTGATTAAAGATTATTTTACTTACACCGTAGATGGTCGCGGTGCAGGCAGGAAAAACTTCGCTTAAGTTGCAGTTACAAACGAAAAGAAACCTCGCATAAACGAGACCCATAGAAAACTCGAGCCTCTTGAAATAACCCAGAAAGAGCTCTGGATGCACACACACACGAAGTTTGCTAGGCTCCGTGGATCGAGCGCGCAGGGAAGGGTACCTCGAGGGATCAGGCGGCGACGGGGAGAGGCTAAAGGTTGATCAGGCCCCTATATCCTTCTTAAGGTACACGCTGGGTTCGTTGGGCTCCGCAGCGCTTAGAGTTCTTCACAAGGACACTGTCCATCTAACCTGACCCAGGTAAATTTTGTAGGTGGTGGATTAGAATTAGCATTGCACTTAAACTGAACATTTTTTCAACTAATAAACCAATTTTCGTCATAGCCAGTTATTGACACTTCAGGAGCATATTAAATGTCTAGTATATAAGAATACCTTATCTCCTTGTCCAAAGCTGGGTGACTTACAACACAAGTTATGCATCTTCCGTTCGCAAATCTAGTAGGAATGATTTTATGTTGACTTACAACTGTCACTGTTTCATTTGGAAAGGAAGTTGAACTAAATTCTATTTTACCAAGGTCTCCCTCCCAATTAATATCTGCAGCAGGTTTTCCTGTGGCTGCTATACACATGGCTGCTACTGTCCAATCTTTACCATCTATTAAGGGAGTTGGTCCCTTTGTAAAGCTCACAATGGGTTCAGCAATTACAGTTATAGTTGTTATCGACTCTGCATTTCCTAATGGGAATGTAACTGCTTTGCATACATACTTTCCTGCATCAGAGAAGCTCACATTGTTTAGGTTGATTGTTATATCACTGGACGAAGAGGTTTTAAATGCTACTCTTTCATGGTATTCTCCTTGAACAGAAAACCCATGTTCAGGATGGTGTACAACAATAGTTTGTGCACTTTTACCCTGCAACTTTTCCCATGAAATCTGCACTATGGTATCATTCACATTAACTATGCACTTCAATGTGACATCCTTTCTCCAAACTGCTGTTACGTGTGGATCAACAACTGGTTTGACTAAAGCACCACAGCAGAAACGGGAAAGAAGCAGGATAAGAACAAATTCTAACCCAGAGAACATTTGCTGTCTCGGTGTCCCCGCGGCGGCCATTGCTGCGTCGACTTGAAGGTGCTGCGATTTGGTGCTTGGTAAATCTAGTGATCGAGCAGCTGCAGATTACCGCTTGGTTACGATCGGACCTGAAAGGAAACAACAACAACAACAACAAAAAACAAGAGAAAAACCGTAATCGGGTTCACTATAAGGAAACTGGGTGAACATCAGAGCGGCGAGTCATCCAGTTGTGGTGAGTGATAATAGAGAGACGATCGGGCTTTTCTTCTAATAAGACAGAATAGGTGTTAGGATACTGTTCCGATGGTTGAACTACTCCCTTGTAGACCTGTAGATGAGATTGATGAGGGTGCAGTATTGAAACCCATACTAACTCATTTGGTTGGAATTTAGGTTCCCAAGGTAGAGGTTTTTTGATATTAGTCTCGTCCCATAGTGGCTTTAAGATGTTTAATGAAATGAGGATGTCATGATTATACTTAGTCCAATTTTTGTACTTCCCTCCTCCCTTGAGACGAAGTTGTTCCTTATATAAGTGGATGTGTCTTTCCACGACGCCATTAGATTGCGGGTGGTATAGCAGATTGTCAAAACCCAAGGGTATGATTTTGTATGTGCTTCGGCACTGCAGAATTATTTCCCGCCACAAGGAGCTGTCTTTGCACGGTGCAATTCTCAGTTGCAAAGAGAAAACCCCGGTGCAAAGGAGTTCCCGCCACCCGCATGCAAATTTGTTTCCCACTATTGGCCAGTTCTAAATTATTCCCACATGGTGGCTAGCGATTGGCTTGCTAGCCGTATAAGAGGCTTGAGTGGTTTCTGCCCAAGTTGGAGGACTCCACAACCATCTCGTGGAGGAGGAGGACTTCACATCTTGTGAAGAACTCTAAGTGCTGCAGAGCTTAACGGACCAAGCGTGTGCCTTAAGAAGGCTATAGGGGTCTGATCAACCTCTAGCCTCTCCCCGTCACCGAGTGCCATCCCTCGACGAACCCCTTCCCTGCGCGCTTGTTCCACGGAGCCTAACAAGCTTCGTGTGCATGTGTGTATCCACAGCTCTGCCCGAGTTACTTCAAGAGGCTCGAGTTTTCTACGGGTCTTGTTCGTACGAGTTTTGTAACTGCAACTTAAGTGAAGTTTTCTCCTGCCTGCACCGTGACCATCTATGGTGTAAGTAAAATAATCTTTAATCAACCGCTACGCGTCCATGCCTAATTCTAGTCCACCGGCCTGCATTCCCCGACCCGCATGCCAGGGCTGCTGGCCACAGCCTGCCGCGCGCCCCCGAAGGCCTCAGACTGCTCCCGGCCCGCACACAGATGAAGGTGCCATGTGACGTTATGAAGACGAGAGAATTTGTCCAGAGCGCTAGAGTTGAAAGGGGGTCCTCCATCAGACTGAATTTCATGAGGAGGTTGCCAGGTGGCAAATGCAGTGGTTGAGGCAGAGACAACAGCAGTGGCGTTGCTCTTTCGTAAGGGGATGACCTGTAACTGACGTGTCCCCAGATCAACAATGACTAACCCCTTATTTGGTGGTTTAGACCCCGGGAGGGGCCCAAGCAGATCTACTTGCCAGACCTTTCCCGCTTGAAACTGCGAAGTGTCAAAAGCCCCAAGTTGATGTTTGGTTCGATGGCATTTCTCCTTGGCACATACCTCACAGGCTTGTGCTACCTTTTCCCAATCGCGTCGAACTCCATACGAGGTTGTTTCGGTAGTGGCTTGGCACCAGCGTCGATGGCTGGCCTGCGGTCCTGGGTGACCCCAGTTTTCATGGAGCCACACGAGGAATGGGTTTACTTCAGGACCGAAAGCAGAGGTGATAGGCAAAACTATGTCAGTCCGGAGTGGGTCTTCTAAGAGTTTATCAATGACCTCATGCACTGGGTCAGTATACGGACGGTGTGACTTGGTATGTTTAATCAATGGGAGTCGTGTAAATTTAGTTAGAGTTTTCCAGATGTCTTCCCACTCACCTAAATTTTCGCTGGGAAGGGCTGTACCTGTGAGAATCTTATAAATGTACTGTGAGTCAATTGCAATAATTGGAACTGGGAGTGTGTCATTGTGGTGCGCTAGACAGTGTTGTAATACTTCAAAGAATCCCAACAATTCATATTTTTGGGCAGAGGTGTAATTCGGGTAGACCCAGGATATTTTCACATCGTGGCAAGCCTTACAATAATACCCATAGCCTCCACCATGTTGGGACGTCCCTTCTGAAGCCATCCAGGCCGGGGCGGAGGTTCCATATAGCGTTGGGAGCTTTTCCTCATCCTCTGGGCTGGGACTAGGTTTTGTGTCCTCTAATTTCCAGCAGCACCAGTTGTAGTGGTGGGTAAGCACCAACGTGTTCCATGTCTTAGGTTCCCCCTAAATGCGGGTCGACTTTCTCTGCATCTAGCAAGGGCAGCAACGTGGCAACGGGAGTGCAAAGTGTCCCGTGCCCCCTTGCTAATGGCTCCACTAGCTGTCTGGCTAGGAGGATTTTTCCTATAGCTCCATACCGATGTTGTGCTGCTTGAAGAGTCTTATGGGCAGTGTATACCAATTCATCACGAGGGTTGTCTGCAACAGCCCACACGTGGTTCATGGTGAATCCAAGGGTTATGATCAATGGTTCACCAAGATTGATTGCGTGGAGCTGCGTACTCTTGACAGCGGCTAACAGGCGAAGCAGATTCTGCTGGTCCCCTTCCGTCCAAGGTGTGGATTTTCGGGACTTGTCATGGATCTGTCACTTTAATTTAGTAAGGAGTGCTAAATGACTAGGGTTAACATAATGTCGATACCAATTTAGATGACCTAAGAGCTGCTGAAAATGTCTTTTAGTCACGGGCAGGGATTTCTTTAATGGGTCGATGTCAGGACCATCATGTGAGATTCCGCGGCGGATAGAGCCAATGAATCGGGTGCCAAGGAATGTGATGTCATCTACGGGATGTAGGCGTGACTTTTCCTCATTAATCGTCCATCCCTTGCTCTGAAGGTGGGCGACCAGTTGGTTGACTATACTGGTAACAATGGAACTGTCACGACCCATGATAGCGATGTTGTCAATATAACTCCAGATTCGCAATTCCTCTTCTGATGGAAGGGTATGTGAGGCGCGAAAGTTCTTCAGGCTATCATTCATGGCACCGGTGGCTAGTGACAGGGCGTTGCAGTATCCCTGTGGGCAGACGGTCCATCTGTACACGGTGCCCTTGATGCACATATTTAATACTCCTTCAGGGTCAACTATCGGAATTGAAAAGAACATATTCTTTAGGTCCAGTGTGACCCTGAGCCATTCGTTTTGCTGGAATTGAGCCATTTCAAACATACATTGTGGTAGGGTAGAAGGGTTGGGTTGCTGAAGCACTCGACACCTTTTGTTGGCCTCCCTGTAATCAACAACTAGCCGAGCTTCGTTAGGTTTCCCAGGCTTTGCAACTCCCCACCCCGGTGACAGGTAAGTACTGGCAGTTACTGGTTTGATGCAACCTTGTTGTTCCAGTCGTTGCAGGAGATCAATGAGAGATTTTTTGAGGGGACCCTTGGTTGGAATTGGTCGGTATCGCCAGGTGGAGGTGTGGTAAAGCATCGGTTGATGCCAATCCGTCTTTGGGATAATGATAGGTAGCGCTTGTAACACTTGTTCCTTGAGGTTAAGCGCTCTGATTCCCGGAATTCCCAGAATATTGATGCCCCCTAACACTTCCCCTAGAGCGCGTTGATGGCCTTGGACAGTAAATCTGAGTTTTGTTGTAACTGCAACAGCGTTAAGTCCCTGTACCCTAATTGTTTTTGTGGTTTTCTGGTGGGGTACCGATGAAGTAATTACATTAACTTGAGCTCCGGTGTCGAGGAGGAAGAACACTTGTTCGGCCGTTATTCGTTTTTTGGCTTGTCCCCGAATTTGAATCCCAGTGCGTTGGATAGACGACGTTGGCCCTCATTCCCAAGGATACACAACTGCTGCTTTGTAAGTCCAGAGAGGCTGAGGAGAAATCCGAACATAACTCTTTCCTCCGCTGATCTTTGGGGTGACCACCATGGCTCTCGCCATAAGTCAAATTCCTGACGCCTCGGTCTTGGTGCTCCAACCGGATGCGCCAAAGGTCGAACTTTTCTGTCAATAAGAGTTCCCTCGCTTTGCTTCATGAGCCCCTGTAATCGTGGGAGATGACCCAAGAGGTTTCCTACTGGTTGGCCTGCTACTGAATTAAGAAAGAGTCGGAGTGTGACAGCGTCTGTCCCTCCGTACACCTCTACACAGGCGTCTATAGCTTCCAGAGGCGTTGGAATCGCTCCTGGGTTTGGTAAGTGGCGATGAGCCCATTTTTCCCTACACTGGGCAGCTGTTAGTCCCAGTGGATGCATTCTTGGGTTCCACATAAGGTATGACACTCCATTTATGGCCAAGAGAAGTTGTTTCATGCTGGTCTTTTGTGGGTGGCGCTCATGCCAGGTGTGGGATTTATGGGCTACCTGTCCCACCTCGAGCGCCGGGAGAGGAATGGGCCAATGTGTGTTTTCCGAGACCACATTCAGATCAGTGGCACGTCCTCCACTCCATGCCGCTTGTCAGGTCAAGGCACTTGCCTCTTCTAGGTCTAGTATGTCGGATGCAAATTCCACAATCAGTTGTCCCAGCCATAGGGCCAGAGTTTCCTCAGGTTTCATTTTTGAATCCTTACAAAGTTCTTGCATCTCTGGTCGGGTACGCGTCCGAGATGTAATGATAGTACATGTGGTACCTTCCTCATTTGCAACATGCTTTATTAGCGCTACTGGGTGAGCCGCAACCGAGAAAGGGTTAAATTCATCAGGCAGGAGCACTGGATACATCTTTCCTCCCATTGCCCCCTCCCTGTGGCAAGGAGGCAGGGCCATTGGGAACAACGTCACTTCCGGGGGCGGGCTTGCTGGGCGGATCTCCGCCTGTTTTTCTGAAGCCCCGCCCCCCTTTTCCGGGCTCTCCGGACGGCTTGTGTTTCCCTTGGCACCATTTTCTGGCGGCAAAGCCATGTGACTGGCACTATTTCTAAACGCCGGTTTGGAGTCCCCCACCGTCCGCTCCAGTGACTCCTTGCCCGCTGTATATAGCTGAGCCTCTAAGTTTGCGTTCTCCCGTAGTAGACCCGCTACTGAATGGAATAACACATTTATTATTTTTCCCTTTTTCCACTTTGTTATCCCCCATCTCGCCACGTGGCGACCCTCGGTCTCCAAGTCTTCTCAGAGCTGAACGAGGAGTTCGTGACCACACGACCCAGGCACTAAAGCCGGACAATTAAACCAGTCCGTTGGGGTGGGTTCCCCTCCTTCCCTTAGGTATCGGGTGCACTGGGCAAACTCCTGAGCGGGGGTCAGCTTTTCCGCCTTCCTCACCTTCACCCCTGCTAGGGAAAGGGTCGGTGTTCCCTCCGGAGGTCGATAGTAAACCTGCTCACTGCTCATTACACACCTGAACTCCCTGAGAGACAACTTTGTTCTCAACTCCTTTATGACTGCTCCTTCCCTTTTTACTGAGAAGTAGCCTTCAATGTTTCTTCTATCCCCTCCTTCTGCCTGGTGGTAGGCGATATGTGCCCAGAGCTCGTTTGCACTTTCCACGCGGCAGATCCCAGTGCGCCAGGGGCAGCACTCAATTAGATTCATCTCCAACACCATGCCCTTAGATCCTGTTCATGACGCCATGCCTCGGCCAGGAAGAGCCGACCGAGGGAAACGCTGGTTAATTAAGCAAATGTCAGGCAGGCTGGTGGATGGAGAGGCGAGATAGCGTATTGGTTGCAAAATAGTTTTTACTTATGCCGCTGGTGGCTGGGACGCAGGTTGTAAAGGCCGCTTACGTAGTTGCAACGAGTTGCTCCAACTGGCAATAAACCCGAGCCACTGAGTCCACAGATGAACTGGGCATGCAGGGGAAGGGTACATCAGGGATAAGTGCTCGGCGATGGGGAGAAAAATCGATAGTTGATCAGGCTACTGGTTCACTCTGCCACGAGTCAGGAATTCTTTTAAGTCACTCTGCAGCGTGCTCAAAGTTCTCCGACTTGGGCGGAAGTCGCGCAGATTTTTATACAGCTAGTGAGCCAATTACTAGCTGTTAAGTAGGAATAATTTAGAATCAGCCAATAATGGGGTGCGAATTTACATACAAATGGAGGGAACCTTTTTGCACCGGGGTTTCCTCTCTGCAGCAGAAAATTCCACCGTGCAAAGAAACTCTAGTGTGGCGGGAAAATTCCACTGTGCTGAGGCACTAAAATCATTGGGTTATGACAGAGAAGAGGAGAGTGAGAGGGGATTTGATTTCAGCCTTCAACTCCCTGTAGGGGGGGGGGGTCGCAAAGAGGATGGAGCTGCACCGTTTTCAGCAGTGGCAAGTGACTGAACAAGGAGCAATGGGCTCAAGTTGCATCAAGGGAAGTCTAGGGTAGATATTAGGAAGAATTTTCTCACTGGAGGGTAGTAATACACTGGAACAGGTTACCCAGAGAGGTGGCTGGATCTCCATCCTTGGCGGTTTTCAGGGCCCAGCTCAGTGAAGCCCTGGCTGGGATGATCTAGTTGGGGATGGTCCTACTTTGAGCAGGGGTTGGACTAGGGTTGGAGGTCCCTTCCAACCCTCACTTTCTATGATGCTATGATGCATTCGTCACTTATCCATTCCCGTACCTGTCTCTCATCACAGATGCTTATATTGGGCCCACCGTTGTGATACCTAAGTATCTTTACAATGCAAGCCACATTTGCCAGGATGCTAAAAGATCCTCCTTGCAAGAACAGTTGTCTATGTGCAAAATCCAGCTGCTAGACTTGTCATCCTGATACACTGTTTGCCTCAAATCATTGTTTTTCCTCAAGTCAACACAATCCAGGGCTCAAATTAGACATTTTTAATAACCACCACGTGCAAGTCACAAATCCACCCCCTCATTTCCATTTCTATTCTATTTGTTAAAAATGCACGCATATATACATAGATTAATTGTAAAATAACTCCTGGTATTTAAAACTCACTCTGTTAACCAAGGTACTCCAATTTGTTTATCAGGGGCACGTTCAGAAGCTTGTCTTTGTGCCTTGCCTAATCAGACACCATAAGGGCCCCCTCTGCTTGAGAAAGGTGCGCTCACATAGCTTGGGACATTATTTGACTGAGCCTGCTTTTAACATCCCTATTCCTTTCTTTCTTTTCTATTCTTTTTAAAGGTTGGCCTGGTGTCAAAGTTGCTGCTGAAGCATCGATGCCGGAGGAAATGTATTGCTGCTATTGTGGCAGCATACTGGAAGAAGACTGCATGGTTCAGCACAGGGAAAAAAAAAAACAAAAAACTTCCACATAAAGGCATAGATGGTAGACAAAACTGGAAACCTCCCAAGCACTTTTTTCCTACTCAGGCAGGCTGGGAAAAGAAAGCTGTAGTTGCATAGTAGTAAAAATAGGAGCCTGCTTGAGAAAGGACCATGGCCTGGGGAGGAGAGCGGGGGGAAGAGTTTGCGGAGGAAAAGAAATATCCCACACCGAACCTGGGCTGAAATGCAATAACAGAAAATTAATGTACCTGAAATAATAATCTTGCTGCTAACAGTAAAGGTGCTGCCATTAAATGGATGGGAAATAGTGCAACACTGGCTTATAAATCAAGATATTGCTATAAAGGGGGTGGGGGGGAGAGGGCTTCTGTATTTCCCTTAAGCTGAATGCAATTGTATGCTACTAATTTTGATTGATATTTAATAATAATTTAAGACAACAGAAAGGACAAGATAGACAAATCAGAAGCTCTTTTTATTGGAAAGGATCACACCTATTCTTATGTGCCCCTGCGTTGCGTGGGGAGGGGATAGGAGAGAAGCTAATATATAGAGGGGAGGGAGAACAGTCATATGTTTCTCTGACATATTTGGGAGGAAATAAAAAAAGTCCTCATTGCAAACAGTAACTACTACAGCTTACCTGTGAGTTTTCATACTGCATCCTACATCTAAAGCACACCTTAGAGGGTCGTTGATATAGGGATCAGCTTTTTATTCTGTATTTCTACAGCACCCAGCACTTATTGAGTCCTGGTCCACAACAAGGGATCCCAGATGGCAAAACAAGATAACTGCAGTCCAAGCTTGTCTGGCTCTATCCCAACTGTGCAGTTGGACCAATACAAGATACCACCCTAAGAAATCTTTGCCTCAACATATTATAAATAATAAACCGTCTGTAAAAAAAAAAACAACCTAGCCATGTTTCAAGGTTTAAGTCCAGAGCACTCTGGTAGAGCTGACTGAATGATGTCACATGAATTTATTTTCCAATTAAAATATTTTTTTTATCTTTCCAATGGATATTCCCATAGTAAATATCTATCTATGCCCACGTGTGCATTTTTAGGTATTTAAACTTCCTGAATTTATGTCCTCCTTCCCTCTCTCAGTCCAATCTCCCTCCCTGCTTTGTCAGACTGTCTGCAGCAAACTGACAGGCGAGCAAGCCAGCTGGGGGGCTAATAACAGCGTCAGGTCCTGTGAAGGAAACAGCAAGACCATGATTCATAGATTCATAGATGTTAGGGTCGGAAGGGACCTCAATAGATCATCAAGTCATTGACCTGCCCTGGGACACTGGGCACATCGTTTTCCCTCTTTCTGCCTTTGTGTCCACATCCATTAAATAGGGATACCAAGATGTGCGCCCTGTTCTGAAGAACTTCCAGATCAAAATATGACAAGTGTTTGAGTTGGAGCATACAATACGAAGCCCAGGGTATGAGCATACAATACAAAGCCCAACATGATGTTGATGTCCTAAGTCCTTTCTTTACCTACGCTCCTCTAAGTAATCAAGTGGTGTTTGTACACCCCGGGCTTCACTGAGGGACCTGACTGTAGCTCACTCACCCTCGGCTGGCTCCAAGGCTTTCCAGCCAACAGCTGGTACCTTGCCACGCTGGACTCTGCCCCTGCTGCCCACAGCCCTGGGGAAGGGTATCAGCCATCATGGGAACCATGAGTCAGAGGGTCGACTCACAGTACTTCACCCTGCTTCAAGTCTGCTAAGGTACAGACAGAAGTTACACATAAACCAGATTAAGTCATCAGAAGTTGGTTTAAACCTGTAACAGAACAGAAGCTCAGTGCACATAAGCCAGTTTCAAAATGGCTGAAACTGGCTGAAGATAAACCTGGTTGAATGTAGTATCAGACTTAACTGATTTGGGTCAAACTGGTTTATGAAACTTGTGCCCCAGACCTCTCCTTGTTCAAGTTAAGTCACAGTCCCCCAGCATCCCGGCATGCTTTGCAGCCTTGGGCTGGGCTGTGCTGCAGGCTCCAGCGGGGAAGAGTTGTATGTGGGGGAAGAAGAGAGAGGCAGGGACTGCCCCCCACCCCCAGCAAAACCTGGCTGGGGTGTGTTACGTCTCAGCTCTGTGTACTTGGGCAACCCTGGCACAGGACACAGCCTGTCTGACTCACAAAGCACTCAACCCCTCCCTCCCCTCCTCTACATAAACAAAACTGATTAAGATGCAGTGAGAGACGCACCTAAGACCCTCCAGATAAGGGTGACAAGAGTGAAACAACTGCCCTAGGTCTCATTTGCATCCCAGATGGAACCAGATGACCATTCATTTACATGACAGATGGAAAACAGAAAGCCTGAAGCAGAGATTGCAGTGAATTCTGGGATCAGAGAAGCAGGGGAGCACTGCATGATGTGGAATCTGTGCTCCAAATGTTAATCAACCCATGTTCTCACACACCCAGCTCAGCATTTATCAGACCAGTTCTAATCTGGATTTACTAAGGACTTCCCCTCCCCCCTCCCCCCAGACACACACACACACACCTCTAAGAGTACCGAGCTGCCCTGCTCTGCTAAACTTACTGAGCAGCAGGAAGAGGAAGTGAACACACAGCCAGGGAGCCGTGCTCCAACACCCCCCGGCACCTGGCCTGAGTCACTGCAGGCATGGGACTGCATTTCCTGAATCAAAGGTAAATGTCTGTTTACTCCCATTTCAATTTAATCTATGCAGTTTAGACTAACCCACAAAGACTGAATGAATCTATTCAGCCTCGGGCTTTTTGACTGTCTGTACTTAGCCCTAAAGACAAACCAGCTTCTCCATTTCCAGAGGGTTGACTGGGGGTGGGGAGAAAAAGATGTATATTGTATTCCATTAAATGTGTGGCATATTTGGGGTGAAATAAAAGTAAGTGCTCCTTGAAAACAGGCATGACTACTGCTCAGCTCTGAGGGTTTGTGCTGCTTCCTACATCTAAAGCAACACTTTCTAACCTTCTTTAGACTTGAGACCCATGGAAGATAGCAACTCTTAGCATCCACTTGTTTTTGCACCTGGAAAAATAATAGAGCAATTCCTCTGTTGCAAAGAACTCAGACTGCAGCAGGTCAGAATGATTTTGACATGGTAGATTAACTGAAATGGACACCACCAATTCTTATTTTAAATTGTTGGGTTGATCTTATGAATTATGTTGAAGAGTTTGCACCCTGTGTTGTCCTTGAAAAGATACTAGCACGCTGGTTGAGAGCTACTGATCTAAAGTCCAGATTGTAAGGGCTTCAATACAGGGATAAGCCTTTTATTTAGTGCTTGTACAGCAGCCAGTGAAACTCAGTCCTGGTCCATAATAAGGGATCCCAGATGGTTTATTGTTTATATTGTGTTACCATCTCCAAAAAAATAAATAAATAAATAAAATATATACATAGGCAAGTTTCAAAGTTTTATGACAGAGAGCTCTGGTAGAGTTGATTGAATACTGTTGGCTGATTTCTTTAGATTTATTTTTTTGGAAAATGAAATGTGTTTTATTTTTCCAATGGATATTTTCATTGTAAATCTATACTATTAGGTGTACTGCATGCCATCTCCATTAGCAAGTATGAAACCTCACTACGATAAATGAAATTGTTCAGAGAGGCAGTGGGGTGAGAGGACCGAGTTCACCAATGTGTGCACGAGGGCGAGCTGCTGTGGAAGTGTTGTGAACCCGATGATGTGCAAAGAAGTGTGATCTCAAGCAAAAATTGGCTCATTGGATTTTCATGCAAGCAACACTGCATGGGACATCTAGTGCCCATTTATGCCCGTATAAACATTGAAACATTTTTAAAGTCTTAATTTAGGCTATTTATGCTGTTGTATGCATCTGAGCATATTTTAAAAGTCTTAATTTAGTCCAATTTTTTTAAAGTTTTTGGTTTGTAAAACATCTTTGGTCTAACGAGTTGGAGTGTTTGCTTCCTCAGACAAAATAGGGGAGTGGGAGGGGAGAGAAAACAAACCCCTTTGAAGCAAATTTGCACAAAAACATTTTTATTTTTATTAACAACTATTTTTCCAAGCATATTCAATGTTTTCCAAACAGCTCTGTTATCTAGCAGACACCCTCGTAAGAGGATGGTGAGGAAAGATACCCTGGGCTTCGTATTGTATGCTCCAACTCAAACACTTGTCATATTTTGATCTGGAAGTTCTTCAGAACAGGGCGCACATCTTGGTATCCCTATTTAATGGATGTGGACACAAAGGCAGAAAGAGGGAAAACGATGTGCCCAGTGTCCCAGGGCAGGTCAATGGCAAATAGGGAAAAGAATCAAATCTGTTAGCTCTGATCCTGTACGTTCGGACATGCTACCTCCCCCAGCAAAGAGGTTTCTGCCGTTCCACATAGGCTATTCTATGCAAAAACACACCTTGCCAAGCTAAGTCCCTTGCTTGTGCCTAGGAATTTCAAGTCCATTTTCCACATTCTCCTCCATATTATCCTGTTGAGTTCCCCAAGTCTGAGGGATGAGAAGGACCTCCCTCTTGCTAGTAATCATTTTTTATGGGAATTCATTTGAATTGCATGCATCCCAGTGAATGTCACATGGGTGAAAATAGCTAAAAAGTATGTTTGGGAGACAGAGAGGAAACACTAAGCGTAGCTTTTTTGGAAGGTATATGTTGGCACTACACCGGTTGACAGAGGACAACTGCACACTGCACCACTGCACTGGCTTGCAGAAAATGAAATGTGCCAGCCCTTCTTGTTACAGGCAATATCCTGATTATGATCAGCCATGTAGGAAACATTGTGAGAGTAAAACAAAACAGTCATAAAATAATCCATAAAACATAATATAATGTTATATATACACTTGGCTGGATCAAATCACAGGGAGGTATCTGCAAATACCTGATGCATTATTTGGATTCTGTGTTTGTGCCTCTTCAAAAGAGAAGGATGGATAAGAAAAGCATTTTATAAGGAATCATGGGAAAAGGGTCCAATCCTGTAGTGTATTTAAGTATCCTCCACTCCCAGAAGGAAGTCACTGGAACTTGAAGATGCTTACAGCCGACCAGATGTGACCCTCCTGAACGGTGTTTTGGGGGCAGAGGTAGGGGAGGAGGAACAGTATTGGAAATTGTAAAGACAACTAGGTTTTTGCACTGCCATTAGGGTTTTCTTAATAGTAACAGTCAAAAATGACTTGGGAGCCTAAACCCCATTGTCTAAAATGATATTAGGATATCGACAGAGACGTGCTCTAAAAGTAAATGCAATGACATATAGGCAAGGAAGGCCTGACCTTAAAAGAGAGGTTAAATATTTGGGAATCTTATGGAATGAACCTAAGAATAGGAAAAAGTGAGTCTTTTGCAGCCAAGGTTACAAACAATTTATATCAGGGATTACCTTTAGCTAGGAGAGCGACACATTCATTGCATCAAGACACCTAAATCAAGTGCTCCTAGTGGGCAAGAGGTCTGTGTCTTAGTCCTGAATAGCCACTGATAACTTGAGTGACCTTAGACAAGACATTTCCTTCCTGTACCTCTCTTTCCATTGATTATTTGTCTTGACTTTACAGTGTAAACTCTTTGGGCACATCTAGACAAGTGTGCACAAGCAGTATGCGGTGCCTAAGACCTGGCAGTAGCGATGCAAACTGCATCGCACTGCTTGTGCAGGTGCTCAGTGTGTTGCTAATTTGTGGTGCGATGGGGTTTTTTGACACCAGGAGATCCTCATGTCAAAAAACACCTGTGCCTGAAAAAAGCAGGGTGGCACGCACGGCAGCAGTGTGTACTGCCCAAAACCAGAGCCAGGCTAGCCAGAGCCATGCTCTGGTTGCTGGCCAGGCTCTGCGTGCCTGGATCACCACCATTGGAGCCCCAGGAGGCCCCCAGGACCCCAGGTAAGGCTACTGGGGCCAGCCCAGGTACTGGCCCCAACCAGAACATTTTTCCATGCTCTAACCCCAGCTGCAGGGGCATGCGCTGGGGAAAAAAGCACCAGCATGAATTTGTGCTGCTGCTTTTTTCCCCACAGCAACTGCACACCACTGCTCACAGGGACCTTTGAGTGCAGGAACTGTTTCTTAATTAGGTGCTTGTACAGTATCTACCATGAGAGAGCACCAATCTCAGATAGGACTTCTACGCATCAATACATCACCAATAATAACAATAAAAAAGCCTTGATCTTAACTGGGTGCTAGTCCAAAACTATAAAAAAATTGTAAGAATAATAAGCATCCCAAATACATGAAAGTTTCCAGACTTGTGTGATCCTGTACATGCTCTAGTCTTTTAAACAACATTGGGGGGGGGGGGGGGAAATCAGTAAAGAAACTCTTAATTCCTCCTATGGATGCTCGCAGTAAGAGATGACATCTTCAAACCTTGGGAATGAGTCATATGTTAAGTCAGTATTTCCATTTCCTTCCATATATTTCTAGCTTTCTTAACATGCTGCCTATGGAATTTCACTGCTTTAAAAAGTCTGACATGAGAATAGCTTGAAGGTAATAACAGTCTGCTTCTTGTATACTTTTGGAGAACTGGATATTGTTTTAATCTGGTTTATGATACCATCCTAGCCTATATCTTCACCTTCTTTTCTGTGTTGGTATATGGTTTAGGGATCCAGGTAAGAACTCCTTTTTTAGTTTCCACAGGTTACAACTGGGTGCATTCTCCTCCTCATAATTTGCTGCATTCACACACACACAAAAGGTATACTTGTGTTTCTGTAAATAGATAGTATGGAGGCACCAGAGGAAGTGCCAATTAATTAATATTGCCCTTGGAAAAAGAATTAGATATACATACATATATAAATGAGTCAGAACTATTTTCACATATATAAAATACGTGAAATACGTGCATTATGTGCAAAGAACTCAAAGCACTTTACTGAAGAGGGAGGTGTCTTTCCTAGAGGGAGAGTAGGAGAGGAAATCAAGTGCTCACATGCAACAGCTTCTGGAAAAGCCACCCTTTGTGGACACACTCCACATAATCCACTGGGGACTGAGTCCTAGGGTGCAGTCCTCATATTTATTATTTCCTGCCGCAAACTGGAGCTCGCTGTCCAACCGCTTGTCCCTAGAGTCAAAATCTGACTTCTCGGACTGCAACCAAATCCTGAACACACCACTCAACAGATCTCACTGAAGGTGGGAGCCTTCTGACTACCACTCTCCGGACCCACGCGAAAGATGTCAGCAAACATATATAGACACTAAAAAACTGGGTACAGAGTTTCTGCTCATGCCATGACTTACCTGCACATCAGGCAACAATGAGCTGTCGTTCCTACTCCCCTTGGAAGTCCCGTTGTAGTCAGCAACACAGATACCCTGCACAGCATTCATGTTAAAATAGGCCCTCAAGTAAACTCAGCCACTTCTCCCATCCAAAATTTCCTGGGTCTCATCCAGCCTTCCCCCATAAGGCTCTTCCTGTTCACTTGTTTTGTTTTCTTTTGCTGTCCCTGCACCCCGTGGGAGCACATGTGAGCTCGCAGGCTAGCTCAGCTAATGATAGCAATGCAGCTCAGGTAGCTTGGAGCGCAACACAAACTTCCAGCCCATGCATTTATCCAGGGTCTCAGGTGTGTTTTGTAGCCTGTGCTGACTGACATGCTGCTGTGCATGTGCTGTTCACAGTAATCACAAGCTTAGCACTAGCTCAGATAGGTTTGCATAAGCTGCAACGGCTGCACTGGTCGCAATGTACAATTACTCCTTGCCTTGCTGCTGGTACTTTCCACACTCTCTGCTTCCTCTTCCCTTCAGAGATGAGGAGGAAGGATCTTCATCTAAAAAAAGTTGGGGGGGGGGCAGTGGTGGTGGTGATGCACTTTCAGTAGTTCTAAGCACCCACTCTGGTCTCTGGTCAAGCAAATTGATGCAAGCTCATGGCAGACGCACACAAACTGTATGCTGATACAGCAATTTTCAGGCCAACCGTTTCATGATATCAAGTACAATTCATAGACTGTACAGAGAGATTCCTTGAACTGTCACATAAAGGTCTCCCAGGGAACCCGTGGAGGAGCCAGCCTAATGCCGAATCTACTGAACCACACCATAAATACACGCACGTCTGCTTAACACCCTATAATCTGCCTGTCATTCATAAGCAGATGATACCCACATGTCCTTGGTGCTTCCAATCAAATGACCAAGCTGCAATTTCTCAAATGAATATTTATGCAAAGCCCAGCTTATGAACGCCATGGTTTATAAAAGACAATCAGAAAGTATTATCTATTACTACATGGCCAAAGGTGTGTAGCACTTAAGCAGGCAAGCGTAAAGACAGGAAGACAAAGGCATATGGTCTAGGGAGACAAGGATGCAGATAAAGCAAAGGGAACAAACACAACAAACACAAGGTGGTGAGTGGTTAAGGTTAACGTACATCTGAATAGCTCCACCTTTTTTCTTATTTCTTCACTTGAGTGATGACTGGGAAGAAGGTTTTAGCCTCCACTTTGTCACAACCAAAGTAAGTACTGCCCATGCCACAAGCAAGAAATATATTAATCAAAACAGTTTTAGTCTATACAAGGTAACTAAGGGTTAACTAACAAGATGATAATAACAGTTTTTTCTGCGCATGTCAAAAAGAAATTTATTACTGCGCCACTAACAGAGATAAAAACTTTTGCCTTCTTTGCTTTATATAAATCATTGTAATTGGTCGGAATGACAGGGGAGTGTCCGGGAGTGTTCCTATGATAACACCCTAGTGAAGACCACTATACAATTGGCAATTCTAATTAAATTTATGACGTGGCGAAAAACAATTGGCTAATATACAAATAAAACCCATCTTCACTTCCGTGAAGAAGGGGGACCTCCGTACGAGCCTTGGAGACCTCTGATCACACGTATCAGAGTAACTGACAACTTGATCACTTGCCAGTGCCCCCCTCGCATCTCAACCCAATCTTAAGACGTAAATCACCGACCTGCCGGCTCGATTTTTTTCTCCGTTTATCTGCCCGACTAAAAACTTTCATGCAGACTGACCTTCGAACCTTAAACTGTAACTAACCAAATATCTCTAACCTCCATCTTTCACCACCTTAACGGCATGAGTAAATAATCTTGCTTTGCAACCGATAAGCGTCTGTGCCTAATTCCACTCTAAGCGTCATAAGTACCCGCCTGCGGCCTTCAAAGGTCTCGTACCCTTCACTGCAGTGCACGGCAGCGACACACTTAGGGCCTAAATCCGAAGCATACTGAACTCAAGGCGGCCCTGGACTTCAGTGGGTTTATTTTCTTTCTAAGCTAAGGTTTTATGCTGAGGAAGGGGAGGTCTTGTGACTCCCGGAACACGCATGCTTTAAAGGAAGGTCCTGTGTAGCAGACTGGATCCAGGAGCAAGATCAGATCAGGGCATAGGGGATAAAATGGAAGAAGTGGTGTTGGTGTCAGGCGCTTGAGGCTTGATCATGCAGGTGTTGTTGACCTGTCCTCATTCCTGGTGAGGCCAGTGGGAGCCATGGCTATTCAGCATCGAATAGGATCCAGCTGTTGCTGAGGAGGGTTTTTAGGCCAGCACTTTTTTTTCTGATCCTACCTTTGAGTTTGTTTATTTAAAAACATCCCCATGCCAGATTTCTAGGAGGAAAAAAGGAGATATTATTTGGCTGGAGGGTGTTTTCAGTGCGTTCTAGTAATTTCTACCACTGCTAAGCCAAGACTTTTGCTAAAAGAGAGAGAGACTTGAGAGTATATTAGACCTCATTACCACATTTCTTCATTTGCCCTTGACTGTATTTCTTCCAGAATGAACTACATGTTGCAAACATCTTTTTTCTTGTAGATACCTAGTTGACTGAACAAATCACTCTAATCAACAACCATGTGTCCCTTATAGGATTTAACAGAGACCAACCCAAAGAGTTTACATACACACTAAGGAAGTCTTTCATGAAAAGTGTCTTTTCTTTGACCATTTCCCCTACGTCTGTACAAGTGATAAAACACTCAAATTGTATAGTGTGATTGAAAACAATCTTTAGTACCTAAATAATATACATTATATGGGGCTTTTCTTTTTTTCCCCAGGGGAAACCTGTGTATTCCAATCCTTCACTGACTAACAGAACAGGTTGTGGAAGTGCATGCATACTTATACTCTTTGACTGATGGGCTCTAACCACTGCTCTGAAGGATGACAAATTATTATTTGTAACCCGGCTGAGTTACAGGGTGAAATCCGGGATCTGCTGAAGTCAATCAACACTTTACCATTCATGAAACCCTGCTGAAAAGACCATAAAATCTAAAATAAACCAAGCCAGGAAAAAAAAAAATGGGAAGAAAGGAAGCATTTCAATCCCTGTGTTCTAGATAGAAAACCGAGTCCCAGAGAAATGCAGTGACTTGCACCACAGGGGCAGAAGTAGTGAAGAACGTTTCTTTTTTTGACTACAATACCAACATGTGCGGAAAATTATTTGCTTCTGTGTGTGTGTGTGTGTGTGTGTGTGCACGCGCACATACGTGTGCATGTTGCACAGCAAGATTGAATACTAAACATTTTAATTAAAAAAAAATGTTGAAAGTATTTCTGCTTCATTGAAATGCTTTTGACTCTAATAAAGACGTGCTATTTTGGCAAATCTGGGACCAGTTCTCCACGGGACTGAGAACTGAACAGAGATACTTTGAGTCTCGTTCTAGCGTGTCTTAAGCATTAGATCATGTGCCCTCTCAGATATCGGTTCATCTCACTGTGAGAAGAATATGACTGTAACAGTTTAGTCATTTTTTACATAGGGCAGTAATTCACCCTTAAAACCAGATACTCGGGGATGTAAGCAATGATCCCTATCAGTTGAAATCTTCAAATCAGGACTGGCTCCCTTTCCTAAAATATGCTTTCGTCAAACACAAGCTTCTGCACTCAGTGCAGGGATAAACTGGGTGCAACTCTAGCTTGATGATACAGGCTTGCTGCAGGATAGGAGGGTAGATAACCTCCTGATTCCTTTTGCCCCTAACACCTATCATCTGCATCAGGGTAAAATGCCCTTTCTTTGGGTTTGCAGTAGACATAAGATATAATGGAAAATAATCTTCTATGGTTTTGGTTCCTACTGTCTCTATAAAATCTTACTGGGATCTGCAGCTGCTCACAGACCTATGGTAGTCAAAACCTGAAGAGTGGAGCCAGCTCTTGAAAGCTAATAAACGTCTGTAGGCCAATAACAGCAGCAAAAGGTGAATCAATTCTTTGGGTTACAGAAGTTGCCTGCATATTGGGACTCTTAATAGAGTCAACAAATAAGAAGAAAGGCAAAGAAAAGACCATCTCGAGATTGTGTTTCTCTAGGCAAATTTCTACTCATTTGAAATTGCCAATAACTTCTTTCCTAATCCGATATGTACAATTTGTGTTCCTACTGCGAGAACACAAGAGCTGCCTTCATTTCCCCATTTTACTTGGTATGTAACATCAACAAGGTCTTTTAAATCAAAAGCCTAACATATGATTTAGATGTTTTGGGAAAGACAATGGTAATGCTGGAAAAAGGAAAGTATTAGAAATTTATATTAAAATCAAGCAATTTTACTGCACCACAGAAAATCACTGGACACGGCTGAGTAGCTGTGAGCAAGTCTCCATTACATCCGAGTATAAGGACAGCTGTTTTAAAAAGGGTGAAATAGGTAGTTGCTAATACTACATCAAAACCGAGCAATCCATTTCAAGCAGGCTCTTACAGCAGGAGAAAGCCAGATGCAGTAGGTGTTTGTTTAGGCTCCAGAGTGAGTAAGGCTAGAGACAGAAGTTACACATAAAACCGTTTAAAGTGATCAGAAACTGGTTTAAATCTGTAACAGAACAGAAGCTCAGTGCACATAAACCAGTTTCAAAATGGCTGAAAATGACTGAAGATAAACCTGGTTGAATGTAGTAGCAGACTTAACTGATTTGGGTCAAACCGGTTTAAGGACCTTCTGTCCTAGAACCCTTCCTGGTTCAAATTAAATCACAGTCCCCCAGCATCCCAGGATGCTTTGTAGCCCTGGGCTAGGCTATGCTGTCTGCTCCAGAGAGCAGGACTCACCCTGCCCCTCTGCTCCCTAGCTGGAGCAGTGAGGGCTGGCTGGGGGGAGGAAGCCTGCCTGGGGATGCAGTCCGGTCTACGGTGGGGTGGGGGGAAGGAGGGACTGTCCCTTCCAGGCAAACTCCAGCTAGGGTCTGAAACTAAGGAGGAAGTTTAAACACTCCTTCCCCCGCTCAAATTTACCGCTGGCTGCAACTGTGCATTACACATCCCAGAGACACGTGGAAGCATGAAGAGGAAGTGATGAGCAACCCTGCAGAGTCCTGCTGCTGTAATTCTGGACTGAAAATCCCAGAGACCTCGGGGGCAGCAGGAAGAGGAAGTGAACACATAGCCAGAGAGCCTGCTCTAGCACCCCCTGGCTTCTGGCCTGAGCCATTGCAGATACATGGCTGCATTTTCTGAACCAAAGGTAAATGTCTGTTCACTTCTGCTCCAATTTAATCTGTGCAGCTTAGACTAACCGGCAAAGACTAAATCAATTCGGCCTCGGGCTTTTTAACCATCTGTACCTAGCTGAAGTGGCATGAAACCACAACCAAAAGTGTGGCCCCACAATGCCAGTCACTTTTTACAGGTCCAAAGGCCATATTAGGGGACCAAGTGCCAGTCAGTGAAAATTGGACACCTACTTCTCCTTTGTCTTTAAACATTTCCCCTGAAATGATTGTTCCAAACTGATCCAGTAAATTAGTGGCAGACTGTCGTAGAAGCCAAGTCTATCAGGTTCAAATCCAGCTCTAACCCACAGAGCGTGATACTCCCAAAATCCACATGCAGAAGACATGCAAAGAAAGATTAGCTGAGCTTCATTGGTAGCAAATTCATCATTCCCCAACAAGGTTTGGACTCAACTGAGTCCTTGTGATTTACGTCAGGAGATAAGAGATAAGAAGGGTGAAGTCTGGGTATATCTATGGGAGCAGGTCATGGGATTTGGATCAGGCTATGTTGAATGTACGCTGCCCCACTTCTCACCTGACTATAAAATCCCAAGAGATTATAATATAGCCCAAGGTGGCTTTGCCTCTACCCCCTGAAGTCCTGCATCAACTCATCACTATAAAACACAGCTGGAACTGCAATGTTACTCCTGGTATTTTTGTGGTGTTTTTTGTTTTTTTTCCCCACTGAGCTCAGAAATACCTGGTTCACTAGAATGAGCCTCCAGTCTAGCACTAGAATTCAAGACTCCAGTGAGTTTCACAGGGTTTCAGGAGCCCTAAGCAAGGAGGTAGGAAAGGGAGAGTTGGCTCATCCACAGCTGAAATAAAGAACGCCTCATTCACCCAATAGATTCTTGTAATGGTTTCTTCTCAAGTGCATTCATCATGATAGATATTGGTCATCTGACTCACCAACTACAGACTGTTCACTTATTTTCATCTCAACCAGAGAGGGGGAATCTATGGTTCAGTTTTCATTTGAATAATTAAATCATAGTTTCACCAGCTCAGACTACTTTCAAAACCACTACAGTCAGCAGACTGAAAGTTTCATTGCATCTGGTTTCCATCACGTCACTCCGCTTGAGTGGTAATCACTGTCCCCAGCTATCTTCTCCCTGGTTCAGATGCAAAGCCATGGAAAAGCATATTCCTCTGCCCATTCCTAAAGATGCACAGTAAGTGAATAGAAGGGGTTTTGACTCTTCCACAGCCGAATATGCATCTCTTCACTTTCATCCTCTCCTCTTGGCTGCTCTAATTTGTGCCAGCTAGGAATGGCCTAAGTTGGCGAAGGACTATAATAATACCAGCTGAACAGTCCTTTATATAGGCAAGGTACTCTGGTCATGCCTCTGACGTGGAAAACTCCACATCAGTCAGTCAAACCTGCTTTAGAGTTACTTTGCGCCAATGGAGCAGTAAAAAGAGGCCGTGAAAGAAGGCCAAGATCTGACCTTATGTTTTTCTGAGTTCAAGCCCAGAGCCTTTGCAGAACGTGTTACATGGCTTGTCCCTGTGATGTTTGTTCACAAATCAGTACAGTATCTAACAGAACTATGTGGGCATGTCTACACAACGGGTTTGGGACTCCTTGTACACCTATGCAATAGCGCCTGCAGAAGGTGTTTGTACATGGGGATTTACAATGACCTGTATATAAGGCTTGATCACTATGCTGCAAATGCAGTGGTGCTGCCAAACAATGTACCTTGCAGTGTAGTCTCATATATTCTAGCTGGAGTAATAGAGCAAAAACAGATACAGATAAAGGCCAAGGGGAACATTTTGCACAAAGCATATGCAAATCCAGCCCACTCAGCTTCATTGACCTCTAGCACTGTCCCTTGCTTGGTAAGGAGGATGAGGATGACTGTTGGTCCTATTTGTTACCATTTATCCATTATTACATTTCAGATCCCTTCTTAGGTTGAGGCCTGGCTCTTATGATAGATAGCTTCCTAAAGAGGGAGAGTTGTGGTACAGTATGATCATAAATTGGAAAATAGAAAAGTCTACTTTCAGGAAGGAAAGGAGGAAAGAGCAGAGCTTGAATATTGCAATCTTGAGTCTTCCTTTTTTTAGGCTTGAACACTGATGACCTGCGAAGACTCAAACATCAGTTCTACCCATCATACAATTTGTCAAATTAAATAAATAAAACCAACCCTGGATGTAATTTGCCTCATCTTTGCATAATGTCAAAAAAGTGCATGGGAATTGCTGGAGTCTTTAAGAATGGAGCTGTTGATTATTTTGGGACAACTGAGCGACAGCTGAGAAACGAGTCTGAAATGGGAAGGGCCATGTCAGATGTACAGTTTAAACAAGTGTGGCTTTGATTGTCATTCACACCAAATTGCTGCAGGGGGAGGGAAAGGAACTGTTTATAAACTGTCAGTCTCAAGAAAATCCAGTTATGATGATTTAATTAACACAGAGAGAAGCTTCAGACAGTCGCATCACTCTGAACTTAAAAAGTAACACATTTCAGGCAAAGATCATTTAAAACATTAACAAATGATAGTTGAACCAAGGCAAGAATTGGATGTTGGTTTCTTCTAAATAACCTCGCAAAGCACCATGGGCGACTGGTGCCTCCTAAGTCTGGGGGGGCACCAGATCACCGACGGGGGGGAAGGAGGGGGCCCCCCAGGGGCCAATCACCAAGCCAGTGGTGAAATTGGAAGGGCACTTCCGGTTTCATGGCAGGTATTTCCAGGGGGTGCACGTGCACCCCCTACACCTCGCCAATGCAAAGCACAACAATAACCCAATGGATATGCAATAAAAGATGAGAGCATTGAACAATCATTTGGCAGGAGAAGTGGAATTTTACTAAGAACTAAATTAGAAGACAAGGAAAAACCTACCACAACAGTGAAATATCAGGAGATGTTGGTGTGAGGAGAAAATGAGGAGCAAGGCCGTTCAAGGGAAAACTTGCCTTTGCGTAGAGGACTCGCTCAAGTTTGGCATGCTACTCAGGACTGACGAGTCCTTGTGTAGGCCCTCTGCTCAGAAATACATTATGCCCTGTGCACATGAATATTGTGGGGTGTGGGATAAAGTGGACATCACGCAAGACCGAAAAGCAGTGTCCAGGCCAGGATAGTAAAAGAGTACACTGAAAACATCATGCCAGTCCTGGTTCTGCCACTGATTTGCTGTG
The DNA here is from genome assembly GCF_030867095.1 of Alligator mississippiensis. NCBI lineage: Eukaryota > Metazoa > Chordata > Crocodylia > Alligatoridae > Alligator > Alligator mississippiensis. Next base: position 75,375,751 of record NC_081834.1, read on the forward strand.
TGACCTTGAGCAAGTCCCGTTGTTTGCCTCCGTTTCCCTTGGCTTGCTTGATTTATGCAAGTTATCAGTTCTTCAGGCCAAGGGCTGCCCCTGACAATGTACTTGTACAGTGCCTAGCACCATGATTTAAGATGGGGTCATAAATTGTTACTGACATATAAGTGATTATAATATTACACTGAGCTTTGCAGACTGCCTAAACTTATTTCCCGCCTCCCCCCCCGTTTTGACTTCTATTGCAGGCTGGTTTATCAGATTCAGTAGCTTATAGGACATCCCTTTTTCTTCTGTATGGAAGAACTTCAATCTGTCAGCGAGCTTGTTTACTGAAACGAGAAGCATTTACATCAAGTACAGTCAGGTTTCAGGCAGAGTGTTTATCATTTTTCTCTCTCTCTTTTTTTGTTTTTTTTTTTTTACATAATGACCCGTTGAAGGTCAAGATCTCCTTTTCTGCAGTGTGTCTGCATGCAATAAGCATTTAAAAGGTACTCCCTCTGACAGTCGGTGCGTTCAATTTACCAAAAAATCTATGTAGCTTGTATAATCCACAGGCACTGCCTATTGCAGTGAAGGATATATAAGTTAACTCACGCAGCTCACAATAAACATAGCATATAATGGTGACACTTGAAAACTTTCCGTTTTTTTCACTGTGACAGGTAATACTCCTTGAATGTCCCTTAAACTCACATTAAGAATACTGAATATTTTTGTAATAAAAATAATATTTTTAAATTTAAAAAAAACCTCACAAGTTCCAGTAACACAATCAAAACAGATTTGGCAAATATACTTTTTCCTTCCAAAACTACACAGAATACTTATTCATTGACCATACGCAACCAAACTAATCACATTATTTCTTCCGCAGGCTGAGAATGAGGAGAGAGACTGCTATTTTAATTTCTATTTTTAAGTACTTGGAAGGCATTCAGATATTCTAGTGAGGGGAGACTTTAGAAAAGCATTACCAATCCTTTATTACATGGGCTTGTAATGTGAGGGTATAGACAAATGGTCAAGTTAATGCAAATAACAGAGGGGGGACTTACTGCAGAGCAGTACGTTTTGTGGGCAACATGTTCACGGTTCATAGCGTTCAAATACCTAAACAAGCTTCACAAGACAAACCCAGAGATTTCAAATAGGATCCATAATGTCAAAACCATTTTGACCTGTACTGGACTTTCTGAGTTCTTTGCAACAGGAGAATTGCTCTATTACAGGATTTTTCCATGGCCAAAAAACACCAATGAAAGCTATAAATGCTGGTGTTTTCCAAAGGACACGGTGAGTCTAAAAGGGTTGAGAACCACTGTTCTAATACGATATGGACTCGATGCAGGAAACCATGCTAGACAATCAGATGAGTCTTTACAACTATTAGTTTATAACAGTGGTGCTCAACCTTTTGGCCCCCGTGAGCTGGATGAGTGGTGCAGGGCCACATCCCTCACAAGGTTGTGCATGAGGTTGTTCCCCCACACCTTGCGAAGGCCCCACACTGCCGTGGTGCAGCCCTGCATGCCTGGATTGGGTCCCGCACCTCCTTGGCCTGGTCCTGCATGCCCATATCAGGTCCTGTGCCACCCCAGCCTTGCACACCAAATCTAGCGTGCAAGGCCATGCTATCTGGGCTCCCCATGGGTCCTTAATTCAGCAGAGACAACTAATGTAGCCACTGCTCCTGCACTGGCAATTTTCCAGACCCAGGGGGGAGCCCAGCTGGTTGGACCATACAGCTCTGCAGGCCCAATCAGGCCCACCTGTCGGGGTTGAGCACCCCTGGTTTGTAAGGTTATTAACAAGTCTCTGTCTTGTTTCAAATAATGTGAAACCTTTTTCAAATACCGCCTAAGATCAGCCTTGCTTCCCTTGTTTTGTCTCAAAAGTATTCAGGAACATGGAGTGGATGGGACGTACGGATAGTTAGAAATGATTTGAGTGAGATCACTGGCTTCAAGAGAAGTTGGAGGAATGAGATCACACTGCTGATCAGCATCCAGAGATCTTTACTTGCAGATGGGGGAGGGATGAAGACAAAGTGAATGAGTGCCTTACCACTCCCCTGCTTTTATTTTATTTTCTTTTTTAGCAAAGGGGATTTGAGAATGGGATGCAATAACCCTCCCCCCCAACCCTTCTCTGCCATCTGCCTGCAAGCTCCACTTAAGACGAGTCATTATCTCTTTACAGCAGGTGGTAGTGTAAAGTAAAAGCAAGCTGTTGAGTTGAAATGAGCAGGTCGTTCCAACCCACACGCTTCCATCTAAAGAGAAGCAATGAGATAAGTATGAGACAGGTCACTCTTTTTCAGGCAGCCTGGTTTTATTTCTGCAGTTTAGGTATTTATAGTCCAAACAGCTCGTTGCACCAACTGCTACATTTACTACATGTTCTTTGTTGACTGCTATGAATACGGACCCCGGGGGTGGGAAAGAAGTGGGACTATAATGGGTGAAGCAAAGTTATTCACACGCATTTCTTGAGCTTCTTGGAGGCCAGTGCAGACCAAAATTTATCTGGCCCTGGTTCAGAAGTGGATGTAGCTAGGGCAGGAGAACAGTGAGAGGGGAAGAAAAATGACTTGAAGACAAAGATAGTTATGGAAGAAAGAGATGGCTGGAGCACTGTCTGGCAAAACCGCAAGAGCACAAAAATTGGGACCAGTGCAGCGAAAGACAAGATCAAAGATTCAGGTAGGGCAGCGTTATTCCCAGTATTGTAACTGAGAAAGAAAATATTATGTTCATGAAAGTAAGAATGATGACCAGCACCATGTGGCTGGACTCTTTGTGTGACAATCATGCCGGCAAAGCTCACCTGAGATTGGGGCCCCCGCAAACATACAGGGATGGATAGTTAATGCTGCAAAGAGCTTGCAGTCTTGATAGCCAGAACAGACAGAAGTGGAAGAGAAAATGGTGATGTGGTGAATGGAAATTACTTTTTTCCAAAAGCAAAAGCAAAGAAGCAGTTAAGTAGACTGACTTCCAAGGAGAATTATTCTGCACTGGTCCGGTCCTGTAGGGAGCAGACCAGGAAAGCCAAGGCTGCAACTGAACTCCAACTAGCTTTGAACATCAAGGACAATAAAAAGTCCTTTTTCAGATATGTGGGGAGCTGGAGGAAAAGCAGGGGCAACATTGGACCCCTGCTGAACCAGATGGGGCAACTGACAACTGCTGCCCAGGAAAAAGACAACCTATTAAATAGGTACTTTGCATCGGCTTGCCGGCTCTGAGAAGTGGCAGTGGGGAAAAGGCCAGCCAGCCACATAACGTATGCAAACACGGGGAACAATTTTTTGTTGGACTCCAAAAAAGTTGTATTCTTCATTCATCTGAACCTTGAACTAAATCACCAGTAAAAACATGCAAGATTAGCACCTGGTGTCTTGCTGAAGCATTGCAACAGCAATTCCATGGATTTCAAAGTGAACCCAAGCGGCGCCTGGTGACAAAATTGTTGCAAAGCGGGAAAAATGCCATTTTTGCCTATATGTCAGATACACGTTGAAAAAAATAATACAATTAAAAAAAAATCTCTTGGCACAAATTCAGCTGCTAAAACTAAAACATGTCAGAAGTGTTTTAAATTACCACGATACAAAGTGGCTACCACAATAAAACGAGGTGGCAATGTGGATCTTCAGATGTGATGGAGCTACCAAAATGGCGATTTTTGTCATGTGGAAACAGGAAAAGTGCCATGTGGATTGGTGGCTCTTCCATCACTAACTTGGTAACCTCAGTCAAGTTGTGTCTTCTCCCCACACTTCAGTTTTCTCTTATGGGAAAAATGCTACTGACCTGAAGTAAAATGTTTAAGTATCTAGAGATGAAGTGTGCCGTGCGAAAGACAGATAATTATATACTAATGTCATAGAACAAATACAAGATGCCACCAAGCGTCTATCCTGTCACTAAAAGGTGACCTTGCCATCACTGGTCCAGTCTTCATGGCACTCGGAAAAAGGACCCTTCCACACCAACTGTGGCATCATTTATAGATAGAGCAAATTTATATTAAATCCACAGTCTTCACAGGCATTTTAATATTTGTAACTGACTTCTATTTTTTTTAGGCAGGACTTTTTCTTTTCATTCCCTTTTTATGAAACACCTTACATGCAATGTTTGGAGAACATGGTCATAAACACAGAGGAGGAGGAAAAAACACTGAAATGGGATAAGGTTGCTAACAAATTCTGATTCTACTATTTGGGACTGTTATTTAAGTGAGGTTGCCTTGATAGTCAAGAGACAACCTTAAACCACAAGCTTCTTCAAAAGGATTTAGTAATTACCTAATACCTACTGAGTCGCCGTACCTTAGCCAATGGCATTTAAATTTACCTGGTGAAATGTAAGCAGCAGCTTGTTACTTGTACCAGTTCAAATGGGCATTGTCCAAGTGAACCATTAAATGATGTGGGGAAGTAATGCAGAGAGAATTAATGCAGGTGTTAGAAATTATGTGCAGAGAAGGGGGTTTCCTTCTTTAGCAATATGGGAAGCACAGCTTGTACCTTCAGGGGCCCACAACTTCCCCCATAGTAACTAAGCATGATAGACAAGCTTAACAGCAGACCTGTGCCTTATTTGGTAAAACTTTTTAAAACTTTATTTTGATTGGAGCTTACGCTGCAGGTGAAAGAAGAGTTACGCAGTACTAGTCATTTTCCGCTAAAGCTTTGCGCATGCGAAAATATCATGTAACCAGAGAATATAAATACGTGTGTAAGAGTGCAACCAGGGGCCCCTCTGCCTTTCTAAGGTGGGGGGACCTTCAGCCGAATAAACTGGAAAGACCACACCCTTGTCTCCTGCTTATTTGAGTCTCAGCTGGGAAACGAGCCCCATTGGGGTCAGGAGTATTCGCAGGTGTTCCCTTTCCAGGTTGGCAGCTTAAGCGAATAATTTCTCCGACACAGGGAGGTAATGCAGTGCTGTAGGTAGCACCTGATTCTCAATGATCAGTATCTTCTGGTCTTCTCTGTATGTGGTTCTGCATACAGAATGGCCCCTTTTCAAAAACAGCCTAGCAATAACACTGCTGACATCTCCACCAGGATGAGCTTTCCATTTCCATGCTATGCAGCTGAACAGTGCAAGGCAAAGTTATGTATTGCATGAAGAAGTAGCATTCCTTACTCCCAAGTGCTATGAAAAGCTGAAGACTTGCTGCAAAGAGCAGTGGCTGCAACTTCTAAGGCTTTGCTAGCAACTGAATCGAGCAGGCTTGGTACATAAGAAACTCTATAAGCAATCTAGCTTATTTGGCTGCAGCACAGGCAGATGTAATAAAAGCTGGTTAGTGTCTAAAATGCGTACTGCTCCCACCCGTCTGAGTTCAGTCCTAAAATGCCTGTCTTGAAATGACCAAGTAGCAGGAAGTCAGTTGTGCTATAAACACGAAGCATGCAGGAACATTTCATGTCAAAGAACATATGGTATATGTATAATAAGAGAGAGGACCAAAACTCTCTTTACCCTGGGCAGCTCTTACCTGTAGCTCATACAACCTAGATTCTGCAGGTAACATGCATCTAAATTAATATAAATGACATGAACACACACATACTTTACTATTCGTTCCATCCAGGAAGAGCGCACACACTAACTGCAGATGCTTCCTCAGCCTGATGAAGCATATTTATACCCAAAAGCTTGCAAGGAAGAATTTTTCCAACATTTGATTTGGTCTAATCAAAGATATCAGATTTACCCAAAGAACCTTGTCTGGTTATGAACACCCCTCCCTACAAGACTTGCACCCCACGGCTTCAGATGGCCCAGACCTGTACTGCTTGAGCTAGAGAAAAGGTTCTGCAGCTGGTAGCAGTAACTGGCCCATAAAGAAAATAAAGGCATCAGCTACCCCTCAGCAATATTTCTTCTTCAGACAGAAAGAAAGCGCATTGCTCAGCCCTAATGTAGTGTTAGAAGTTTTAGGGGGAGTCTCAACTTCCTCTTGAATGGGCACATTAACCAGTGTACTGCAAAGTGCTCCTTCGTGCTGTATTCGAGCAACTATTTCAGAGAAGCCTGCCGAAAAGTGCCCATGTCTGAAGCACTGTTGCTGAAAGGCGAGTTATATCAACCTGCTGCCACAGCTAGACTGCTTCCAGGACCTGAGCTAGCTTGGGTGTGTCTGCCTTGAACTGCTTTGTGCAATTGAGACAAACCCTAAGCACAGAGGGGAATCATGTTCGGTACAGTTTTGAGGAAGGAATGAAGCCTCACTAACATTTCCAATGTCAGGACATTTGTTTGTCTTCCTCCAAAATACATTGGAAGCGGCTCAATACACTCCACCCTTCTTCCACCCTTCTTCTCTGAGCGCTGGAGGTATCAAGTGATTATTTATTGAATTTAGTTAAAATACTGACAGCTCATCACAGAGCTGTGACAGAGGGAAAGGAACAGGGGCAAGAGAAAAAGAGGGGAGGGATGAAGAAAGGAAATTGCATCTATCACAATTCAACCAATGCAGGCGTTTTTTTTCCTGGATCCCAGGCAATGATTATAATACAAGTACTTTTTCTCTTGTACAAAGGTTATGCAATTCAGCATCCTAGCTGTTCTATCAGTCCTTACTATGTATAACACAAACTATGGCTCTTCTAGTGCTAGGTGTCAGGAAAAAAGAAAGAGATGATAGGGAGGAAAGCATATCAATTACTCTTCGTGGCCTACTGTTGGCATTTTCTATAAAAGCAGGGTAGGAGGTAGCGTAATTTGAGAGCTCCACATTATTTCATTATCAGCCTCTGAATGATAAATAATGACGACAGCTTAATGAATACGGCACGATTAGAAGGAGGGCCAGCGGTTGCAGCACTAACATGATTTGTGAAATGTGGGTTGCTCTGCTCTGCCACCAATTTCTTATTTGGTCTCTGGTAAGCCCCTTAGCCCTGCAAACCATGTCTATACTGCTTGCCTGCTGAGGCCAGGACTGATGCCAAGCTCTGCTTGCTCCCTCCCAATCTGCATGCACTCAGGCCTGGTCAAGAGGCAGCACAGATGTCTTGAAGAGGTCTTGAGGCTGTGTCAAAAAGGGCTAAGGACCTGCACTAAGGACCCTTCTAAACCACATGGCCAGCTTTGGGCATGCGCTGAGTGAGAGAAAGTGGATAGGTCTTGTTTCTTAGCTGCCAGCCCAGGTTCAGCACACAGCCATGGCATCTAGCTCAGTTCCATATCCGTAAAAGGGGGGTAAAGGCTCTTCCTTGCCTCACTACATTTTGTGAAAATCACATCACTTTGGTGCATGTAGAGCTCAAATTATGACTGCCTCAGCCAAGTCATTGTCTTATTCATTTAACTGATTAAAAAAATAGGGCCAGGAGGAACCACTTCAAAAGCCAGGCCTATGTAACATCTGCCAAATAAATTTCCCCCAACATTCCTGCATGAAGTCCACAGCTTCTGCCTCATTCATTTCTGAAAGACAGAAAAGGATGGAGAATTTACTGCATCCTGTCCCCCTGGCTAATTCATCTTTTGCTGAATAGCTTGAGGATGAGAGCTCTGGCCACATGGGTTTTGAGAGCTGCAGTTTATTGCTTCATACCATAGTGATCCAGCAAACAGCCGTTTCACATATTTTCCAAATGTATGGATGTAACGTGCTTGCCTCCTTTGTATGCCAACCTAACCCTGTTGCTCACTGCTCCCCCTAATGAACACTGTTATTTATATTTGACACAGGCAGTATTCAGGCAGACCTCTGTAATGGAGGCTCAGCATCTTTTAAGCACATAGCTCAGAAATGACTGCTTGTGCACAGATATGTCTGTAGGACCCTCAGATTTACTTCTGCTTTATAGTCTGGTGCTAGCATAACCCACCTGTGATCTCATGTTGAGATCCCATGCTGTGCGAGTCCACAGAGTACAGGAGTTTGTTACCACCCCTGGCTACATAGCCTTAACTCTTCAGCATCAATGAGATAGCTTGGGTAGGTTCTTAGTCTCAAGTAGCAGTAACTCCTGCTTTTTGCTCTCATAGTCCTTGTTTCAATCTTCACTGTAGCCAAGAGGGTGGTCATCACACTAGTACAGCCCGGCAAGGTGAAGAGGAAGATATCTTTAAATAAGGGATGGGGTGCAGGAGAGGGATCAATCACTTTTAACTCTTTAACACCTGAATACTCTACCCTCCATCGAAACATTAGCTGCCTTCAAATCTATTTCAAACCAGCTATCACAGTTCATTTTCTCATTTATTTTAATTTTGTTTCAGCTTTTACATCAAAGTTTCTTAAATAGTTGTGTCATTTTCATTCATAAATGACTGTGAATAAAATGTCTGACTTCTCTTATGTCTTTGGCTGGGATGACCCTGCTTTGAGCAGGGGGTTGGACTAGTCGACGTCCTGAGGTCTCTGCCAATCCTAACTTTCTATGAGTCTAGTACTGAATTGCCCACCAAGAAGGGGCTACCATCCCTGCAAGCTTCACCCAAATCAGGCAAGAAATGAGAAAGTTATAGGCAGTTTTGTGCTTCCCCATTATAGCCTATAGGCAAAACGTCGAAACAGCAAAACAGTCTCGACAAAATGAAACAGAATAGTGCTTTGTAATGAAACAAAATGCAAAATTAAACACTGTCCCATCAGAACAGTGAAACGGAAGTCGAAATTAAACTGCGCTGTTTTGCACAGCCCTAAAACATATCATACATGTCTGCCAATTCATACCATTATGAACCATCAGATAATAGACAGTTGCTCTTACAGTCTTGTCTTGTCACCTTACTGGGAAAAACATGTCATTTAGGCAATGCATTAAATGGAAAGTTACCTAACAAAGCTTACCTCCTAGCACAGGGACGGATCACATTAAAAAAAAAAATGTATTGGCTGGTCATGGATAACTAAGGCATTGGCCCTACCCTGGAAGACATTCAAACTGCTTTTCGTGCAATTCATACCTCCTGAGAAGCACAGGTGCCAGTATAAGAAATATTTGAGGGCAATTCAGCATCTGCTCTCCACCCAGAGAAGGCTGTAGCCTGACTTGCTAAGCAGACCATACAGGCTGCGTGCAGACATGCAGCAGGGTAAACCTCAGGTGCAGATAATATCACCAGAACTCCTCCTGGGATGAACAGTGTGGCTGCACCAGATTCACAAGCAAAGAGCATTCAAACCACATGGCTAGGTAGGCCTGGGATAGCCAGCAATGGGTCAGTAATGCCTACATGAAGATAACCAGAAAAGGTGGCTCATGAATACTGACATGGTTGTGCAACCAGAGATCCAGAGTTATCAAATCAGGGCAAGGCAAGGCTTTATTTCAATCGTTAGTCCGGCTTCGTTACAATGGTTAATCTTGTACATTGTTAATGTGGCAGGATCAGCCTACTTTCTACTGCCCTGGCTCATGAAACATGGGCTGGACTCAAGAGCACCTGGCAGAAGAAGGTTTAATTACATGCTAAGCAACTGTGAGGATGGTGATTGAATGTTTATCTGGATGATTTAAGGGAAAATGGTTCTGCCTACCAAGCACCTTGAAAGTTTAATGCCATCCATGTTATCTGGGTGTACTGTTCACTGCAGATGAACCGACCCATCCACCACGCTCTCTGGGTGCGACCCTCTAGCCAATTCGTCACCCACCTGACTGTGTAGTCATCCAAGCCACAGCCTCTTAACTTTTTCACCAGTATGGTGTGGGATACCGTATCAAATGCCTTCCTGAAGTCTTAGGCAGGAAAGACTTCCTGCCTAAGACATCAACCCCTTTCCCCCTGTCTTCAGGAAAGACTTCCTGACGACGTCAATCCCTGCTCCTGCATCCAGGCATTTTGTAACCTGGTCATAAAAAGAGGCTAGGTTAGTCAGGCATGATCTACCTCCTACGAACCCATGCTGGTTTTCCCTCAGCATAACTTCTCCTGCGGGCTCTTGCAAATATGTGCCTTGATCATTTTTTCAAAGACTTTGCCAAGGATGGAGGTGAGACTGACTGGCCTATAGTTGCCTGTGTCCTCCTTCCTCCGCTTCTTGAAAATGGGGACTGCATTGGTCCTTTTCCAGTCCTCTGGGACTTGGCCCGTGCGCCACGAGCATTTAAATATTCCCACCAGTGGCTGCGCAATGACATCAGCCAGTGCCTTCAGTACCCTTGGATGTAGCTCATCCGGGCATGCCGACTTAAACGCATCCAGTTCCTCCAAGTGACTCTGCACCATCTCAGGATCTACGTATGGAAGTCTGGCGCCCTGCTGCTGCCTCTCTGCAATCCCAGTGAGAGACTTGTCTTGCCCCTCACTTAGGAACACTGAGGCAAAGAACTCATTTAGGAGTTTAGCCTTGTCCCCCCTGTCCATCATCAATTGCTTCTGCCCATTTAGTAGGGGTCCTATTCCACCTTGGGCCTTCCTTCTACTCCCTATATATCTCAAAAACAATTTTTTGTTATCCTTAACTTGGGATGCCATCCTCAGCTCCATGGTAGCTTTGGCCCGTCTAACTGCATCCCTACAAGCGCGGGCAGAGAAGGTATACTCCTCTTTGGTAATCTCTCCCTGTTTCCACTTTTTATATGCTCCCTTTTTAGCCTGTAGGCTGCTCTGGATTTCTCTGGTCAGCCAAGGAAGCCTCCTGGCCCCTTTCCCTCTTTTTCCTCGAATCGGGATCGTCTCCCTCTGTTCTTAAAGGATCGTTTCCTTAAGGCACAGCCACCCTTCCTGGGCTCCCATCTCTTCAAAACTCCTACTTTACAGTGCATCCTTGACTAATCACCTGAGTTCATTGAAATCAGCTTTCCTAAAGTCTAGCACTTTCACCCTACTAGTTAACTTACCCACTCAACGTCAAGAGAAGGAAAGGACAATAATGATTTTCTCTTTACAATTTGTAAAGTGCTTTGGGGGATTTCATGGTTGTCAGGAATTTTTATTTTTCCATTGTTACCATCTTTAAAATTCTTTAATATGGCCAATTGGGGTATTCCACAGCTGACCTCTGTTTGTTTGGATTTTTTTTTAATTTAATTTAATCACTGGATTTTCTTTATATGTTTATGACAAAGTATACTTTGCATCCTATGGTGCAGTGGTCATCACAGGATTCACAGAATGCAGTACTTGTGCATCAGAGAAAAGGATCAAATAAGTTTCATGGACTGGACACAAAAAAAAAAAAAAAAAAACTTTCAAATTTGTTAACTGGGGCTAGAAACCAGCCCTGGCAGAGGATGAGAAACATCTGTTTTTCAACCAAAAAAACCCAAACAAGCAAAAACTCTCCTTCCCATTTCAAACATTAACCTTAGAAAACCAAAGAACCTCATTAGTTATGTTTTTAAAATTCATTCGCATCTTAGCTTTTGCAATGATAGAAGTCAAATGCAATACAAAAGTATCAATGCTAGTAGCCTGAAATTAGATGTCCTTGCTTTCATTAGGTGTGACACTGAAATGCTTCCTGATGTTTCCCAGACCCAAGGCTGCAAAAGCCTTCCCCATTACCCAAGGAAGATTTCACAGCAGCAGGCTCTGGCCTGAAGGGTGCAACCAAGTTATTTTAATGAGATTTTCTGTAAGATTGCCATTGCAGTATAGGTAAGGGCAATGACATGCAAAGATGCATCTTACAGTGGTCTAGAGTACATTCCACTAAACCACTCAACTTTTTCACTCTGTAGGCACAGGAGCTCCTTATTGCATTGGTTTTGCATAGTGGTCTGTGCAACATCACCCTATACTGGTTGGTTTCCAAGAAAAAAAATATTTGCAATCCAATACACACAGAGGTGATGCAAGTGATACGACTGCAATGTGTGGATAGCAGGTTACATCCAAAATTAGTCTCTACTGAGATGATTAGAGCCATCCCGTGCAAGGGATGGAACAGGTAATTGCCCTTTTGGTTTCAATATAAGGATTTTTGCCAAACACTAAAAGTTTAGAAATGCTTGGCTGATTTTCCAGGAAACTGTTGCTACAGAATCCTAAAACTCAGCATCACTACCGATGAATTTCCAATACATTCAGTCTCACAACGGATTGAACTGGGAAGAACCAAAACTGCAAGACGGGATGCATTACAGTTGGGACCTGCTGGCAAGATTTAAAAATCACAGAACAGAAACTCAAATGTGAAAGCTGCATTAAACTGAACCTCCTGTCTTAAAGCAAGTGCAGAACTTGCTCCAGAAGTCTAGAGACACACATGAAAAAATGCACTGATATTTAAGCACAAAGGGGAAAAGCATCCCTGATTTTGTCCTACTTTGCTTCATTCTTCCTTAGTTTCCACTTCAGGCTACTGGCATTGATACTTTGGTTTCTGCCTCTCTTTTTGCAAGTATAAAACTATCCTATCCTGTATGTAGAAAAAAGTTGGTTCTGGTCAACTGAAAAGTCACATCTTGTTTGGGCCACTTTTAATAGTTGTCAACAAAAATAAAAAGTCAATTCCTTCCTTTAAGAGGATGTCCAACTTCAACACTGACCACACTGAGTTAAGAAAAAAAAAGTTTTTAATATCTCAAGGCTCCTCAGTATCAATATCCCTATTTCTATTTGCAGAGAGATGATGGGCCTTGCCCAATTTTGCATAGCGAATGGTGCACAGAGACGGGCATAGAAGCCTTTTATGAGGACACCAGCAGATGCTTCTCCCATAGCATGCCCTGAACCCAATTGCTTTTGGGCAGTTTAAATATACGTCAGATACCGAGACTGGAAGAGAGCAATAACCGCTGTGAAATGCCCTAGCAGCAGTTACCAAGAGGGACAGACCCTTTGGATTGAAATGGCTGCATAGTATTGGCCATCTGCAAAGATGCTTTGGGCCAGCAACCACTGGGGCTTCTTTCTCCCAAATTAGAGCCGTGGCGTCTTTGGCAGAAAAACATCTCAGTGTCTCACAAAGATGTTTAAGAGAGTAATTCTGTATCTCCACTGTTTGCAGAATTCATCTAGCCTCGCAAATCATAATAGAACAGCTGTTCCCGCTCCCCCACAAAAAATAAGAGCTCCCCAAACAACTATATGATTTGCACATAATTTGCCCATACTCCCTGTAACCACAGGTTCGGTGCTACTCAGTGTAGGAGGCTGCTGTTTACGCTGGGGAATGGGGTGCTAAAAAAAATACAGGTTACATAAATACACGCTGATCAGGGTTACTTTAAATTCAGTGAACTTGGCTACATTTTAGACATGCCATTGAATTAGTAGTGAGGGAGCAGAATTTATACCCCACATTTGGGTACTAACTAGCATTAAATTCCATTAAAATGTACAACCCTCAAAACTTAACAAAATACTGCTGATTTCAAACCATTTTGACAAGAAGAGATCTTCAGGATTATGATCCAAGCCATACAAATTCCTACTTCGGGCTGAAATCAGTTGTGGTCAGCACTGGGACACTTCCTATTGATGTTTTTGGGAAGTATCAGGACTGAGTTTGGGAATCTAGTTCCCAATGCATTTGTTTAAATTGGTGGTTGTTTCTCTTTCTAACTGTTGAATTAACTGAGGTGAAATCAGATTTGGCAAAAATGGCAATGCATAAATCTGGCCTATGGTCCTTACCCTGCTTCAAGCCCCATTGGCTGAAACTAGAGTGGTCTAAATGGGCCAGAGTGGTGTACAGGAGCCCTTCAAGAACGGGCCGTAAACGTGGGAAGACAATTCCAGACCACAGGTTTGAGCACAGGGGTGTAACGCAGCACCCGGTGCTGGGTGAATTATGCCAGCAGCCTTCTCAGGCTAGGCAGCAGGCCCAAATCAGCAGCCTACACAGCAGGCCCGCCTTAGTTTATTTCCATTTTTAACAACATCACATTTAGTTTCCCCCAAAACTACCCGACAGCAAAATTCTGGCATGTAAAACCTGGCCCTTAACAAGAGACTCTCCAGTGGAAGAGAGCAACCGGAAGGATGGCCCAGTGGCTAGCGACTGGGGGACCCAGGTACAAACCCTGCTCTGCCATAGACTCCCTTCAAGATGCTGAGTAAGTCGCTTAGCCTCAGCCCCTCTGTTTTCCATCTGTGCTCCATAACCACACATCCCTACCTCACCAAGGAAGGGGTCGTGAGATGCTCAGACATTACAGTAATGAGGACTCACAGGTGCTTTGATATAAAAGCTGCAAAATGCCATCTGCTCTGAGCTTACCTGAGACCTTCCAGAATTGCAGCAGGTTTTGGCTGCTACGTTTTAGACGTAGCTTTCTATGGCTAGCATTGCTGAAGAAAAAGGTTTAAAGTCAGCAGCACGTGCTTAAAAGGTAAAAAACTTAGATGAGCAATCACAGGGATCCTCCAGCTGAACTGAGTAAGAGCTTGCCATGTGCAACTTACTGCAAACAAGTTAAAACCATTAAAGTTATATATGTATGTTTGGGATCAGCTACTTTTCCCAGCATGATTCCAGTTCAGGTGGCAAATTCGTGGTTGACCAGCTAGCAGCCTCAGCACTAGTTGTGACAGTCATGGTAGTGAGCATAACAGTGGGTGCCTACTGTGGACCTTTTGCTTATGAACTAATCCTGTTGATGTTAACAGGATTTGTATCAAGAGAAGATGCAGAGTAATTCATATTGCATTTTCTTCCATCATGAATCTATGCAGTACAGGTTTACTTACAAAATGGGATGGACAAATTAGTGCCTGTAGTTTTTAAACAGAGCACGAGCATATTCTCTTTCTGGCGGGCACTCTGCTCTAAGAAAATGTATGTGCTACGTAACAAGACACTGTCGCTGTCAGACTAATGATGGGTAGCAGCAGCCTAAAAGAAAATGATGCATTTTGTTAAAGTATTTTTGGACCATCCACAGAATTTAATACTATCCCTGCTATTGATTTTTTTCTGCATGTATGTGTAGAAAGGACATCATTCACTATTACATTCTACAGCTGTTCAGAGTCACTCCTATAGGGGTCGATTGGCTCTAATCGTCTCTATAGGACCAGAGGAATGTAAGATCATTTTTTTGGAGAATTTGTTAAATAGTAAACTTAACTATGAACGTATTCCCACACCACCGAAATCACAAAGAGTGAAATTGTACGTGTCAGAGGTCGCAATATTTGCCTGGCAAATCACATCTCAAATTATTCAAATTGAATCTTTAAAAAAAAAAAAATGGATGGAGAGCACAAATTAAATTACTCAGGTGAGCAGGCTATTGATTTAACCATAGCTCAGTTATTTTCACACTGCGAGGATAGCTGTGCTGTTTGACCACAGCCAAATTAAATCATTGCTTCCATTATGAAATTTGGCAGCACTAAAAAGGAGGATTTCAGACTTCGAGCTGCAAAGCAGGGGGAGCCTTGCATTGGCTTTACTGGAAACAGCTGCCGACAAAAGTTCCTGACCAGATCCTGGTGGGACCAAAGCACAATTAACAGTGTAGAGACTGAGAACCTAGTGCATTTGGGGGTATCATGCTGTTCAGTCATTTAATAATAGGCCCATTTTTCAGCTCTCTATTTAGTGGAAATGGGAAACCACAAGACTAATTTTTCACTCGGCTCAGATTG
The DNA here is from genome assembly GCF_030867095.1 of Alligator mississippiensis. Lineage (NCBI taxonomy): Eukaryota > Metazoa > Chordata > Crocodylia > Alligatoridae > Alligator > Alligator mississippiensis. The sequence continues at coordinate 75,391,278 of NC_081834.1, forward strand.
GATTTATGTAGCTTCACTGAATCTAATACATCTCTGTGTTTAAAGTGCTCAGAAGTCTACCACATCAATGCACTTTTCTAGTGTTCAGGCTAAGCTACAACTATCCTGGCCTCAAAAGCTTCCAAAAAAGAAAGGCGGAGAGGAGAGGAGAGGAGAGACAAAAAGAAAAGATCAAACCCACTACTGCCAACCTCAACCATTCAAAAATAATGATCCAAAACCCCAGCAATCATGTGATTAGGTAGAAATAATAATAATAAATTTGGATGTCTTCAGCTGCTGCCTTAGCTTTAGGGCCTATGTTTTCCAACTTTTATTTGCAACTGTGAGAACTAGAGATTCAAAATAAAAGGGGCCATAAGATCTTAGAAAGTTATCTAAACTAACCCCCTGCTTAAGCCATTCCTGCCTCACAGGTGTTTGTAAGGACTTATTTTTAATATGAACAGTTGATTTTCTTGTGTAATTACCCACATCCCTCAAAAAACAGCATAGGTGAAGTCAATGGCAAAACAGCCAAAGTATCAATACAGCTAGGATTCCTAGCTTATATATCACAAAACTCATGATCAAACCAAGAGAGTTTGCAAAAACAATTTAACGGTTAACTTTAAGACACCCCTACCAAAGCCAAGTATCATATGCGTCATCTTTCCCACTCATTCCCAACCCAAGGCTATAACAGGGTAATGTTATGTGTCATTAGATTATGCTGGACCATTTTTCTCTTGGCCATGAAAAGATGGGGGTTAGATCTCACCGATGGCAATTGTGTGTGATGGTACATGTGCAAGGAGAAAGGGATTCATTTCTTTTCTTTTACTGAAGCTGCCACTGAATTATTGGGTTTCACGGGGGATAAAGGAATGATGCGTCTTCCATTTGCAATGTACTTTGTACAAAATAGCAATGAGGCACCCAGAGCACTGGATAGGTCTTCCTCTCTCAGTTTGTACAAAACTACCCGAGATGCTTGCAGTGTCAGAGCTTAGGTTCATTGCCTGTTTTAGTTTCTGGAGTAATAGATTACATTTTTTCATCATAACATAAGGGAAATTAAATAAAGTTTATTTTAATGGATGGAGTATGGACGAATAAAAACACTAAAAGGACAGAAATTAGTGCTAGAATATGTCAAGTGTTGCCTGTGGGTGTCACATGTTAGTTCACTGTAAAATACCTTCCCTGTTTCATTGTAAACCAGGTACAGCATAGAGAGAGAAGCAATCAGTTTGATTCCTCCTTTAATTTAATCTCCCATTTCACACCACAATGCCTGAGGAGGGTGAGCCAGCCAGACACACAGTCAATAAACGGAAATTGAGGTCAAGTTATTTCTTAGGCAATACCAGTTTACATACAAATCCTGAAAATTGGAACTACAATCTGAAGTTATCATCTACCTTTTGGCTAAATAAGTAATAATAAATACCATTTCGTATTCCTACCACGCCGTGCACCCAAGAACGACAATGCTGCAATAAATGACTTCTAATTAATTAAACCTTCCACACCTAATGAATTACATCCATTTCGTAGCTACAAGCAGGTAGACTATTATTAATCATATTCGCTTACCTCCTAGAGACCCTCATTCAACTGAGGACCCTTAGCTAGTCACTGTACATACCGGCACAAAACAGGGTGAAGCTGCCCTGGTGTTGCTTTTATTTACCATGGGAGAAAGCTGGGGGCAAGAAGGAGTCACTCATGTCACTCCCCATGTCCTTCTGATTTGCTATCATTTATCCCTCTTCCTTTTTTTAAGACATCGCCACCCAAGTGATTTCTCCAGAGCGGGGTGTGTTGTTCTCGCACACATCCCAGTCATTACCTTAATCCTCCACCTTCATCATTTTAAATAGTAGTTTGAAAAGACTACCACCACCGACCATATTTCCCACTCTCCTTTCTGTGGCACTTGCACCTTTTTGGTGGTTTCCCCAATCACATACGGACTCACTCCAACCTCACTTAGTTGTGAAACAAGGCTGCATCACAGCACAGTACGAAGAGGCAAGAGTCCTAAAAGCTCCGAGGCCCAATCATTAAATTCCCATGTATTTCATTTTAAAACTGTCAGCCTCTCTTTGCAAAAGCAGAAACTCTAGGGAAATTGGCTTCATATTTTCTTCTACACAGAGATCCTCTGATTCAAAGATCAATTTTAATCTCTAGAGGGATGCTGCATGTGTTCATTTTCAGTTACTCATTTTTGCTAACAGTTCAACCTCTGGAAGATCAACATTAGTTTTTCCAATTAGGTCAGCCACCTTTTTCCTGAAATGAATCAAATGAAAGCTTATTTAGAGCGCTATTAAGAAAATAAGTCCTTCAAGGTAGCTGCATGTTTTGTATAGCTGAAAATGTACAATGGATTAAAAGTTGTTGCAAAAGTTGGTATGGTAGGAGCTATCTGAAAAACTTCTGATCCCAGCAAGCAGGCATTTATATGAGGTCACGGTTGTGATCCCCAAGGCTTTCTCCTGATGGATCTAGCCTGCTAACACAACTGACACTGTATGAAGTCCGGACTTGCGTCTTTATTAAAATACAAAGATACTCTCAAACTAAAGTCTGGCTGCTCCTAAAATTTTCTCTTTCCAGCCACACACTACCCTGCCTTCTGCTCCACTTCAGACTAACCCTGATAACTAGCTCCCTCTACCAGTTTATATTTCCACAAGATGAGTCACCTGCCTCAATCAATCAGTGGAGCCAATTAACCCTTCCATGATGAATCAATACCTGCCAAAAAGGGTGGGAAGCTTCAAGCAACCACTGCTGGCTTGGCACTGTGGGCCCAGAGCCGTCCTGATTTACCAAGGTTGAATCAAACAAAAATTATCATTAGCTGAAGTTCAGTCTTGTTCTTCCACCCAAACAGTGGGTTCCCTTTAAAACTGGCTGGTTTGCAACAGAGGGCCAGATCCTGCTCTGTCTGATTTAGAAAATAGCTGTATTTGACTCTTGATTTGACACCTTGGCTCAAATCCTGCAGTTTTGAGCCATTTGGCCCTGTTTCTATGAAGCACTTAGGCATAAGCTGAACTTGAATCATAGTGCTCGAGATCAAGAGCCTCAAAGATGTTTAGGTAACTTTTTTTTTTTTTTTTGGGGGGGGGGGGGAGTTGGAGCTAACTCCTACGGAACCCAGTGTAAGTTAGGTACCTCTACAGCTGTGACCATCTTACCTAGACCTTCCCAACACTTGAGCTTTTCAAAGGGTTTCCCCCCTCCGATCCCAGTCTTGCATCACAAACCTTGGGAAAAAAGGAGGGGAACGGGTTGTACCACAATACACCTAAAAGCTATAGGACATAATATGTATAGCAGGAGTATACACTTGATGGTAGATGCATAATGTACACAATACCCAAGCCTATCCATAGTTTTTATTTAATGTTGCAGACCCATGAGTTTATGAATTATTCACATAAAAGTTATGCTTGGTAGCCATTATGATGCCGGAAGAATGTCAGTTAATTATGACGGTGTTGTAAGAGTAATTGTCTAGAGCTCAATTATACAAGTGCTTTATTTTTACCTCATTTTAATTAAAGAAATAAAAACAATAGGCAGGTGAATGTAAAATAGACCATACTATATTCGCTGCACGCACACCATAGAAGCATCGTTCTAGTCTACATTGCAGCAGCAGCAGCTATACAGTACATCTGTGCTTTATTCACAGTACGCAGCACTGCTTCAGATTTGCTGGACGCACTGCTAATCTGGCGATTTAATACCTTAAAAAAAAGTAGCACAACTCAAGAGTTGGCATAGCACAGAAAGCAGTTTAGTAGATTATCATAGCGCTAAATTGAACCTCCAGAAAAGCATATGTGGATATTCCAAAAATGATCTGATAGCTTATTAAAAGTGGCAGGCTCTGCCCTAGGTCATCATCATAATGGCTAAGAAGATATAAACCATATATCACCAATAGAACTGTGTGACCGTGTTGGAAAGCAAAGCAGAAGGGGAAAAGAAGAGAGAGGGAGAGGCAGGGGGAAAAAAAAGGGACAATACTAATCAGCATGCCAAGCTGCCGGGTTGATGTGGTGTAGAACACGAATGTAGCTGGTGAATCAATTTGAAGTGGATCAATTTGAAGTGGCATCCCCTTAAAGTCCTGCCAATGAGTAGGGGCTTTTGTCAACCCTGGTATTACCAAAAGCCTCATTATGTTGTAAAAATATAAGCAAGGTAGGGTTTTTTAATTTTATTTTTATTCCCCCATAAATCATTTTTCCTGTTGCAGTAGCTGATCACCTTCATATCTTTTTTGTCTTTGCTGACCACAATATGGCAGATTTTCCCACTTGTCATCCTTTGCATGCCAGTGCAGTTCTTCCCTATTGCCGCCACCATAGGCAAACCACAGGGTGAGTTCATAAAATCAGTGGATGACCCCTACATGGTTTTTGACAGACATTAGTAACAGAATTATCCTGTTTAGGAAATGGTACTATAAAACTGCACTTGGGCAAGCCACCCCGTTTTGAGTGGAAATCTAAAAGTTAAATTAATTCATGAAAAAAACAAGGTTCATGCAAAATGAAAATATTTCCCTCCAACCCAAGATGATAATGCTATAGGGCATATGTAGATGCAATGGGGGCCCTAAATTGAAGCGGTGTTTTTTTTAAAAACACCGCTTCAATTTAGGGCCCTTTAAACCCCCATGTTGTGCACACACACAAACCTACCTGCCTCTCTGGCAGTGGGGAGAGGAGAGGGAGCTGCTGGTGGGTGGAGTGGTCCCTAGACTGTAGCAGGGGACTGGTGCTTCCCTCTGCGGCAGTGGTGGCACCTGCCCACAAGCACCTGGCTCGGGCAGTCCCAGGGGGTACCACAGCAGTAGAGGGAAGCACCGGGACCTCATGCAGCTCAGGCAAGCAGGCTCCAGGAAGGGGAAAAAAAAAAAATCAGGTTTGCTGCTTTTTTTTTTTTTTTTCCCCCTTGGGCTGAGCCTGCCTTCCCAGGCTGCTGCCAGGCTGCCTGCATGGGCTTCCTACAGAGCCGCTGAGCTGCACGGAGCTCAGTGCTTCTCTTTCTGGTTGTAGGGCAGCAAATTAAAACTCCTCAAAGGAATTTTAGTTTGCTGCTCCCCAAGTCATTTAAGGCGCATTATGCCACCAAATTTGCTACAGCAGCTGAAATTACTGTGCAATACGCTCCCAACGTGTGCAAACACCAAGACCATTAAAGTAGCGCAAAAGCATGTAACTCATTTTCAAGTGTCGTACACGCATGCCCCTTGTTTCGTCTACACACAGCCATAGTCATTACTTATGCTGAGCTCAACCTAGGTGTGAAACGGTATCATGGGCCAAGTGCACGGCTTTGAAATCTAACCAACAGGTCTGTATCATTTCAATTTTCTAGAGCTGCAGGTTCCCGTCCCAGCAGGGAAAATTTGTTCTTCTGTGCACTGTGGCAGAAGGATTTATTAACGTGTGAAGGTTTTCCACAAGGGATCTTGAAAACCTGGGTACAGGCTGCAGAATACCATCTAGTGCCAAAATCTGGTCCCAGTTGTGGGTCTGGAACACTTTGGAAAAAATCTCGCCATCACTGACCTGCCTGGGAACAGAAAGTCTGAAAGGACCAAAAATTACAACCACATCACCTGCATCTCTCTCTAGGCTCTGAATCACAAGGCTTTCCTTCTAACTAAGTCATTTTTTTCAGGCAAGAAAGAAAGAAAAGAAAAAAATATATAAGAAAATGCAGGACAATGATTACAAGGTAAATTCTAAAGAGTTTTGCATAGAAAGACCTCTATTGGTAAGTTCAATTTATAAGTAGTGATGCAGCAAAATCACTGTCAGTCCATTTCACTGAAGAAGGTAAGAGTATATCTTACACCAGGGAGTGCTCCCTGTTAAATACTGCAGTCTATCTGAAGCAATGGAAGGGGATCAAAGAAATAAAGAGAAATTCTCACAAGAGCCCAAGTGACTGAGAACCCTGAGCTCTAATGACTGTCAGTGGGACTTTGGCCCTGTGCATCAAAGAGCTGGTTTGCAGCACCTGCACCCTGAGCTGAGGAGCACTGCTGACATGCAGGTCCAGGCCCCTCGCTCCTGTGCTCTGTGCGCTAAACCTTGGGGAAGGAAGCTATGTCCCAACAGGAGAGCATGTGCCCAGATCCCTCCTCAGGCTCCATCTCTGCCATGCTTAGTGGTCCATACTCAGGACTTCCCAAAAGCTGTCTCAAACCATTGCCTTATTTCTGTGACTGTCAAGTTCAGAACGAATCATAGGAAGGTAGGGTTCGAAGGGACCTCAGGAGGTCACATCTAGTCCAACCCTCTGCTCGAGGCAGGACCAGCCCCAACAAGATCATCCCAGCTGAGGCTTTGTCTAGCCAGGTTTTGAAACCCCCCAAGAACGGAGCTTCCACCACCTCTCTGGGTAACCCATTCCAGTGTTTTACTACCCTCTGAGTGAGACAATTCTTCCTAATATCTACCCTCAACTTCCCTTCCTGCAACTTGAGCCCATTGCTCCTTGTTCTGTCATCTGCCACCAATGAGAACAGTCCAGCTCCATCCTCTTTGCAACCCTGCTGCAGGTAGTTGAAGACGGCTATTAAGTCTCCTCTGGTCTAGATCAAATAAGCCCAGTTCCCCCAGTCTTTCTTCATAAGTGGGAGAGGCATATTCTCAGTAGCCCTTCCTAGCTTGATTTGGAGACACCATAACCATGCCCTAAGGACCTGGGAAATAGGACTTGGTGTCCTTATTCACTGAAGCACTTTTCAAAAGTTTGCTCATCCTTACCAGGATTTTGTTCTTGCCCAATGACATACCTGGTGCTGAGTGGGACCTAGTTAAATCTAGCCCCTGCCCAAAGACTTTCATTGTATACTGATGAACCTAAGTGACAGGGACTAATTGCAGGGTTGTATGTGCTTGGATCTATGACATCAGAAGTAGTTAATGGTCGATAAAATCAAAAAATGGTTGCCAAAGGGAGTGCTGTTAATCATGCAGACAATGCACAACCACAACAAATTGGCATCCCAAAGCACCTAATGTGGTGTGGGGTCTAGATGGGGAAAGGGGCAGTGTTGAAGAGATCAGGTTTTTGCATCACACCTCAAGGGAAAATTTCAGATCCCATTTGCTTCCAGTGCCAAAGCTTTTATTCTTCCACAAAACTTTATTTCAGCTAAAAAAGAAGTTTGTTCCTCTGCAAAGAAATAAATGAACCCAGGAGATCAGCTGTGGTAATTACAAGAGCTGGTGCTCACTGGGGGTCTGATTTCATTTGCACTAATGTAAACCTAGACTAAATCCATTAAAGTCGACAGTTACGGGTTTGACTGGGGGTGTAAGAGCAGAAGCAGGCTCCAAAGAAACATCAACCAGTCAGACGGTTTGGGGGGATATGTGAACCTTACATGCAGGGCACACTAAAGAAAAGGGGTGGGAAAACTGCTCTTCACACAAATGGCCTCCTGTTTTTTGCACTGCGTGGTAGTGTGGTGGTATGGTGCACACTTACACACACTAAGAGCCAGCTGTGGGAAAGGTTACCGTCTAAATACAGAAGGCAGTATCGGTTATGATCTAAATATATTGGCACCAATATCCCCTTTTTTAACAGGTAAGGAGTGGTGGCATAGACTTTTTAATAAGAGGAGTTTTTAAAACTTTTTTCTCCGAGCATTTTTTAAGTAAACCAGTAGGTCAGTCAGAATTTGTAAAACTCTTGGGCCATTTGTAGCCATGCTCCCTGTTTCCTACACCATGTTAATGGACTTGCATCACACAGTTGGAATCAAATTTCAATTCGAGTTAAGGGCTAATAGATGATCATTAACCACCAGGGAGATTTTCACCTATTTCTGCACTTCTGCAGTAGAGATGGCAGGGGTCTCTGGACACTTCCCACCACTCACAAGCAGGGCCACAAAACTGCACTCATTTGCTACACCTGGTGGAGGGCACAAGCAACAGCACACCCAAGATACCTGCCGTACATATATTTTAATTAATACGGCTTAAATTGCCTAGTTCAGACTGCCTTAGTCGGCATTAACTTTAATCCTTTACATCCAATTTTAATTCAGACTACTGATGTCCATATGTTTATAATAATGGCTCTAGTCTGGATTAAACCTAGAAATATGTAATGTCTAGAATTAGGATCACTAATGCCAACTTCCATAGGTTTATCAGGTAGCCAATAGTTCATCAAGTGACTGAACTTCATAAGTAACTTTACCCATGCGAGTAGCCCATTTGAAGTCAAGGTCCGTGCACCACTTAGCCACTCTGCAAACTTTAGAGATTTAGAACACAATCATATTCTGTGACATCTTTAAGTTCACTGGGGGGTATTTCTGAAGCATCAGCAAAAACACCAAACATCTACCATTTCCTCTCCTCACAGCCACCATCTCCACCTAGTCTATGACATGTCATCCAGACAGCTTCAGAAACACTTGTGTTCCAAAAAGACCTACAGTATGTTATAAAATACCTAAGATATTTTCAGCTATCAGTTCAAATACAGCAGCTTTATTAATGAATATGTTTTATGACAGCATAGGAAGAGTTTTACGTTGTCAGAAACTAATTTTGCAAGTCAACATTTATGCCAGGACATCTGAGCTAATGAGCTTACCCTTCCAAGACTCCAAATGGGATCTCATGTGGGGATACGAGCAAAAAATCTTTGGCTCCCACGTGCTCAGGACTTGAGTCTTGTGGCTCGTTTAAGAATGAGGGACAAGGGAAAAAGCAGTAGATTATTATATTATCAGTTTTGTTTCGTCTCTGAAGAGATGAATTGCATTTTGAGGTTGCCACCTATGGGAAGTTTAATTTAGATTGATCTTTTACCATTTTGACGTGTTTTTAAATTATCTATCCATTGCTTTGTGCATTCAAGAGCATTGCCATAGTGCCAGTCAGCTTAAATATTCATGAAATGTAAGTGCTTGCCTAAGAATGACTGATCTTGTCATGGTGCTTTCTTCTTTTTCAAAACATACCAGCATTAATAAAACTGAAGAAATAGTAATTATTACATGTAATAATTTAATAATTATTAAATTTCACTGAAGCTGTTATTGGTGACATATTTGTGTGTTTGTCAAGGGCATCTGGGATATATTCAAAGGCACTCTCTTTTAGCATTAATCTAAACAGAAAGTTTTTCCAGTGTTGTAATGGCAAAATCAGACCCTAAGACTATAAGAAGCAGCAGCAGGTTCCTTTATCATCCCAAACACATTAAATCCTTATGACTAAACTAATGTTTTCCCACTGAGTTGTGCCAATCTCGTACCAATTGATCTTTTACCATTTTGACGTGCTCAGTTGGGATGGGCTTCACCTGTCCCCCAAAGGTAAGCGTGTGTTCTCTTCTAGATTGGAGGATCTCCTCCAGCGGGCTTTAAACTAGGCTCATCGGGGGGAGGGGAAGATGAAGGTGGGGGAAGCTGTGGACCACCAAACCATGTGGCACCCACAAGGACAGCCCAGCCTGAAAAAGGAGAACATTGGGAACCTGCAAACCATGGGGCAGCCAGCAGTACAGCACAGGTAAGCAATAAGCAGGTAAGAAATAAGGGGCCCCTTGGGAATCAGAGCTGGGGGGCAGCAAAGGCACCAGTCACGGGGCTCAAGTGCCTATATACTAATGCTAGGAGCATGGGGAACAAGCAGGATGAACTAGCACTCCTGCTTGCAGAAAACACCTACGACTTAGTAGGGCTAACAGAAACCTGGTGGGATTCTTCCCACGACTGGGCGGTACATATTGAGGGTTATAGGCTGTACAGAAACGACAGGGTGGGGAAGAAAGGGGGAGAGGTTGCGCTCTATGTCAATGAGCAATATACTTCGACCCTCATCAAGACGGAATCGAAGGATGAGAAAGTAGAAGGATTGTGGGTTAGGTTACATGGGGGGCAAGGAGAAAGGGATTTGGTGGTAGGGGTCTGCTACAGACCCCCACACCAAGGGGAAGAAATAGATTCGGGGCTCCTGAGGCAGCTCTCGGAGACCAGAAAAACTAAAGAGGCGGTAGTCATGGGGGACCTAAACTACCCAGACATCTGCTGGGAGACACAGACAGCAAAGTCCCACCATTCACACAGGTTCCTATCCTGTGTACAGGACCTCCACCTGACACAAGAGAAACATGGTCCCACTAGGGGGAATGCCTTACTGGATCTGGTATTGGCAACAGGGGATGATATGGTAGGGGACCTACAGATCGGTGGTCATCTTGGGGACAGCGATCACCTAATAATAGAATTCTTCATAAGACATCAAGTGGGTAAGGTAACTAGTAGGGTGAAAGTGCTAGACTTTAGGAAAGCTGATTTCAATGAATTCAGGCGATTAGTCAAGGACGCACTGCAGAGTAGGAGTTTTGAAGGGATGGGAGCCAAGGCAGGGTGGCTGTGGCTGAAGGAAATGATCCTTTGGGCACAGAGGGAGACGATCCTGATAAGAGGAAAAAGAGGGAAAAAGTCCAGGAGGCTTCCTTGGCTGACCAGAGAAATCCAGGGAAACCTACAGGCCAAAAGGGGAGCACATAAAAAGTGGAAACAGGGAGAGATTACCAAAGAGGAGTATACCTCCTCTGCTCGCGCTTGTAGGGAAGCAGTTAGATGGGCCAAAGCTACCATGGAGCTGAGGATGGCATCCCAAGTTAAGGATAACAAGAAATTGTTTTTTAGATATATAGGGAGTAAAAGGAAGGCCCAGGGAAGAATGGGACCCCTACTAAATGGGCAGAAGCAATTGGTGACAGACAGGGGGGGCAAGGCTGAACTCCTCAAAGAGTTTCTTTGCCTCAGTGTTCCTAAGTGAGGGGCAAGACAAGTCTCTCACTGGGATTGTAGAGAGGCAGCAGCAAGGCACCATACCATCATGCGTAGACCCCGAGATGGTGCACAGTCACTTGGAGGAACTGGATGCGTTTAAGTCGGCAGGCCCGGATAAGCTCCATCTGAGGGTGCTGAAGGCACTGGCCGACATCATTGCACAGCCACTGGCAGGAATATTCGAACGCTTGTGGTGCATGGGCCATGTCCCGGAGGACTGGAAAAAGGCCAATGTGGTCCCCATTTTCAAGAAGGGGAGGAAGGAGGACCCAGGCAACTATAGGCCAGTCAGTCTCACCTCCATGCTAGGCAAAGTCTTTGAAAAAATGATCAAGGCCCACATTTGCAAGAGCCCGGCAGGACAAATTATGCTGAGGGGAAACCAGCATGGGTTCGTAGCAGGCAGATCGTGCCTGACTAATTTGGTCTCTTTTTATGACCAGGGTACAAAACGCCTGGATGCAGGAGTAGGGGTGGATGTTGTATACTTAGACTTCAGGAAGGCCTTCGATACGGTATCCCACCCCATACTGGTGAACAAGTCAAGAGGCTGTGACTTGGATGACTACACAGTCCGGTGGGTGGCGAATTGGCTGGAGGGTCGCACCCAGAGAGTCATGGTAGATGGGTCGGTTTTGACCTGGAAGGGTGTGGGCAGTGGGGTCCCGCAGGGCTCGGTCCTTGAACCGATACTCTTTAATGTCTTCATCAGCGACTTGGACGAGGGAGCGAAGTGTACTCTGTCCAAGTTTGCCGATGACACAAAACTGTGGGGAGAAGTGGACACGCTGGAGGGCAGGGAACAGCTACAAGCAGACCTGGACGGGTTGGACAAGTGGACAGAAAACAACAGAAGGCAATTCAACAAGGAGAAATGCAAAGTGCTGCACCGAGGGAGGAAAAATGTCCAGCATACCTACTGCCTAGGAAATGACCTGCTTGGTGGCATGGCAGTGGAAAGGGATCTTGGAGTCCTAGTGGACTCCAAGATGAACATGAGTCAGCAGTGTGACAAAAGCCATCAGAAAAGCTAATGGCACTTTATCGTGCATCATCAGATGCATGACAAATAGATCCAAGGAGGGGATACTTCCCCTCTATCGGGCGCTGGTCAGACCGCAGTTGGAGTACTGCGTGCAATTCTAGGCACTGCACTTCAAGAGAGATGTGGATAACCTGGAGAGGGTCCAGAGAAGGGCCACTCGTGTGGTTAAGGGCTTGCAGGCGAAGCCCTATGAGGAGAGACTAGAGAAACTGGACCTTTTCAGCCTCCGCAAGAGAAGGTTGAGAGGTGACCTTGTGGCTGCCTATAAGTTCATCCGGGGGCACAGAAGGGAATTGGTGAGGTTTTATTCACCAAGGCGCCCCCAGGGGTTACAAGAAATAATGGCCACAAGCTAATAGAGAGCAGATTTAGACTAGACATTAGGAAGAACTTCTTAACAGTTAGAGTGCCAAGGTCTGGAACGGGCTCCCAAGGGAGGTGGTGCTCTCCCCTACCCTGGAGGTCTTCAAGAGGAGGTTAGATAGGCATCTAGCTGGGGTCATCTAAACCCAGCACTCTTTCCTGCCTATGCAGGGGGTCGGACTCGATGATCTATTGAGGTCCCTTCCGACCCTAACACCTAACATCTATGAATCTTGTTAAATTTTCCCATGAAAACAAACATTTTTTTTTTTCAAAATAAAATAGTTTGGTCTGGAAATATATGTTTCCCAAACAAAACGCTGTTTGGTAATTTTTATTCTGAAAGGCAACGTTTCTGTTTTGTATTGATGTGGTTACATTTACGTTATCCCAGTATTGGTCAAGAATACCCAGGGACACAATGTTCCAGTCATGTCATATCTTAACATTATAATAACTGAAATACCCATTACTTTATGTTAGATCATGTTATTAGCTTATTAAGAGGTAGATGCTAGTTAGCACTGACTAAAAAAAAAAATCTGGTTTTCTAGATCAAAGCGTCTCAGGCTTATATTTGTAATGGTCTAGTGGTCTAAAAAAGTTTTGGAGTAACTTCCTTACACGCCATGACTATTAAAAGATTGCAGAAGGCTCTGTAATGTTACAGGCACCATACAAAACATTACACTTGCAACTCTGAATTAGCCCCTGCTAGCTTCACTGGGGCTACCTGAGAGGAGCAGAGTGACTTTTAAGTTAAGGAAAGGATGGGACTATGTTTAGGTCACTAGTCTGAGAAATGAGAGACCTGTGACTTTGGGGAACTCCCTGAAGTCACACCTGTATGGCTAACCGCCTGTGCCAGGGTGTGGCACCTTCAAACATGCTGGCTATCTTCTGACAGGTAGGCTAACTAGTCTCTGGGCACTGCTAAGTGGGGTATGTAATGATTGCGCCACTGGAGACAACAGCACTGGGATGAGTCACCTGAGCAACTGAGAACTTGGCCTACTGAGTACATGTGTTAAATAAAAAGGTCCATCTTTCACTCTGAAGTAACTTCACCCTTCAACTAATACTGCCAACCACTACCACCCTTTCTCCTCTGCCTTTCAAAAGGCTTTTTAATGTTTCAGCCTTCTCAGTTGATCTCCAGTCTCTCTCCTTTGACGCCTTAAGCTGGCAAACTATTAGCCACTTAAAATGGGATCTTTGGCACTAACAGCTTGACTCACTGAATATTAAGTATGCTTTAACTAGACTTCTTGACTGGCAATCTTGTTGGCTCTTCCCATGAGCCTTTATTAAGTTAGCTCTATTTGTTCGTAATTGAATTGGTAGCAATTTCCAGGCTTGTAAAGTAACTTTGCATCACATCACTAGGCCACTCACAATATTCGTACCATTATTGTGTAGTCTTCTTCACTGATTAACAGACAGCAGCTTTGCAACTGTAACTCTGCATTACCATCTATACCACCCCAGGCCAGGTATTAAATATTACCATTCAGATATGACAGTGCTGTAAAGCCACTTTGGACTGAAAATGGAAATCCCACCCCAGCGTCTTGGGAAAAGTAGCAACATCATGCACATAACAGATCAGTGACAGGGCTGGGTACATAAGTTTTGGTTTGCCGATTCATAGACTGATGCTGTAACTATTAGGCCAAGTCCTCTTCTTTACCTACCCTACCTCTGCAGTGGATTGCAATAACATGCTCAAGAGAAAAAGGACCAGAATCATGAAGTTTGTATCAGAAAGAGAACTTCCTCAGACTTCAGGGTAAGTTGGATCCATTGTTTCACTCAGATTCATCTCTAAATTTTGAAAAGCACTATTTTTTCCTTCAGGTACTGAGTGCTTAGATGTGTCATTTCTTTCCCCAGAGCACGTAAAGGGAGGGGAAAAATAGAGACCATGAGAAGAACATTATTACTTTCCATCTGCTGAAGAACTGTAGGAGGAATTTATTTTTAAGATTTTGCAATTATAGAACTAAAGGAAAAGTCAGGAGATAATGAGATAAATAATAAGGAAGAGCACAGGACACACATTATTAGAACGGTGCAAAACTTAGCAGCTTTGTTTTGCAGGGGCTTGCACTCCCAGGTGTTTTATTTTGGGTTTCAGGCAAAAGTTGAGATGACTTGCACAATAGGTGAGCCAGATGAAAAACTGAAGAACCTAGGATGAACCTGAATCTACCAAGGATGAAGTTTCTTTTTTGTTTCTGTCTTATTATTGTCACTAACATATTAGCTACAATCGTACCTTTTGTCAACCTTACATTAAGCAGCAGGTACAATAAAAAGGTGAACCAAAAATAAATAAATAAAGCCAGCTTTTGAAGGAGATATAATATTCTGACACTACCTGCCTATGTCCATTAAAAATTGCTTGGATTTTTTGGGATCATGTATTAAGTCTGGATCTCCAAGTCTAATTTGGGCAGGTATGTACTGCCTGCCTGCCTAAAATCCACCTTGTTTTAAATATAAACCAGGTTCTTTTCTACCGTTCTTCTCCACTTCCAGTCCTAACGTGCTGCGTATCATCCCACGGGCTTCATTAACTATCGTGTCTTCCAACCAGAACTGGTCGCATTTCAGTGAAGCATGAAGTCATCCCAAAGTTAAGATATTCAAAGCGACCAGTTTCTTGGGTGCTCAGCTTGGAACAGCTTTAAGGGACTTTTGATACGAGCACAGTGAACACCCAGCAATGGTCACCTCTCCCCACTTCTGCAAATCCTGGCATTTGCAAATCCACTAACAATATATATTCTTTTTAAATAATGCTTCCATGTGCATCAATTGCAGACATTTGGCTTTGGAGGAGATTTCCAGGTGTATCCATGGCAGCTAGATACTCAACTCTCATTGAAAGTCAAAGCAAATTAGGAACCTAGCTATCAGTCATGCCTGTGGAAAACTATCCCCATTATTATCATCTGGAT
The DNA here is from genome assembly GCF_030867095.1 of Alligator mississippiensis. Taxonomy (NCBI): domain Eukaryota; kingdom Metazoa; phylum Chordata; order Crocodylia; family Alligatoridae; genus Alligator; species Alligator mississippiensis. Next base: position 75,406,507 of record NC_081834.1, read on the forward strand.
TAATACGAATAACAGAGTTCCCCACCCTGAGTTCTCAGTCTCCTTTCATGAAGTATTTAGCATAGCATGAGCTCTTGAATCACAACCTGACAGTGAAGAGGAACCAGATTACAGATATGCTCCTTTGGTATACATGAATCAATAAACACTAATAAATAGAAACCACACTGGAATGAATTCATTTTTGACCTACTACTCCTGACAATGGTAAAGATTTAGCTGAGCAACAATTTGACTTGGAGCTGCCTTACTGGGCTTGCTTTGCCTAGCATACATCAAGGAAATGATGACGACCTAGAGCAAGTCTTGACAGAATTTGACCTATTCATTGATTGATGAGCTTCAATTACTGCATCAGATTCAGGAACATATTTTACCTGTAGTTTGTGTCATCACTCATATGCTATTCTTCTTTTACAAGATAGTTTAATGTTGTGCAGTTTGATAGATGAAGTATTTTATGCACAGCTACTTAAAATATAAGTGATTTACTTTTATTAAAAGGAGGAGATGGCAAAATAAAATTTAAGGCCAGATCCTGATATTCTTATTCATGTTGAGAAGTCGCAGACTCTCTGACACTTCCCACAAAAATCAGTAAAATGCCTCATGATATGAACACTTTTCTTGGGCAGGAAGACTGGGGAGATGTAACCTAGCCATTGGTTGCCTTATGTGTTTGCAGTACTTGTAGGGACAGTTGGGGAGAAGGAAGATTTCTGGAAGGCTCATTCATTACTAAAATAGTATATCTGCTCAGAAGCAGGGAAAAAACAGAGAGTAATATCAAGGCAGCAGGCCAAGCGGTTCCTGAGCTGCAGGGGAGCTGGTGGTTCCCTCCGCAGCAGTGGCGGTCCTCAGGCAGCACCCGCTGCTGGCACCTGGCCCGGGTGGTCCCAGGGGCACTGCAGCTGCAGAGGGAAGCACCAGGCCCCCGTGCAGCTCAGGCAGGCTCCAGAGAGTTAAGAAAAAAAGATCAGGCTTACCACTCCCCTCTTCCCCCCCCCCCCCCAGCCCCGCCTTTCAGGGGAGCCTGCCATTAATTGTAGATCCTGTGCTGGAAAGAGAGACATTTAGGAGCATAGGTCTGGAAAGGATCTCCTGGGTCACTGAGTCCAATGCTGTCACAGGCAGCCATGTCACATGAGCCTACACATAATTTTAACATGTTTCTTCTTAGAATGAGCTGTTTTTGCTGTCACTGGGTTTGGCCATTTGCCTGTTTTGGCATTTTGTTTCCAGGCACTGCGTCTTCCCCAGTCGATTAGGGTGCCCGGGCTGCTTGTTGCAACTATGCAGACAGCACACCTGTGATAAAAGGCGTGAGGAGGAAATTGGGAAGAGAAGGAATGGATACAAGCTGAGATGGAGAGCTGCCCTGGAGCAGCCATTTGAAGTACATCAAAAGTGTTCTTGATCCTGCAAAACCCAGGTCACTTCGTGCAACCTAGTTATGCCTTTTCTGCTCACCACTTGCATACACACAAAACCTGGGTGTTCTTGTAACACATAAAACTTCGAAGAGATGCACACTGTCCTCTCCCCACAGCGACATACACCACCCATGGCTGTTTTCTGCCCTTCAGATTTGGTGCCAGGTTCTGCTGGAGTAAGGTGCTGCTCAAAATGCGAAATGACAACCAAAATGATCTCTTGGTGACCTATGGTCTAGGGCAGGGGTTTTCAACCTTTTTTGGTCGGTGTACCCCCAGCAGGTGGTTGAGAAGTGGGGAGTCCCCCAGTGGCTGATTGATGAGCAGGGCGGGGTTGTTCAAAACCGTGGTAAAGTATCAGCAGCACATGACAGCGGTGAAAACAAAAGCAACAGCAGCACATGGGGTACAAGTGGTGCAAAGTGTTGGCGGCCCCACCCCCTGCTTCTCCATGCCACTGCTGCATACCCCCTAGAGCTTTCCTAAGTACCCCCAGGGGTACGCGCACCCCCAGTTGACAACCCCTGGTCTAGGGGAAGGAAGAAGAGACCCGTAACAACGGAGAATCCACAGCAGTCTGCTGTCCAACATCACCAGAGGCCTTTGATTCATTAGGAAATGGTGTCTCAAATTTTCCCCTGACGTAAATTAAGGCAGAGCTACTGACCATCCCACCAGGTACCATAAGTCCGCCTAACTCTATTGAAATCCATCCTATTTTACATCGTCTGGGGCTCTGCCCCAATGAAATTAAATTAACAAAAAACAAGTTCATATTCAGAGATACCAGATGATGACCAAAAAGGGCTGAAGGAATTCCTGGTACAGCTCAGCTGAAAGGAAATCTTCAAAGGATACAACTGCCTCGCTCTCACCTGGAGGTTAATGTTGAAAAAACTTAGTTCACAAACCAGGCAGCATCAGTGCTCTCTGTAGGGGGCTCTAGACTTCCAGACATCTGCCCATCAACCAACCATTTTCATGACTATTAATCTCTGCTCAAGAAATAGTCAAGGACTGGAATAACAAGATTATTCCAAGTCAGGGCTCAGGTACATTGCCTGGGCTGCAGAAGAAATCTGACAAGCAAGGAAGAGATGAGCACCAAAAAGAGAAGAAAACAACATAACTGAAGGCACCTGTTTTAGGGTAGTGTCTGTATATACACCTGCTCTTGTTTCTAGCATCACAGTCACCCCGCAAACAGGGAGAAAGCAGAACAAGAACAGAACCGGTCTTGCCAGCAAGATAAGCAACATACAGCAGACAAAACTAAGACAAGGAAATGAGCCAAATTTTGCTCTACCATTTAATGAGCAAGCATATAACCACTTGCTCTACCAATTAAGGGAAGCATATAACCACTTCAATCTCCTCCCAAATCCAGGCTTTTGCACAGCATCGCTGAAATGATGGCTTAACTCATGATCACTGACTGTGAGCTGTATTCTTCATAGGAATCTTGGGGTTTCACTGAATGTCTTGACCACTAATCCCTTACTCCTTCCAGTATGAGTCAAGAACTCATCTTCCAAACCATTCATCCTGCATATGCCAGTTCATAAAAATCAGACCCCAGCCTATTCATTACTTCATGAGACTTTAGCACAGAAAAAAACTGCATTTTTTTTTTGTTTGGGTACAAGAGGTGGGCTTGCACTGAGCACTCCATTCTTAACAGCTCTGCATTTTGATACATGTCTGAACCTGGACCTCGTTTTGGAGGTTAGGATAACACAGGCCATTGTCCTCTTCTACTGACTGAACATGATCAGAAGATAACAGCCTGGTACAACTAGTAACTGTAAATCCTGCAGCTTAAGCAGCAAAAGTTGACATTTTTAGAGCTAAAGACTCTAGATTTACTCTTAGATTATACCTTCATGCATGGGCTGTGGGGCAGGGCTGAACTGCTACCCAGCACGTCCATGGGTGGTGGATAATGGAATGACCTTCAGGGAAGCAGATGAATAAGCAGTCACAGACCAAGCAGTGACAGGACCTCCACGATGTGGTGAGAACAGCAGATGGCAATGCTTTCCCTTCTGAAAAGCCACTGCCCCAGGGGAGCTGGGGCTTCCAGAGGACCCCAGGCCAAAAACAAAAGAAAGCCCCACTTACCTCCTGCAGGGACTGAAAGACGCAGGGAAAGACGCGCCACAAATCCGCCTGCGCGGTTTGTTAGCTGTGCCTATATTCAGCTGGAGCAAGGTGACGTCAGCAGGAGACGCAACCTGGTGGGGATAAAAGACTGCCCCAAGGACGCAGCAGGGGGGCGAGAAGGAGACAGATGCTCTGCAGGGACACCCGAGGGGTGCAGTGGCAGCGCCGGCCTGGCCAAGAAGGTGGGGGCAGATCTAGCAGCAGCAGGCAAGCCAGCAGCAGAGCCGGCGAGGGCTCGAGCGGGCGAGCCAGTGACGGAGCCGACGGAAATCCCAGTTGGCGAACGGACAGCGGAGTCGGCGAAGACTCCAGCAGAGAGGTTGGTTGGGAGGTTGACTGGCTAGCCAACTGGCCTCCTGGTAAGGAAGGCTGCTAAAGAGCGGTTAGAGGAAGAAACCCCAAGTGGGGACCAGCCGCTAGGTCAAGGGGAACTCCGGGCTAGAGGGGATCCACTATACTTTAGCAATCATGGTGGTTGGGAGTGCACAACACTCGTGGTGTGGCTCAGATACAGATCTGAGTGCGGGAATAGTTGAGGCCGGTGCAGAGGGCCTCAGGGTCTGTGTATTTTGGACAGAGACCCCGGGCCATTGGTGGCTCATGGCTGGATGGCCAGGAGAGATCAGGGTGGAGTCTGAAGAAATCCCGAGGTGCTTGAGGGCCAGAAGACCCACAATAAAAAGATGGCAACTGGCTGGGGTGTAGGGGAGGTTGGAGCCCTATGAGTGCCTGTCCCACGGCGTGGCGGGCCTGAAGGCTACCCCAAGGGAGAACCCCTCCACTGAAGTTATCATCAAAGTCGTGGCAGGCGAGATAAGGGGAACCCTGAACGTCAACCAGGGTAACCTTTGGGGTCCCACCCCAGACCTTGGCCATAGACGACCTCTAAGTTGGGCCAGGGCCACAAGGGAGCACCTCGTAGAATAGAGGTGGGCACAGCCACATATATCATTTGACAGTGCCATGACATGGCTAGTATAGGTTGCTACTATAATAAGCCTACCCAGGCTCCAGCCATGGGTCTACAAGTCCTCAGTGGCAGGGCAGGTTGAAGAAAATGTTAAAATCTCAATGGCTATGAAGACGGATGAAGGCTGCCGCAGATCCACAGTTATCTTGGTCTCAGGCTCTGCTACATACCCCTGATGCCCAAGGGATGACCCATCCACTGCTTTTACCATACGAGAGACAGAGAAAACAGCGAGTGCTTAAACCCTTGCTAAGTCTGTTCTACATCTTTTGAAAGGGAAATAAATCCAAGTGTCCAAGTTGATTTTTGATTTTATTCTGATTGACGTGACGCTTGCTCAGTCTCCGATTTTCATTGCCTAACAGGATTACTCTGGTAAATTATTTTTTGATGCATTTTTAATTGAACAATAGACTTAACTGATTGATCCATAGATTTTACAGCTGCAACTGCAAAGCTGAGAAGCTGACAAGTTGTACAGAAGGAGAAGCTCCTTTGTGTAGGGAAGGGAGCACCGAATGTATAGGCCTGGAGTTTTTGATGCATCCAAGTGCATCAAACAAACTCCCACGTGCATCTAGAGCCTCAGCACAAGATTTAGCACCATTTGGGAAATCACCATGTTTTGCCTAAGAAAGCATAGGATAGATTTTTTTTTATTATTATTATGTTAGACTAAGAGCTTCGTCACACTTCCATCTTTCCTGTGACCTTCCTCTTCAATTTTCCAAAGCACCTATGTATTTGCTTACTTCTAAACTCACTGAACAGTGTTACTAAATATTTACATTTACATTAAATGAGAAGCAAAACCCTGTGATAGGAAGTCCTGTAGGATCACAGAAACCCATAATTCTTGTTCAGGAAAGGTTGCAATCTAAGAAACAAGAACACTAATGTAATGCAGCAAGCAAGCAAAAATCAGAATATGCTGAGTGTGACAGCAGTGGAAGTTGCTGAACTACAGCAAACAAAAGCTCAAGTCAGTGACAGAGCTGGGAACAAAACTCCAGTGTAGTGTCTATATCCTGTAGCTCTTAAGGAATGGATTCACATATCAAATAGTTTTTTTCCATGTCACCACAATGCTGAATTGGGTATGTATAGTCCTCTCATTTTGAGAAGGGTTCAAGTCCAAAAGGTCTAACAACGATCTAAGATTTACTATTTCTTCTTTGCCAGTTTGCACAGCTTGATGCATTTCAGTTACAATGCAATAGAAATATAGGTGCTCAGATGCCATGGTAATGGCCTGATATGGGAAGCTATATAAAACGCTCCCTGTTTATGAACAATTAATTAAAACAGCTTGGGTTTTCCCATGCAGCCAGCTGGCAAACAGCCACCATGCGTCTCTCTGGTTATTTTAGTGCAGATTTTTAATGGAAAGGGAAAAAAAGGCTAGATTTCCATTATACATTTGCCTATGCCAAATATGTTCTTGGTCCAATCACTAAGTAGGATCCCATTTAAAGGTCAGCTTTTGCTCATTTCCCTGAGACCATTAAAGCATAAGCATCCACTAGACATCCTGCCTAGCCTATTAAAAAGGTTAAATGTTGTAAGAAAGCATACCTTTCAGTTCTAAATGCAATTAAACTTCCTGAAAATCACATCGCTTGCATATGTTTTGAAATACGTAATGAGATTTTCATACATCAGCAGGGCTGCAGAATTGATAAAAATCTTTGTATAATACTGTGACATGGGAAGAAAACCTGTTTCCTTCAACTATCATGTGAAAACAACTAGGTCATGCAGAAGTTAGTTGCTAAAAGTTCCAGCCTGAGCCTCTGCAGCATATTAAAAGCATTATTGAAATCCAGTTTCAAACCCTGTTATGCTCGGAGCCGTATAAAGATAACAAAAATGACAGCCCCTGCCCCAGAGCGCTTGCAGCTCAGAAGTCAGGCAAGTTATAAGTGGTTAAAAGGGCAAATGGGAGTAGCCAGGCGGAGTGACAGGACAACATAAGAACATGAAGAGTTTGGCAGTGATAGGAAGTCAAGTCTCACCTTGTTAAGATTAAGCCCTTCATACATGGGCAACTCATCTTCCCCCGACACTTGTTTTAAACTGCTTTGACAGTGTAAAGTAAGTGGCCTTAAACTGGATGTCAATGTAATTGCAAGAGCCCAGTAAAATGGCTTTAAGTGTAAAGGAGAATCTGGCTAATTGATCAGCAATATACTCCACTGATTTCTATGGACCTACTTGTGACTTATGCCTTGACACCCCTGCAATAGGGAAACTCAGTGCATGTAAATGCAGGAGGCTTTTTATTAATCATTTTCCCGATTTTCTTTTTTGAAGTGATGAATGGGATTACGTCCTACATTTTATGGCATTTCAGTATAGCAAGTATGCCTTTATATTATGCAGTTGTTCGTAGATAGCCAGTTTTCTCCCCTCATACAAGGCCTGCTGGCTCATCAAAAGTCCACCCCCTCCTCTCCAGAGTGAAAAATGAAAACACCCCTCCACAGTGATTTGGTTTAGACAATCACACATCAAATGAACAGTTCCTGGAAAGGGGCTGTTGTGCAGTGGGTATTTCTGGTTTTTAGGCTGCCAAGAAAAGCAGTTTACATTAGCAGTCCACTGAATAAATGTAAATCTCTGGCAAAAATTGCATTTGCCATCGAACAGTTAGACACAGCAAATAATAAAACATTGCAAAATGGAACAAGCGTTACAGATGTTGGCCTCTTTTAGATCCTTCATTACAATTTAAAGGAACATATTGATTATGTTATTTCAGTGCTTAAGAAAAAGATTGGGACTTGCTTTGTTTTTAATGGTGCTTTTCATTTTACCAGTCAGGAAAAAGATGCTGAGCAGATTATTATTATTGTTATTTATGTTTTGCCTGAAATTTTTGATGGCTGATGCAAGGAACAGAACTGAGTTCTCCAACAGCCTGGTTAGCCTGAGCTGAAACAGATACTGCATTTCGAAGTCTATGTCAAAACCTCAATATTTGTTCCCTCTTGGCTGCACCCATGATTGTCTGCCTACAACTAGCAGTGACAGCAGTATTGCTATTACAGAAACAGGAGGTACCTCCGCATTAGGAACGTCACGTTGTTTACCCATCGCATGAAAATTTCAAACTGCATTCATTTGGGGCACAACGCTGTAACCACTGGGCTTTTGGAATAAATAGCTAGACCTGATTTCTGGGGTGACAACATCAAATTTGACTCTAACTTCTTAACTGATTGAAAACACAATTTTAGACCACTCATTATTCACCTAATAATATTTCCCCAACTCTTGTTGTAAGCATGTGTTTGTAGAGGATTATAAGCACTAGAAAGAAAGGGAGAAAGTTATAAACTACAGCTATAATCATTTTTTTTGCCTCCAGAATTTGATTAATCTACAATTGGTTAATTATTAGAACCTTTATTCATGTATTACTTCACCAATGCAACTTTAGCATCTTATACAAAGTTTAATGCCTTATACAAACCCAGAAAAGGGTTGGAGAGGACACAATATTAACTCCCAAACAGTGTCTCCCCTTTCATGGTACATGAAAACCAGGCATGGGTGTGGAAGAGAAGGGTTGTCTAAGTAGCACATCCCTGATTCTGCCATTTCTAATCCCCTTAATACTGCAGCTACATCCTCAAGATCTCCTGATAATATACATATATATATGTGTGTGTGTATATATCGCAAATCAATTTGGACATGAAAGGGAGAGCTGCTGATGCTGAAGGTCCCAAGGGATTATCACATTTGAGCTGGTGCTGAAGTTACAAAGTAATGGTCAACAATAATTAAAGCAGGACCGAACAAGATCTGATATTCCATCAGGAGCCCAGGACAGAATTGAGGACAAAAGAAGGGAAGAAGGATGATCTAGTGGTTAGGACCAAGAAATGAGTGGAACTGAGTTCAGCTCCCAGGTCTGCCACACATTTCAAGTAGGATTTGCAAAAAACACCAATTCCCTTCCAGGATCAAGCTTCTTGCCTCTCAAGTAAAGTTAACACACCATTTCCTTAATCTGTTTTGCATTTGGATCGCAGGCTGTTTAGGGCAAATGCAGGCTCTTACTACATCTATGTGCAGTAACTATCATAATGGACTTTTTCAGGAGCTAATTAAAGTAAATAAAAGAAACTTTTGTTTTTTTTCCAGAAGGCAAAGTAGTATTTTTACATAGAATGTGGCTCCATTCCTGTCATATTTTTTGCAGTATATCTGCAGTTACATCCCAAAGGTTTTTTTGTGCTTTATAAGATTGAAAAAAAACCAAACAAAAAAAAAAAACAACCTATTAAGTCCCCCTCCCCAAAACTGCTTATACTTCAAGGCCCCAGAGTGGAAAAAGATCATTGCACTTAGTTGTAAGTATGCACACACTATTACTGCATTCAGCGGTATATTTACTCCTAACCTGTCTAAACTAAATGAGACTACAAACATGATTAAAGTAGTAAAATGGAGCACCTGTCTTGATTCTTTCAGAACGTAAGCTGCAACTAGACCCAGCCAAAAACAGTAACCGAAAACACGCACGTGAAATCATTTTCACAAGTGTGCACTTTAGAATTTTTTTTTTTTCCTTCAGTGCAAAACCTCCAGCAAATCAGTAGTTGCTCAGACCTATAGCCCCTTGACCACCACTGAATTATGTTGACAATTTTTGCGTAATATTGTGGAAATATTTTTTTTTTTAAGTATTAATTAAAAATACCTTACCTGGAAAATTTTACCTGCTCTTCTGACATGGTAGCCTCAGTGTATTCATATTTTTCCACTCCCACAAGAACACATTGGTTTTCACTGAAGAGCTGCCTGCAATACTAAGAGCACTGAATGCATGACAATCGGTAATTATCTGGACTTTGCAAAAGTATCTAAGGAAAAAATAAATAAAACATTGGGCACATTTGGGACCTCAGTGTCTTCCCATCCTAGATCTGGTCTATAAATGGGATTTCCTATGTTAACACGCCCAGTTCCAAATCCACGTAACTGGACTGACACTTAGGCACCTGAAATGGATTTTGCAAGCTCTCAAACTTGGAAAGGAATTTAAAAGCTGATTAAAATGTGGGGAGGAAGCTTACAGGCTTGGATCCGAGAGGTGTATACCTTTCCATTGGAATTCCATAGGATTTGAGCAACTAAATCCTTTGGGGTCCTTGTGCGTAGGAGAGGGAAGGAAAGGGTGCAGAGCAGGCATTACAAGGGCGTTCTTCCAAAGTTAAATGCAGTTATATCTTGCTTATACAGCAGTCTCCCCAAGGAGCCTTAATAATCTACTACAGCTGCCAACCAGTGAAATGACTTCTGCAGTTCATGGGATAGAGGCTCTTGCTCTGTTAATCCAGGTCTTGGATCCAGACACTTTATCAACAGCCTCGGAGAGGTACTGCCAGCATAGAGAGGAGAAGGTTGAAACCTTTATCTATTTAAAAGGTTTCTGAGGTACTCTTAAAAACCCCTCATGCAAAATGTATGGACCTGCCAGGCACCAATGGCATTTTACTTTCTAATCCCTTTTGAAAGATAAACCCTAGTGCTATGAAAGTAAAGCAAAAATCACATTTGGGAATCAACAAGCTCATTTGCATTCAAAGAGAGAAGACCTCTTTGTCACAACCCAAAGTTGTGTTTTTTTTGTTTGTGCGCGCGCTTCGGCACTGCTAAATTATTTCCCGCCAATTTGTCACTTTCTTTGCACGGTAGATTTCTCTGCTGCAAGAGAGAACTCTGGTGCAATGGGGATTACCCGCCAAATTATAGCTTCTTTGCAGTGTGCATCTCTTCTGCATCATAGTGATACACGCTGTATAGAAGTTCCCGCCATTTGTCTTAGGATCCGCGCCACGTTATTAGCCCATTCCTAATGTAGGCACATGTGGCGGGTAGCGATTGGCTTGCTAGCCGTACAAAAGGCTTGGGTAGTTTCCGCCCAAGCCGGAGGAGAGAGGACGAGAGAGATTCTGTGTGAAGATCTCCAAGCGCTGCGGACCCTCGCGGACCCAACGCGCCTCCCCTAAGCAGGCAATAGAGGCAATGGAACCCAGCCTACGGAGCTTTCGGTTCTCGCCTCTCCCCATCGCCGAGCGCAATCCTAGACGTATCCCTTTCCTGTAACTTCGGACCCGCGGAGCATAAGTAACTCTGGGGAAACTTTTCGAGTCTAACTGAACCGGACCTGCGGAGCCTGAACAACTCCGTGGGAGCAATCGATTTGTCGTGTTCCTCTAGTGAGGATCCAAGCAGGAGCTGTGCCTGGAAACCTATCCAGCCTACACCAATACCATCTTTGGGTGTAAGTAAACAATCTTTTCAATCAACCATTATGCCTCCGTAACTAATTCTAACTCACGTGCACTAAACCACCCCACGGTTCTCTCCAGCCCCGTGTGCCTGGGCTGCTGGCCACAGACCGTGTGCAATGAAGACGGGCCCGGCTCACCCCCGGCTCGCACATGGCAACGGGAATGAGATCGGAATCGCCGCCGCACATGGCGACAAAGGTGGGATCGGGGCGCGGCCCGCACACTCTTCTCACTGAGAAAAATCAATACATGTCAGAACAAGCCTAAAAATATGCATTTAAATGGAGATCACTGCAGTACCAGATCTCATCAGGTTGATAAAATCACTGTAGCTAAGATTAAAAAGTAACAGAGTAAGTCAGATAATTTCCCACCAGCCTTCTACCAGGAAATACCTATTTAAAGACATAATAAGCACAAACCCTGTTAAGCCTTTTGACTGGGAAGGAAAATAACCAGTTCTTTTGAAACTCTGTAGTCTCTAAGGGCATTTTTAGATGCGTGTGCGACGCAGCACTGATTATGTTATTTCACTCCCTTGACCACATTTTCTTAGTCCTTGTGTTGTTGAGGGGCAACTTGAATGCATTTCAGTTTAGTTATTGGTGTATGAGTTAACAAGTGATACTGCCCTATTGTCGCTGGTCCACTGGCATGATAAAAGACTGTGGGTGCTGATAGACTGGGGGGGGGGGGGGGGGAAGTGCTTTACCAGAAAAGGAATCATGTCAGTTTGACCAGGCTCCCTAATGTCTTTATAGCTCGCTCGTGTGCTTCACTGGGGCTTTTATCTGATGACTCCTGAATCCCCATCTGGTACTGTTTCAATCCTGCATCCTGTTTTCAGCTCCTCCTGGCTCATATAGAAACATTTGACTGACATCTCTAGCACAGCAGTCCTGTCATCATGGAATCCCTTCCCCAGTCAAAATGGGAGATAAAGTTAAGATTTTTCAAAACGGCTGAAAAAATTCTGCCATGTCTTTCAGTAATTACAGTGTACCCAAGTCTCCTGCACATGCAGCTTGTGTGCTCTTTAGTATGTAATGGTTGTACCTAAATGAAACAACTGATTTTTTCCAAGATGATAATCTCATTCCTAAATTCAAACCTCTGGCTAACAATTCAGCTCTTGAATAATCTTGGCTATTTGGGGTCTGTTTTCATGCATGATTATTGCCAGATGTTCAAGCTCACAGGGGTGGGAAGGAACCCAACAACTGTAACTCTAAGTGCCGCACAACTTAAATCCTCGAACGCTGGTTGATTGCACAGGGTGATGGGGGAAAGAGAAAATTCTCGTAGCAGTGCTCTTTCATGACCACAATAGTTATTGGACGAAGGCACAGCACAGTGAGAAAAGAAACTCAATTCAATTCATTTAGCAAAAACAAAGATGCAGCGTGGGAATGAACTTGACACCGCCATACAAGTCAGGCCACAATTACAGATTTCCTCTATCCATTAAAGAAGTTACGGCTGACACCAAGTTTGAAGCCCAACCCTTTAAACATCAAAATGCAGCAACAGCTTACAGCCAGAGTTCAAGGTTGAGTAAACCATTTTCTAGCTTTAGCTAGGTAGGGGGATAAACTCAGAAGAGAGTCAAGACAGTAAAAAAGTTGCAATAAAAAATAAAAGGAAACCATTTTTCACAGAAAAGGATTTCAACTGTTTTAGGATTTCAACTTTTTTCATCCAGCTTCAAACAATGGAATATGAAATGACTTGATAGACCTCTCAGGGCCAAGCCTGATTAGTACTAATTAACACATTCTGGAATTACTAGCAACACTTATAGAGGCCTAGCTTGCAATCGTTTGCAGTGAACCTGTACATTTGAGCATCAGAATCTAGGACATGGGAGGTGGGGATTTTTTCCCTATTTTCACTGGCTTGGGTTACAATTTGAGCACCAAGTGACCAAATGAAAACAAAATGGATTTTTAGCTCTATCCCTGCATAGGCACTTCTGAGCTAGGGGGAGACATTCAAAAAGCCCTAGCCTGAATTGATTCAATCTATGCCGGTCAGTCTAATACTAAATCAGTTTGTAACCATACAGACATTCTAGAAATGCAGGCACCTGCCTGCAGTGGCTCAGGCTAGAAGCTAGGGGGCATTAGAGCAGCCCTTCCTTTCCTTCCACAGTGATGAGGTGAGGCGGGGCATGGCCAGGCCCTGGCAGGATGCTCTGATTATGAAGGGGTTCCCCCCGCCCCCTTGATAACAGAGCATTTATCAGCTCTGTTATCAGCATTTATCACCCCCCTCCAATCAAAAAACAACAGCCTCTGTCATTAGTTCAGGCTCTTCTAATGGATGGACATTACCAGCTGACCTGTTGATTAGCTCCAAAAATCCTTAAGCAGCACTGGCCTGTCTGCCACATCTTCCACAGCATGGACCGTAGCCAGCATATGGTTTGCTAGCTAAGATTGAGAGGCATCTGTGTAAGGCAGAGGGGAATGGGAAATCCCTGCTTAGCAAGGAGTGGGGAGGAGAGGGTAGGGGCAGGGGGAAGCCAGGCAGATGCCTCTGCTGAGCTCCAGCCAGGGAGCAGAGGGGAGGGGCCAGCACTACTGTGGGGCAGAGAGCCCCGCCCAGCCCAGAGAGTATACCGGGATGCTGGGGGAGTCTGGTTTAACTTAAACCAGGACAGGATCTTGGACAGACATTGCATAAACCGATTTGAGCCAAATCAGTTAAGTCTGATACGACATTCAACCAGGTTTCTCTCAAACTGGTTTCAGCCATTTTTAAACTGGCTTATGTGCACTGAACATCTGTTCTGTTACAGGTTTAAACCAGGTTCTGATCACTTAAACTGTTTTATGTGTAGTATCTGTCCCTATCCCTGTATATCCCAGTAGGTGCCTAGTTTTCTTTTTAGGCATTCAAAGAGCTTTGCTCAGCTGGCCACTAAATGCTTAGACTCACTTGAAAATCCTTGTCTCCATCATTAATTAGACATTTGCTATGCTTTACATGTCTTGGTGCCTGATCTGTGTCAGATCTGGGTTATGGAACCTTTCAGGAGCAACAGTGTATTCCCAGTTTGCACCACAGCACAAGCCCATTTGAATGAACAGAAGAGAAATAATACACCCCATTTATATCCATATATCTTCATAGTCACCATCCCAGTCAAAACTTTATTTTAAATTCACCCTCATTTAAAATTTCAGCCAACCAAAACCATAAAACAATAGTTCTAAAATTAATTGAAATTAACCTGATGCTTTTGTGACTTGCTGTCTGCTAGTTTGTCAGCATCATCATTAGGCTACAATTTATGAGCAATACACTGGAAGACAATTAATCGACTAAATGTTAAGAGACCAAGACCATTAAATTTGTCTACATGCTGAACAGAAATACAATATCGAAGTCCCAACTTCGATATAAATAAAAACTCCGATTACATTAAAACCTTATTCTCCCCATTGAAGCATGTGCATAGTTTCCACTGAGCTTAAGTAAACACACATATAGCTTTTTATGCTATTATGACTTATCAGTCTGGTAAATGGTTATTAGGGCTGTGCAAAGCTTCGGGTGCTGATTTGATTCAGAGGAGATTCAGCCCAATTTGGCAGTCAAATCTCCAAATCTGAATTGAAACAGGAGACCAATAAAAAAGTTTGAATCAATTCAAAGTTCTCCAAATTGATTTGGAAAAGATTCAGAGATTTGGGCAGTCCCCACTTACTGCTGCAGGGAGCTGGACCCGGACTTTGTGCTGGTAAGTAGGGGGCAGGGAAGGGGAGGCTAGAGGAGGGGGGCCTAGAGAAGGGGGGAGGGGACCAATGGGGGGATCCCCACCAAACCCCATCCCCTGCCTGCTCCCCCAGGTCCCCTGAATGACCCCAGTCTCCACCCACTGTCCCAGCCCCACCCCATGGCTGCCCCATCCAGCCCCAGCTCCCCGCTCTTTAAAAGAAAAAAAAGCCCCCACTCACTGGCTGCTGCAGCAGCCTCGGGGCTTCTGGGGACTTGTGGCAGAGCACCCCTGCCACGCAATGTTGGGCAGAGGTGGGCAGCAGGGATCACCCCCTCCCCTCACCTGGCAGGAGCCAGTGAGTCTGGGTTTTTTTTTTTTTGTTGTTTTTTTTTTAAGAACCAGGAGCTGGGGCAGGTGGGGCAGCCATTGACAGGGCTGGAAGATGGGGCCTGTCCAATTCGGAGATTTGGCCAATTTGGCAGCGGCCAAGTCTCCGAATCTGATCTGCCCGAATCAGTTCAGGACAGTGATTTGAATCACTGAATCTAAACACAATCCCCCAAATCGGCCAAACCCGAGTCTGAAGTGAATACTAGCCACTTTGCACAGGCCTAACAGTTGTGCACTTCTCTATCTGAACTCATGGAGATATTTCTAAGGATTCTAATGAAGCTCAGAAAAAATATTTCTGATCATGTTTTAAGCCCATGAATACCTGGTTGCAAAAACTATTTGTGAAATGAAGTCAAATTTGTTTTCACCAAAAAAGGAGACAAACTCAGAGAGAATAAAACATCAAATGAAACTGGTCAAAATGTTTCATTTGGGTCAAAGCCGTGCTCCTTCTCTGCCAATCTTCCACTTAAGCCAGGAAACAGAAAAAGAAGGGGGAAAAGAAAGAAACCAGTGCCCCTTCAATCTTTTATACCCCTTCAGTCTTAAGCACCTGTTCTTAAAGTTTACAGAAGACTAACACTATGCTTTTATCCATCATTCCTGATGAATGAAAAAAAAATCTGCAATTAATCCACAGAACTTGCTGCCACAGAAAAGCACTGAGGCCAAAATCTTAAGAAAGGGTCTGTTTACATACAGTTACCATAATTAATGATGACCTATTTGGAAAAGGAGATTAAACCTTGTACTTCTGGTCTTAAAGTAGTCCCATTATCAGAAACCAGTGTAGCCTGGGTACATCCAGGGGTGTGCCCTGTCTGCAAGTGGAAGGGATGGGGTGGTCAAGAAAAAGAGTGCTGTGAGGGCTCTGCCACCGGTGAGAAGTTCCCTCCTGTCTCTATAGAGCCAGGCAGGGACACATTTATTACTGTTTACCAAAATCCTTTAAAAAAAAAAAAAAAGAAAAAGAAAAAAGAAGACGCTATTAATATATAAGTAATATCAATATTTACACATTTATAAAAACACAGCTAAATATGTACAATAACCACAGGCAAATATAGCAAGGCAAATAAACACAGGTATCCACAGATAAGTTCAAGCAAGAACAACAACACAATCAAACCTCAATCTGCTGACATAACCCAGGCCACTTTAAAATAATGACAACATATCTATCTATCTATCAATCAATAAAAAATATAACTATTTACAAAATGGGAGGTGCAATCTTCTCCCCCCCCCCCCCCCTTTGTGGCACAGACTATTTACTGTTCCCCTAGGGTGGCAACCCTGGCACCTGCTTTGGGGGAGGAGGGTCCCAGTACTTCCTCAGCCCAAGATGGGTCTACCTGGCCCCTGATCCTGCCAGATTCCCCTTTCAGGGCCTCCCATCCTGGGGAGGAGGACCCATTCCCTGAGTACTCATGGATCCGGGTAGCAAGCTGGGAGCAGTTCCCAGAGCCATGGGTGCCTTGTTGGGGCCGCCTGGGGCCCTGCCTTCTGTCCTCCACTGCAGCTCAGGCCTCCACATGTGGGTCCCAATGCCCAGGCCTTGCCTCCTGCCTTGTGCTGGGGCTTGGGCCGCCTCATGCGGGTCCTGAAATCTGGACCGCCGGACCTCTCCTGCACCCCACTGGTGCCTCCTGGGTGCCTGGCCTCATGCTGGGGAAGGGGGTGCAAACTCAAGTGGTATGGCACCACTCCCATGGCTTAGGGCACCACGAACCACCATGTGCACCAAGTCCTTGGCCACATGCTGAGGGTAGCAGACCTGAGCCACCAAATGCAAATCCCAGGGTCTGGTGACCTCCATGCACCTCCAGATGCACTGGGGTTCTCACCCACACACTGAGGGTAGCAGACCCGAGCCTCCATCTGCAGCTCCCAGGGTCTGGTGTCCCCATGCACTGCTATGTGCACTAAGTATCCCGGGACCCAAGCTGCCTCCTGCAGCAACCAGGGTTGGCCCCATGCACTAGGCTGTGCATCATGTGGGGGGCCCCAGCAGGCTCTCCCTGCTCCCAGGGTCGAGGCTCTGGTGGCGATTCCTCCAGTGATGTCTTCAGGAGCCCAGGGCTAGCACCCGCTAGGGCAGCTCTCCCCAACTTTTCTTGGCTCCGCTGTTCTTGAGCCCCATGCTGCATCTGCCCTGCATGCTCTCTTTTTGTACACTTCAGGGGCTCTGCCCCTCAAGTCCAGCAGACCTGCCACACTGCAGTCTGCAATTAGGTTGGAGAGCTCCACTCCCCACCCCCTCCCTTTGGGAAAAGGGCGGTGCCCGCTTTCCTCAGCTTGTTCCTGATTGGTGGACTGGCTCCACCCATCAGAAGTAAGGATTCTTGAGCCCCAGGACACATTGGAGCTCAGTCAGGTAAGTCCGTCACACCAGTATGAGAACTAAGGGGAGACATATTATTCTTTATTTGTTTACAGCATCATGTTTATATCTACCAATGAAACCCTGGTAGAGAGACGGGATGCTGGACTCAATTTTGAGTCCAATCCAATCAAGAATCTCCTAGGTACCTATGATCATTTCAGACAGGTAGTGAAACTCAGAATCCAATTGCAATCATGCTTTTAACAGGAAATGCTTTCTTGTTATAGTGATATATTAGTCTGCCAACCATGGAGAACAAAGCCACAAAACATTTCTCATTTGATATTCACAGAGCAGCTGCAGTGAGGTGTTCTGCATCTGTGCAGCTCTTCCTCAGGTTGGGTACCAAAAACAGAATGAGGCAAGCAGGCACAAGAGGCTGTCCTCCTCCAGCTCCCCTTGAAACCTTTATGGCCATGGTTTCAGAAGATCTCAGCAACTATTGGCAGGTCTTTGGAGAAACTAACTGCTAAGTTAGGTGTGTAAGTGGAAGCTGTGATGCCTTGAGGATCTGGCCCTACATGCCAATTTACTGGCTCAGCACCCAGTACAGATACCAAAAACACTCTCTAAACCCATTTACAAGTTGGGCTCCATTCAGACCTCAGTTGGCGGGCAATAAGTAAAGACAGAACCAGATATATTGCACATTTAAAGCAGAAAACAGGCCAAGAAGAATTCCACTCTGGATGAGCTTATTGTTCAAGATCAGGTTCATGGCTACTTCAGAGATGAAAGACCAGGTCTGTGGAAAAGTTATGCAAATAGGTTTCACTATAGTCAATAAACCAAGAAGATCACAACTGCATGAGCCGGTTTAAGGGGCATCCATAAAGAAAGCTCCGTATACAAACACACACATCCATCCATCTAACTCCAGCAGTGCTCAGTTTCTACCTGTGGAAAGTTAGGCAGAAGGCAGGGCAGGGCGGCACCTTGTAGGCTCACCAGTTAAAAATACAAAGCTAACTACCTTTTTCCTATAGGTAGGTAGTTAAGAAATAAAGTATCTGTGGATGGTGCTCAGGGAAATGTAGCCCAATTCCTGGGGTTTATAGGATCACTAAAACCTGTACTGCACTAGAAAGCACAATCCTCAGGAAGTTTTCAACTGCTCCTACCCTGCCCTGGCTAAAAAGGAACGGAGTTTTTTCAGATTTGGTCCAGCTCTAATACAAATGAATACAAACATATACAAAATGTTGTAATAATAAAACTCCGAAGTAGTGATTGCTCCAGGCTCTCTTTTGTCCTTTTAGTTCTTGGGCTACTGGATTAAAGAAAGCATATACACTTTGCTGTTAAGAAGGGTGTCTTCTGCAGTATGCAAGCAATTGGAAATATAAACATAGCCCTCCAATCCACCCATTAGTCTTTTTAATGATTCTGAACCACAACCACCCTGAGATAACATCTCATTCTCTCTGTGTTTGAGCCACAGAAGCTCAGCAGAAACCTGATATCTTTGGCCTTTTATTAAACTGAAGCCTGGATAGACGTGAGCGCTAAAGGAAAAGGATTATAGGGGTTTATATTCAGCGCTGTAAGAGAAAGAAAATCCCTGTCTCTGCCAGATGCATTAACTACTGATCTCACAATTGCGTAGAATTATCACTGGCATTCAATCTATGCTAATTCAATCTCGTCCAAGGAACGGTGATTCAACCCAGAACCCTTTCCCAAATTCATTCAACAGCTCTAATTAGTTAGAGAGGTGTTCCTATTCTCCACTCACGCTATATTATGATAGGTATTATTTAAAATGTATTATTAATATTCATTCAACAAACGGAGAATAACGAGGGGGTATTTTGACATAGCTGAGGAGGGCTGTTTAGACACATCTGGTTACAGTTTTCTTTTTTCTTACAGAAACATTAACTTCTCATGTACATTGTCTCAGATGGCCAGAGCTGACTCGAGGTGATTTAGTAATTACTCGTTCATTGGGTGGGCTGGTGAATAGAGAGGCGGACAAAGCTTAATGGTTGCAAAACTTTACTTACGCCGCTTGTAGCTGCGACGCAGACAGTCCGGTCGTTTGAACAACTACATGAGTTGCTCCAGCTGGCAAGGCTCAGGCTAGCTCATCCATCCACAAATCAAGCCGGCGGGGAAAGGGTACATCAGAGATTGAGCTTGGCGACGGGGAGAAGAATCAATAGGTGATCAGTCTATTGATCAGCTCAGCCGCAAGTCAGATCTCTTTTAGAAGCACTCTGCAGCGTGCTCAAAGTTCTCCAACTTGGGCGGAAGTCGCACAAAATTTTAAATGGCTAGCAAGCCAATTACTAGCTGCCACGTAGGAATAATTTAGAACTGCCCAATAGCGGGGCACAAATTTGCATTTGAAGGGAGGGAACTCTCTTGCACTGGGGTTTTTCTGTTGCAACAGAAAACCTTTGCTGTGAAAAAGGCTCTCATGTGGCGGGAAAAATCCATCGTGCCGAGGCACCAAAATCACTGGGTTGTGACATGCCCCCTTGCCGATGGCGCAACTGGAATTTTAGACACAAGTACATCATAAGGCATCTTTGTTTCAGGATTTACTGACCTGGCAAAGCTTTAACAACCAATACAAATATATATGTACAAAAAAACAATTTGATAGACCGGTCTTCTTAACAAACTATAAAATATAATAACTTGAACATATAACAACAACTATTGATTATCGTCTGATTGGAGAACATCTGCTTGGGATTCCCCTCGTTTAGTAGTCAGTCCGTCTTCTTCTATTAACAGGCAATGTCAATAAAATACTTAATAAAATGAGAGAGAATAGTGTTATAGTAAGTCCTGAGCGAATGGACGTTCGCCGTCTCAGTGTCTCCTTCACAACCATCACCCTATTGACTCGAATGAACTGTAGTTTGGTGCTCGACGAATCTCACAATCGGGCGGTTGTGGATTACTACTTTGCTGGGGTTAGACCTGTGAAGAAAGAGAACAACACCACAAAACAAAAGAGACTCATAATTGATTTCACTGTAAGGATACTGGGTGAACGTCGGAACGGCGAGTCATCCAGTTGTGATGAACGATAACAGGAGGACGATCGGGCTTTTCTTCTAATTGGACAGAATAGGTATTAGGATATTGTCCCGACCGTTGAACTGTTCCTTTGTGAACTTGTGGATGAGACTGATGGGGGTGCGGTATTGAGATCCACACTAACTCATCTGGCTGGAACTTGGGTTCCCAAGGTGGGGGTTTCTGGACATTAGCTTCGTCCCATAACGGTTTAGCAGTGTTCAGTGAGATGAGAAAGTCATGATTGAATTTAGTCCAGTTTTTAAATGTCCCTCCTCCTCTAAGATGGTGTTGTTCTTTGTACAGGCCTATGTGTCTTTCGACAACGCCGTTGGACTGCGGGTGGTATGGCAGATGAAGATGCCAGGCTACATTGTGAAGATGAGCAAATTTGTCTAGAGCGTTAGAGTTGAACAGGGGTCCCCCATCAGACTGAATCTCATGAGGGGGTTGCCAGGTAGCAAACACAGCAGTTAAGGCAGAAATAACGGCAGTGGCATTGCTTTTTCGTAAGGGAATAACTTGTAACTGTCTAGTTCCCAAGTCGACAACAACTAATCCTTTATTTGGCGGTTTAGACCCTGGGAGAGGTCCTAACAGATCTACCTGCCAAACTTTTCCTGCCTGAAACCGTGAAGAATCGAAAGCTCCGAGTTGATGTTTGGTTCTATGGCACTTTTCTTTTGCACATATCTCACAGGCCTGAGCTACCTTTTCCCAATCGCGCCGAGCTCTGTATGGGGCCGGCTCCATAAGGGTTCAGCACCAACGTTGATGGCAGGCCCGTGGCCCTGGGTGACCCCAATTTTCATGAAGCCACGCGAGGAATGGATTTACTTCAGGACCGGAGGTAGATGTGATAGGCAAGACTATGTCGGTCCGGAGTGGATCTTCTAAGAGCTTATCAATGAGCTCATGTACTGGATCAGTATCCGGACGGTGGGACTTAGTGCGCCTAATCAACGGGAGGCGTACAAATTTAGTTAACGTTTTCCAGATGTCTTGCCAATCATTCAAATTTCCGGAGGGAAAAGCTGTACCGATAAGAATTTTATACATGTATTGCGAATCAATTGCGATGACTGGAACGGGGAGCGAGTCGTTATAACGTGTCAGACAATGTTCTAGTACCTTGAGGAATCCTAATAATTCACATTTTTGGGCCGAATTATCATCTGGGTCGGCTTGAAATATTTCCCTATCGTTACAAGCTTTGCAATAGTACCCATAGCCACCGCCATGTCGGGAGGTTCCATCTGAGGCCATCCACGCCGGGGCAGAAGTTCCATACAGTGTAGGGACCTTCTCCTCATCTTCTGGGCTTGGATCAGGTGCCGTGTCTTCCAACCTCCAGCAATGCCAGTTGTAGTGGTGAGTAAGCACTAGCGTATTCCAGGTCTTAGACTCCCCCTGAAAATGTGGGTCGACTCTTTCCGCATCCAGCAAGGGTAACAATGTGGCACCGGGAGCGCGTAACATCCCATGCCCCCTTGCTAATGGCTCCACCAGTTGTTCGGCTAGGAGGATTTTTCCTACAGCTCCATATCGATGTTGTGCCGCTTGAAGTGTCTTATGGGCCGTGTATACTAGCTCATCGCGAGGGTTATGTACGACAGCCCACACGTGGTTTGTGGTGAACCCAAGGGCTACAGTTAGTGACTCACCTAGATCGATGGCATGGAGCTGTGTATCTTTAACCGTGGCTAGCAGGCGAAGCAGGTTCTGCTGATCTCCTTTCTTCCAGGGCGTAGACTTTCGGGATTTGTTACGGATCTGTCGCTGCAATTTGGTAAGGAGTGCCAAATCACTGGGTCCAACATAATGCCGATACCAATTTAAATGACCCAAAAGCTGTTGAAAGTGCCTCTTAGTGACAGGGAGGAATGTTTTTAATGGATCGATGTTAGGACCCTCATGCGAGATTCCGTGGCGGATGGAACCGATGTAACGAGTGCCAAGGAACATGATGTCATCTACAGGATGTAGGCATGACTTTTCCTCATTGATCGTCCATCCCTCACTTTGAAGGTGAGCGACTAGTTGGTTGACTATACTAGCAACTACGGAACTATCGCAACCCATGATGGCAATATCATCGACATAACTCCAAATTCTCAATTCCTCCTCTGGGGGAAGAGAGTATGAGGCTTGAAAATTCTTTAGGGTATTATTCATGGCACCAGTAGCTAGTGACGGAGCGTTGCAATATCCTTGTGGACAAACCGTCCACCTGTACATAATGCCATCAATACACATATTTAGTATTCCTTCCGGATCAGTTATCGGGATGGAAAAGAACATGTTTTTTAGATCCAATGTGACTCCGACCCACTTACTTTGTTGGAATTGTGCCATCTCAAACATACATTGTGGCAGAGTAGAAGGATTAGCTTGTTGAAGTACTTGACATCTTTTGTTAACCTCTCTATAGTCTATGACTAGCTGGGCTTCGTTAGGCTTTCCAGGTTTCGCAACTCCCCATCCTGATGACAGGTAGGTGCTGGCAGTTACAGTCTTAATACAGCCTCCTTGCTTGAGTCGCCGCAGGAGGTCAGTAAGGGACTGTTTTAGAGGACCCTTAGTTGGGAATCGGTCAATATCGCCAGGTGGAGGTGTTACGAAGCGTTGGTCGATGCCAATCCTGTTCTGGGATAATAACGGGTAATGCCTGTAGCACTTGTTCTTTAAGGTCAAGCCCTCTTATCCCTGGGATCCCTAAAATGTTGATGCCCCCTAGGACAGCCTCTAGGGGGTATCGGTGGCCCTGGACCCAAAATTTGACCTTCGTTGTGACGGCGATAGCATTAAGCCCTTGTACCTTGATCGTTTTGGTGGTCTTTTGGTAAGGTATCATTGAGGTAATTACATTGGTTTGAGCTCCAGTATCGAGAAGGAAGAATACTTGTTGTTGGTCATCCGGATCGGTAGGGTTGTAAACAGTGAGTTTGGCGTATGGACGAGGATCAGTGGGGTCAGGTTTGAGTTGGAGAAGGCCGCTGGCAGAGCCGACGGCCATTATTTGTTTTTTGGTGGGTCTTCGAATTTGAATCCTAATGTCTCGGCCAGACGATACTGGGCCCTTTTTCCCAAAATTCGCAACTGAGTCTTTGGTTTTCTTCTCGCCCGTTCCGGACTTACAAACATATTCCTTTCCTTTGTA
Source organism: Alligator mississippiensis (assembly GCF_030867095.1). Lineage (NCBI taxonomy): Eukaryota > Metazoa > Chordata > Crocodylia > Alligatoridae > Alligator > Alligator mississippiensis. The sequence goes on from NC_081834.1 coordinate 75,430,077, forward strand.
GTTCTTTCCTTCAGGGTTCTTGGAGGTGACCACCATGGCTCTCACCGGGGGTTAAACCCTTGATGTCTGGATCTCAGTGTTTCGGCTTGCTAGGCTGAAGGTCGGTCCCTTATAACATCAGAAGCTTCTTCACCTTGCTTCATGAGTGCCTGCAGTTGTGGGAGATGACCTAAGAGATTTCCCACTGGTTGACCCGCCATTGGGTTCAAAAAGAGTCGGAGTGTAATGGCATTTGCTCCTCCGTATACCTCCACGCAGCCATCTATAGCTTCCAGGGGTGTTGGAATTGCCCCAGGGTTTGATAGGTGGCGATGAGCCCATCTCTCTTTGCATTGGACTGCTGTTAGTCCCATTGGATTCATTCTCAGGCTTCATGAAAGATATGACACCCCGACTATGGCCAGGAGGAGTTGCTCTGCAGTAGCCTTCTGCGGGCGGCCTTCATGCCAGGTGTGAAATTTGTGGGTTACCTGTCCCACTACGAGCACCGGGAGTGGGATGGGCCAGAGGGCACTGTCCGTGACCACATTCAAGTCGGTATCACGCCCTCCGCTCCATGCCGCTTGTCGGGTCAGGGCACTCGCTTCTTCCTTGTCTAAGGTGTCAGATCCAAATTCCAATATTAATTGTCCTAACCACATGGCCAAGGTTTCTTCTGGTTTTATTTTAGATTCTCTACAAAGTTCCTGAATTTCTGGTCGGGCGTGTGTGCGAGAGATGACAGTGGTACGTGTGGTACCTTCTTCATCCGCAATATGCTTCATCACAGCTATCGGGTGAGCTGCAGCAGAGAAAGAGTTAAATTCTTCATCTGGGAGTGCTGGGTACATCCCTCCTCCCATTGCCCCCTCCCCGTGGCAAGGAGGCGGGGCCGTTGGGAAAAACATTACCTCGGGGGGCGGAGTCACTAGGCAGATCCCCGCTGGGTCTTCTGAAACTCCGCCCCTCCTTTCCGGGTTCCCCGGATGGCTCACGCTTCTTTCAGCGCCATTTTCTGCTAGCGGCATCATACGGCCGGTGCTTTTGATAGAAGTCGCTCCGGAGCGCTTCGCTGTCCGCTCCAGCGACTCCTTACCCGCCGTATGCATCTGTGCCTCTAAATTTGCGTATTCCCTTAGTAGACCCGCTACTGTACGGAAAAGCACATTCATCATCTTTCCCTTCTTCCATTTAGTTAAACGCCATCTCGGCACATGACGGCCCTTAGTTTCCAGATCCTCCCGGAACTGAAGGAGGAGCTCATGGCCCCGCGACCCAGGCACCAAATCCGGACAGTTGAACCAGTCCGTGGGGGTGGGTTCCCCTCCTTCCCTTAAGTATTGAGTGCATTGAGCAAACTCCTGAGCAGGGGCCAGCTTTTCTGCCTTCCGCGCCTTTACCCCAGCTAAGGATATGGTTGATGTTTCCTCCAGGGGTCGATAATAGACCCGGTCACTCCCCATTATGCACCCGAACTCCCCAAGGGATAGCTTAGTTCTCCATTCTTTCACGACTGCTTCTTCTCTCTTTACGGAGAAGTAACCATCAATATTTCTTTCATCTCCTTCTACCGCCTGGTGGTAAGTGATATGCGCCCATAGATCGTTTGCATTCTCTACGCGGCGGGTCCCGGTGCACCAGGGGCAGCACCCGATTAGGTTCATCTCCATCACCGTACCCTTAGATCCCATCCTCGTCGCCATGTCTTGGACGGCCAGAGCCGACTCGAGATGATTTAGTAATTACTCGTTCGTTGGGCGGGCTGGTGAATAGAGAGGTGGACAAAGCTTAATGGTTGCAAAACTTTACTTACGCCGCTTGTAGCTGTGACGCAGACGGTCCGGTCATTTGAACAACTATGTGAGTTGCTCCAGGGCAGGGCTCAGGCTAGCTCATCCGTCCACAAATCAAGCCGGCGAGGAAGGGTATGTCAGGGATTGCGCTCGGCGACAGGGAGAAGAATCGATACGTGATCAGTCTATCGATCAGCTCAGCTGCAAGTCAGATCTCTTTTAGAAGCACTCTGCAGCGTGCTCAAAGTTATCCAACTTGGGCGGAAGTCGCACGAAATTTTAAACGGCTAGCAAGCCAAGTACTAGCCTCCATGTAGGAATAATTTAGAACTGGCCAATAGCGGGACACAAATTTGCATTCAAATGGCAGGAACTCCCTTGCACCGGGGTTTTTCTGTTGCAACAGAAAACCTTTGCTGTGCAAGAGGCTCTCATGTGGCGGGAAAATTCCATCATGCCGAGGCACCAAAATCACTGGGTTGTGACATACATAAGTTCACATTTAGCACTGCTAATGGAAACAGTGCAAAATCTAATTGGATGTTTTAATGTGAATGCTAACTGTAAACACACTATTTCACCCATCAGTTGAAATGCAAAGCTGCCTCCTTACCACGTGCCACCTTCAATCCCTAAGATTTCTGGAAAGGGACAGTTCACTTTCACTGATTAAAAACAAAAAATAATTCTTACATAATATACAATTAGAGCGTGGAACACAGAGCCACAATACATCACTGGGGGCAAGAGATGATCCGCATTACCAAAGAACTAGACATTTAGATTGATGGTGTGAACACCTGCAGTTACAATATTAAGAAATAAATATGTTTTAAATCCAATACTATCTAGATCTTAAATTGTATATTTGCTTTGTAGGTCCTCAAGGCTTTAACCTAAGGTCAGGATAATAACATAAGGGGAAATCAAGGAACAGAAAGGTGAAATGACTTCTCTGAGGGAAGTCAAGAAAGGCGGCAGGACCTAGACTAGAACCGATATCACCAATGAGGGAAGGGAAGGGGAGAATTAAATAACTGTATCTCCATTTTTTTGGGGAAGGCTATAAATCTTCATGGTACAGGGCCCACACTAAACTAAAACTGAAGCAGATTAGAAAGAATCTCTCCCAGTGAACAGACATTTCCATAACATGTAGCATCATATTTTACATTTTCCTCTTACGAGTATAAGAAACAGGCAGACTAGTAGACTAGATAGATCACCGGCCTGATCTAATATGGCAATTTCTATATGCCTAAGGTTGCGGGGAGAATAAAACTTTCTGGTACAACTCACTCCAAGGAAAAATCTAGACGGCTCTAAAAAATTAAAATTAAAACATAAAAATTACAAGAAACTAATTTCCCTCCCTCCCCCACGTTGTGATATGATTTTATGTGCAGCATTAAAAGCACAATGTGAGTTATCATTTAAGGCTTACTTGAAAGATGCCATACACTTAGATGCAGGCAACAAAATATAGGAATCTTGATGGATGAAGTAGGTTTATATCTATTCTAATTATATTCATAATACACTCATTTGAAATACCATAGGTATTATTTAGATGAATGTTACGCATTCTGTCTAAAATAAATTGAAATAACAATATAATGCAGAGCTGAAAAATATACTCTGTGCAAGTACTGTATCTCATTGACAAGTACTTTAAAAAAAAAGCCTAAGTAATAAAAATTACTGCTAGAAAAATCAAAGTGTTCCATTCCTAGATTTTAAGGGGGCAATAAAAAATGACAAAGCAGCTCTAGTTAAGCTAGACTGATGAAGTGATATACTGCAAGAAAGGCATTTCAGGTTGTATTGAAACAGATTTAAAGTTGATATATAGCAAGTACAATAATTCTGCTGCATATTAAATAGAGCTTGAATGGAATTTTACAAAAGTGTAGACAAGCTAGTGTAGACATGCACCACAAAATTGTAAGCCAAACAAAAACTCTCTTCTTTCCCTCACCAAAGAAATTGGATGAAATCAACACGACTTTTCATCCATCAAAGAGGGTGCATCATTGTAATCTCTGTTTGGTTTTTTTTAATTTTATTTTATTAACAGGAATTCAGAATGACCAACCTTTTTTTTAAAATGTATTTTAGTTCTTCACTTTCTTTCATTGTAAAATAAAGGAAGATTTTGTGTTAAAAAATAATGGTATTCTAATGGAAAGCCATAACAGCAGTGCAGAATGTAGGCAGGATCACAGGATCTGGATTTGTGATCTGCATTTATTGTTATATGACTCTGGCCAAGTCACTTTTCCTTTCAAGGACCTTTCCCCTCCCAGGCTTGTTTGCCCTTATGTATACTCCATTGAGAAGGAACGTTCTATTACTGTACAGTTGGACGGTATCCAGCACAACGGGGCCTTCCTTCTCCTCCTCCATCTTCAAGGTGCCACTGTAATATAAATAAGAACAAGAATAAGGACTAAGTAATAGGTCACCACTGTGGTCCTTTGTGCTGGTCAGAATGATACTCAGTGGCCAGAAAAATCCTCCAAATGTAGTAGCTGAGGTTTCCATCACTGAGGTTTCCATGTCATCTTCCATGAGTACTCTGTGGGAAGGATGCTACAGGGAGAGGGGAGCACTTATCTAACAGAACAATTCCCTTGGGGTAACTTGGACTGATAGTAGTTAGAGAAGACTGGTGACTGATCAACCTCAGGCCAGGAAAAGCATCTGTGCAGTCATTTAGCCTCCCTCTCATTTAGTTACCCAAAGCACAATCATATGCTGGGTCGCTGCACGTATGCAAACAGCCAATAGAAAAAAATTCCAATAGGCAGCACTTAAGAATGTAGAGAATAGCTGCTGGATTTATTGGACCAAAAAAAGATGTTGTGCCCTGCAAATGGCTTCCTCTGCCAGCTCTTAACAGACGCAGATGAGAAAGGAGCCACAGGACAGTTAGAAAAGTATGTTATTTGTAACATAGCCTGAATTTTGATGCCAAAGATGAGACTTTACATTCAACTTCTACTGCTAGACAGGATGAAATGGAGCAATGGAAAATATGTTGTGTTTGTGCACGACAATTGAACAGTGACTCAAAACAAGTGACATCAATGCCACATTCTCTATGTGGCTTGTGCAGATTTCTAACAGTATACCAGGCTTCTGCATTTCATATACTGCATTGAATTAAAGGGTCTACCACAGCTTCCCCATTAGGAATGAACAAATACTTCCCACAAAACTCAGTTCATTTACTCAATACTGATTTAATAGAAATCAGTAGACTGAGGTACAGAGAGCCATTCAGATATTTCTGATTGGAGCTATAAAAGTTATTTCTATTAAAGAGGTTCAGCTTCCAGAGATCTCTCACTTCAAGCAAATCTGATTTAGGATTTTCCAAGGTAAAACTGACAGTAGGGAGGATGCCAGCAGTATACCCATGAACCATTTAGACCCCAATTGTTAGTAGTTTTAGTTAATCTGGTGGTGCTGTACTTTACCCATAGACCTTGTTTTACTCAGAGGGGGGTGAGGGTTTTACTACATACCAGTACAAACCACAGCTTTCCAAGGACAGGTTCATCCATGCAAAGAGTGCCCAGCTGAACTATAGAGGTGCAGAGAGAAAGGCAGCTCTCAGGTCTAACTCATGGCACTTCACAGCAAGTGCCATGAGTTAGACTGATCCTCCTGGTGCAAGACATTAGCACACCCTCTGGTTGGGTCAGGAGGGTGTGCAAATTGAGTTTCAAGATACAGGAAGAGAGGCTGCATCTCTGCAGCCTCTTTCCCTAGCTCTGCCTCCCCCAACCCATGCCCCCGTCCACACCACCACTGCCCCCCCCCCGATCCCTTTCTGTCTCAAGATGGGAGGAGAAGGCAGGGGAGGGTGGTCTGTTCTGGGGTTTCGCAAGCCATGCTGGAATGGGGGGAGGGGCTCCAATCCACCCCCCACCCTCCAGTGCCAACTGGGCAACCCCCAGAATGAGCTCCCTCTGATCCCTTACCTGACTTCCATTCTGAAAACAGCACTCAGGATTGGGCTGGGTTGTGTCAGCTGAGCCCTGCTCCCAGTGTGCACAGACAGAAGTTAATGAATGTGCTCCACTTTGGAGCACCTTCATCTGAACCCTCACGTAATAAGGGTTCAGATTGTCACAGAATCAGGCCCTTTTAAAGCTCGCTGCAGTCATGCACTTGTGTTTGGTTATGGCTGTCGAACCTTTTTTAGGGCCAGATCAGGTGAAAATGGTCACTTCTGTCTGTGCCATAGAAGTCCTTTGCCTCAAAGATGAAACAAAGCATTTTTCTCCTTAGAATGATCTTCCCCTGTGTATCCAGCAGACCTCAAGTACTGTGCCACTGTTTGGTTACACCTCAGCATTATAAAATGGTTAAACTGTTACCAAGCTTCTTATTTGTATCCCCGCTAAATGAGATGAGTCGGTGTGGAGAGACAGCAGCAAACAGCACTTCAGCATTAGAGACAACAGCATTGCTATCCTTGCAAAATTGCCCACACCATCCATACCAAGGAATGCGACTGATTTGTTAACAACAGAAACACTCTCAAAGATAAAGAAGGCTGGTATCCAAAGGACTGTGCATGCTATACCAATTATCCCAAAGAAACTGTAACCATGCTGTCAGTTTATTATGGGACACTTGTAGACTCGGACAATGACAAAGCAGGAGACTGCTTTTGAAGCATTCACATTTATAAATGCTGACCAGCAGAAGCCACTCTGCAAAAACAACTTGCTTTGTCAGTTCAAAATGAAAACACCCAGGTCTCGTGTATGCTCCACTGTCAAGATGGAGAAATGGTCTAGCCTTGGAGAAGACAGAATTAGCATAGGGAGAAAATTATATACACATCTTTCTGGCTCTGATATTAAAAAGACAATACGATACCACCTGTCCAATTTCCAGTTTATATTCCAAATCAGAGAGAAAGAATTTATGTATTTATGTACAGTAGCAATGGCCTCAACCTTGGTCCCTGCTGCCCAAATAGTCTACTTTTCTTTGGTCTTCAGACTACATCGAGCTATTCTGTAAAAAACTATTTCAGAGGATGGGGTTAATCTGTGTCACATAGGAGAGTCCTAAGTGCCTTATTTTAAAGTTTGGAAGAGGTGGTTTTTTTTTTTTTGTAATTTAAAGCAATTTTGTAATTTCCCTTTGCTTTTGAAATTCATCCCTATGCAAGAGGCCAGAAAAGAACAAGGCACCATTTAAGCCCTCAGATTTATCCATAAACTGACCCTCGGCAGAGATGAGCAACTTCCTATGTGAAACATCCACAGCTGCATACAAAAACAAGCATTGGTGATAGCCAAGACCTTTATGACACTATTGTGAAAAGCCATTCAATTAGACAGGAAAAGCCATACCATTAGGATTTACAGGGATAAACTAAATACCAGAATAATGGATCACAATGGCCAAAACAAGCCAAGACCTACCACTAACCTGACATACGTGGGTATAGGATGAAATGCATCTATACTCAAAGGGAAATCCCAAGGTCAGGTACAAATCCCGTATCATCCACAAAACACTGCCTAGGTAATGCTGCCCTTAGATCTCACACAGAACAGGACTCTGACAGCGTTTTCTCTCAACATATTCAGAAGCTATTCTAGGCCCAAACACTTGCCCAGAATCTCTCTGTCGCTCCCTCTCAGCCTTGCACATATGATTAGTGTGGCTCCATCCTCCAAAAGGTGGAACTGGACCTGGTTGCCCCCTGCGCCTCATCTGCCTATACATTTTTGGAGGATCCCAGGACTCATGAATACTTAATCCCAATCAGGATTAGGGGCTAATTAGCAGATGGCTCCTTTATGTAGGGGGGCATCTGGAGTGTGGACACACAATGAGCAGTGCTGAGCAGTGGGGTCACCATGGCTTGAAATACTGTTGACTCTGTGGGGCCCAGCCCAATGAGCTATATGGCAAATCATGAGCCTTTTGGCTTTAGACTACTATCAGGCATAGCTTGGGCTCTATATAAGTAGGTACAAAAGTGCTGCTTAAAGTGTCTTTATGGAGTACCTGTGCTAAAACTTGCAGCAGTTTCAAAAAAAAGATAAAACGCACCAATTCTGAATGAACTAAGTCTATGCTTATATCAAGATCAGTTTTTCAAATTTGCTGTTCACATGGTCAGGAAGAGCAGGGTCTGACAGTAAGGAGCGGGTAAGGGGATGCAGAGGGCTCCCTTGAGCTGCCTGACCCCACAGATTTATTTTTCCTGCTGTAGTAGTGGGAGGGGGACAAATTCAAAGCAAACCTTTAATAATTAGAGTCTCTACCTGGAAAATTGTAACAAATTTGTACATTTTCCACATATAGACTAAGTATTGGAAGGTCATTCCATATTTGAGTAAATACGGTAAATCCAAATGCATGTGGACACAAGCCAGCCTTCAGGTGATAGCAAATGGGAATAAACCCTCTCTAGGGCAAATCTGCGAAATACGTTTTCCATCATAAGCTTCCCTGCCTCTTTCTCTGAAACACGGCAGTGGCTAAAGTAAAACACGGCCCAGGTGACATTATTCATAAATCTGCATTAGGCTGCTGTATTTTCAAGTCGTGTCTGTTTGTCACCCAGAAGTTTGCAGGGAGAAGGCATCAGAGGGAAGGCTCATTGAGCACTGAGGCTCCTGCCTCTCTCTCAGCCCACAAGAAGATTAAAAGCACAATGTAAAATGACTGTGAACAGAGCTTCTTGTGTTCACCTTTAAAATGAATTACTAGTGCTTTTTCCTCCATCTGTGAAGCAGACCACAAGTTCTCTCAGAGGTGTTGGTCATAGTCATGTTGGTCTAAGGACACAGGCGACAAGGTTCTTTAGGTAAATCTGATATCTTTTATTAGATCAACTCAAATTGTTGGAAACCATCTTCCTAGCAAGCTTTTGGGTTTACATACCCTTTGTCAGGCTGAGGAAGCAGATGCAGATGACTTCGTTGCTTTGTGATATCTGCACTCCTAAAACATCTCTATAAACAAGTCCTATTTTTATATAACATGGATGTACATGCATGTGTGCAGCAAAGGGGCATGACTTTGGAAACTGATGAGCTGGTGTACACTCATGGAAATACTTGTGAGTATCCCTGAGATAGTGAGGCATACTACATTTGTTCTGGCAAAGCTGCACTTGTGCGCCTTGGCAGACTTGAATAATAATTTTGCTTTGGGATCAACTCATTTTTGTATAAAAAGGGCCCATTTGCATTAAAAGTAATTTCTTATCACACTTTAACAAAGCCTACTCTATCCATTCATTTGAGGTTAAATTTTCAGTAAGCTGCATGACTAGAAGAGATTGCAAAACAAGAACTGGGGAACGTTGGAATTTAAAATAATCTTTTTTTAAGCATTTCATATAAACATTCATTTATGGAAGTAAATGACCCGATCTGTAAGCAGTTAGAGGATAAGATCCTCTTTTTACACGTTATATTTACTAGGATGAGGAGAGGAGATCACAGGATTAGCAGCCAAGTGAAGGACCTTCAAACTCACCGGCTCGTATAGGATGTTTGATAGTAGTATATTATTCAACAACTAGACGTCTCTGCCTGCTGCACATAGTTCTAGACAAAGTACGATGCCTTTTATAAAAAGAGAAATAAAATACAAATCCGGGTCCGTTTTCATCACCGTTTGCAACACGTTAATAAATGCATCCTGTTGAAGAAAAGCCATGAGTTTTTAAGTTACGGCAGACAGGACAGGTCAAAGTGGCTGAAGTGCAACATTCCCTGGCATAAACCTTAATAGGGTGCTGATCTCTAAAATACAGAAATGCCTTTCTGCAAAAGGTGCTCAGTTATTAAAGAGATATTCCATAATAGAAAACCCCCAAGATACAGAGAATGAGGGGGGGAAAAAAAAAACTATTATAGATGCATGGGTAGGGATGAACTGAAATACCAGATGCAAACATATCTGGGCTTTGGGGAACTTGAAAATCCAACTCCAAACTTTGTGGTTCTTTAATTAGAGGCAAAAGTAAGAAAACCTGCAAGAGACTGAAAGGCTTGATTTGAATTTACACATTCAACTTGCAGGTTCAGAGTCCACTGAGGAACCAAAATAAAGATGTTTTAGAAAAGCATTGCATTTCACTTTTATGGCTTATCCACCTGTTAGATATTGTCTGAAGTCTACATTGTGATCTCTATGGGGCATGGGCCGTTGTCTTGTTTGCACAATGCCTGGTATAATAGGGTCCTCATTGGGCCCTATGGTTGCTATCACAATAGTAGGAATAAATTACAAATCGCACACCGCTGGTTATGACGTATCACCCCTCCCTTGAACCTGTATGGAAAATCCTCCAAAAATTGCAACCCATACTAGAAAGAGACCCTATTCTTAAAAAGATCTTCCCAGAGCCACCCATCCTAGCCTTCAAACAAGCACCGAACCTTGCTAACCTCATCACCAGAAGCAAACTTCCTCAAGCCCAGAACACACCAAAAGGATCCAGAACGTGCCAGGACAAGAAATGCAAAACCTGCCAACACATCTCCACCACCCACACAATGACTACACCCCACAACACAGCCATCAGCATCCCTGCATCTTACAGCTGCACCTCCAGAAATGTTATATACCTCATCCAATGCACCAAATGCCCTGATGGAAAATACGTAGGGGAGACCAAACAACAACGCACACCGGACATCTATCAAAGATAGAAATACCCAATTACCGGTGGGGGCACATTTCTCACAGGAGGGCCACTCTCTCCCCAATCTCTCAGTCCTGATCCTCAAGGGAAACTTACACAACACTTCCCAGAGACGAGCCTATGAGCTCCATTTCATTAACCTCCTGGATACTAGAGATCATGGACTAAACATAGACATTGGATTTTTGATACATTATAATCTGCCTGGCAACTGACTCCCCAGCCCAGCCCCTGGCTTCTTTACATTTCATTCCATCCAGGAAGAACACACACCGACTGCTGCAACTTGTTAGCCTGACGAAGGGTTTTTGAACCTGAAAGCTTGCTTAATAACTATTCTCCAACTATTTGTGTTGGTCTAATAAAATATATCAAATTCACCCAAGGAACCTTGTCTGGCTATGCTAAAGAATTTCGAGAAATTATATGACCATTGTTCAGAATAAATTCCCACTTAAGGTGTGCACAAATGTACACACACACTTCAGTTTTGCCAAACCTAACTGAAGTTGAATGTGGAGGAACTGAAGCTGATTGCTTGTTTCATTGGGCCAGAGGGAAAACAGAGTAACTGTTGTTAGAAAATTTTAGACTTAGGGAATAGGTGACAGTCATTTATGTGCAGGGACTATTACAAGCAGCAGCAACGTCACCAATCCAATTTATCACCACCAATGAAGAAAGCTCAGCCGACCCTACAAGATTAAAAAGATGTTTTTATTATTCTGAGAAAAAAAAGTAAAAAAAACCAAAACCAAACAAAAAAACAAAAACCACCCAGAAGTCTCCCTGCAATGGAAGCATCTGATGGAATTTAAGGTTAGTGTGAAATATTAAATACAGGAAATGTTTAATGTTGCATTCAAGGAATATTGATGCTTACATAATGCATGGCAAAGTATTTAGTAATGCACCATGGTATAAACAAGCTGCGATAAAGGGAACCAGTCATCCCATGCTCATTAAACTGTGTTGATCCCCAATCACTTGGGAAATGCTAGTTTAGTGCTGTGACCTTCGGTAGACATTACTGCAGCCCAAACATCTCATAGCCACAGGTGCAGGTGTGAGACGGGAGATGCTTGTCCAGACAGACTGAGTCTGAACTATGTACTGTGCACATTGTTACTTATTTCCAGGACCCATCATGTGTTTTTCTTTACATGAATGCAACAAAAGCTTATATTGTATCAAAGTGCCGCAAACTAGAATAGGAGTTCCCAGCCTGTGGCATGCATACCACCAGTGGTACGCAGACAACCTGTCAGTGGTACGTGTTAACAGACTTATTATATGACAAAAATTTGCTGGTGGTACTTAAGGGTGAACTGAGAAATTTGCTGGTCGTACTTAAGGTCATATCATTTTAAATTGGTGGTGCGCAATCTGTCAGAGTTTGGGAACTGCTGGACTAAAGGAGGTAGTCCTGGAGTTGGGACTTTGGAGACTTGCACTTCTACTCCAGGCTGTGCCACCAATTGAGTGGCCTTAGTTGTGTTGCCTCCCTTCTCTGTGCCTCAGTTAAGAACACAAGAGCTGCCATTTACTGGGTCATGGGTCCATCTTACCCAGTATACTCTCCCAGACAGTGGCAGAGTGCATGCTGAAAGGAAGAGTGAACAGGGTCTGACCAGGGTTTTTCCCATTCTTCTTCTCTTCACTTGCAGCCTCCAGCATTTAAGGTCTAGCAAGTTCTGATTCAGAGGCTGTACCCCAAACTCCTGCACTCAATAGCTATGGATGCACCTCCAAGAATTTGTCTTGTCCCTGTTTAAATGTGGCTAAACTGTCACAAGATGCTATGCAAGCTGACAGTGAGTTCCACACGTGAATTCCACCCTGTGTTAAGAAGAACTTGCTTTGTCAGCTTCCCCTCCTCACAGTGGGATCTCAGTACTCACCTCCCTTCTCCTTCGATGTCTACTACTAAGGGAAAGCTCAGCAACGTGATTATCTTTATATTATTAATACAACAAAGAGAGAGAGAGAGAGAATAGGCCTTTCTAGGAGCTGTATTCTGGCATTGTTTGCTCTCTCCCCTGAACACCCCCACCTTCCAAAATAGAGGATAACGTGATGGACACGGTATACAGCTGTTAATAGTAAATGAAACAGAAGTATTATGTGGTATAGCATATGCTTTAACCTTATTTCACATAATACAAGTAAAGTGTTCTGTCTTCCTAAACAACTAGAATAATTCGGTTAACATTTTCTGTTTGAGTCTCCCTTTGTTGAAATGATTTTAGTAAGGGCTTGACTTTTGGTTATGATTTTCTTTTCTTTTTTGGATTTGAGGTTATAGTTCTATAATTTTAAAACCAACTATCTGAAAGTCTCTAGATTTTGGAAGACTATCAATACACTTGTAATATAAACTGTATCCAAGCTAATATTCTGGTTTGCTTTGGTGACAATACGTAGCCTGGCATTCTAATGTAACTTGTCTAGCTCAGAGCTGACTTAGGATGTGTTCAAACTGATCCTTTAATTCAAGTACTGTATTAATTCTTTTACTTAAAAATTAGCTGAGTCATTACTTTGTCTTAAATGCCTCCTTTTAACCTACATTTTAAGATAGCAGCTTGCAAATCACTACCACCTTGTGCTGATCAGGGCCAAGAACTTGCAATGTCCAATATCTGAGTACTAATTTATCTTACTGCTTACTGAGTAGTAATTTATCCGACTGTTTATCCCTCTTCTCCCTTTCCTCTCCATCTAGGTTTCACTTTTATGGCTTATCCACCTGTTAGATATTGTCTGAAGTCTACATTGTGATCTCTATGGGGCATGGGCTGTTGTCTTGTTTGCACAATGCCTGGTATGATAGGGTCCTGATTGGGCCCTATGGTTGCTATCACAATAGTAGTAATAAATTACTTATGAGCTGTATGCTTCTCTGCAAAGACATCGTCATCATTACAAATTAGTGACCACTGATGTATTTACTATCTACAGCCAAAAATTAGGAGGGCTCCGCCAAGACAGGGCTTCAAGTCAAGGCAAAGAAACTTATGGCAAGACACAATGGCAGGAAGCATGCCCCTTATCCTCAAGGATGGATAATTAATACATCATGAAACCAAACAGATCAATACAAGTCAATGGAAAGACTCTGTTCTGGGTTGCACCTCAACCTGAAGTCTTTCAACATGGTATGAACCTTCCACAGGTCCCCAGACAATTCTGCCCCATCCAATTTTGCAAAGGAAAAGGGCAGCTTACCTGGATTAATCCCTTGTTCAGCTGGACATGGTGGGCTTCGTATCTCCACACACACATGGCTCACATGACCATTTATCAACTTTTGCCACTTGCATTGTGGAAAGACCTAGAGACTCAAGCCCTTTTGTGTGAGGCACAAATGCCAAACAAAACAAAGATCGATTTTTCAGCGGAGAGCTTCAAAGATAACAGGTAACTGATTTGTTCGGATCAGAAATGAACGCAATCTTCTCTCTACTAATAAACAGAGCACACAGAGCTCAAGCTGCAACTAGATCCATCTCTAGTGAAATCAATGGCAATCTTCAGAGGCTCAAGGACCCACATTTATGGATCTACAATTGCAGGATTGAGACCTATGTAGGCTTTATGTGACCCAAAGCATTGTAACAAAGCAGATGGATCTGTTTCTTAACTAACCCCCTACAGAATCCACGTGACTTGAAATGCTACTGCTAATTATTCTTATCACAGAATAGTGGGCACCTTGGGAAGATCGGAAGGAAGAGAGAGCTCTCGTATTATTGAAGTGTGAATTATCAGTGGAGAAAAAGCCACTGAAGGAATAAGAGGTTGTAAGACCAATAAACTATGGGCACACAGTTAGTGGAGTTTTCACTCCAGGCCATGAGACAGAGAAACTCCAAGACGAAGTAACTGCTAAGAAATGGAATGCAGGAAAAACATTCATGGGTTTTTTGTTTGTTTTACTTTTCCCCTTTGTGAAGATGAAAAGTTTTAATTCAAAAAACAAAACAAAACAGAACTGAAGAAGCCTATGCCAATTGAAGTAACTGATAGAAATGTGTGGTTGTTCTGAAATATTTACTACCCAGTGTTGAGTATTTTATGCAAGAAATATTTGTGCTTGTACTGGCGCTTCATTTTAATGTACAGAAACATATTGGACCAGATTTGTCTACTGCCAGTAGAGGCCTCTTAAATGAGGCCTTGATGATCATGCTCCATAGAAGTTAGTGGGATTTTCACTACCTTTATGGCTAAGTGCAGATGTCACACTTAAATCAGCCTAGCCCTCGTTAGGTCAATCTAACTGTTGATCTTTACAGACATTCAGGGACGTTAGTTCTGGCAAAAAATGGACAGACAGATCTTAATTAGTTCACCCAAGGCAGCAAATTATGTCAGATCAGGAATGGTTTCAGCCCAATCTGCTGAACATCTGCACAAGTTCAGAGCACAGTCCTGAGGCTGGGAAAGCCCAGCCACTAGCCCCAGCTCTGGGGTCACACTCCTTTGACCCTCATAACCCTGACTGGGCTATTTTCAGCCCCCAGACTCCCCCACTCCTGGATGGGCAAGAGCAAACCCACCAAACCCTACTCCGTACAGATCCACCAGCACCTCCAATGATCCCACTGACCTCAAATTACTTAGATTGGGGTTCCCAACATATCTCCCAGCACTGGTGAACATGTGCACAAGCTACACCTGAACTACAATCACGCAGCTTCAAATAAGTCACATTATCATGGATCAGGTATGGCTAATATCTGCACGTACTATATGTGATTAGCTTTTTAAAAGAGATTTGCTCGTTAGCAAATCTGTCTATCATTGTCACAATGAGAGCGGTTGGGTGCTGACTGCTTGGGAAAGTAGATTCCCAAATGTGGGCTCTGGGAAACCGAGAAGATGACTGTAGGATCCCTTAAAAATCTGGGCCACAAAAGGCAAGAGGTAACGGGTAAGGCATGACATCTGGATCTAGTTCCAAAGTCCCTTAAACCTTTAGGAAGCTTGGATAAAAGGTATGGTTCAAGACGCACTTGGAATAATGGCTGAAACGCAGTGTTACATTTCCTGTCCTATCTTTTGTTAAGGAAGGAAACGTTAAGTTACAGAAATGGGATTGAGGCAACCAACGAGCTCTGCTTTAGCATATTTTTACAGCAAGTTGTAGCTTGTAATGGTCTATCAACATTAAGCAAGACTTGCATCATTTCTGGATTGGGGCGCCCATGTTCAGACCAGGCATTTACCCTGCCACAGGGTCATTGCATGCCCTTGCACATTCTGCACCTCACATTTCCAATCCCACCTAGCCCCAGTTCCTACTGGAGTAAATGGGAAATAACCAAAATTCTCAGTGCAGGCCATACCTGGTCCTAACGCCTGACTTGGAGTAGGACTAACAGGCTTCATTACCAAAACTAATTATGAATGTGGAAGAGAGGCGCACTGAAGAAACCTCTGGAGGCCTCTTCCAGTGACGCTTTTCCGTGATCCTATTTGAAATTCTCAAGCAAAACCTGCCTAAAAATACAGAAACATTCTTCATCAACAGTAGAGCCCTCGGATGGATAAACAGGGACGGCCTTGTACCAGATAACTCGAATGGCAAGACAGATGTGTTATTTTGCCTTGGTAGTGTTGGGAGTGATTCTTCAGTGACCGGATGAAAAATGTTTTGCATTGAAAACGTGTCTAACTTTACTGGACCAACTGCATGGCTGGGATAAAGATCACTCACAAAAACCCTTGTCTTTTGCATTATTTTGCCTTCTAATTGGTACACTGCATAATTTTGCTATACTTGCTGTCCAAGCAGGTAACAGGGCTTTATCTAACCTCAAAATCGCTATACAACCAAACTGTCTAAGAACCAAGATGCAAATCACAAACTGAAATCTCTAATTGTTCATATTCAAGCAGTACAAAGCCCAGCTGGATTCCATGCCACAGTTAGTTGTATTTGCAGCTAATATTGAAGTACTCTTCTTCAACTTCTTCTTTTCCAGTATATTAAAAAAAAAAATCCTTACACCACTGTTGTCCCCTCCCTTGCCAACCTCATCACCAGAAGCAAACTTCCTCAAGCCCAGAACACACCAAAAGGATCCAGACCATGCCAGGACAAGAAATGCAAAACCTGCCAACACATCTCCACCACCCACACAATGACTACACCCCACAACAGAGCCATCAGCATCCCTGGATCTTACAGCTGCACCTCCAGAAATGTAATAGACCTCATCCAATGCACCAAATGCCCTGATGGAAGATATGTAGGAGAGACCAGACAACAACTGCGCACCAGAATGAATGCACACCGGAAATCTATCAAAGACAGAAATACCATATTACCGGTGGGGGCACATTTCTCACAGGAGGGCCACTCTTTCTCCAATCTCTCAGTCCTGATCCTCAAGGGAAACTTACACAACACTTCCCAGAGACGAGCCTATGAGCTCCATTTCATCAACCTGCTGGATACTAGAGATCATGGACTAAACATAGACATTGGATTTTTGATGCATTACAATCTGCCTGGCAACTGACTCCCCAGCCCAGCCCCTGGCTTCTTTACTTTTCATACCATCCAGGAAGAGCATACGCAGACTGCTGAAACTTCCTTAGCCTGACAAAGGGTTTTTGAACCTGAAAGCTTGCTTAATAACTATTCTCCAACTATTTGGGTTGGTCTAATAAAAGATATCAAATTCACCCAAGGAACCTTGTCTCCCCTTTTTAAGGCACTTGTGCAAATGATTCCTAAGTTCCTCTAGCTTAATTTTAATTTCCACTTCAAGAATTACCTTTTGGGGCAAGTACTTTGCACATCCTCCAAGTCCAAAGTTTTCCCTCCTCTTAAATTTTAACCATGTATAAAATGTGCAGCAGCACACAACACAGAAACAGTTGCTTTCCTGCTCTGCTTATCAAGTTGCATTGCTTTTGCTGTTTGTCAGCACAAGGGACCCAGCAGAGTCAGCCGACTGACACTAGGGTAAGCACCACACCACCTCAAGTTTAGTCACAATGTCTAGTCCAGGATGACAAAATAAATCTTTGTTACAGTGGAACAAGAGGACAAAGCAGTAAAAGGTAGCAGTGAAAGTTTGCTGTTCTTATCTACACTAACTATAAAGGTGGAAGGCCAATTCCTTCTTACATCTGTGTAAATCCACAATAATTCCAGGGTACTGGTCTCAAGTTGGAGTTACACCTAATTTAACAGGAGTGTGGAGCCCAGCAGACAGCATTCAGAATAGGAGATCTTTTCAGAAGCAGTGTTGCATTAACATGCAGGATTACCATGCATACACATACACATAAATAACATGTTCACAAAACCCAACCCCTTAATTCTATACAAAACATAAGGAGCTTTGGTTGTCAGGCCCAAACATTTGTCTTTTGTGTTGCAAAGCACATTTCTTTTACATTAGACATTCATTCAGCTCTAACTATTTCACTTCAGGGAGGTGTGCAATGGGATATCTATCCCAGGAAATAACCATGTGGTTTCTGCTTACCTGATATCGGAGCACCATTCCCACTCGCTCTCTGGATCACAAGTTCTGTCCCACTCTGGCTTGCAACACCGAGCTGAATATCCAAGTTCAAAGTCAGTCTGGCGTTTACAGCCTTTGTGCTTCCAGTTGCAGTAAGTCTGGAAACACACAAATCACAACTTCCCTATTAATTTGCATTAAGATATCCAGCACTCAGGATCTCTCTGTTCTGTGGAAATGCTTTTCCTTCTCTTGCCCAGTCACCTGATTTCTCCTTTACCTAGGATCAGTTACTAGAGTTTTCCTTTTTCCAGACATTTCCTCAGGCATGAATCAGGGGATCAAATGTGTTTGCAAGCATGCGTTACATCACCATTCTAATAGTTGAGTGAGAGTTTGCTACTAAAATTGGGAATTACTTCCTTGAAATGGTTTGTGCTAAGAGTGTCTCACTATTCTCTGCAACATTGGGCCAGACCCTGAACTGACTTCCATGCATAGAGATGTTTGCAGCATTGCCAACATGGATGGTTCAAACTCATGAGATTTACAAATTATTTGTTTTGTTTTTTTTCATTGGCCTCCAGTTTTATTCAGCTGATAGCGTACATGTGGGTCATATTGTCAGCTTTTCTTAACAGCAACCAGGAAGGGTGTTCTCCCATAAAAACATGATTCCAGGCATCCTGGCTTTAAAGGAACATGACAGCTCACCAGGGATCCTAGTTTTCTGTTTAGTGCAGAAAAATGCAGATTTTTCTCATTATAAGGGCAGGACCTGGCAGAGCAGGGTGAGGAAGCACAGTGAGCCCCATGCCACCATGGTGAGGCACCCCCTACCTGCCTGGCAGCAGCAGGGGTGGCACCACAGAGTTGTGTCCCCCATTGCTGCCAGGTGGGCAGGGAGCACCTTGCCATAACCTTTCAAATATTCAGTGTTGTTCATGTGTACACACATACCTTCCCTGCAGCAACACTCAAAGGAAGATGGTCTTCTAGAAGAAGCGGAAGAGGAAGAGAACTGAAATCCATGTATTTGGGGATCTGTTAATCTCCTAAATCAAGAATTGTCCAAAGGGAGGCCACTTGTGTAGAATCAGCATCCTGTCATTAGAGAAGGAAAAGAAAAAAAACAACATCAATATTCCATCTCTCCCTCTCCCCCTCTCTCCCTCACACACACAGCCAGTCTACGTGAAGAATTACATGGCAATAAATTCTTCTCTTATTGTGCGTGCACACTCAAGAGGAAGAAACAAACTGTAGCTCATGTCAGAAAACAACAGTCTCAGTTTAAAATATACCAATCCTAGCACCATATAGGCAGGTAAAATATTTTTATTTGTCAGTAAGTTATTTTCTTAAAAACAGACGCATGAGAAAATGTGCTTTGGGGAGAGAATTGGCAAAAAGTGAAGAAGGTCCAAAAATCAATAGAAAACTATGAAATAGCATGGCATTTATTATTAAGTGCAAAGAAAAGTACACCTTATCCAGTGTGCCACTGTCAAACTGAAATGTAGAAGAAGGATAGCAAAAGGAGCAAGAATGACAAATTTGACTTTTATTAGATTACAAATGTAGCTATATTAGTCTAAATCTGGAGTACTGACTTTATCCATTTACAGAGCAGGTACTTACGTACTATGTATGATTAAATACCCAAGTAGGTGTGGCTGCTTAATTTCAAAACATGCAATCTTGTGAGAACAGGCTTTCAAAACTGCCTCTAATTAGAAAGGTAACTGAAAAGGCTGCACAGTTAGCATCATCAGTGGTATTTCTGCTTCCAATCAAGGGGGTGAGAGTAATGGGAAAAAATAAGACATCACTCTTTACTAATAAATATCAAAACAAGGGAACATATTTTTGGTGAATACTTTGCCAAAAACAGGCAGTTTTGGGATAGGGCAAAACCTTTTGTGAATTCGGGTCATATCAGGTTACTAGTTTTGGACACACAAAAAAGGAGTGTGTGGGTGGCAGGCATTTTGAAAACGTAAAAATAATTTGTTTCACTGTTGTTGGAGCACAATGTTTCAACTTCCCTTTTGAAATGTTTTTTGGGTTTTTTTGTGTGTGTCAAATTAAAAAAAGAAACCTTGAGTCAACTCGAAACAAAGCTCTATTATTTAGGCACCTCTGTTGAGCATCTGCAGCTCCATTGACTTCAAAGGAAGTAGAGGCCATAAGTCCAACCAAATTGAGTTTAAGAAAAGTTATTAGCCAAACCTCATATCCCATTAGGGACTCCTCATTTATAGAAAGCTAACCTTTCTGTATGTGGCTTGTGTCACAACCAAATTAAGTAGTGCCCATGTCACAAACAAGTAATAACCATTTAAAACAGTTTTTCTGCACTAGGTTAACTAAGGGTTAACAATAATGATAGTAACCGCTTTTTTCTGCACATGTCAAAAAGAAATTTATTGCTGTGCCACTAACAGAGATAAAAACTTTTGCCTTCTTTGCTTTATATAAATCATTATAATTGGTCAAAGAAAACAGGGAGTAACCCTATGATAACACCCTAGCAAAGACCGCTAGATAATTGGCGATTCTAATTAGATTTATGACGTGGCGAAAAACAATTGGCTATCATACAAACAAAACCCGCTTACATTTTTCACAAAGTCGAAGACAACTCTGCCCACACCTTGGAGTAAATCTGACAATTTGATCAGTTGTCAGCGTCTTCCCGCCGCCACCTCCCTGGCGTACCCTTGCCCCGCATGCCCGATAAGCCGACCGCCGGCCCGTATATATATATCTGCAGAATAACTGAATGACGATCTCTAAGCTGTAACTAACTAAGTATCTCTGACCTCCGTCTTACACCACCTTGACGTGAGTAAACCATCTTGCTTTGCAACCGATAAGCGTCCGCCTAATTAATTCCACTCCAAGCGTCACAAGTACCCGCCTGACGGCCTTCTAAGGCCCCGGACCCTTATCTGCCTGGGTGGGAGTCAGGGAGAGCTGCTGGCCGGCTGCCCTGGGTCCCGACAGCTTGGAGCCACTGAGAGGCTAGTAAGAAACAGCTTACAATCATATTCTTTTATGCAGCCGGAAACATTTATATAGTAGGATTAAAACAAATGTTTTAAACTGATGAAACATCTTCAGAAAGAAGTGTAAATGACAAGAGAGAAATTAAACCTCAAGCCTGGAAAGCTCCTGTATATTCCCCCCCCCCTCCCCCCCACACACTGTATCCCATTAATTTTTAAACTAGAGTAAAGATTAACTTACTCTGTTTTGGCAATGCTGATTTGCAAACTCTTCTGAGAGAACAGTCTAAGGAGACAAGTAAGAAAGAAAAAATGCCCTGCCATGTTGGGACTTGGGGCAATGGGATGCTGTCTGATATTTAATATAAATTCATAACAAATGCAACTCCATTCGCTCACCAATTGCAATGGTTTCAAAATTGTCAATGGTATTTTCAAGATCTCTTAACAAATGGGCTATACATTCTGAACTGTCACACACTGGTATTAACATGTTCTGAATACTATCAATAGGAAAGTTTCCTTCAATATTATTAAATCCACCAGATTGACCAATTAATATTTTTTTACAGCCCCTAAGGTCTTGACTCCACACAGAAAGTGAATTGGTTTAATTTAAATCATTTTGACTAGAGATAGACATTACAAGTAAACCAATTTAAGTGATCACAAACTGGTTTAAACCTCTAACAGAACAGATGTGTAATGCACATAAACCAATTTCAAAATGGCCAAAACCAGTTTGAGATAAACCTTGGTGAATGTACTGTCAGACTAAACTGATTTGCTCAAACCGGTTCATGCAATGTCTGTCCGAGATCCCTTGCTGGAATGGGTAAAATGACAGAGGCTAGCTGCTCTGGAAGTGTCAGTCAGCAGAGTTCTAAGTTGAGCCAGGCAGAAAAATTTCCTCAAAACCATGTTTGATAGAAAATGCCCTATGATTATGAGAAAACAGATTGGTTTCATGAAGTCTTATCAAATTTGACAAAACCCCTCTTTGAAAAATATGTCGGAGGTATATTTTATAACATCTCATTTAAATATTTTTAGACAAAACATTTGTTCATATGAGAACTCTTTGAAATGTTTTTATTAAAAATGTTGAAACTAAAATGAAATGCATATACTGTAGTAAAATGATGCATTTTAATTGACCCCTTATTTTTTTGGAATTTTGTCACGAGAAACAGTTCATAAATGCTTTTTATTTACCCTGACTTAGGATAAAAGATCCGTTTTCTGAACAGCTCAGATGTTGAGTTTACCAACTTGATTGATAATAATAGAAAATCAGATCTGCACTTGTATTTTTAATCTTCATTAAAATGTGGACAGAAAGTTAACATTCCTTTCAGCATTTCAGTAAGCATGGTTAATAGGCAACATTTAAATCTTGTTTGGCAGCATCTGTGGTCTTTGATAATGAAGGACAGCTTTAGAGAAGTGCCCAGCCAGGAACTGATAACAGTGTTTATCTCCTCTAACTCGGTGTTCACCACCTCGTTAAGAAAACGACACAGGGACATTACCAGCTACCTGTTGATTCTCCCTTTGTCCGGTCTGCCACAGCACGCACCAGACCCAGCACGTGGTCTGCTAGCTAATGCTGTGCGTCTACTTAAGGGATGGCAGAATCCCTGCTTAGCAGGGAGTGGCAAAGGGGAAGCCAGACAGATGCCTGTAGTCTCTGCCAAGCTCCAATCAGGGAGCAGAGGGGAGGGACCAGCCCTGCTGTCCAGCAGAGAGCCCCATCTAGCTCAAAGAACATGCCAGGATGCTGGGGGTGTCTGATTTACCTTGAACCAGCAAGAGGTCTGGGACAGACATTTCATAAACCAGTTTGATCCAAATCTGTTAAGTCTGATACTGCATTCAACCAGGTTTATTTCAAACCCATTTCAGCCATTTTCAAACTGGTTTAAGTGCACTGAACATCTGTTCTGTTACAGGTTTAAACCAGTTTGTGATCACTTAAACTGGTTTCTGTGTAGTGTCTGTCCCTAGCCTTACAGCCTTGAATATAACATGAATGCCTAGACAAAATTGTTTAAAACAAATGACAACATACACAGGACATTTCTTCTTCTCTCTCCCCATCCATTTCCTTGAAGGGAATGTGACCTTGTTCTTGGTGTTTTGATGTTTTAGTGGAAACAGAATTTGTGGCAAATCTGCTTAACAGCAATAAAAAGATTGTTGTTCTTCCCTTTGTATAAGCATAGATGCTGGCTCTGTGACATCAGTGTAGCAGGCTGTAAATGAAGCATGACATAAAAAATCCTTGCCCATTGCACAGAGAGAATACAGAGAGTGCCCTATCATTTATTGTATTGAAACATAATGTTATATGCTATATAGAAACAAAGAAGCCATTAGGACTTTGAAACCTTCCACATCACATTCACCTTCCCCTTGGTATGATTTCCTTCACTACATCAACCCCTTTTTCCATCACTAGTTTGAAGTATTAGAAAGTAAACTTGAGCCATTTTCCAGTAACCTACTCCCCTCCCTTTAAACACAAGAGGGGCCCTATTCAGGGTTTACACTGAAGTAAATCCTTTATTTCTGTTTAGTTATTCTCATTTCTTTCTCCCTGCCCCCCCCCCCCAATATAAACAGGAGAATCAAGTCCAAGCCCAAAGATTTATATGAAACCTTATATATGAGTCTATATAGAGAGGCAGGTGTGTAATATATAACACACACACAAAAGGTGCAGGTGTTTAGCCTTTGCATATTTTTGTTCCTGAAATGAGTAAAAAAAAATGTTCTCTCTAATCACTGTCCAGGTGTTCCAAGCATAGAAAAAAGTTCTAGTCACAGCATTTTTTAAACCAAATAAAATATATGGTTGTGTTTTTTAGCAGAACAAACTAAATAAAGATGAAGTCTGTTTCCTGTTGCAAAACAGCTCTTCCTAAGCACCTACATAAAGTAGGAATAATACAATACAGTGGTGGTTTTGTTCAAACTTGAACCAAGGTTCACAATGAAAAAAAAAAAGATCTTGCTTAGCAAGTGCGCAGATGATGAAGAGGATTGCTACTCCCCCCTAGTTATTCCTAGCTCTCCCTGCTGCTGGAGACTAGGTTCTAGTTGTCAATCATTAGTTACCTAACTGAGCTCCCAAGTCACAGGTGGCTGCTCTCCTCTCCAGTCCCAGCAGCAGCAAAGGTCATTTCTAGCTGCCTAAAAGTGTTTCAACAGAAGCTTCACACCCTCACTGCACCAGGCAAAAAGCAAGATCCTGCCAGAGCGATACCGGCAAGGAAACGTGCAACGGACGACTACAATTAACCCAGTATTACTCATGAAATAGCCTGACTGCATTATGATGGCAGACAGTACTTCCAGAAGCTGTCAATACAATGCTGGGTGATGGGAAATAACTTAGCAGCCTCTATGGTGCCAATGGCTTTGGAGACAAAGCAACTTTGGGGGGAAGTACGAGTCTTTATCCCTGGTGGAGGAAACGCTACCGAATGGCAGATGCCATGACAGAATGGACTGGGCTCTCCAGCCTTGGTTGGCAACCAGTCCAGGAGTGAAGCCCCAAAAGGCAGATGGAGTTAAGATCTTCTTCACACCAGCAGCTCCTGCGGTCAAGCTGGCTCCAAATGTGCTAGTCTTTACCTTTCCTTTGGGATTAGCCAGCCATCCTGAGAGGGGGTCATTGGTTGGGCAGCTCAAGTGCCTCCATATAAACTGCCCAGGGACACAAGAGCCATAACTGAGTGCACATTCAGCAGGACAATGCAAAGACAAAATGCCTTGGATGCCCCTGCCCCATTAGGTTATATTTTACTATGGTACTCTCCAAGGGAAAATGGTAGGGGAAGCAGTGGTGAAATCAACTTATCCCAGAATTCTGTGCAGTGATGAGCATCTCTTATAAATTCAGAATTCAGACTGCTGCGCTGATGCAATGAGCTATAAAGGAGCACGCCTAGGTTTAAATATTAATTGCTTTGATAAACAGAGAGCAAACTGACCACGCGATGAAGGATGAATACGCAACAAAACAAACCAAGGCCTAACAAAACAAGGAATCAAGCATATGGGCTCCCCACTCTGCCTAGAAGACATTGTTCAGCCTCTTTAACATAATTCAATTTATTGGTGCCCTAAAGCATATCCATCTGAACAACGGGCTTTATGCCCGTTACTGGAGATGTGCAGTAACTGGGATATTTCTGCTTAGGGGGTATTTTTTTAAAAGAGGTTTCTACTCTGAACTGGAATTAAAACAAAGCATCTTTTGCAATGAACATTTTCATTTGGAGTCAACTGAATTGTTCCTTCACAATTCAAATTTGTTTTCCATCACAGCTTACATTATAAAAAAAAAATTCTATGTGAAGAGTTGAAAAGGTTAGATCCAAAAGTTTCAATATTAAATGCTTTGTTTTGGATTCTTTTAGATGAAGTTTCACTGAGAGTGAAAATCTTGATTTCTACAAAATGTTTTTCAAAGGAAAAAGCATTGCATCCGATCATTTTAAACTACCCTTACTTCTAACGTGCTTCTTACATGGTGTTCTAATGTTTAATTCATGTATAGTTTTAAGGCCTTTTAAGACTGTAGGGTTTTTCCATTGTCATTGAATACTATCAAAGTCTTGTCTGGAATAATGTTTGAACATGTCCCGCAGTGAAAGAATTCTTTTTTCAAGTTAGGGCTCTTGACTTCGGCTTTCTTTCACCAAAGGCATGTGCAACTCAGGGCTGTCTTAATAAGCTTTCCTATGTATAAAAGCTTTAACTTCTTGCAACCTAAAGAAGAGGAGAAAAAGGCAAGGAAAAGAAAGGGGGAAATATTGGACCCTGGTCCTGGAAGAAATTTCAACCCTTAGGACATGAGTGTGAGTGTGAAGGGAGATTTACAAGTTTCATCCCAACACAAGTAGGATTCCGTTTGCCAAGGTTAGCTGACACAAGCACAAAAATGGAGCAGCAATCAATTTGTCTCTAAGAAGGTCGACTGTCCCTTTGAGATGATGGAACTTGTTTTATCATCCAACTTTTAAAATACCTACACAGAGCAAGACATGCTGTTAACCTATAAATTAATACTGAGTTTGAAATTTTAAGAGGATACACACACTATAAATATATAACATTTCAAGTGAAATAAAGCAAGTGGTTGGCTAAACATTTTTTTTTCCAAAGAAGCCATGCTACCTAGAAGAAGTTAGATTGAAATATTCTATTGAAGCCTTTTTACTCTTGCAAATAAACATTTAAAAATGGAGACCACTGCTTGCACAACTAGTCTAACCAATGTGATAACCATTGATTGAAATCAGTGGAACAGTGCCCAGACACGTTTTACATCAAGCGACTGACTGGTGCTCTCCGTGTATGGGGCAGAGGTCTCCGTGTGTATAAAATTGAAATTCGTACCAATTGGCAGCCTGATGAAACAAGCCTGGGAATTTTTCCACCGATTTCAATTATTTCTACCTGAAATGTTGGCCTCATAGAAGACAAAGTCAAAACTAGCATGGATTTGAATGCAACCAGAATTTCATCCTCTGGATGAGTTTCCTAGAAGTAAAATGACAGCCTTAAAATATCCTCAAAGCTTTCAGCAGAGGTTTTTCTTCAAAATATACCAGCTGACAACTTTTTGGCTGCCATTGGTATGGTTTTGTGGTATAATTTTATTCCCATTAACCAGACGAAAAAAATACAACAAATAAAACTATACCAAAGAGTAGGGGTGTGCGAAGCAGGTAGTATTTGATTTGGATTCAGCTGGATTTAGGGGACAGTGATTTCATGATTCAGATCACTGTCCCAATTTGATTTGGCTG
Organism: Alligator mississippiensis; assembly: GCF_030867095.1. Lineage (NCBI taxonomy): Eukaryota > Metazoa > Chordata > Crocodylia > Alligatoridae > Alligator > Alligator mississippiensis. The sequence goes on from NC_081834.1 coordinate 75,456,867, forward strand.
AACCTAAATCTGAAGATTCAATTCTGATTCAGAAAATCAGCGATATGGACATAGACACAGCTTTATATGTTTTTTCTACATACCTTGAGTTCCCAGGCACAACTCATGAATGCTGAGCTGGTGGGGTGGATGAGGCATCTCAGAGGAGCATGATGGGCTCTCCAGCGTGCTCAGCGGCAGACCCAGAAGTGGACCGCAAAAAGCATAACAAAATGCACAGTATCTTCAATGCCTTGTTTCTCTATTGTTGTTTAAGACATTCACTAGCACAAGAAATTTACCTTGTGGCCAGGCAAGAGTTCAAGAAGGCACCACTTAAGAGAAGTAACAGAACCTAAGGGAAAAATTACAGGACTCCAGAGGCCTCATGTATATTCTCAGCTCTGCTACTGACCCACTGGGTCAACTGAGCCAAGTTATTTCACTTCCCTCGGCTTCAGTTTCCCCAGCTATAATAAAGAAAAAGATTGTGACTCCCTTTGTAAAAAGTAAAAGTGCTATATAAAAGGTAGGGATCATGATAAAGCACTACTTATTCTAAGGCATATCATCATGGTCTGCACATAAGTGAACCAAGCCCTGATGAGTTCACCACCTGCATTCCCTCAGGTTTGGTCTTCATTCTTCATATTTCCCAAATAATAACAGTCCAGTGAAAATAATGGATGAGAGGAAAGTGTCACATTCCTTAGAAATCCTAGAGTCTATATTCTCCTCTCTATATTTTAGCTGCTCATTTTTATTAACACTGTCCAAATACAGCTTTCCTTTTTTCCTCCAAACACAGCTTTGGAATAGGTCAGCTATTTTGTCACTGCTAAGTATACAGTACAAGGACCTACCTACCCCCTGCTGCTTCTCACATTCAGTGACCTAAAAGCAATGAAAAACTGTTTCTGATTATTTTAAGTGTAGCAACGTAGCTAAAATTGGATTATACTGGCTCCCAAAAAAGTGATACCTGGAATCGGCCTCCAGCAAAGCTATTCATATGCTTTTGTACTTTCAGGAACAGGGCTTACAACCAAATATATGCACATATAATTTAAATAGACTGCAATCATAACCTCATGTACAAATGGTATGTTAGGAGCAACCAACAGATGACACCAAGGTGGGGGGAGCAGTAGATACGCTGGAGGGTAGGGCTAGGATTAAGAGAGACCTCAACAAACTGGAGGATTGGACCAAAAGAAATCTCATGAGGTTCAACAAGGACAAGTGCAAAGTCCTGCACTTAGGACAGAACAGTCCCATGCTCCGGTACAGGTTGGGGACTGACTGGCTGGGCAGCAGCTCTGCAGAAAAGGACCTGGGGGTTACAATGGACAAGAAGCTGAATATGAGCCAGAAAGTGTGTCTTTGTTGCCAAGAAGGCTAATGACACACACAGATGCATTGGTAGAAGTGCTGCCAGCAGATTGAGGGAAGTGATTCTTCCCTCTATTCACAACTGGTGAGGTCATATCTGGAGTAGTGTGTCCAGTTTTGATCCCATCCCCTGGCTACAGAAAGGATGTGGAACAACTGGAGAGAGCCCCACAGAGGGTAATGAAAAGAGTTAGGGAGCTGGGGCACATCACTTATAGGGAGAGGCTCAGGGAACTGGTCTTATTTCATCTGGAGAAGGGCAGAGGGAGAGGAGATTTTATAGCAGCCTTCATCTCCCAGAAGGGTGGTTGCAAAGAGGATGGAGCCGGACTGTTCTCAGCAGTGGAAGATGACAGAACAAGGAGCAACGGTTTCAAGTTGCAACAAGGGAATTTGAGGTCAGATATTAGGAAAAAACTCTTTCACAAGGAGGGTAGTAAAGCACTGGAACAGGCTACCCAGAGATGTTGTGGACTCTCCATCCTTGGAGGTTTTTAAGACCCGGCTATAAAAAAGACTTGGGTAGGACGATTTAGTTGGGGCTAAATAAATAAGTTTTGAGCAAAGGGTTGAATTAAATGACCTCCTGAGGTCCCTCCCAACCCTAATTTCCTATGATTCTATGAAATGGCTGGGAAAGAAGCTAACTGCGCCATGCATTCAACGCTAACAGGCAGACGACACACACAGTACATCTACTCTCATGTATGCCCTGCCATTCACATCAGTGATTCAAAATTAGGCACCTCTTGCACTCCATACTTTGGTACAGATCTTCAAAAGCTCACAGCATTCTCATTTAAGCATCAAGCAGCTCTAATTTGGGCAACTAAATAAGATGCATTTGCTTTGCAAAAAAACCCAACAAAAAACAAACGCTCAGCATATACGCTTCCTTAAAGAACAAAAGGGTCTACTGGAAGGGACGCAGATCTGACAGCCTGTTTTTTCCCATTACTTTGTTGTCAACTCATGGATTTTGGAGTGACGTGCTGATACTCTTTATAGAACTGGCCTTCAGACCTCACCAGACAGAAATCATTAAGCAACACTGCATTTAGCAATCAAATCATTCTGTACCCATTTAAATACTTACTCAAGCTGTATGTTGAATAAGCATCTCCTTTATAGAAAAGCTCCACTGAATTGCATAAGCTTATAATCTAAATGTCCTGTGAAGTGAGATCTTCATTCCCTGACTTTTCCTCACTCCTTAAAAAGGATGGCATAAGCTCAGCATAAGAGAGGTGCATGGATGTCCTCCAAGCATCTCCTTCAAATTCTCCAGCATAAAGAAACATCAGGGGAGGAGTCTTCAGCAGGCCGGACAGCAGAGATTTCAGGCTGCCATGAGGACCAAAGGGCAGCTCAAGGAGACAACTCTTAGATGGGCTCTGTCATCTGTGCTGGTGTCTCTCTCAGCCCATGAGGAAGCCCAAGATCAGAAAAGCACAGTGATTGCTCTACATCACCACAGATCCTGGTTTGCCCTTGGTTATGTGCTTTATGCTGTCTTTCTAAGTGGTGCAGCACTGAATCAAACCCCTGGGCTCAGAGAGAACAAAGTTGGTGAATGGCTTTGTAGGCTTCAAGAACAGAATAAACCATATGCTATTACAATCTACGGGGTGGCTCCAAAACCCATTTAAAAAGGTGGCAGTAAGGAAAAGATGATATTCTAGAGGGTATTCCCAATTGGGGTTGAATCTGAAAGTCAAACACATGAGAGCCATGCAGTTTGGATAGCCATGATCATACTGTAATTTTATTTGGTCTTTTAAAACGATCTCCAACAGGAAAGCAATTTTGGCTAGTTCCACCAGTAGTCAATAAAGAAAGATTTTACTGTGCTATTGGAGGAGAACAATAGAAACTTTCATCACCATTATGTGTAAGCAAACAGACCACGTATGCTGCATAAGCTATCAGAAAGTGAAGGACATAACTTGAAACAGTAAGGCTAGCGCAACTAGAATTACCTGGCTTTTATCAGCTCTAAGTTACTCAGGAAGGGAAATTTAAATTAGCAGCTAGTGGTGAATAGTGATTGGTGAAGCTGTTGCTGTGATGATATCGTCATGTTTCCCATATCATGCTTTGTGTAATTCGTGATGTGCAACAGGCAATCTCCCTGCGGGGCAGTTGTCCATTCAGAATGCATTCTTTAATAAATGAAGTCTTTTAACTTATGTTGTGGTTTGTCTGAGCCTCCGTCCAACAAACCTGGGGACTTACATTCTTCCCCAACACTATAAACAACGCTGAAAAACATTTCTACTTAAAATCAGCCACTGCCCACACTGCGATCCCTGGACTATGTGCTGGGACAAAAGCCATCACAAGCAACAAAGAACGATAAGGAATTGAACTTGATTGATTGTGTACATTATAAGAATGAGAGGATGATTTGGTAGCTGAAGCTGTGCATTTGGGCCCACAATAGCTGGGCTCATTTCCTAATCCAGCCAGTGACCTCCTGGTTTACTAAACCAATTTATTTAGCATCTGATCCAAAGTATCTTACCAACATACCTCACCATTGGCGCACTGTTAACCTCAAATAAGACTACTAATATGCTTAGTGTTAAACACATGCTTAAACACCTTTCTAAATTGAGGTCCTTAAGTGCTCCATGTCTCAGTTTCCCATGGTTGATGCAATAAGCCACCCTGCTGTGTGCGCGCTCTGTATGAACTAACAGCTTCCCTGCGGTGCTAAGTTAGCACCCTGAGCTGCTCTCTCTCATGGACATGCTCATTACCCCATGCTCAGGGCCACTCAGAGGAGGCTTAGCTGCCTCATTTCCAGCACTTGGCACGTGTGGGCGGGGGGCTTCACGCTTTCCATGCATGCTCCTCAAAAACTAACAGCATGGAAATAAATCAGGCATATCCTGTGCCTGTTGTGGCCCCAGTCAGGAAAGCTCAAATGCACATGATTTCACTGGTGCTAGTTATCCCATTGATCCTGATACTACTCACAACCAAGCACATGCATAATTCATTGGAGGATCTGTGCAAGAAAAGATCTCTCTCTAAGACTCTTAGATGTTAAGGCTACACCTCCAAGATAATAGAGAACAAAGATTTTTTACACAATCATTTTGGCCTCAGCCCCATGACTTACAGTTGAAATACAGAGGCAAAGGTCTGCTTCTTTCCAAGACCTGAAGAAGGGTGATTTGTGGCCAAAAGGTTGTCACATCTCTCTGCCAGCTACACAGATGGCTTAATAAAAGATACCACAATTCAGACATTTCCTGGACCGTAATAGCTACAGTAAGACCCCAGCCCTATTAGTTGTACTATAGAATTTATTTCCCCAAGGTGTGCAGTCTTGATTTGAAAACAGCAACTGGTGAGGAACACACTGCACCTCCAGGTGAATGGCAACCTAGCCCCTTCAATAAAAACCCATTATTTCTCATCTTGAACCTATATTTTTTTTGCTCAGTAAAAAGCAATCTGTTTCCAGGAAACCCACAAAGACACTTATGGAACACAGTCAAATCACCTCTAAAGGTTTTCTCCAGCAAACTAAACAGACAACTTCTTCTGTCAGTCATTATTTTGGAAGATTTCCCAGATCTCAAATCACTCTTAATTTTTCTTCCGTCTTTTCCAGCATTTCAGTATAGACACCAGAAATGGATATTTCATTCTAGTAATGGGCTTGCCTAAATTGTATACTACGTTCATGAACCTGCTTATCTTCTTAGGATAATATTTGGAGAGCAGGAAGCATCTCTTACTATAGGTTTGGACAATGTGTCTTGACCTCACCCGGGTCCTCCAGATGCTAGTGTACTAAGTCACATAATATGAGGATTCACCCAAGGTAGCTGATCACCTGAATTAAGACAGAGGTCATTTCTGCATAGCTCTTGAGAAAGCAGAATTTGAATTAAAATTGTGAACTGAGATGAATAAATTGCAACTTTGAGAGAAAGCACCAGATATCAAATACTCCTGAAGGATAAGAAGATCCCACAGGCATTTAGAAACCACACCTATTTGCAGCATGCTATCATCTTAATATAATGTCAAATACCAGTTCCAGCTACTAAAAAGGCTTAAAGTAGATGGGAAGTTTTGTATTTCCCTGGTGCTGAAAAAGATGAAAGTAAAGGTCTGAACTCATGGAAACTGGATGACAAAGTTTTTAATGGGTCGTCTTATTATTATTGCAAACCTCAACTTCCATGACCAAGCTAGGAAAAATAAGAGCAGGTATTTCTGCAAAATGAGAGTAAATGACTAGCGCTTTGAATAGAATTGTAAATAGTTTCTACAGTGCATTTATAACCATGTCAACAATAAACCCACAAACTCAGAAAGATCTAGGCTTCAATTTGGGATTCCTATCTGTGAAATCTTAATGCAACAAATATCTAAAACAACCGCATATTTTGCATAGTGTGTTCCTGAGTTGAAAGGGAACCTCTCTGGCTGTACTCACTATTATCGTCTGCATAAGAAACATTTCCACAGTCATTTAAAACAGCCGTGAACAGACACTTTTAGACCCCTAATATGCTTGTCTGCTTATTTTGAGGTCTGATATGAAGATTTGGAATGGCAATACTTAAAATAACAGTGAACATCATAACAAGCCTCTGGAAAGAAATGGCCTTCTGAATGAATTTTTCTTAGCCACACAGCATAGAATATTTCCCAGTGGTAGTGGATATTCAGAGGCAAGAAGAATAGGACTTGATTGGTTCTTTCCTTCAGCTTAAGAACGTATGCACCACATAGAACATGAGTCTAAAACAAGGAATTAGCAAGAGCATTTTACTTTCCTTGAACCTCAACAATAGCTCAATGCCTTTGAAAATGAAAGCACTGTAAGAGCCGGTTCTAAAGCTCATTAAAGTCAGTGAAAAGACTCTGTCCAGTGACTTAAGTAGACTTTGAATACACCCCTTTTTTTAGGAGTACACCTACTGTAGAATGTGGAGTATGATCCAGGTGTACATGATAAGTAGATTCAGTGGTATAGCATTTGGAAGGGAGTCCTGGGGTTATTTGAAAGTCTGGACCTACAGTATGCACATAACAGGCACTACAGAAGTGTGGTGGGAGAAACCTCCCTAAGGTCCATTGTCTAGCTGTAATTTGATTGACAGACAACGCGGGTAAAGAAAGACAGCTGTTTATTTGCTCGAGCAAAGACCATAAAGCCAGCAAAAGGCAAAATGGCCCCCTCTCAAGGGTGAGGCGATCTTTTATACTTCTTACAACAAAGCAAGACTATATGGTTAACAAAAAGCAATACTTGGGGCGGTGCTCTACAAAGCTTTGTAACAGCATATTTCTATTAAGCTGAACTAGCACTTTTAAAAGCTAAAAGTTAAGTAACAGTAACATTATAATATGTTAGCAAAACCTTACACAGTAGAAGATACTTCTCAAGGATGCAACCAGTGTACACCCAGAACAACGGTTTCTCTGTCTTATCTTACTTCTTGCTGTAGCTGATTTTTTTAGCACACAGACACAGATTCACTTTTTAACTCAGAAAATGCTTGGTACAGTTCAAATGATTACTTGACACAAGCAAAGGCCTAGCTATCATTCTGCCTTGTGGTCAGCTGCATTGCTAGGCCACAGGTCATGCCTTGTATTCAGCTGTAAAGCTAATACTTCTTAATAATCCAAATTATTGTAAACCTAACAGTATGCTATCAGAAAACTATTCTATTTCAGGGTAATGACAAACCTGTGCACTACAGAAGCTTGGACGCACAGAAACACATATCTGCAAGTGCAAAAACATGCCAGACAAACTGGAAGCCATTACAGAAAGTCAGTCGCTGTACATCATATTCCTAACCCCACTTGGTAGCATTGTGCATAGTGTCATTAAGACAGCAGGCAGTAAAGCAGACTTCCTGCCTGTACTGAAGCGGTGCCAACAGCTGCCATCTTAAGTAAGTCCTAGGGACACTTTCTCTGATGGAGGAAACAGCAGCAGAACTCCAATGAGCCCCCGGAGGGGCTGGAAGTGTGTCTGAGGCTGCCAATTCAGACTTGAAAAATCAATTGTAGAAGACCTTGGCTGGCACCTGTTGCCTCGCCTGTTTGCTCTGACTGCCATTTGCTTTGATGGGACTTTTCATGCAGTTGGCTGTGATCCTTTGAAATATTCCTCAAAGCGGTCTGTTAAAGTGTAGCTGTGCAAGAAGTGTAATAACTTACACTTTTGTTTGTTCAAAGGCATAATGCAAGTGCCACATTAAAGCCACTAAAGAAATACACTTCTGAATTGTAATGATTCACTCTACAAATTAACCTGAACAAACTGCAGCTAAGGAGAGGAACCAAAAGTGTTCCCAGTTGGAGGAGCCAAGCGCTGATACTGAAGCAAGCCAACACTTGCAGGGATCGTTAGCCAACAGGCCTGTGCAAAGTGGGTAGTATTTGCTTCGGATTCGGATGATTTGGGAGACAGCGATTCGATTTGGTGATTTGAATCACTGTCCTGATTTGATTCGGCCAAATCTCTGAGTCAGCCAGGCCAGGCCCATCCCCTGCCCACTCTCCCAGCCCAGCAATAGCTGCCCTGCCCTGCCCGGCTCCCAGCACCTGGGGGAGAAAAAGCCCTGGCTTCGCAGGTGCTGGTGGGCAGGGGGGGGGGGGCACTCCCCTCTGCCCCACACTGCATGGGGGGCTCTCCCATCCCCTCCCTCCCCTAACCCCCTCATGGGTGCCCCACACAGGTCAGGTCTGGCCCTTTAAGAACCCCCCCACCCAAAGAAACCCCCGACTCATCTTGCTCCTGCTGGCACGGGGTGATCCCTGCTGCCCCAAGCCATGTGGGGGGCTCTGCACAAGCCCCCAAAGCCCAGAGGCTGCACCAGGAGTGATGAGTCCTGGGGCTTTTCTCCACTTTTTTTTTTCTTAAAGGGCAGAGCCCTGGCAGGGGGGGCAGCTGTGAGGGGGACCATGAGAGCAGGGGGGAGGGGGGTTGAGGGGGCTCATACAGAGTCCCCCATGCAGCATGGGGCAGTGGGTACATGCAGACATTACATTTAGATTGGCTGAACTGGGGTTAGGTTAAGCTAAATGACCATCTGCACAGACATTAGAGGAGATTCAGTTGGATTAAAAAGTACCAGGCCCTATCTAAAGTAGTGCACTTGTGGAGGCGAACCAACTTAGATCTGGAATGGCTTACTTGGGTCTACTGAATGTCTGCTCACATTTGGAGCACAGCCCCAGGGCTGGTAAAGCTCAGCTACTCTTCCCCACTCTTCCTACCTGCCTCCCAACTCTGACTAGGCTGTTTTTAGTTCCCCAATCCCCCCACCCCTGGAACTACAACCCCACACAGACACATCATCACCCCTCCCCACCGCAGGGTCATCTGTCCCTCCCTCTCCACTCCCTTCACCTGCTAGGCCCTCTATCCACCCCAAATTACCTACATGGAATTCCTGGCACCAGCCAAGGGGTGCACTTGCTGCTCCTGATCTAGACCAGGTGCAAATGTCTGCACAAACCTGAAGGTGCAACCCTGCCTTGACTTCTGCCTGACTTCAGACTAACACAGCTAACTACCTCACTTTCCTAGAAACAGAAGGAGGTTTGCCACACTTGCCAGGCTGAATTATCCAGGCTTAGGCAGATGTACTTCAAACCATTCCATTTCCCGTACCACATACACAACTCAGGTCAGGTTTCTGTCAACCAGTCCTACTCTGGGTGAATTCCTTGACAAGATACCGAACAAACACAAGTCCAACAACATTCAAGGCAAGCTGTGGTGTTCAGCTCCTCTAAAAATCTATTCTGCTGCCTTTGTGAATATTGGGGATTTGTACACAGACCCCATGTGCATGCCTGCACATCCATGCAGCCATGCATATATGTGCATGTGTGTGCATGCATGTCCCTGCTTAACATCTGCTTCGTTCTCCTGGAGTGTCCCTTCTTGAATGTCGAGAAAGCACCTTGTCCCTTCCAAAGCAAATCATAAAAACAATAACTAAAGAAATCCTGCCCAAAAACTGGGGAATTTTACAACCTTCATTTAAGTAATCCAATTAAGAGCATATGGATAGGGAGGAAAAATAGTTTTAAAAAAAATGCACTACCAACCCCAGAAGGGAAAGTAACTACTGTAAAAGGTAAAGGTGGCATTTTTATACTCGGCATCAAGATGAAATGTGGACATGCTGGAGAACACGAGAGCCAAAAGTCTTACCACATCAGTACCAATGTGCCCTTTAACGTTTTCAATGTTTAGGACTTGTGTGCCTGCCTAGGAAGATAGGGTGTGAATTAACAGCATACCAACTACTCTTCACTGGTTTCCATTATGGACAATTTGAAAGAGTTCCAGCATGGGTTCTATGCAGCTCAGCTCAATTAAAAACAAAGCAAAATTTATTTAATTCCACCCCCCCATGCAAAACTAACAAAAACCCAAGTCCCTACTGTAAAAGTAGTGCTTGGAAATAAATGTTGAGGTTAAGCAGAACCATAACAATTCTAGAGGATCTCTGGAGTTAGCTGCATTACACTGAGCTGAACTTAAAAGTATGCTCAAAGTGTTCATATACAAAGTTATTGCAGATTTGTACACAGCTTACCTGTGCATGAATAGACTGTGGCAAAGAAATCCTCAACCTGTTTCTTATGATCTCTACCTCAAGTAATGTTTTGTTTAAACACCACAAGGACCATAAGCATCCATCATAAATGCTGAAGGATGAATATGTCTTCTTTCAGGTACCAGTTACTGTGCTGGAAAAGAAAATGGATGAAATGATAAGAAAAGTGAGAGAAGAATAGGAGGGCAGCAGATACAAGCTAAGGTTAAGGCCCAAACTGATTAGGTACATGCCAAGCTAGTCAAAGCTAACCAGGATCTCCAGTCCTAAGATTCAAAGGAAAATCACTGTGATTTATTTTCAAAAAACAGAAAGAGGTCCTGCCCTTTAATGTCCAAACACAAGCAAGCTTCCTTCAGTCTGAATCCCAACAGCAGTATTATAAATTGTGCCTCACCTTGGCAAAGTATTTGCAGAGCAATCAAAAGCAAACGCTTGAGGACTTCTCTCCAGCAGACTGCTGCACTCAAGCCCCAGCTCCAAACACAGCAAACTACTTAATTAATTAAATTCCCCACACCTGGTTCAAATCACCTCTCCAGCCCCCAGAGGGAACACCTGTGGCCATTATTCTAACCCAAGGAAGAAGTTTAACTCCTTCCCTGACAAATTCTGAGAATGGAGAATGGTTTCTTTATTACTCATTGGGATGAAGTCTAGGGAATAAAAACATTAGTGGATTTCAAGGATTTTAAATAAACTGCATGTTTCAATATAAGGCCCATCATGGATGCTGAAAATAAAAAAAGGAATCCCAGGTTAGGAGTGCTAATGGCATAGAAGTAGTTGTTGGCAGCCATTTATCAGAAGACAAGATTACATCTCATGAATAGATTGGGAATAATGGAACCATTACATTTCAATTTCCTTTTTCATAATCACAGCACCTGAGTCTTGGTGAGAGTGAATCTCCTAAACAAATTGTACAATACATAATTGCATTGCTTTAGATGATCTAATTAGGGATGGTCCTGCTTTGAGCAGGGGGTTGGACAAGGTCCTTTCCAGCTCTAATTTTCTATGCTTCAGAGGAAACTCCTAAAAGTCTATTTAATTACTTGATAGTAGTCATTACAGCAGTATCGTCCAGCTGCGACCAACATGAGGATCACAGAAGAAAGTTAGCAAGACTTGTTAGATCATCTGTTTCAGCCAAGGCAAGCTCAACATGCATTCCTCCAAAAATTGATACATCAGACATCAAACTAATTTTAGAGCATGTCTTAGCTAAGAGGCACCAAGGGATGCTAAAAGTTTTACAAACTTTAACTCACTTCACCAGCTAATTTGGGGGTGAAACATCTCATACATATCAATTCCCTCCAACACAGAGTGGTAACTCATTGGTTTTATGCATCTCTGGAGGATGTACATTGGTGATGTTCAGCATTCAAAGACTTGAAATGAAGATTCATGACACTTCAGAGAAAAATTGCTTGGCTATAACTGGAAGATGGCCAGAACATTGGAGCTAACACCACTATTACGACCTCTCACAAAAGAATGGTGATCTTCAATATCCAGTAACATATTGTGTGAAAAGAAAACCCTTTAATTAAATAACACTGTGCGACAACAGGTCACGCAGCTGGTGAAGCCCTGATTCTGAAAGAAAATAACTCAGTCAAGCCATCCTTTACTAGTAAAACTCAGGGAGAGGATTGTGGCAGCTAGTACCCATACAACTTCAACTCACAGCACATTCATTTTTTTGACAAACAATTTTATTTTGGCCTCACTTGTTCTTCTTCTCCTCTTTTGTGCCTCACTTGTTCTTCTTCTCTCCAGACCCCAGAGACATGTACAGTAAAAGGTCTAGAAAGCACGAGCCTTTAAGTAATTATCACATGAAATATTTTTTGCAAAAGCAGGTAATTTACTTTGCAACTTCTGTGCCAGCTTCTTCTGAGCTTCACAGATCAAAAAAATGAGTTGACACAGATAACCTGGGCTAAATTAGAGGCTTTTCCACCCACTTACTGCCAGAAAACAAGGACAAAAAACAAAAAACCCTACCTATAATGCAAACAAGAAAACAAATGCAACAGAAAGGGCTGTTTATGTTTTAATGGCTGCGATATAATGCTGCAGGTGAAAGGCAGGATCATTCTTTTTTGAAAGAGAGCTGAGAATTAACTGGCGGTACAGTGAAAAATAAAAATGATCTTTAAAGGATGAATGTGTGCAAAGTACCTTTGAGCTTTTCTTTTCTGACAGATGCTTCTCGCCACTGGAGTGTCACAAAAGTAAAACATTTAAAAGGGAGTGGGGCCAGATCATCTCCTGATGAAAGTCAACATGGATTCATGAACTTTGTAGGAGCTCTCCCACTTTACACCCACTAAGGATTTGCCTTATGGTGTGGGTGTTCAGTAGTAGTCTCAACCATTCCCTTCAACACCTTACATTATCATTATGCAGTGACCTAACTTGCTTGCTTTCTTTAATACATCATTGCTTTCCAGGCCTGTGCCTCTGTAAGGTAAGCAACTAATTAGCAATAAAAGACATCTTCAGAGCCTGTCTTACATACCCTTTCTCTGGTTTGTTTGTTCCTTTCAAGACAGTTGCAAAATCCATGGGAAGCAAAATAAGCGGATGCTCAATTTTTCCTCTCTTTTGTACTGGTGTAAATAAGGAACAACTTTTTCAACTAGAGAAGCAAGATTGAGAAACACAGAATCCATCATAAATGTATTTGGAACAAAGACACTTTAACCAAACACCCAAATATGTTTTCTCTGCACGTTGGAAATTAATGGTCCACAAACTGGGGGGTAGACAGGACATGGGCGGAGCCCTGACTTGACACAGTCGGGTTTTTGGAAGTCCGTTTTTGGAAGGACATTGCAGTTGGACTTCCCTCTACTTCCCAGGAAGGGATGGAAACAGGTACATCTTTGAGAACCTATTCCTGAGGCACTTTTGTCTCAGCCTAGCACAGAGCATTGTTATGTATATCAGAACAAATTTAAGACTTTTTTTTTCAAATGTTAATTTTTCTGAAAATGGTAGGTCCACTGGCAATGAAACCAGAAGTCTTCCATTTACCATCCATTGGCTTCCAAATCTCCCTCTCTTGCCAGCAAAAAGACTTAGAACTGATCTTCAGCAGCCTAACTGGGTGAGGTCCAGTTTTAGCTTCAGCATTTCCGTTCACAACCAAAAGTGTTCACATCAGGCCCTCTGAAGTGAAAAGAGTTATGTACCTGTTCGTCTGAACTAAGAACCTGACAGGTCATCTTTGACTCCTCCTGGAACGGTTAGCACATAGAGCAGCACGTAATGACTATAACAACAAGCTGGAAGCCATTTAAACATTATAGGTAAAGTCCTAGGCCTCTCAAGTCAGTAAGGCTGCAATTTTACCCCATATGACAGCATCTGCAGAAACAAAAATGAACCCAGTGGAAGCATCTCTGGGATGTGCTTGTAAACCCCTCAGACCAGTTTTACTTCAGGTGACACCTGAGTCAACAGCTACAGATGAGTAACACCAGTAACACTGCCAGTAAATTGAAAAGCCAGAAACCAACAACAAACTTCCATCTACTTCTACTTCCTGGGCAAGAACATTTTCCTCACATATTGCTCAGTTTTATTTTATGACCATTTGGGGTATGAATGTGTTTATCACAACAAGGTCCCCAAAATCCACAGCCTATAAATGCAATTGCTCTCTGTAATTCTCTCTATATAAAAGCCTTCGTCTGTCTGTCTGTCCATCTCTCCGCAATGCCTTATTCACACTTGGATTGGTTGTCCGAAACAACCAATCACAGAGCTCCAAGAGTGTTCTGGACAGGAGGTGGCGGTGGCAGCATGCTGCCATGATAGCGGTGACAGAGCAGACAGAGCTGGGGGTGAAGCCAGTGGTACTGGCCTTGTCCCTCCCCCAGCCCTGCTCCTTGGAGATGGTGGGGTAATGAGGCGCTGGCAGTGCAGTGCTCCCCCGGTCTGGCCTTGCAGCCACCACCACCGAGCCCCGACAAAAGCTGACAGACAAAGGGGACATGGTGGGGAGGGTAGAAGGGAAGCAGGGGGCACAGTGGCAGCTCCCCACAACACACTGCTGCTGCAGGGGGTTGCAAACTATGCTGGAGAGATCCCAGGAAGATGGCTACACCCCCTGCTACAAAGGAAGCCAAAAATCCCCACAGTCCATCCCAGTCTCACCATGGGGTGAAATTCCATCCTGATCTCAAATATAGTAGTTGGTCTGACCCCGAGTAAAGGGGCAAGACCCTCTATCCAGGAACCTCTTGGTTTATGTCCTGCTAGAAGCCTTGCCACACCCCAGTAAAAATCCCCTGCCTTGGTTGCAGCCAACAACCAGTGTGATGGGCGACTGGTGCCTCGAGTCGGGGGGGGAGGGGCACCAGTCAGTGATGGTAGGGGGGGTCTCACGATATCTGATTGCACTGGTGGGGGCTGACTGCACTGATTGGAGGGGGGGGGGGGTGTTCCCCTAAGGCCAATCTCATTCACCACGGTCCCACAGACACTTCCAGAAGCAATGGAGCCACTTTTGCTGCCAGCCCTACTCCCTGGCTGGTGCTCACAGGGGGTGCACAAGCTCTCCCACCTGCCCCCCACACCTGTTGCCTAAACAAGGACTGTGGCCCGACACCCTGCATCAGCGTTCTCAGGGGGTACAGTGGATTGTACGTTCTTTTCTCATGACAAGCCTAATATTATTTGACCTGGTTACTTCTAAAAGTAATACACTAAATAAATCTCATTTATGTCATGTCAGCAATTCCCGACAGGGTGTTAGCAGCCTTGGACACTCTTGATTTGTGCACCAGGTAGAATAAAACACAACAGCATGGGAGCCCATCCACTCACAAGGAGATGACTATTTCATTTTAAATCCAAAAGCAAGGAAATCTGATCAAAACAAAGTGCTTGCTCTGAATGCCAAGGAAACCATGAAATATGTAGATGCAATAGGTAAGTGATGGAAGAACAGGTACGGATTTATTCCTAGGACGTATGATATACCTGCAATTAAACTAAGCTATAGCCTATGTAGGAACAGCACTGGTACCTTTGGCAGGTTATACACAATGTATAGCATCAACCTGTTCTTGGAGAAGCTCATTTAAAGCATCTCATTGCTACATGGGAGCTGAAAGGTCCCCCTCAACAGGTCCCTGCAGGCCACTGTTCCAGTGAAAGCCACCGTCAGCCCATTGGAAGTAATTTGTACTGGTGTATGGAGGAAGCCAACACATTCTCTCTCAGTCAGCTCTACCTAAGGGAAACATTGGATAAATTGGCCATTATGGGGAATGGAAAATAATGACAGTTTTTAATAGCGTGATCCTGAAGCAATTGCACAGGTTGGGTTTTAGGAACATAGGACTGGAAATGACCTGCTGGATCACTGGGCTGTATGCCCTACTATCACAAGCAACCCCATCACGTAATCCTGTTAATTAAATGACCAAGCTCCATCTTCAAATCATTCGTTTTTTTGCCCTCATGTATGTAACCCAACTTGGCAAGAATCATAGACTCCTAGGAAAGGAGGGTTGGAAGGGATTTCAGGAGGTCACATCTAGTCCAACCTCCGGCTCAAAGCAGGACCAGCCCCAACAACATCATCCCAGCCAGGGCTTTGTCTAGCTGGGTTTCAAAAACCTCCAAGGATGGAGATCCCACCACCTCTCTGGATGACCTGTTCCAGCGTTTTACTACCCTCCTAGTGAGACAATTCTTCCCAATATCCAACCTAAACTTCCCCTGCTGCAGCTGGAGCCCATTGCTCCTTGTTCCGTCATCTGCCACCACTGAGAACAGTCCAGCTCCATCCCATTTTGAACCTCCCTTCAGGTAGCTGAAGGCTGCTATTAAGCCCCCCTCAGTCTTCTCTTCTCCAGACTAAATAAGCCCAGTTCCCTCAGCCTCTCCTCACAAGTCATGTCCCCCAGCCCCCTCACCATTTTTGTTGCCCAAGTTGCCCACGTCGTTTCTATAGTGGAGAGTCCAAAACTGAACACACTACTCCAGATGTGGCCTCACCAGTGCTGAATAGAGGGGAATAATGACTTCCCTTGACCTACTGGCAATGGTCCTACCAATGCAGCCCACTATGCCATTCCCTTTCTTAGCAACAAGACCACACTGCTGGCTCATATTCAGCTTATTGTCCACTGTAACCCCCAGGTCTTTTTCTGCAGACCTGCAGCCCCCAGTACTGGTGCATGGGATTATTCCATCCTAAATGCAAGACTTTACACTTGTCCTCATTGAACCTCATGAGATTTCTTTTGCTCCAACCCTCCAATTTGTCTAGGTGCCTTAACCAGCCATTAAATGCCCTATGTGACCTTGGGACAGTCAATTTGTCTTTGCCCCAGTTCCCTGTCTGCAAAAAGGAGATGATCATACTTCCATTATGCCCTTCTTTATTCTCTTCAGATTATTACTCACCATCAGGGGAAACAGAATGAAGCATGAGCTCCCGTCTCAGCTGGAGTTTGAGTACTACTGTAAAATAAATACCTAGATTGAGTGTGCTTTGGTGCAGAATATGACTTTAGACAGCATTTAACACACAGGATGCACACGGACAGCATTTAACACACAGGATGCACATGCTTACTGCAGTGCAAATAAATAATGGGAAAAAATTTCCACAGGGGTGTTCACGGAGTAGATTGTGACTCTGCCCCAGGCCCCAGCCCCATGCTTTTGTCACTCCACAATCCTAGGGTCTTCGTGGAGATCGGCTGGGACTCGACGTGAGCAGAGTGCATGGACAAGCGGACAGGATGGGGACACACAGGGAGTTTTGTTGAACTGCTGTGCCATGGGGACAGGGTGAAGGGGGTGGGTGCTGACCCACCTCACACCAGCTCAACAAAACTCCTTATACTGCCCACAAGACCAAATAATTGCCTCCCCCTGAGATAGTCTCTTCCCCCTTTCTCTCATTTCCATAGACCCCAATGCTGCAAAAACTTTATCACATGCTTAACTTACTGCATTCTGGGTATCTCCACTAATGCAGAGTCTATGCAGAACTTCCCTTATGTACTCTCAGTCCAGGGGGCATCTTTCACCATGCAAACTTCTCGCACACCTTTGGCCTTTAACAGCAAAAAGAAAAGTCTACTAGAAGTATGAGCCCAACCGCTCAACGTTTCATAGATTTCATAGACATTAGGGCTGGAAGGGACCTCGGAAGATCATCGAGTCCAGCCCCCTGCCCAAAGGGCAGGAAGTCAGCTGGGGTCATAGGATCCCAGCAAGATAAGCATCCAGTTTGCTCTTGAAGGTGTTCAATGAAGGTGCTTGAACCACCTCCGGTGGCAGGCTGTTCCAGACCTTGGGGGCTCGGACAGTAAAGAAATTCTTCATAAACTACCACAAGACTGTTTCAGGCTGGACATAAAGAAATTCTTCCTTATGTCCAGCCTGAAACGGTCTTGTAGTAGTTTATGACCGTTCGACCTAGTTGTCATCCCTAGGGGTGCTCTGGTGAACAAACGTTCCCCCAGATACTGGTGGTCATCCCTGATAAACTGATAGGTGGCCATCAGATCACCCCTGAGCCCGCGCTTTTCCTGGCTAAAGAGCCCCAGGGTTCTCAACCGTCATCGTAGGGTCTGCTTCCCTGACCTCTGATCATGCACGTGGCTCTTCTCTGGACTCTCTCAAGCTTCTCCACATCCTTTTTGAATTGTGGAGCCCAAAACTGGACGCAGTACTCCAGCTGCGGCCTCACCAAGGCCAAGTACAAGGGGAGAATGACGTCGCAGGATTTGCTTGAGAAGCATCTATGGATGCAAGCCAGCGTTTTGGTCGCTTTACTAGCCGCAGCATTGCATTGCAGGCTCATGTTCATCTTGTGGTCAATGATGACCCCCAAGTCTCTTTCTTCCATAGTGCTAGCCAGTGTAGCACTGCCGAGCCTATAAGGATGCTGTGGGTTTTTCTTCCCAAGGTGGAGAACCTTGCATTTATCGGCGTTGAACACCATCAGATTCTCGTCCGCCCACTTGCTGAGCCTGTCCAGGTCAGCCTGGATCACCCGCCTGTCTTCTGATGTGGATGCTTTGCCCCAAAGTTTGGTGTTGTCAGCGAACTTGGCCAGTCCGTTTCTGACTCCAGTGTCCACATCATTAATGAAGATGTTGAACAGTATGGGTCCTGTCGGGACTCAGGGCAGCCGGCCAGCAGCTCTCCCTGACTCCCACCCGGGCAGATAAGGGTCCGGGGCCTTAGAAGGCCGTCAGGCGGGTATTTGTGACGCGTGGAGTGGAATTAATTAGGCAGACGCTTATCGGTTGTAAAGCAAGATTATTTATTTATGCCGTCAAGGTGGTGAATAGCGGAGGTCAGAGATATTTGGTTAGTTATAGCTTAAGGTTCGAAGGTCGTATGTCGGTCTGTATAAAAGTCTTTGATCGGGCAGATAAATGGAGAAAAAATCAGGCTGGTAGGTTGTTGATTTACATCTGATAAGGTCGAGACGGGGGAGACTGACAAGAGATCAATTTGTTAGTTATTCTCACGCATACATTTAGAGGTTTTTTTAGGTGCGCGCGCGGAGGTCTCCCGTTCTTCACGGAAGTGAAGACGGGTTTTATTTGTGTAATAGCCAATTGTTTTTCGCCACGTCATAAATTTAATTAGAATCGCCAATTATTTAGCAGTCTTTGTTAGGGTTTTATCTCATAGGGTTACTCCCTGTTTTTTTTTGATCAGTTATAATGATTTATGTATAGAACAGAAGGCTAAGTTTTATTTTTAGTTAGTGTCGCAGTTATAAATCTCTTTTTGATATGCGCAGCAAAAAAAAAAGCAGTTATTATCATTATTGTTAACCCTTAGTTAACCTAGTGTAGAAAAAAAAACTGTTTTGAATGGTTTTATTTGTTTGTGACATGGGCAGTATTTAATTGGTTTGTGACATGCCCCCTTGTCTATGGCACAGTAAGTCACATCATGTTTATATATAGATCATTTTGTTTATCAATGTCTTTTTTGAGTAGTTGTTTGTTGGGGCAGGCTGCCGTGTTATCTGGAATGTGTTGTTAGGCATGGGTGTCTTTGGGGCCCGGACCAGTTGGCGGGATCAGTCGAGGTTGGTAGCCTAGTATGCGTGTCAGTTGTCGTTGTTTTGTATCTCCTAGGACGTGTAGCCGTTGTTTGGTAAGCGTGAAGTGGTTTAGGAGGAACTCAAACATGGCTCTTTCCTCCGGTGTCTTTTGGGGTGGCAGTCTTGATTTTTTTTGTGAGTTGAATTGGGAATGTCTTGGCCCTTGGTATTTGACTGGATATGTAGTAAGGTGGCTTGATATTTTGGCTGGGTTTGTAGCTATTGACTTTACAAGGGCTTGTAGTTGTGGAAGTTGACTTAAAAGATGTTTTGCTGGCTGAGTAACGAGCAGGTTGAGGAGAAGGCGAAGGGTGATGGTATTTTTTTTTTTTTATAAATCTTTATGTATGTTTTGATGACATTAAGGGTGGTGGTGGTGGTTGTATCTTTTGGGTTGGTTATTTGTTTGGTTATTGTTATAGGATGAGCGGTAGCTGTAGTTGTTATTGTGTTTGATGGAAGGATCGGATTTTTATTTGTTGCCCCCTCCCTGTGGTACGGAGGTGGGGTCGTTGGGAGCGACGTTATTTTCTGGGGCGGGGTAGCTGGGTGGAGTTTTGTCTGTTTTTTTTGTGGCTCTGTCTTTCTTTTTTAGGTTTTTTGGGCAGCTCATATTTTTTTTGGTGTCATTTTTTGGTGGCAACGGAGGGTTTTGGCACGCTGTCATTTCCGCAGCAGCTTTGCTGACTGTGCCAGATACTATACAAATAACATAATATGCAACAGTTGGTGAAAAATTTACAGTCCAAACAGACACAGCTGACACAACACAAGTGGGGAATGAGAGGGGAAGTGAGTTGCCCAACACCACCGTGAAACTAAACAGCAGGGCTCAAGTAAGAACCGAGTCTCCAGACCTGCAGCCCCGTGTGCTGTTCACCGCGCTATGCTGCTTTCTCAACACCAACAGAGTAGGAATCCATTTAGCTGAGGGTGCCCATTTTGTTGGCTATCTCCATCTGCCTAGGCATTTATATCATGCTCACCACCCTGGTTACCTATGTGTCCATTCCAGGAAATCATTCTGAGCACTGCTGTATCCACCCAGTCAATTATTTTAGGAGTGGTTAGAGATTTTCACTCTTACAGAAGTAGTTTCTTGACAACTAATAGAGCTCAGAGGAGACATCCCTCCTGATTAGAGCACAGATCTTTTTACTGACACTTCTGAACCTTTTTATGTTTGGTTGGATGTTCTGCAGACATCGGGGGGGGGGGAGAATCCCAACTTTAATCAACTAGAAAGCTAATGTTGAGTGCAACTGCCACCTTGCTTCTCAAAAAGAAACTGGGAAACATGCATTAGGCAGCATGATTGTGATGTTCCCTTGTCCTGCATACGCAGCCTCCATGCAGAGTGTTTGTAACGCCTTTTTATGCACTTGGCACTGCCCACTGTGGAAGGCCCAGGCTCCTCAGGACTTTCTCTTTTGTGGGAACTAAGAAACCTCAGCTCTATTCAGCTTCCAGGGACTAAGCATTCCTCAGCTTGTACGAGACACTCAGCACTTGCTATACACCCATACACCTCAACTTTATATTGCTCAAAAGTGCCACATGAGAACCAGCACATTGCTGCCGTGTTCCAGGAATAGAGAAACATTCAGCTTGGTGCATAGCAATTGTTTTAAGGCTCCCCTCAGACCCTGATCAAAACTGTGAAGCAAATCAGGCAACTTCGCCCATCTGCAGATTGAAGGGCAAAAGGAACCACTGAATCAATCATCAGCATGATCTCCATGTAATACAGAGATGACATTTTATTTAGTTTATTTACTCCTTAACTGTGCCCAAGTACTCATCTTTGGCTTGAATGCTCTAAGAAGTTAACTGCATTTCCCACTCTTTGACTGGAGCTCCCAGAAAACCCGTGCACCAGCTCTCAGAACTGCTGGCGTGGATCAGTATGTGCAGCTCCCCGAGACCTAAATTCAAGACTTGAAGGCTGAAATTTCCAAGGTTGGGCCATCAACTTACTACAAAGGAGAGGTTAACTGTGTTTCTAAAATCACATTGGCAACTCTGATGATTACAGCCGAGACGCACTCAATAGTATCGCACATAAGGAACCATGAAAATAAATATGAAAAATAAGGCTCTGAGATGAGTACCTCTCTGTTATTCTGGAAATATTTGGCACCACATTGACAAACAGAATCAGACATTTATGCTGTTTAAAGAAATGTTGCAAACAAGCTCACAACACAGGTTATTGCAGTAAACTCACAGAGGAATGATGGTTCAAAGGTTACAAGGCCATTCCAGGAGAAGCAGTTCAATTCCTCAAGGAGCTGCAAACAGGACAAGAGCTGTTTACAGACTGGAAATTATACGTGGTAGGCAGCAAACACCAGGTGCCAGGTGAGTCCCTGAAATCAGGAGCTGCATATGCAGGTGTTCCCCGTGCTGCTACTTTGCAGCACAGGGGTTTTTTTAACCCCAGGAGATCCCTGGGTCAAAAAAACCCATGCCAAAAAAAAGCCAATTGGCACATGTGGCAGCAGTCAATAATGATGCACCAATTCAAGAAGGATGGAAAGCTCATAATGACCAAATGTGGTGGTGACTATTCAGGTATGAGAAAGGCAAAGGCAATCACTGCAGATCATACTGAGACTACCAGGAGATCAAGGCACTGATCCAGCAAAGCATATCAGCATGTGCTTGATTTCTACATCTCCACGGGCCCCAGATCCAGTTCCATTTTTCCTGGGAAAACTCCCAGCAAAGAAGTCTCCTGCAGTGCTTAAAGATGTGCCAAGTTCTGTTAGCTGATTTACAATGAGGGAAGATACTCAGAGCAGCCTCAATCTCAAAGTAGTTTTACAGTTAAGTCTGCAAATTCCTCTCACTGAAGAAGAAACAATAGAAAGCTAATGACCACTGAAGCAGATGGTACTCGGCTAACTCTGGCAATTAAAGGAAAGACCAGTTCTAACTGGCAAATAAAGCTAAGTAATTCTTAAATAGCAGAAATCTCCCTAAAATTAAAAACACCAGTTGATTTCCACGTCCAAGGATCTTTCCGCTGAAGCTCAAAAAGGGCTTTAAAATACCCTTAAATAAATTTTGCAGTAGCACCATGAACAGAACTGGGTTCATAGTGAACATTTCGTTTGGTTAAGATAATCTGTAAGCGTATCACTACATGCATATGTAAAAATACCAAATTAATGTTTTGTGAAAATTTCATTATTCCATTAATTTTTTGAGGAAACCTGTTTCAGTCCATGATCTATTTGCATGTTCACTGAGAGTAGGTCCAGACAATGCATGCATACCAACTAATTCGGAATAAGACTGCCAATAAAGCTTAAATGAGTTAGGCACACAATTTGCTGGGACCTGAAATATCCAATTAAGGCTTAGAAAAACACAATCTTATTTTACAAATGTGTTCCTTACTCCCTTCACAAATTATTCATATACCGATTCAGTTTTTAGAAGATTTCTTTGGCACATTTGACTTATTGGACATGTTTGATGGAAACATATCTCCCCCTATGGATTGTTCACAATCCATTTTCTGTAAAAAATACTTCAACCATTCGCACCCGTTATGCTGTGTGACCAGTCACCAACATCACACGGTCCTGCAAGTCAGTAAGGGAACACCAGCAAACAGAAGAGCTTGAAGTCATCACAGGAAATGGTTAAATCTCTCTTACGCTTCTGTCATGAACCGTTGTGAAAGTATATATTTGTGGAGACTTTACTTTTCATAAATGCTTCCAGCATTAATCCCACCTCAAGTGTAATCCAAGCACTCCTGAAGTCAATGGGATGTTGTCATGGACTTCAGTGAGGGTAGGATGATGTACACAAACTGGTATGTTGATAGGAGAAAATGAGCTGTCCAACTCCCACTGAATTTCAATAGGTTTTAACTGTCTAATCCCCTTAGGCTTCCTTTAAAATCTCAGCACATTCATACAAATAAAAACATTGCCATGATTCTTTGTGAAAATATCCCTTTGCTTGCTCCAATGCTAGTAGCAAGTAGGAGAGAGTTGTAACATCATTCAAATGACAAGTATCTGATGGTAGATTAGAGACACGCTAAGGTGATTATAAGCATTAAATTGGCCTTTACAACCCTGCATGAGTTAATGAGGGCCTGTCTGCACTGCCCCCATGCCATGCCTACAAGTGCTGCCAAGAATCATATGCCACCACCTGGCTCCTGCTTTGTATGTGCCAAATCACAGAAAGGAGGCAATGGAGCGACCTTAGAATAGTGCTCGGCACCGCTCTTGATTTCTCTGCCATGGATACGCTTATTGTCATGCTCTAAACGTGATGCTAGTTGACTACTTTAGTTCAGTTCTGGAATTACGTGAAAGTTGAGCACATACAAGTGGGAAGGGCAAGCTTCACAGCAGTGGTACCAAATGAGGAATGGAGATAACGTACACATGCCTCAAAGGCCTGAACCCACATTTAAAGCTTCCTAGACTACAGAAAAACATAAGTTGGGAGAAAAAAAATCTAAATTTTAACTTAAATTTAATATGGGTTATTCTCATATGTTTGCTTTTGGTTAGGATCCCTTATAATTTAAGTTTTCAATGTTTTTATTGCCATAATGAGGATCAGAAACTTATGCTATTTTAAAGTAAAACATTAACGCTCACTTCAATCACAAAAGAACCATAAAATAGCATGACGCAGTTAAATAAATGAATGGAAAGACAAATAAAGAAATAAAGCAGCCAGATCTCACCTCCTCCTCCTTCCTTTCAACCATTAAAATACTTGTCTTTTTAAACAATGGGTTCTTCAAAATACCAAAGGACTTCCACATAGAGACACTACTAAACACTAAAATTCTGCAATACTAAACACTTAAATACTAAACACCGCAATACTGCAACACTGCAATACTAAACACTAACATTCTGCAATATTAAATTCAAAATAAGACAGATACTCAAAAATCAATTAAAAAGAAGAGCTAGGACACTGGGCCAAAGTGGAAGAAATTCAGGTTTTGGAAACAAAACAAGTATTTACAGATGTAGGTAGCAGATTCACATGAAACCGGTAGGCTATCACAGTTTGCCGGCACCAGCCAATTCATAATTGCTCCTAGATGTTGTCACAACCCAAAGTTGTGATTTTTTGTTTGCGTGTGTGCTTCGGCACCGCTAAATTATTTCCCGCCAATTTGTCGCTTTCTTTGCATGGTAGAGTTCTCTGCTGCAAGAGAGAACTCTGGTGCAACGGGGGATTTCCCACCAGATTACAGCTTCTTTAAAGGGTGCATCTCTTTTGCATCGTAGTGATACACGTTGTAAAGAAGTTCCCGCCATTTGTATTAGGATTCACGCCACATTATTGGCCCATTCCTAATGAAGGCACACGTGGCGGCTAGCGATTGGCTTGCTAGCCGTACAAAAGGCTTGAGTAGTTTCCGCCCAAGTCGGGGGAGGGAGGACGAGAGAGATTCTGTGTGAAGATCTCCAAGCGCTGCGGACCCTCGTGGACCTGGCGCGCCTCCCCTAAGCGGGCAATAGAGGCAATGGAACCGAACCTATGGAGCTTTAGCTTCTAGCCTCTCCCTGTCGCCAAGCGCAATCCTAGACGTATCCCTTTCCTGTAACTTCAGAACCGCGGAGCCTGAATAACTCCAGGGAAACTTTTCGAACCCAACCAAACCAGACCCGCGGAGCCTAGCAAACTCCATGGGAGCAATCAATTTGTCGTGTTCCTCTAGCGAGGATCCAAGCGGGAGCTGTGCCTGGAAACCTGTCCAGCCTACACCAATACCATCTTTGCGTGTAAGTAAACAATCTTTTCAATCAACCATTATGCCTCCGTAACTAATTCTAACTCATGTGCCCTAAACCGTCCCGCGGTTCTCTCCAGCCCCGCATGCCCAGGCTGCTGGCCACAGCCCGTGGGCAATGAAGATGGGTCCGGTTTGCCCCGGTTCGCCCCCGGCTCGCACATGGCGGCGAGAATGGGATCGGAATCACCGCCGTACATGGCGACGAAGGTTTAATCAGTGTTCCACTGCCATTGGCAAAGGGTAACTTTATCTATATCCTTGTCAAACTGAGGATAGAAAAGAGAGATGTACATCATATAGACTTTATTTTCTCCTTCGAGAATTTACGTACCATTACTTTCCATTATATTTTTTTCAGCTTAACATTTAAATGATGTGGAATCAGTGATCACTAAACAAGCCCACTTTTTATGCTACAAGGTTAAGGTCTTTGACATACAGGTGCTGTTAAATATATGCCAAATCATGGATAAATGATTACATTTATGCCTTGACTTCTAATTAAACATTTGAAGTCGGCAGCTGCTGAACCACATTTCCAAACCAGTAACCCATTCTAATGTCAGTACATGTCATTAGATACAATGAGACTAGATCTTCAAAACACAAGGAGTCAAATATGCCAGCATTCAAACAGATAGTGTGATCAGACGTTTGCATACACATAATGACATTCATGGAAAATGTATGGGATGATAAATGAAAAGAAACGCCTCTCAGTAAATGCTTCTTATCCATCCCTGACACATGACTGAAGCTCTTCAAGCCTGAAAGGTAGCAAATGAAAACTCACCAGGAAATTCTTTTTTATCCTCTCTCTCATTTGGCCCATTGAACTCATGGTGACAACAGCTCTCAAAGGTGGAGGGCCAGATTTTTAAAGAATTAAGTTGCTAAAAATGCAGCCAGGCACTGAAATACCATTTTCAAAAAAAAAAAAAAAATGTGGAAGGAATATAAAGCCCTCATGCATCAGGATATAATCCCACCTCAAATGTTTTAGAATCAAGAGAAAACTTTTATAGAAAGAGGAGACCAGCGTACTTCATAGAAAGGGAGTCTATAGATAGGCTGCAGGACACAGATTGACCCTAGGAATGATCTGGATAGCCAGTGTCAGTGTGTGTGACTTAGTGTCACCATACAGGCCAATTCTTGGCCTAGGAATAAGCATTTGTGGAATGGAGAAATGAAGGCATCACAGGGAACTGAAAGCATGGAAAAAGGGAAAAAAAAATATCATAACTAGATATGGCAGAAAGGACTCTTTCCAAGAAGAAATATTTTCTAGGGAAGCCTTCCAGAGCCCCCCATCTATCTGATGAAAACTTTCACAAGAATGCAACTATTCAGTTAAACAAAGGCTTAAATGTCTTTCTGAATCAGAGCCTCACATGATCCCAACGCTCCTTTATCTGATGAGAAATTTAATCTCACAACATCCTGTAAGGTAACAAAGTGTGATAATCATCCTCTGTTGATGGGAAACTAATACCACGCTGTGTGTTATTCAAGGCAGAAGGCATGGCAGAAGGGCTCCTTATAACCTAAGTCATTCACAGAGACACAAGCTATTGTAGGCTAGTCTGCTTCCTTAGAATGGACTTGCAGAGAGGGTGGGGACTACTAAACAGAAAGAGATAAGGTCATTTGTAGGCAACCGCTGATCCTCTGGATCACGGTTTATGCCCAAGAGGTTGTCAGGTAACGGATGAATCCACTTGTACCCAGTCTTGCGACCATCACATTGAGACACTTCCAAGGGAGGTGCTGCTGTCCCCTTCCGTGGAGGTATTTAAAAGGAGATTGGACAGGCACCTGTCTGGGGGTCATCTGACCCCAGCACTCAATCCTTCCCAGGGAAGGGGTCGGACTTGATGGTCTAATAGGTTCCTTCCAACCCCAACAACTATGAAACTATGAACTATGTGACCTAAGGCATACACCTAGATCAGAGTATGGAGGAGTGGAGGCTGCTCAAAATGTACCACCCCAGAATTAGACCACTGAGATTGAATCCAAAGGCCAGACCAAGTCCAGACATTCAGTGCCTCGATGGCTGTAGCTTCTGCCAGGGAGCAACAGATCAGACCTGCTGCTGACTGCCTAATCCCTCAGCAAGGGTATGTTTTTGTTAGGGTGAGGTCCTGTAGCCTTTCTCCAACCAAGGAGTACCCACAAGGCCGTAGGGGCTAGGGCTTTGAGATGCCCTATATTTGCCTTCCTCTGGAGGTTGGAACATTGTGGTATTTTATAGGAGCTATCCCACCACACATGATCCCATCGTGTTGCTATCAGGCCCTGCACTTGGATGTAGTTTATCATCACACCCAAGATGGGGAAAGCAGGGCTCTGCTGAGAGACGACGGTGAGTTGAAAGGATCAAAGGATAAACAAAGGAGTTAACCCTGTTGGGGAAAACATGTCCCCGGGTTCGCTAGGCGGAGGCTCAGACGAACAACAACATAAGTTTAAAGACTTGATTTATTAAAGAATGCATTCTGAACAGACAACTGCCCCGAGAGGAAACTGTCTGTTGTTCTACTTCGCGCGCAGCTTGATTATATAGCAAGTATGATATAGGAAGTATGGCATCATATGCATAGTAACAGATACATTAATCTATTTAATAGCCACACTCTTTCTAAACTAGTATCCTGTTTTTACTAAACTAGAATTGTTCCAGTTTGTGCTTAGCCTAGCAGTTTGGGGTCATGCCCTTTGACGTCCTCATAGCTTAAGCTGTGTACGTGACCTGCTCGCTTACACATAATGGAGATTGACTCCGTTCTGTTCCCCTTCATTCCCCCCTTTGAGCCTTCAAAAGAAGGATCACTTTATTTCTATCTGGTGCAGGTCTGTCCATAGTTTCTCCTGTTCTATCTCATTTTCCTTAAATTCTACCATCATGTTTTACTGTTTCTTTTGATATTGTTGAGATAGTTTGTTCAGCCTTCTTTACACACAATTTTACGCAACATAAAATTAGTTGTGCTATTACATATGAATTTAAGCCTAAAATTAAAATCTTGCATATTGCACACATTATCTTCCCTAGCAGCCCTTTAAACAATCCTCTAGGATCTAACCAAGCAAACCAATCTGCCGAAGAATCTTTAGGAACAAAGGCTACTTCAGCAGCCTTGGCAGCGTGAGCTGAGGCATCATTCACTTGCTCTTCTACTAAGTTAAAAGTACTATTTACATAGGTACAACATTCCTGCCCTATTACAGCACAGGCACCCCCTTCAGACGCTAATATGTAATCAATAGCCAATCGGTTTTGTATAACCATCTGCTGTAGATTGTCCTGGTTTTGTGCTACAGTCTTTATGGCATTTCCTAAACTGGTTATGGCAGTTTCGGTTTCTAGGGCTAATACTTCAACCACCGCTTGTAGTCGCAGGGTGTATCTTCCCACACAGGAAATGGCAGGGCCGGTTATAAGTGGAATTATCCCCACTACTGACCATCCGATCAGCTTTTCTACTTTAAGGGATTCTTATATGTCTCTAAAGTAGATCAAGCAGCTTGTTCTTGATTTGACTGGTTAGGGCTTTCCCTCTGATTTCTGAGGCGACCTTGGAGTAAGGACTTGTTTATTCTTACTGCTGGAGTTAACCAAGCTAAATAGCAAGACCCAAACCAGCCAGGTGGTAGCTGGTGGTAAGCTGTTGTTCCACATACCCAATAGGTTCCCTTTAAGGCCATCCAGCTGGAAGAGGTTTTTTTTTATTTTCATTATACTCGTCATTGCAAAGAAAGTTAGACATATGTGATGACCCCAGCCCCCCACAGGACTAGATCTACCCCAAACATTTGTTGTTGGTATGGGTGTGCCGTTTTTATGACAATGTCCTCCTATTAGAGAGCAATCCCACACAGTAATATTTGGTAGCTGTCTTGATTTACAGGTTATTGAGCCGCCAGTGGTTGATTGATCATATGGGTTATACCAACTTTTGAAACTTTTGCACCATGTTCTGTCTTTGGTGTGATTATTCATCCATACTCCACTACCCGTATCATAATGGTTACAGTTACTATGCCCCACGGAATAATTTAGCTGTTGGGAGTAGTTGCATACCCAACACATTTCTACCTGTTGAGGTGTCACCTTAAGGTACTTGGCATCACTCCAGGTGGCATTGTTTGGGTCTGCCCACTGCACAGTTAAATTTAGAAGGGTTAAAGGTTGCGGTATCGTTAGAAATCCTTCGTCATTAGTTCTGGGGATAAGTCCACAGACCCAACAATCAGAAACATTTAAGGCCAAAGTAACCCTTTTCAGGAACTGTAAATACACATTTGCATTTGCCATAGCTAGTACCACTAACATAACATCAACAGCTTCATTATGTTGAATTCTTGTTGGCAAGTATTGTTTGGTTTGCCTCTGCAGGCAATTATTCTGGATTACATTGTCACTTGCTTCACCGTATGGAAGATTTCTTTTACTGAAAGCATTGTATTTGGTTTTGGTTTTTTTTCGGACGCAGGTTGTAGGTATGAGGGGGCTCAACCCGGTGAGCTGCTTCAGCACTTACATCGGGGAGACCTTCTTCCTCATCAAATCCAGTTCCTGTTGGAGTGGGATTTAAATCCAGCTGGGTCAGTTCCGGGTCGATTTGTTCTACTTCTTTTGGCGTTAAGGTTCTTCTGCAATGAGATGCATGAATCCAGGCAGACTCTCCAGCTCTATTAACTTTTACAGCCTTATTGGTGGTTAGTAAGACTTGATAAGGTCCATTCCATCTAGGCTGCAGACAGTTTTTTCCGGTGAAATTCTTTTACAAGGATCCAGTCTCCAGGACTTAGAGAATGGCAAGGAACATCGGTAGGCATGGGTAAGGCTGCACTGACCTGTGGGAACAAAGCCTTAGCAATTTTCATGAGTCCTCTGCAATAATTTAACACATTCTCATGGCCTTCCAACAGGCTTGCTGCTTTTTGTTCATTGATAGGGTGTAGGCCTACATTCATCGGTCTACCAAACAAAATTTCATATGGCGTCAACCCATGTTTTCTATTTGGCATGTTGCTGAGGTGCATCAGTGTAATTGGCAGAACGTCAGGCCAAGAAAGTCCAGTTTGCTTACAAAGTTTGGGTAATTTGGATTTAATATCTCGGTTAAGACGTTCAACCTTTCCTGAGCTTGCTGGGTGATAAGGTGTATGGAATTTCCATGTAAACCCCAATGCCTTACTTAATACTTTCTGAATTTGCAAGATAAAATGTGGCCCTTGATCTGAATCTACCGTGAGGGGTACGCCAAATCTTGGAATTAATTCAGTCATTAATTTATTTGCTACGGAGACTGCGTCTGCCCTTCTGGTAGGGTAGGCTTCTATCCATCCACTGAAATGGCATATTACAACCAGAACATGCCTAAACCCTTTGCTAGGTGGGATATCAATGAAATCTATCTGCAAGTTCTGAAATGGTCCATAGGACCATGGTGTAGCACTGGCCTGGACATGTGTTGGTTTACTAATTCCATGTTGTAGGCATATAGCACAGGTTTCTGATACCTTTTTCACTTCTGCATGAATGGTAGGTTCTCAGCTACCCTCCTTTTCCACGCATGTCCCATTTCATGGGATGCATGGGCAAGCTGAGGGACAAGGGTTTTGGGGGCAATAATGCACCCATCTGGATATGTCCATAGGGTATCAGAATGTAAAGTACAGCCTGCCGCAAGCCACGCATGCTTTTTGGATTCTGGAGCTGCATCTTGGAGGAGAGAGATATTAGATAGTGAAAGATTAAGAGTTGCACATAAGGAGATAACAAGTGGGGTGCCTTCGAGGGCAGCACACTGCGCATGCTGATCCTCACAAGCATTTCCTTGGCTTATTGGATCAAAGCCTCCTGTATGAGCTTTGCAGTATATAACAGAAATCTGTTTAGGGAGTAAAATAGCATCTAACAAGGCGTTAATTAATGGAGCATGAGAAATTGAGGACCCTGCAGAGGTAAGGAATCCACGATGCTTCCAAATCTGACCTGTGGAATGGCACACTTTAAAGGCATAGTGAGAATCAGTGTAAATATTAGCAGACATTTTTAGTTAGAATACAAGCATGGGTTAAGGCTATTAGTTCAGCGGATTGCGCACTACGGATGCCAGGGAGACTGTGAGCTTCAATGACTGCATGTGGTGAACATACGGCAAATCCCACATGAAGTTGCCCAGTCACATCTCTTTTGCATGTGCCGTCTATGAAAAAAATACAATCAGGGTTAACTAGAGGTGTATCTGTGAGATCTGGACGTGGGGTAAATACCTGATCTGTCTGAGTAATGCAGTCATGATCTAACAAGTGAGTATCTCCATCGTGCAGTAAAGGTAAAAGAGAAGCAGGATTTAAAACATTAGAAAGAACAATAGTAACATTATCGGTAGCTAAAATAGTGCACTCATAAGATAACTTTTGAGAGGACATGTGTTGAGTTTTTCCACGGTTTAACAAGGCAGATACAGCATGGGGAACAGCAAGGGTAAAGGGAGATCCTAACACTATAACTGCTGACTTTTCTAAAAGCAATGCTGCGGCAGCTACAGCACGCAGGCAGGGTGGAAATCCTTGTGCAACAGGATCAAGCAAGGAAGAAAAATAAGCATTTGGTTTGTGAAAAGAACCAAAAGGTTGAGTCAGAACTCCAGAAGCAACACTTTCTCTTTCATGACAGTACAAAGTAAAGGGCTTATCGTAGTCAGGGCATCCCAATGCTGGTGCAGAGGCTAGGGCTGCCTTTAAATCAACAAATGCTTGTTCATGGTGTTCGGTCCACGGGAGAGGGTTATCAGCGGAATCATCTCTAGTAAGCTCATTAAAGGGCTTTGCCAGTAAGGAAAAGTTGGGCATCCATTGTCGATAATATGAAGCAAAGCCTAGAAACCCTCTGAGTTGTTTCTTGGTAGTAGGTTTGGGGAGAGAAAGAACGGCAGAAATGCGACCTGTAGTTAAATGTCTATGCCCCTTGGAGATTACGTGCCCCAAATATATAACTTTTGGCTGGCAAAACTGCAACTTAGCTTTGGAAGCTTTATGACCTTGTTGGGCTAAACGTTTTAGAAGGTGAATTGTATCTGTAACACAGGCGATTTCCGTTTCTGAAGCAATCATAAGATCATCAATATACTGAATGAGTACTGAGTTACAAGGTAACGTGATAGTATCTAAATCTTTCTTTAGCGCCTGAGAAGGGCTTTCAGTAAACCCTTGAGGCAATCATGTCCATGTATATTGCCTTCCTTTGTAAGTGAACGCAAACAGAAATCGGGAGTTAGGGTGTATTGGGATAGAGAAAAAAGCAGAACATAAATCAACAACAGAAAAGAAAGCAGCAGAGGCAGGAATCATGCTGAGGATAGTAGAAGGGTTTGGCACAACAGGATGAGAAGGAATAACAAATTGATTATTTTTCTTAAATCTTGTACAAAGCGATAAACAGATTTTCCGTGCTTGTCTAATTTCCCGGGTTTCTTTGCAGATAGGATAGGAGTGTTACAGGGAGCGCGAACTGGAATTAAAACACCCTGTTGCAACAGTGCTTCTATGACCGGGGCAATGCCTTCCTCAGCTTCTTGGGAAAGGTGATACTGATCTACAGCAGGAAAAGGTTTGTGTGTATTATAAGTCAATTGAATTGGCTCAATGTTCAAGAGCTTCCCCGTTTCATTGAGGTGGGAAGCCCACAAGGACTCTGGAACATCTGAAAGAGATGGAGAGTTGAAAGAGTCACAATCTATTGGGTTATTCTTAGGGTCTGTAGAGAAGAAGAGAGTTAAATTTTGGGTCTGATCAGAGGGCAGATCTAAATACACACCCTTAGGGGAATAGTAGATTGTGGCGCCCAATTTACACAGCAAATCTCTTCCTAATAGATTTACCGGAGCAGTGGGACTTAACAAGAAAGCATGGTCAGCAGACAATGGCCCAATTTTGACTGTAGCTGGACTAGCATGTTTATGTGGAATGATTTGTCCCCCTACTCCAATTGCATTGACTTTCATTGGTGGGTATTAGTCTTCCAGCTTCTTCAGATTTTATAGTAGACATAGAGGCCCCTGTACCTACGAGGAAACTATGAGATTTGTCATTAACAGTCACAGTTACACTGGCATCTTTAGAGGTTTTGATGAGAGAATGCAGCGCAGCACATTCCGGAGACACAGAGGCCGTGCTGAACCATCGTTGGGTAGGGCTTGAGGGGCAGGAAACAGATGGGCCACTGCGCTGGGGCCAGTTTGGGCAATTTGTTTTCCAGTGTCCCTTTTGTTTACAGTAATTACAAACATCATCAGGACGCAGTCCACATTGGAAACGCAGCTGAAAAGGAGGTACATTTGGTCTTGAGTTAACTTGTGAATGAGGGTTTTGATTGGACGCTGGGGCCCCAGGATAAAAGTTTTTGCGAGGTTGGAAGTATGGGCGAGGACCAGTACGCTGTTTTTGTTCTAAGTCTTGGATTTGCAAAGCTATAAGGCTAGTTTTAAGTTCTTTTCTTTTTTCCTTTTCTGCCTGCTGTTGTTCCCATAAATCTACACAAGCCTGAACAATGTCAGTCATGGGTTTACCCTTCCAGCCCAGGACTAATTGCTGTAGTTTATCTTGTAGCTTTGGCTGTAAATGCTTTACATAAGTGGTAACTATTAACCCTCGCATATTGTCTGCACCAGGATCAATGCCAGTATGTCTTTGAATTGCTGCACAAAGTCAATTTTGAAAATCGACTGGATGCTTGTCAGGATTTTTTTTGCAATTTTCTACCTTTGTCCAACCTACATGATTCTGAGCTACTCTGGTAATGTCGTTTAACAGAGTGGCCCTTGCATTTTGCAAATCTTGCAATCCCTGATTGTTCTCATAGTTGTAATCATTTCATGGCCATGGAGTGCCGTTCTGTATGTTTCGGGTTTCAGCAATAAGAAGCCGCTTTTGCTCTGGGTTTAAGAGACTGTTTAGGAGCCAATCGACATCTAACACAGTGGGATTATAGATATTAAGAACTTGTTGCAACTTTTCTCTGAAGTCTGAGGGACTTTCTCTCAGTTTTGCAAAGGTATTACAAAAGGTGGTGATGTCACTAGTAGTCCAAGGAACATGAACAATAGTCCTTTGGCCACCGTGCATTTGAGGTGGGTATTGTCACAATAGACAGAGAACAGTTGATTTAAAATACTGAGGGTCTCCGAAGGTGGTTACAATCAACCTTCCTCCCTCTTGGGCATATAGGGTTATTACAGTCTGCCCATTTGGACCCCTTTCAATATTTTTAACATCATATAATGGTCTTAATTCAGACTTTAAATTTTTCTTAACATCACAGACAGTGGGCAGGTCATCCTCATCTGAACTTGAGTCAGTAGAAGGCAGGGGAGAGAGGGGAGTGGTTGGTGTTTTAGCAGAATTTTGTCTGGCGCTGCTTTCAGGGGTAATGGACCCCTCTGCAGGAACTGGAGGTGGAGGAACTTGACTGGGTACCCAGGAGTCTAGCAAATCTTCTGTCTTGCAGAGTGGTGGTAGCATTGGGCGCTGGAATACTGGGGTACAGTTTTTTATAGGTAGGAGGATCAGGTGGGGGAGTGCTAGGGCTGGGTTTTGCCTCTTTTAAAGTAGCCAATTGTTTTTTCAATTTTTCATTCGAATCTCTGAGACTAGCCTCAATTGATTTTTGTTTTCTTTTAGAAGTGTCATTATCCCATCGGTACCAATATTCCATTTGCTTTGGCTTGGGTATTTCTAAGAATCCCCTCAGGTAATTTAATCTGTCAGGGTCAAAGCTTCCTTCATCAGGGAACTGTAACTCAGGGTTTTCATAGGTATACCCATTCCAAGCATGTGCCAACTTAACTAAGCAGTTTTGCTTCTTGGAACCCAATTGAGTTCCATAAGTCTTACACATATAACCTAAGGGTGTTTTTGGGTCCAGGCAAGAGGATCCCTGACCCATTTCTTTTGTCTTCAGTTAAGGAAGAGAACGGGAACTTAAATATAATAGTTGTACCCAAGGGTAGTACACAAAGCGGCATTTTACGTTTACCCACTGATTAGTCAGACAGCCCGTTCGTGAATGAGGAGAAAGGAAAGGGAGGGGAACCTGTCCACTGGATCACAAGGTTTGAGCTGAGCCCCCTTGCTTTCAAGTCTCCTTTGCGGGCAGCCTTGGGGTGGCTAGACTCAGCCTTAGTCTCAGATCTGGTCAGCGGCTCATTATTATTTTAAAAGATAGCGCTGAGATAGGGGGTTCAAGAAAATTTTCTATAGTCCCAGCCTTGGTCAGTG
Source organism: Alligator mississippiensis (assembly GCF_030867095.1). Classification (NCBI taxonomy): domain Eukaryota; kingdom Metazoa; phylum Chordata; order Crocodylia; family Alligatoridae; genus Alligator; species Alligator mississippiensis. Next base: position 75,492,052 of record NC_081834.1, read on the forward strand.
AGGGTATGGATAATGTTCATAGTACTTTCGAGGTTAAATATCCCTTAGTCTATAGTAATCTAATATAAACCCACTTCCCCACTACACTTGTAGAAAGTTAACAAGTTTGTCAAATGAAATTTTGGCCTCAGGACAGGGATTGCTAAAGCCAGCAGGCAAAGGGATAGGCAGAGAAGAGTCCGGGTGTCCCCAGACCAAGTCAGAGCAGTCTACCTGTCAGGGATCCCATATATTCAGTTTCAGATAAAGTATCCTGTTACAAATTTCAGTCAGTCAGATAAAGCAAGTCTTAAATTCTACATTAATAACGTAGGGAGCGCTTACCGCCGAGAGACATAACTCGTCCAGGCTAGGGAGCACTGAGACCCGTTAAGTGAGATTTTTCAATTAGGATCTCTGTGTTTGGCGCCACGGGTGTCAGCTGTGTCCCCAGACTGTTCAAGCCGTCAGCTCGGTGTTCCGCCGCATCCCACCGCTCACACCAGAAAACTGTTGGGGAAAACTTGTCCCCGGGTTCGTTAGGCGGAGGCTCAGACGAACAACAACATAAGTTTAAAGACTTGATTTATTAAAGAATGCATTCTGAACAGACAGCTGCCCCGAGAGGAAACTCTCTGTTGTTCTACTTCGCACAGCTTGATTATATAGCAAGTATGATATAGGAAGTATGACATCATATGCACAGATACATCAATCTATTTAATAGCCACACTCTTTCTATACTAGTATCCTGTTTTTACTAAACTAGAATTGTTCCAGTTTGTGCTTAGCCTAGCAGTTTGGGGTCATGCCCTTTGACATCCTCATAGTTTCAGCCATGTACGTGACCTGCTTGCTTACACATAATGGCGATTGACTCCGTTCTGTTCCCCTTCAACCCATTAAGAGATAATAGGGGTTATAAAAGCAATGCCAGGTAATGGGATAAGAATCCATAACCTCTGTTGAGACTATACTGATCACTATTCAGTTTGATTTGTTGTTCCACAATTTGATAGCCTGGTTGCTTTTTAAAGTTTTGTTGTTGAAGAGCAGCTACTCTAATGTCACTGACTGAATTGCCAGAAATGTTTTCTGCCATAGGTTTTTGTGTCTTTCTAGAAGTGATGTCAACTTGGTGTCCATTCAGTCAGTCATACAGAGACTGCCCCTTGCCTTCTGTCTGATTCCAAGAGATTTAACTGTTGTATCCAAAAATCACAGAGGGAGTAAGTGTATACAGAATTTTTTAATTGTGATCATCAACAAATGGTACTCTCTTTCCTACACTAAGATTTCAACTTTTGCCAATAAATTCTAACATCTGAAAAATGTAAGGCCAAATAAAAGAAAAAATGGCTTCTAGATATTTTCTTCTCTTGCCAATGAACAAAAAACATTTTTGAAGAATGAAAACACTTTCCATGAGAATTTTAGTTTAATCCAAAACCTAGCTTTCTCTTTGAAAGTTTTTTTTTTTTCTTAGAGTATTTTCAGCTAGCCTGATCCATGGTCAGCTGCTTTAACTATAAGTTTATTTTTCCACACTTGAACCTTGGATAACTATGCCTGAATGCTTTCACACAGCAATCACTTCTGCTAGCAGAAAGCAGAACATTATAACAATCAAAAGATGGATCAAAGATACCACAGAGACCTTCTGAAAAGATATATGCATGCATTCCAAGTAAAACTTAGGTTTTGCTATACTAACTGTTCTCTTTGTGTTAATACCACAATTGCTGCCATTTTTACATAATCTTGCAGTTCTTATCAAAAAGAGGAGCAAAACTTAGCTTACATATGATAGGTTAAGTTTTCAAGGCAGAAAGCAGGAGATACAGTTCATTTGTGAACAAGTTGTGCGAGAAAACTATGGGGTAATGCCATTCATTAAATCCTCACTAAGTTTGGGAAGCCAGCCTTTTAAATCATAATTAGACAATACCAAAAAACCAACCCCTTCCCTGGTCTGTCAAGTATGTGACTTCTGTAGAGACATTATGATCGGTTTTGTACAATACAATTGCTAGTGCATTAATAATTGGATAGTTTGCTTAATAGGATGGTGCTTATTATTAATAGAATTACTAACAGTGCAAGGCTTGGAGAGAAAGTAGTAGTTAATGATCCCTTGCTTTTTAAAAATTAATATACATAGAATGATGCAATTTATCAACTTCCTTATTGCACCCCTTTTTTGTCCTCTCTCCTCATCTCCTTTAGTTTACCATGTTCTTCCTCTACCTGCCTTCTTTGGCGTATCATTGATGGTAATGCTACTTGTATCCATAGTGGAGTTATGTGGGTTTTTCAAATAGCACTACTACTACATATTTGTCCCACTAAACTGTCTATAGATTAGGGCCAGATTTATGAAGGCATTTAGATGCAGATAACTTCCTACTGGGATTTGCAAATATGCCTGAGCAGGACAGGAAGCTCCCCCATTGAAATTAGGTACACTTGTAAATGCCACTGGATGTCTATCAGCATCTGGAGACACCTATTTGAAGGTCTGGCCTCTGGCTCTTCAATAGCATTTTTCAGCCATAGATCTTGATGTGCTTTATAATGGAAAATAAGCATTGGCCTCTCCATTTTAGATATGGATACAGGTATAGAGAGGGGAAATTCTGTGTCCAAATTCACACACACGGGTTGGTGGGCACAGCCGGGAACACAAACCAAATATCCTGACTCTTCTCTTATGGCATAGACAGGTGTAATGTTTGTAGCACTTCAAGTGCTTTAGAAGTAATCTAAGAAGGGAGAGATGGGCCATACACAATAGTACAGTGATAGAAGTAAGCCAGAAGTGTTGCAATTATCATCTTGGAGTAAGTAAAAATAATTCTTACATGCTTCATTGTGAAGTGTTGCATTCACCGCATTAGTACTGACTCCCAGAATATGCTTACACTAATACTACGTAGTGTCTGTCTGTGACATACTAATAAAACAACCCCAACAGAGCACTATGCCTCAGAGCACCAACAGGTTCACAGTTTCCATCCAGTTCCCAGGATGCAGGCATCCACTACAACACTCATTACCATCATCCACTACAAAATTCACTACCAAACTCACTACCATGGTGAGCACTCACTGGGAAACTTTCATTCCTACCCTACTGAACAGGACAAAAGTACCGTAGATGGAGATCTGTGGATCCTGGTGGTCCCTTTTCTGGTTCCAGCACAGGCAAGACTTTGAGACAGAGAATTAGACATTCTTAGACAAAACCCAAGTGGACAAAGTTACTCTTGGAGTATGCACAGAGTTAATGCCATACTTTAGAAAGCAGGTGAGGGTAGGGGGGTGGCGGGATGCATTTTTGTGGGATTTTTTCAGCAGAGTACATTTCATCTCCGAGAAATAGGCAGCGACTCAAAAACAATACATTCTTGTAGAAAGTCTGAATCTGTTTCAGCTGAGACCTTCCTAGTCACCTCAGTGGGAATCTCCTACTTTGGGGAGCTGGACTCAGGAATATGGAATCTGTTGGCACACTGATATAGATATGAGTGATATAAGCTACATATTCCAGGGGTGGGCAAAATATGATGCATGGACCACATTCAGCCTGCCAATTGATTTTATCCAGCCTGCAAGCAGGCATCCAGGTGGTGGCACCACACAGCAGGTCCTGGGCAAGCTGTGCTTGGGCCCCGTACTGTGCTGGCAGGCAGTGCCCAGGTCTGCAAGGCTGGATTTCATCTCCCAGAAGTAGCCCTGCAAGCCCACACAGCACCAGCAGAGGCTGGCACCCAAGAACACAAGAACAGCTTCTCCAGGGATTGCTTTTACCCAAAACCCACCATGGCACCAACAGAGGCTGGAACTGGAGCCTAAGCCTGAGGATGGTTCATCCAGCTTCTACCTGGGGTGAAGCCTGGCTGTGGGCCTCCACGCTGTCCCATCCCACCCTGCCACAGGGCCACAGGGTTGGGATATGTGTGTGCGTGTGCATGCACTCCAAGGACCCTTATGTCAGGGTGGAGGCCTGTGGCCAGATTCCATCCCCTGTGGGCAGAGGCTGAATGACCGGGCTTAGGCTTGGGCTCCAGCTTTGGTCTCTCTTCAACAACACGGGCATGCTGGGTGGAAATAGTCCCTCCTGCCCACCTGGCTCTCGCTTTATATCACAGCCCATGCTGTGAAGTCACATAGAACCTCTCCCCCACTGCTGGCAGCCACCTGGGCCATCTACCAGGGGTAGCAGGCAACTGCCAGGTGCCCCAATTGGTGCAGCGGAGCAGATGTCCCTGAACCACAGCCAGTGCCAGGGGAAGAGGCCCCACACTCACTTGCCTGGCCTGGCCAGCCTGACTCAGCTCGGTTGTACATTCCTGCTGTGGATGCAGCCAGCAAGTGCTGGCTCCCAGCTCTGGGATAGGGGCTTGGGGGTCCTACAGCCCTGAATGGGCTCCTGCTCCTGCTCCCACTAGCCCTGGCTCAGCTGCACAGAATTCTTGTGTGCGTGGGTGCATAGGCTTTTGCAAATGCATACATGTGCAAATGTGTGTGGCCCTCAACAGCTCATCAAAACTGGTTAAGTAGCCCTCCAGTACAAATAATTGTGTCCCTGCCCAGCTTTGACATACTCCTTCCTCACAGGTACCCTGAAGATCCCTCCTTCAATCAGACCACTGGCCTCGGTGCTAAAAACAACTGCTTGTAAAGCATGCAATAATATGTGACCTAGCACTAGGGAACTAGGGTCGCTTGGGTGCTAAGGCACACAGTGAATAGCCCAGAGGTTGCAAGTTTGAAGCCAAAGCAAAAGTAATTCTGGGGCAGCTTGTCAGATTCGCATGAATTTGCAAATTCTACTAAATATCTTGTCACAAGGGTATGAAAAAAAGAAAGGATTAGGGCAAGTTATGTGAATTTGTATCACCATAACAAGACCAGTGCATTGCATTAACCCAGGAGATGCACAGTCCCACCAGAGGAAATGTCTTGTTGGACCTGGTCCTGGCCACAGGCGATGATCTGGTAAGGGGGCTCCAGGTCCTTGACCAGCTGGGTGATAGCAATCATCACTTGCTAGAATTCATCATCCAGCACAGGGTGTCAAGGGCCTGCAGCAAGGTGGTAGCCCTAGACTTCAAGAGGGCCAACTTCAACGAATTGAGGAGATTGGTGGGAGAGGCACTAGGGTTCTCAAGGGCAGAGGAACTCAGTGCCCAAGATGAGTGGTCGTTCCTTAAGGAAACGATACTCGGGGCCCAAGGAGTGACAATCCCAACAAGAAGCAAGGGGGGTAAGAGTGCCCAAAAGCCTCCCTGGCTCACTTAGGACATCTGGTAGTGCCTGGTTGCCAAAAAGGCAGCGTACACTCGGTGGAAGGGGGAGAGGGGGGGCTATCTCCAAAGAAGAGTATACCTCCACTGCTTGGGCCTGTAGGGGGGCTGTTAGGAAAGTTAAGGCGGACATAGAGCTAGGACTAGTGTCCAAGATCAAAGAAAATAAAAAGTCATTTTTCAAATATATAGGGAGGATGAAGACGGCACCGGGAAATGTGGGGCCCCTTCAAGATACGCTGGGCAATCTGGTGGTTGCGCCAGAGGAGAAGGCAGACCTCTTTAACAAATTCTTCACTTCTGTTTTCTTGTGCAGGGACCGGGACTCCCCCCACTGTCTTTCAAGATGGACTCGAGGGGAATGCCTCAAGACCTAAGGTTGAGGAGGACTGGGTTAGAGTGCTTCTGGAGGGGTTGGACATGTTCAAATCAGCAGGTCCAGATGCTCTTCACCCCAGGGTCTTGAGGGAGGTAGCAGGGGATATTGCTGGGCCCTTGGCACGGCTTTATGAGCACTCGTGGTGCTCGGGCCAGGTGCCAGATGATTGGAAGATAGCCAACGTGGTCCCCATCTTTAAAAAAGGGAGGAGGGAGGACCCGGGCAACTATAGGTCTGTCAGTCTTACCTCAATGCAGGGGAAACTCTTTGAGAAGATCATCAAGGAGCATAACTGTGATGGGCCGGCATCAGGGATGATGCTCAGGGGCAAACAGCACAGTTTCATTAGGGGCAGGTCATGCCAGACCAACCTGATTGCCTTTTACGATCAGGTCACAAAGGCACTGGATGCAGGTGTCACCGTGGATGTAGTCTTTCTGGACTTCAGCAAGGCCTTTGACACTGTCTCCCACGCCATCCTCATTAAAAAAAACTAGGCGACTGTGGCATCGATGCCTACACAGTCAGATGGATTGCGAATTGGCTGAAGGGTCGTACTCAGAGGGTGGTGGTGGACAGGTCATATTCAACCTGGGGGGAAGTGGGCAGTGGAGTCCCCCCAGGGCTCAGTCCTTGGGCCCGCACTGTTGAATTTCTTTATCACCGATTTGGACGACGGGGTGAAAAGCAACCTGTTCAAATTTGCAGTTGATACCAACATTTGGGGTGAGGTGGGCACACTAGTAGGGAGGGAAAGACTGCAGAAAGACCTGGATAGGTTGTAGGGGTGGGCTAACAAAAACAGGATGCGTTTCAATACGGACAAGTGCAGGGTGCTGCACTTGGGCAGTAGTAACCAGCAGCACACTTATAAGATGGGAAACTCCCTTCTTGAGAGCACGGAGGCAGAAAGGGATCTTGGAGTCCTCATTGACTCCAAGATGAACATGGGCCGACAATGCTAGGTCACGGTCGGCAGGGCTAACCAGACCCTATCGTGCATTCACAGGTGCATCTCAAGTAGGGCCAAGGAGGTGATCCTCCCCCTCTACACGACACTGGTCAGGCCACAGCTGGAGTACTGTGTTCAGTTCTGGGCACCCCACTTCAAGAGGGATGTGGACAACACTGAGAGGGTCCAGAGGAGGGCCACCCACATGATCCGGGGACAGCAGGGCAGAACCTACAAGGAGAGGCTACGGGACCTGAACCTGTTCAGCCTTCTCAAGAGAAGGCTGAGGGGGGACCTTGTGACCATCTATAAACTTACTAGGGCGGCCCGGAAGGATTTGGGGGAGACCTTGTTTCCCCTAGTGCCCCCTGGAATAACAAGGAATAACAGCCACAAGTTGTTGGACAGTAGGTTCAGATTAGACATCCATAGGAACTACTTCACAGTTAGGGTGGCTAGGATCTGGAACCAACTTCCAAGGGAAGAGGTGCTGGCTCCTACCCTGGGGGTCTTTAAGAAGCGGCTTGATGCCTACCTGGCTGGGGTCACTTGAGCCCAGTTTCTCTCCTGCCCAGACAGGGGGTCAGATTAGAAGCTCTGCAAGGTCCCTTCCAAACCTACTTCTATGATTCTACGATTCAATATAGGACCCAATTTTCATTTATGCTAAAACTGATTTATACCATTTCAGTGGTGTAACTGGGAACTTAGTAAATAGAAATGTAATTTATGTCAACTTCAAGAACCCCTTTCCACTTCTCAAGTGGCACAAAGGGAACTCACTGTAACAGAGAAAAGTGAGCCAAAAAAAATTTTTCTTTACTGCTTTGGCAAAGCAATTCTTGCAGGCACTCTGTGGGATAAGAAGTCTGGAGAAGGAGCTGTTAGCAAGTAAGCTATAAATGAAAAAACAGGGTTTCCAAAAAGTGATCTGGTCAATAATAACTTTTTTCTTCCCGTAGGCTGTCACAGGGACTTTAATTGTGTCCTCTGATCCCTGTTGAAATTAATAAGAGGAGGGGTGTGAAATGCAGGGAACATCTACACAAGACAGAGAGCTCTTAACCAGGATCCAACTCAACTTCATGACCAGTAAATAGGACTCCAGTATTGAAAGGAAACATAAAATGACTTTGGTGCTAAAGTTAAAAGACAGTAACAGCTACTAAGAAATAGTCAGTCTTGATGCTCTGAAAGAAATGAAGTAGAAACAAATTTCAAAGCCAGAGTCTACCTGCTGCCTTCTTTAGTACTGTACATCAAAATGTGTATGGAGTTATTAAGGGGCCCAACTCAAGTATAAAGCATCTTACATTCACACGTTCATTAAGCCTACAGGGTTCAGAGTTTCTGAGCTTCAAAGTCTAGAAGAATTCCCTCTGGGGCATTAGATGATTTACGTTCTTCTTTTCACCTCCTGTCACTAAAGGCCTCTTCTATTCTCACAAGCATGCCATAGAAATATCAAATATAAATAGATTTAGAAAGGCAATTTTGGATAGGAAAATAGCAGTCTCCTTGACAGCTTGTTCCCTTTCACTGGGCTTTGCAGCCTGCCCGTTGAAAGGAGAAAGGGAATTGTCAGAATACAGTGCTGTAATTACACACGCCAAGACTACTTCTGGGTCTGCAGCGAGTTCATAGATTTCATAGACATTAGGGCTGGAAGGGACCTCAGAAGATCATCGAGTCCAGCCCCCCGCCCAAAGGGCAGGAAGTCAGCTGGGGTCATAGGATCCCAGCAAGATAAGCATCCAGTTTCATCTTGAAGGTGTTCAATGAAGGCGCTTGAACAACCTCCGGTGGCAGGCTGTTCCAGACCTTGGGGGCTCGGACAGTAAAGAAATTCTTCCTTATGTCCAGCCTGAAATGATCTTGTAGTAGTTTGTGACCATTCGACCTCATCATCCCTTGGGGCACTCTGGTGAACAAACGATCCCCCAGATACTGGTGGTCACCCCTGATAAACTTGTAGGTGGCCATCAGATCACCCCTGAGCCTGCGCTTTTCCAGGCTAAAGAGCCCCAGGGCTCTCAGCCTGTCATCGTAGGGTCTGCTTCCCTGACCTCTGATCATGCGCGTGGCTCTTCTCTGGACTCTCTCAAGCTTCTCCACATCCTTTTTGAATTGTGGAGCCCAAAACTGGATGCAGTACTCCAGCTGCGGCCTCACTAAGGCCGAGTACAGGGGGAGAATGACGTCCCGGGATTTGCTTGAGAAGCATCTATAGATGCAAGCCAGCGTTTTGGTCGCTTTACTAGCCGCAGCATTGCACTGCAGGCTCATATTCATCTTGTGGTCAATGATGACCCCCAAGTCTCTTTCTTCCATAGTGCTAGCCAACGTAGCACTGCCGAGCCTATAAGGATGCTGCGGGTTTTTTTTCCCAAGGTGGAGAACCTTGCATTTATCGGCGTTGAACACCATCAGATTCTCGTCCGCCCACTTGCTGAGCCTGTCCAGGTCAGCCTGGATCACCCGCCTGTCTTCTGGTGTGGATGCTTTGCCCCAAAAGTTTGGTGTCATCTGCGAACTTGGCCAGTCCGCTTCTGACTCCAGTGTCCACATCATTAATGAAGATGTTGAACAGTATGGGTCCAAGGACAGAGCCCTGGGGGACCCCACTGGTCACAGGACACCACGATGAGCGACTTCCATCAATTACTACCCTCTGGGTCCGACCCCGGAGCCAATTTTCCAGCCAGTGGATCGTGGAGGACCCAAGGCGACAATTGGCCATTTTCTCCAAGAGACGATCATGGGGCACCAGATCGAAGGCTTTTTTGAAGTCAAGATATATGACATCAATCTCATCTCCCTTGTCCAGGTGATAGGTCACCTGGTCATAGAAGGAAATGAGATTGGTCAAGCAAGACCTACCCGCAACAAACCCGTGCTGGCTATCCCTTAAGATGTTGGCGTCGGCCAGTCCATTAAGGATGGCCTCCTTAATAAACTTTTCTAAGATCTTGCCCAGGATAGAAGTCAGGCTGATGGGCCTATAGTTAGCCGGATCCACTTTCTTCCCTTTCTTGAAGATAGGCACCACTTTGGCCTTCTTCCAGTCTTTGGGCACTACACCAGAGCGCCAAGAGTTTTCAAAGATCCACGCTAGAGGCTGGGCTATGATGCTCGCCAGCTCCTTGAGTACCCTGGGGTGAAGATTGTCAGGGCCGGCTGACTTGAAGGTATCCAGCTTCTCAAGATGTTCCTTCACAAAGTCAGCATTAATGGAGGGCAGGGGATCACCCTCACCCGGACTTCCCGGCCCTGTAGCGGGCACGGGCGTCCCATGGGGCTGATGAAAGACCGACGCAAAGTACCTATTTAATAGGTTGGCTTTTTCCTGGGCGTCAGTTGAGGCAAAAGTGCACTGAAGTGTTTGTCCAGTGTAATCCTGCAGGAATTTGGGATATTAAGAGTAACTGGTAAGACAAGGAGGAATCATGAGTTTGTCTCTGCAACAGATCCTGGGGGAGCAGGATTCCCTTCTATATCACAGTCCTCTGGGGCCTTGATGATCCCTGTGTGTCTTTGTTCCCTATCTGTAAAATGAGGACATGGGTCCTTTTCTCATCCGTGTTGGCACTTGGCTCTTTTTTTGGAGGACTTGGACAATATTCCACTACACAAACATATATACCAATACAATGGGTGGGTGCTCGTCTCATCAGGAGACTCTGTAGGCACTGCTGTATTATTGACAATAACTGTGGCCCAGTTTCAACACATGGAGCTGCACATCCCATGTTAACAATGTCGGCCCTGATTCCTGGGCTGCTTAGCCCTGCTTCCAGTACATGGGACCTGGATTCAGGCCTGCAAATGTCTACAGACTCCTCAGGGGGTTCAAAGGCTTCAAATGGAGCTGAGAGGACTCCGCATTTCTCAAGAGCGCCTGGCATGAGTCAGTCCTCCTTCTGTGAGCTGAAGGCCTGTGTGAACAGGGTAGACTGAACAGCACTAACTGCCTTCTACTTGCTAATGTGGACACTTCCTTACAGCATGCTGCATTGTTGAGTTTGAATTCAGGTCATGCTCTGCAGTCAGCATTCAGGGTTGGTATACACTGCAGAGCAGGAAAGACTTCATGAAGGCTGGAAACAAGGGTCCACACTGAGATGGGGAAGCAGACCACACTGAGCATGTGATATATTGATCTAGTCACTATTACAGGGGAAGGAATTATGGATTCAGATGCCCTGAGGGAAGCTGGATGAGCTGCAGTTTGCATGGTGGCTGATGTACATGGAGGAGTTGGCTGACTCACCCCGAATTCCTCCTGGCAGCTCATAGGGAAACACACCTCACCTACCATTTTCCTTTTGCCTTGCCTCCCCTGCTACAGCTAAACACTGCACTGACTTTCTTTCTTTAGCTGCTTGAGAAGAAAAACCTATCAGGTGTCAGTTCCTTCTGTCAACTAAAACTCCACCAACAGAAAGTCCATGCAGTTTAGCAGGTGCCATCACATTTCACATCAAAAGCCTTCTATGCTGTTGTTTGGGGGTCTAACTGGCACAAGCCTGTGGTGATCATTAGATGTTGCTAGAGAATGGCATTGTCTAATGCTGTCTGAGCTTAACTGCAAGACGGTTAGGTTATTACAAAGCTAGCTGTGGGGTAGGACCCAGAGAGTCCTAATGGACGAGTCTATGATGTCTTAGTGAGAAGCAACCAGTCGTGTCTCTCAGGGGTCAGTGCTTGGTCCAGTGCTATTCAACATCTTCATCAATTATTTGGATGTGGGGGTGAACTGCTCACTGGCCAAGTTCATAGATGACACCAAGTTATGGAGAAGCATGGTCATGCTTGAAGACAGACCGCAGATAGAGGCGGACCTAGATGGGCTGGCAAGTTGGGCAGATTGGAACCAGATAAAGTTCAAAATTGAGAAGTGTTAAGTGCTATATCTGGGGATGAATAATCCCCAACATACTTATAGGCTTGATGGCACAAAACTGAAGAGCACTATGAATGAAAGGGACCTGGAGGTAATAATAGACCACAGTATGGACATGAGCCAGCAGCCAACAGGGCAAAAAATTACTCTGGCACACATCAATCGATGCATCTCCAGCAAAACCAAGGAAGTGATTCTTCCACTCTCCTGGGCATTGGTGAGACTGCAGTTGGAGTACTACATCCAATTCTGGGCACCACACTTCAACAAGGACATGGCAAAGCTTGAGAGAGTCCAGAGAAGAGCCACCCGTATGCTCAGTCTGACACGGCAAGCCATACGAGGAAAGGCTGAGGGACCTGGGACTCTTCAGCCTGAAAGAGAGAAGGCTGAGAGAGGACCTGGTAGCAGCTTACCATTACATCAGGGGAATACATCAAGGGCTCAATGAACAACTGTTCACCAGGGCACCCTTGGGGAAAACCAGTAGTAACGGTCACAAACTCCTAGAAGACTGTTTCAGGTCAACATTAGGAAAATCTTCTTCACAGCTAGTGTCCAGACTGTGGCGTAAGCTCCCTCCAGAGGTGGTGCAATCACCTACCCTGGAAATCTTCAAGAGGAAACTAGATGGTCACCTTGCTGGGGTCACCTGGCCTCAGTTATCTTTCCTGCCTTGTGCAGGGGGGCTGGACACAATGATCCCTTCCAGCCTGACAATCTATGAATATTTATCTTTTGCTTCCTCGTACTGTTGCTGGGGCTCATAAAACATCAATAAGGCAACCGATGATATATTGGGTCTATCAGTGAGAAAAAAGGACAGCAGTGCTATCCTTTTTTTTTCTCACTAATATATTTACTCTATTCTTTACTTGTACTACTACTGCTAGTGTCAATTGTGGGGTCAGCACAAGTGAAGAATGGCTGTATGGGTAAGAAGCCAGATTTACACCAATATTTTGGGCCCTACAAATGCAGGCATGTGCTATGTGACATTCACAAAACCTACTAAGCATGCCTGGTGCCCAGCTCTTATGGATTTTCTTGATGGTCTAAAAATCCCATTGGGTACCTTCCTTGCCAGTCCTCATGCTACCTGCTGTCTATCAAGAGATCAGCTGCTCACTCTTCTCAGCCCATGATACCAGCCTCCATTGCATACTTGCTATTTTTTCAAATAAGAACCTTCTTGTTTTGGCCCATGTCCCTTAGACAGACAAGGGGCTTTCCATAAACACCTACAACACTGCACCTGTTCTTTTCCTTTAAACCTCTCCTTTGGCATAACTCCCACTCACACAGCTAGGCCAATGGTAGGAGGAGACAGCTGTTTACTATGGTGACCAATTTGCTGGTAATGTTTTGTTGTTTCCTTCTCCTATTATGTAGAGTGAAAGCACATCTAACCATCTGGTACAGCCATTTTACGGGCATTCCCAGTAAAATGGGCATGACTGCATGCAGCAGATTTATTAGGTTTCTTTAATAAAGCTCCTTGAAGTCTCTGTGGACAAATGTTTGGGAAAGATTAAATGACAGTGGCCAGATCTTTAGCTGGTGTAAATCAGTACAAGAGCATGGAAGTCCAAGACAATCTAACACCAACTGAGCTTCTTGTGCAGTGGCAGAAATATTTGGTAGCATGGACCATGTATTTCTACTAAGCAGGAAGGCAGAACTTGTGACTATTTTAATGGGGGAATGGTTAGAAAGAGAACTGTGGGCCCTCTGAGCAGCTTGCTTTCAGTAAGGCAAGTATTTTGATTCCCTAGTTGCACTCCTATTTTGCCTTGAAAATGCAAAGACAGGAAAAAAAAAGAGAGAGAGGGTCACTTATTTAGCAAATGACAGTAATTCCCCAATGATGATAAAAAAGCAGCTTGTCCGTACTGGGCTCTTTGGTGTTAGATTTTGAGATGCATTATCTTTGCAGAAAATAAAATGCAAATAAAGACTGAGGGGAAAGAGAGGCCCTGGAAACAACAGAAAGTAAATCTCACAGGGTGACAAACTTAACCAAAAGAGAAAAAAAAAAAGTGGAGTGCCTGGTATTCTCTCGACAAGGAAGTCATTCACATGCCTCCAGCACAAAGCACAGGGGAGATGGATACCCTTTCAAAGTGACAGAGGAAACATCTGATTGCATTCATCCTTAGAAAGCTCTGAAATCGCTTCTCCCCACTTTGTTTCCTTCCCAGATAGATGCCCCAAGTGCCAGAACCCATGGTCACAAAACCCTGACAGAAGAGTAACTTGCTGTGTAGACTGTTTGTGAATGAAAGAAAGTTTTTGGAGAGTATATTGTGAATTGTAACAAACAAGAAATTGCAAGTGGGTTGTACAGAACTGCTAACATGGCACCAGATCCAGATCCTTACCTGTCACAGGGTTTCAATCTATTTCAGTGGAATTGACCCTGTGACCAATTCTCTGCTCTCTCTGGGACAGAGAGAGAGGAAAAAAATCCAGGGAAAGAGAAATGCTGAGGCTTTGGCATCCTCGGCTAACACAGCACTTCAGCATGCCAGGTAGATTGGTATTCTACTGGCACTCTCTTAGATATTTGCAATAGATTCCTTTGAAGGTATTTCAGTATAATCAGAGGGAAAGAATCATTTAAACCCAATCATACCATATGCCACATAGGGAACAGGAGAATGTTTCTCCTTTTTCTCTAGGCCCAGATCCAACAAAGCACATTTTTAACTTAAAGCCCAGGAGCCACCCACTGAACTCAAGGGGACCATACTCATATATTTAAAAGTTAAGCTTGTGCCTATGTGTTTGCTAGAGTGTGCAAACCCCTCTCTCTCTCTCCACCTTCCCATTTTATCTTCTAAAAGGACCCATACACACAGGAAGCTGCAGGGAATTCAATTGATCTCTTTTGTGATTAATGAAAAGACAATTCTTCCTGCAGTCCTAGCAAAAATGACTCACTTCCTTACTTAGATTGTAAGCTTTTTGGAGCATTGTGTTGTTTTGTGTTTGTATAGCAAAAACAACAACAAAAATAATAAAATGAATTTCTGGTGCAAAATTGTGCATCCAAGGTGCTCTGTGGATACAAGTATGTGATTAAAACCAAGGTTTGATTACCCAACCAACCCTGTCAAGTCCAATCAACTTGAACTACCAGTAACTGTAAGTCTTGAACACCCAGGTAAAAGGTTTTATTGGACTTAGGCAAGCAATTCCAACAGACATTCAGAACAAGCTCTAGACTTTTTAATATGCTCCACTCATTGTAAAAATATTCATCCTGGAGATTTTATCACTTGAGACCTGCTCCCCCACGTTGTGCAACACAGTGCACATCCTACAGGTCTCTTTCATCTATTTCTTTCAGGGCATAAAGAAGACAAATGTATAGGATGAAAGGACAAGAAAGAGCCAAAAGAATACCTGTAAAATAAGACTTGTGCTAAAAGGTAAAAAGTCTTTTCTATTGTACTGACTCCGATAAGACAAAAATAAGACTTTTTTTTTTTTTTTAAGAAGTGTATGGCATGTGCCATGTTGATTTAGACTTGAGGTATGTCATGAACTCACTAATTGTGGTGCTGTGCAAGGCAAGAACTGCCAGGCTGCGGGGATCTATTAGCTTTCCCACATTGCACTATCATGATGAAGATCAGCAGCTGTGGTAGGGTAGCGTGTGTAAATTTTTCCACATTATTTTTAGCTGTAAGCCACTTATGCCACATATCATATTCTGACAAGGTATAATGCAACCAGACATGTCTTACAAACTCAGGGATAGAAATCAGGGTTAAAAAAAAAAAAAAAAAGGGTTAGCATAAATCGTGAAAGCTTTTCGGGAGCCGAAATCTCATCAGCAGAACAGCGGTTCTCTCTATGATATGGTCCAGTTTTGGTCAATACAAGCAAGGCGGCATAACCATTTTACAAATGAGTGCCTCATAATGCAGCAAAAAAATCAGCCCACAGATACGCCCATGCTCCAGCTCTAAGGAGCTCCAATCCCAATTCCTCTCATTTCAATCAGATCAAGTTGGAATGAGTCCTACTGTCTTGTCACATCAGGTTTGCATCAACACACGTAATTCCACTGATGGCCATCTAAGTTTATACTGGTGAGGTGAGAGGAAAATCAAGTCCAATATCTTCTAAGACACAACTAGATTTACAAATCTGGGGGGAACATACTCATTTCCCTAGAGGAACTGAGTTTCAAGGTCTGGTATGATGCTGGAGAGAGGCCTGCTTCCTCTGCAATACAATTTGTACTAAAGGACCATTAATAACAACAAGGAAAACAAACATACAAAAATACTATTATAGTTTTTCAAAAAACAACGAGAATTAGCTTATTTCAGAAATCCACAATCTTCTCATTCTTGAATTCAGCCTGTCTTTGCTTCTGACTATAGACACATTTTATGGGACACAAACTGGCCCAGCTCTGCTGGCATCCACTGAAGCTGAATGGCACAGCTTCGTTAACACCATTTATACCCCACTGAAAATCAGGCCTGTATCTCTATCCATTTATCAGTGGTGTTTCTGAGCCATGGCAGCCCTCACCATTTTATGAATACAACCAGAAATTAAGGTTCAGTTTGAGATCCCCCTAGCGACCTCTGCTCCTCAGCCTCTCCTATCTTTGGCAGTTTGGAAATATATTTGGCGCAATTTAAAAAGCATCATCCCATTCATTGGGCAAAATCCTGCATATTTTGCAGATTCCTAGATGATAATATGTTAGCACACTTTAATGACTGAGACCGATTTTAAATTACACAGCCCACTACTGAACATTTAACATTTTGAGGCAAACACTGCCAATAAAGACTGAAAAAGTCCACATCAAACAATAAGCTCCTCAGTAGCCTTTCCCCCCACCTACAAACAGTAAATCATTTCATGTTAGTAGTTTTAAGCCATAAAAATGCAAATAAGGCATTTTGTGCTGAAACTTGATGGCTATTGATAACTATACCTCCTTGAAACTTAATTCGTAAAGACCATGGATTGCCAAGAAGGCTTGCAATATAAAAATAGATAACAGTAAGTAATTTAGCAGCTTATTGGTAGTCTTGCATCTTCAACCTAACTGGAGTTTTTTTATTTTTCTCAGTGTGTGGCACCTAAGACAGGAAGCTATTTGCGGGAAATTGAAGTGTAAGCTGAAGTGCTGTTGCAATAAATCTCAGGAGTTCAACTATGGTATACTTTAATCTTTACTTTTCATTTGTTTTAACATTTATTACAGCAGGGTATGATCAGGCATTAGGAAGGCGACATTTAGTATTTTCCAAGAACCTAAGCAAACCTGAGCAAAGAGCACTTGCACTGCAATAATCCCAAAATAATACCTTTGGCAATTCTGAGATAGACTGGAAATAATCACACTCTGTTCACATACAATGTCACAAACAAAAAGAGCTTCAGCACGTCCTTATCGCTGGGAGATGGGTCACCGAG
The DNA here is from genome assembly GCF_030867095.1 of Alligator mississippiensis. NCBI lineage: Eukaryota > Metazoa > Chordata > Crocodylia > Alligatoridae > Alligator > Alligator mississippiensis. The sequence goes on from NC_081834.1 coordinate 75,509,025, forward strand.
TCCTGGAAGTAGCACTACCACAGCCTAACCTATTCTTATGATGCTTATCGGGCTCCCAATTTTCACAATGTAAATAAACATTTACATTGATGCAAAGTTAACAGGGATCATCCGAAGCTGCTGGATGATAGTAATTAAAACACTGAAATCCAAGAACCAGAACTTACCCAGAATAGCTACCATGGAGCTGAGGGTGGCATCCCAAGTAAAGGATAACAAAAAATTATTTTTTAGATGCATAGGGAGTAAAAGGAAGGCCCAGGGAGGAATAGGACCCTACCCTGGGGGTCTTCAAGAGGAGGTTGGACATACATCTAGCTGGGGTCATCTGAACCCAGCACTCTTTCCTGCCTATGCAGGGGGTCGGACTCAATGATCTATTGAGGTCCCTTCCGACCCCAACATCTATGAATCTATGGAGGCAGTTTTGGGTATTCTTCAATCCACTGAGCCCAGGGCCACAAACCAGTGATAAAAAAAGTCTTAGCTAGTTGACACCTCCCTCTTCCCACAAGATTTTGCTGTTCTCACTGAAGTAGGTGGTTTGACTTCTTTGGGAAGTGATGGCAGAGAGTGTTCCTTCTTATCCTCCATCTTCAGGAAAGAAATTAAAACAGTGCTATTGAGAGCTTATGTGGTCTTATCCAGCTCTCCTCCATTAAAGCCTGTCAGTCAAACATACTTCTTGTGCTATCGATGTCAATTAGACATTGACATAATTTTCTGTAAGAGAACTCAGTCTATTGGGAGAAAAAGTCTACGTATTGCTTCCTGACGATCAGGATCCAGTGTTTTGTACTGCATGCCCTTCTGAGCAAAAACTGCAATTGAAATCCTGGTTAAAAAAAGGATTCTCTCAAGCTGAGATGATTAAAATACATCAGCTTCTGCAACTCATGCCATGCAAGGGAATGATGTGACAGCCCAAATGACCACGTGACTGGGACAGGTGTCACCACAAGCCCACAGCAAGGCTCTGCCTTGTACTTCTGGATCTGTGCTGGGATGCATTAACTGCTCAGTCTCGGTTACATAAAGCAGATTGTTCATAACACCTAAGAATAAAATCATAGAACTTTTTCACCCATCAATTCAAAATTCAAATGAATCACCACTAAAAAATGCAAAGTGTTTTAGACAGTTAATGCACCAAATAAATGCATCCACAACTGCTTATTCGCCTCAGTGCCATTTAAAATATAAGACAGATAAAGAACAGCAGGCTAAATGCTTCGGCAGTCCGATGCATTCCAGCTCAGAACTAATTAGCCGGTGTCAAGATGCAACCGGAGTTTTTTCCTGCTAGGAATGATCAAAACAGTAGTTCTTCTCGGCACGTCTAGATGTATTGAAAGAGCCATGGATATTCATAAAATGACTTCCGAAATGTCATGCTTCTACATTCTTATTTATTAACTGCTTCCATAGCTATCAAAACTATGAATGCCAGTCTTGGCAGTTTTCCCCTAAAACAGCAGGCCCCCATCCATAAGACCTTCTTTCACCATCAGAGCAACACCAACCTGCTTTTGCCACTGCAGAGAGGCAACCGGAAAGTCTGTATAAAATATAGCCATACTTTCTGCTGGTTGCCATGACCCTAATAAAAGCCAGTGCCTCCCAGGGTGCATCTCATGCCCTCCTCACACAGCTGCTGCACTGAAACCATCCAGAAGCGCTACAAGTGGAGATGCACCCTGGAGTCTTCCCTCTGATAGCTGCTGTCTGCCAGCAGCAGGTTTATAGGGTAGACAACCACTTTGAAGAACAGTCACTACTGTCACTTCCTCTCACAGTCACCATTGCTTCTGTTGCTTTCAGCTACTGGCGCTAACCCTCCAACACACATGCAGTGATACACCCAGGTGCAACCCAGATCCTAACCTTTATATTTGCAATAAGTCACAGGGAGAATCCTGATTAATCTACCTGGTTTCATTTTGACTCAGGCCATACTGTCCAACTGCTTGCCTTGGCAGTAGTTCTTTACTGTTTCTCTAGTAAGGAGAAAAGTTGCTGTAAAAGAAGAGGGGGAAACCGTTCTCCCTTTCTACAGAGGGCAGGACGTGAAGCCACAGCTTTAAATTACAGCAAAGCTATTTAGCACAGTTGAACACTGTTAAGGCAGTGAAGTCGACTACCCGGGGATGTTGGGGAAACCGTTTCATTGGAAATTTTCAAGGGAAGGCTGGATAAGCATTGGTCAGAGAAGATTTAGGAGCAACACTCAGGCAGGGAGGTTGGGTCAGATAACTGCAGTGTAACTTTCAGCCCTATTTTTCTTTTAATTGTTCCTTTCACTGAGCACAGTAGAAAACCCACTAGAGCTTTGACAAGACCTATGACAGTCTGTGGATCGAAGACTCACTTGATGGCAGCCACTAACCACTTCCAGCATATCAGTGGTTGGTTCATGTCTATCATTAAGTGATTTTATGTAAACACAATATTTGCCAAAAGTGCAGGAAATATACTTGTGGTATGAGTCTGCCACTCTCCCATTTATAAAGGGTATTTGATGCATACAGTACTGTGCATCAGATCTGGAATTCTCTTTTTACTTGCTGCTTCTATTCGCTGAAAGTTAGGTACCATATTAAAAGGTACCACAAAAAAACAAACATTTTGTTGGGCCTTTTGCTGGTGCAGGAGCCTTACATTTACGTTAGATTACATTTATGTCCTCTGTAGGGTTTATAAAGCAATCACCAAAGATAATTAAAGCCATATTCCCCTCCAACTGATTTTAAAACTAGGTCATCATGTTGATTTAAATAACTGAAATTATGACTGTGAACATTTAATGAAAATAATAACTGCAAGTTAGTAACAAGCAAAGACAAGGTATTGCTTCATTCCTATCTCATTTGATATTTTTTTATTCCCATTTACAAAGAACATTTCTGAAGTTGTAATTGGAGTGTGTCCCCCCTCCCCTCTCTTTTATTTTAAGATTAAAAAGAATAAGAGGCTCCGGTCATAAAACCTGAATAATCAAAAGAATGCAGGATTCACAGTTTGACTCAGTAAAAACCCATAATATGCATTTAATTCCTATTTATCCTGCAGAGGATACAAGAAATACACTCTACTTTCCCTCAGTCTGAAATCTCTCCCGGTGAGGTAACCAGCATTTAAAACACTAAATCTGCCTACAGTCCCAGAAGAAACTATCACAGAAATCATGGAAATTAAGGGCTGCAAGGGACCTCGAAAGATTAAGTCCAGCCCCTGCTCGGGGCAGGAATACTGCTGAGATCAACCGATCCCAGCAAGCCCAGTCTCCTCTTGAAGACTTGCACGGCTGGGGACGGCACCACCTCCGTGGGCAGTCTACTCCAGATTCTGGTCACTCGTACCACAACTTAGTTTTTCCTTGCTGTCACGGGACGGGCTCCTTAAGGATGGCTGCGTTCTCCTAAGGCCCCTTGACCATGCCAATTTGGCCAGATGGGCACCCTCAGCATTCTCACGCCACACCTTTGATGAGAAATACGAAAATAGGAAGCCTGCCTTTAAGTCCTCTGGGACACGGTGTGATGGATTTACTGAACCCCGTGGGCTCCCGGACCCCTTGTTTCACAATGGGCGTTTGGGGGCACCCTAGCCTTATGGGCTGTACGTGCGGCTCCAACCAGCCCTTTACCACGCCCCAAGCCTCACAGATGGCACTGGCATTGTCTTGCCTCGGCCTCATTGTAATTCGGCCCCTTGCCCTCACTGGGCTCTCCGCAGCCCTGTCTCTGAGCCCTCTCTGGCGCCAGGGTCTCTACTCTGTAGTAGGCCCCAATGAGGCCTCCTCCTTCCCCGACTAGCCTCACCCAAACCACCGGCCTTATAAAACTTCAAACAAAACATAAGCCCCGGGGCTATAACTTAACGCAGGCTACCGACGGTGTACTCTGCCCCTTTCCATTGCCCGGAGCAGAGGTGAGTCAGGCCTCTTTCCCTTCTCACCTTAGAGGGCTCCTTCCCCCTCAGCTGCCAGCAGAGACCTGCCTCCCGTCGTGTCAACCTGGGGTTACCTGGGCCCATGGCCCCGCCCCTCCCGCCAGCCAACCAGGTGCAGGTGTGGACTAATTCTCGCCTTAGCCGGTTGCCATGGCAACCTGCCCCTGGGCTCCCGCCTGGTTCTTCGGGCTCTCCCCAGGCAGGTCCTGCTCTTCTAGGAGCAGGCACGGGAGTGCCCTGCCACACTCGCTTCCAACCTGAAACCACCATCTACCAGTTTATGGCCATTGCTCCTTGTCCTCTCTGGGGGTACCCTGCTGATCAGTTTTTCTCCCAGCTCCCAAGATTCACCCCTTACATACCGCCAATCAGCCACCAAGTCCCTCCTCCTTCAGTCTTCTCTTCCCCAGGCTGAACAGTCCCAGAGCCAAAGGCATAGTTGCATTACAGCTACTATAATGCATAAGAGGCAGTGAGGTATACAGCATGAAACAAAGTTCAGTCTTCTGGGATGTATTTTCTGACTCTGCCAATGACTCACAGTATGACTGCCTCTCACTCACCAAACCGCAGTACCCTGCCCCGCTGGGCCATGATGGTGCGCTTCACTCCTCACCAGCAGCCCCCCATTCCCTGCCCCTGCTGGTGCCCGTCACTCCTGACAGCCATCAGAGGGCTTAAAAAGAGTGCGAACATGACCGGGGAAACCCAGATATATGGTAACCCAATCTTGGTGGCACATACACACTTGAGCACAAGCATTAGACAGACAGATTAAGCCATTTACGATATGAGAATTGATGTTAACAGAAGCGATAGTACTAGGTTTGTTACAAACAGGGAATTAAATGATGCTCTTTGCTTAGAATCTGTGCACAGGACAAGAGACAACAGGAAGATAGAGATGGGAGAATAAAAGGCAACACTGAGACCATACTGGACAGCACAATAGACAGCACAGTCCAAACACAAGATGCCTAAATTGTTATGAAGCTGGTTGTAGGCACTGCAGCAAATTAATTATTAATTATAACTCTGGGTACTCATGGGCAAACAAAGCACTTCTCCTTGTACTTACAGCATTAGATAAATCACTGCTCAGGTTCAAACTTCTCTGACCCCGTAAAAACAAAGTAAACTTCCATCATTGGTTAGTAAGAAAAAAACATAACCCAAGAACAACCATTAGATTGGTTACCATTGTGAAACTCTCAGAACTTATGCTATATCCAAATATAGGGCTTTTGGGGGGAAAGGTATATACATCCACGTAAGAAAACCTGTTCAATAACAGAAGCACATTAAATGAGTGAGGATTCTTATGCTTGCTAAACTTGGAGATTTATCTGAGTTTTCTCAAGAAGAGCTAATTATGCACAAATAAAGTATGGATGCTTCCAGTCACATCTAGCATCTAGTCATCTGTCATAGCCAAGGAAGCACATTCAGATCCACACATCTTCTCCTCCCTTAAAATGCAAATCAGGCAAATGCTTCTGTTTCAGCTGTCAAGCCATTTAATAGACCTTTACATGATCTTCACACAAAACAACGATTGATCTGTTTGCCAACAACAGTGACAGTGCCACCAGGTTTGAACAGGGAACATAAGTGTTGAATTGAGTGCCCTCAGGACTTTTTCACCATGAGCACCAATTCTAGTCTTGTGTGACACATGCCATTGCCTTGTGCAGTGTTTCAAGGAAAGCACTGAGTTTCAGTGGGGAAGAAGAGCTATTATTTTTTCCTGTTGGTTTTCTATTAGTAGCAAGATATACTTGCTTCTGCTCCATTCAAAGACATTAAGGTAATAATTAATTGGAACATGCTTTGCTCACTTGATTGTCCATCTCTGTAGGCCATGTTTAAAGGTTGATTGTCAAGTGGCAGAAAATATAAGGATTTGTATGAAGTTTTGTAAAAGATTATTTACATATTCTGTTCCTTGGAGCAGACACAGAGAGCCTACTTCAGTGATTGTAAATCAGCACAGCTTCACTGAAGTTGCGGGGAGCGGTAGGGGATGGGGCTGACTTATAACATCTGAGGATCTGGTCCTCCTTTGTGGAGGAGCCAGGATGCTACAAACGCTTACAAGTAATAATCAACTTCTTTCAACCTGCAAACCCCCAATTTAATCTTCCTTCTTTGTTCCCAACAAATAACTTCAAATTATGTTTTTATCTTTTCCAACCTGTGTTTCTTTCTTTGGTGGTGGTGAGCAGGGGGGAGATAGGGGTGGGAAGGTATATGTTTGTACATACGTAGAAACAAATATATGAATAGTCTCATATCAGCACATATGGGGAACAGGCTGTTTTCCCCAATGTATGCCATATGTTTAGCAGAGTCCTCATCAACCCACTTATATTCAACAGATGTGAGAATCAAGGTCTCTGCTCTCATTCAAATCATCAGGATCTGGTGCTGTCACAACGGCTTTCCAGGGTTGCAAGATGGTGAGGTCAGAGACTCAAGAGACTTGAATTATACTCCTGGATGTACACTGATTTGTTGGGCAACCTGCAGCTAGACCACCCTGCCTTGAAAAAGTATGCACAAAACACTAACTTCCTTGGTAAAGCACTGTCATGGATAGATGAAAAGATCCCTGCACTCCCATTAGAACAAGCACGAGTCTGAGCCAGTGTGGACAGTCATATGTTCCTGTGTGCTTGGGGGAAGTGAAGAGCAACAAGGGGTAAAATGAAGGTTTCTGCAGCCATAGCATCAGTTATAATGTACCTAGCGTTTATTCACCTGTTAAAAATACATAGCAGCACTAATTGCTATAAATATTAAATGGAACAGTTTCCATTTAATCTCATCAAGGTCAAGTAAAATTTCCATGCAATATAAAATTTTCTACAAACTAAACTGAAGCTCTATAAATTGCCAATTAAAAAAAAAAAAAAAAAGAGTTAAACCCATGGACCAAATAATAATCTCTTGTATACAAATCAAAACTAAAGCTGACCAGATGCTACTAGCCACAGGGAAGCATGCACACATACTATTTGTTTCAGGAAAAGTATTAAAAGGGAATTACAATTATTCACAGGCTCTGATGCTTGCAATGTGTTGCTACTGTGTGTCTGTTGCATTGCATCAGCATCCCGAACCGAGCCGTGTACCCTTAGGGGAGCTTGCAACGAAAGGGGTTAGTAAATGGGCAAATGACTGATTCTCATGCAGGCCACCATCAGGCCCCCAGTCCATTCTGTGAACAGTGATGAGCCAAGGCGATTGCCCAAACATCTCAGTAGAGAAATTACAGTGCACTTCTGACATTGTGACTGCAGAAACAAACAGCTGTATCTAGAAAATTGCTGTGGATAACAATGTTTTGTGTCACCAATCAATGTCGACTTTGAGAATGGGGCAAATGGGTAGATATAGCCTCACAATGGGGCATGTGGCCCACTGTTTTCCGCCGGGCAGAAGCCAAACTGCTAGTACCTAGGGCAGACTTCTGATGGGCAACGTAGTCCAATATGTCAAGGGCCACTCAAGCACCAGGAGTATTAGATGCTATTTCTGACTCCACTACATACAGACTTTGGGCAAGTCCTGTCATCTCCATGTGCTTTCATCCCTTGTCTCTCCCTGTAGAACATGTCCCAAAATGAGGTTACATAAGAGACTTAAATCCTGGCATTTCCTAATATTTACATGCTTGACTGTGCAACCATAAAAACCTGTGTGTGCGAGTGTGCACACACTCATACATATGGGCAGGTCTGTGTCCAAGAGAAAGACCACCAATGCAACATGGGATATCCAAACTCTAAACCTTCTTAGCTTTGTCATTCTGAAATCACTTCCCTTCGGGCCTGCCTTTCATACCAGAGCAGATTTCTGTCCCCACATGACCTGTCTATGAATAAATCATGGGAGCAGATTCATGTCTACTCATCCCAGGGTATTATTGCTCTTTTGTAAAATGATCTGCAATAGAAAGTAATAAAAAAAAAAAAAAGTTGCTAACCTACATTGTACTCATTAGGCTGAGTCAATACAATGCACTTTAAGGTTACAAAATGCTCTTTAATATAATATAACCTCATGTTTTAATGAGTCTTTATTGATAAAGGAGTTTTGTTTTATTGGTTTTCTTGTACTGAAATGCAGCTCTACTGCCATACCGCTGCAGCTTGCACTTGGAGACACATCACAATTAAAAGGCTCTGCTCCTTGAGGACCCGTTTAAAGCCCATTTTAGTGAAGGGAAAGGCTCCCACTGACTCAATTGACTTTTGGCGTAGCATCTGAATTTTGGCTCTAAGGAGATCACTACCAGGGGCAGCTTTATGGGTTTGTGTTTAACGTACAGTCAACTTGGGCTCCCACCTAGGATTTTACCTTAACCTATCCCTGCCATCTGCAGAAGAAAAAAATCCATATTTTTTTTTTTTATGGTGCTTTATGTACAGCTTAGCTAGCACAGCAGGGAGCCGAAGCTAACATGTTTGCTAAGGCTGGAAATACAGAAACAGTGAGGACAGTGCACTAGTTTTGCAGTGGGAATGTTCCTAGCCAGGTAAGGCTAAATTGGTTGAACTGTAATAAACATCATCTAGCCATGATACGAAGCAACCAAATTCTTTCACACATAATGATCCCCAGGCCCCTTTCATAGTGTCTTCTTCATGATCCCTAAAACAACAGTATTGCCCTCTATCCCTGTGAAAAAGAGATCCCTTTGCATGGCAACTTCAGCCTGGAGTGGTAGATTTAATTCTTACCAAAAGTTCAGTCCATTTAATTAGAGGCTAATCATACTGAGGACCTAAAAAGACCTACTCTTGCTGGAAAAAGACTCTCTTTAGAGAAGCGTTGCAAACTCTACTGTATGTGCCTTTTAAACTAGACCATAGAAAGCACTCGAGCATGTTTCTGACTTAAATTGACAGAAGGATGGAGTAGATTGTCCTTTTCCATGTCTTATGACTGCCTTCCCATTACGTTAAGTGCATAAAATTAACAATGAAAATACAATTGCCAACTAGAAAGACATTAGTCAATTGTTCTAATTAATACCTTACAGGCTAATGGTAATTAATTGGAGACTGATTATACAGCTCTTAGGTGTCAAGTCAGTTACTAAATGCTGCATTTAATGCATGAAAAAGGTGTGACTTGTACCTCTATAGCTGATGGTGTGGTAAATTGGTTACATATTAATTGGATTGTTTTAACTTTGGAGAAGTTGTCAAATGTTCAGCTAGTGTTGCCATGCAGTGCCAAGTGAATTCACGTCACCTTCCACTCTCATCACAGCCTTCGAACTGCATGGCAGACTATTTTGCCATCTAGAAAAAAAAGCTTTTGTCAATTTGGAGGTGAAATAAAGTGCTCCGAACTTCATGAGGATGAACCCAAGACCTTTCAAGTGTCTTCAGGAAAAGCTAGAAAGAGATAGCCTCACCAACACAAGCAAGCTGCTTAATGATCAAGGTGCTCAGCTGGGAGGTAGGAAACTAAAAATCCTGGAGGAGGAGGAAGAAACACTTGAACGTTGGCCTCCAGGAGCTGATCCCTGGACAAACCCAGAGGAAATACCCTTGCCACGGATCCCAAAGAACCGCGCATCTAGAGTCAACTCAAACCGATGTTGGCAAAAAGGTAGGGCTATTCTCTCCTTTTTAGCCATTGGGAACCTACAGCGAGAGAGACACGAAGACTGAGCTCTTCCAAGTCATTGATTCTCCTCATTTCTAACTAAAATCAGTGAAAACTACCTGACCTCAACACTTGGGAAAAAAAATCAAGTCACAAGTGACAGTCAAACAGCTTATGGCAGAACAAGGAACTTAATCTCTTTCTCTTGATGCCCAAAAGCAGTGCCAGACCAATAAAACCACCATCCTTCCTTTCTCTTGGCCATAAAAGAAAGCTATTCCAGGGGGCATCTGAGCACTATGATCTGTCTCCTGTAAAAGTAAAGGTGTTTACAACATAAAGCGGCTAAACCTGTGGGTGAACAAGAAATGGTTCATTAAGTGTCAATAATTTAAAAGACCAAATGGTTTGTTCTTAAAACAAACAAACAAACAAAAAACAAGAAAACCCAAAAAAGTAATTTTGTTATTTGACCTTTCATGATCATACAGTGGGTCTGGCCTACAAATCAGACCATTCTTCACTTTAGCATGGATCTGGTATTATTCCACATCACTAGGAAATAATGAAATCATGTAAAAATAAAAATGTAAATATGAAAATCTATTTAAAAATGTGTTGGGAATTAGATTCCAACATTTTTTGAAATATTTCAAAATTCTGCCAAGAAATGCTGGGATTATGAATGGGAATTTCTCAAAAAAATCCATTTTATAGCAAATGACAAGAATATTTGCTTTTATGCAGAATGAAAACAAATTTCAAAACATCATAACTTCTTCTGAAACCAACTCTGTGATTTCGAAAACCTAACCTATTTTGTCTCAAGTAAGAGACATCACCTAGAATTAGAGGCAGTAAAGCATCAGTTATAAAATTGGTCAAAAATTATCTGACAAAATATTTTTGCATCATAAAATGTCATGTCATTGAAATAAAAGCTTTCTACAAGAATGTGTCAGTTTTGACAACCTTTCATTTAAGAACTTGTAAGGAGGGATGTTGATGATGCCAACATGTCCCACTTCCGCATTATCAGACTGGAGTGTTTCCATTTCTTGTTCTGAAATGGCTTTTCACTCCCTGCCATGCTCTTCCCCCACACAAACTATAATTCAGTCTCCTAAAGAACCAGTCTGGTTTTCCAAGTATTAAGTACTCAGCAGTTCCCATTGACATAAATGTGTTTGCCATTTTTGAAAATCAGAATGAGGACAAGTGAGCCAAAGAACACTAGACATAAAGGAGTGCAAGCTGGGAAAGAGTTAAAGCACAGATTTTCTGACTTTCCTGCAGCCATGTTGTCCCTACCCCTAACTCCATTTCCACTAAGAAATACAATCCTCCATTAATTCAACTACTGGTGAATTTTTCAGATGATAATCAGACTGGCACTGGCTTCACTTTATGGCTCTGTTATCAATGTTTTGGATGAACTAAGGCAAGATACTTGACCTGTCCATGCCTTGGCTCCTCACCTTTGCCCCTCCTCCCTTACTTGTTCAATTCAGGTTAATGCCTATAACATCAATTTATTCTTAAGGAAGTTTGCATGTGGCACTCAGCAACAGGTGGGGCCATGGTGTCAGTTGGGATAACCACACAGTACCATCAAACAAATGGTCACACCTTCATTAGAAAAGAAGAACAGCACCAAAAACCCTGGAGATTTTAAACAAGCCACTGTGATGCACAGATAACTTTAAAAAGCAGCAGATTTTGTCTGTAATTTTCTACTTGTCTAGGCCAAGTTCAAGCAGTCTGTAAAACTTGTATTTCTTTCTGTGTGTGTCTATTGGGGGGGGGGGGGGAAGATCTGATCATAGTTAAGGGATTTTCTCCTGCAGATTGGGGGGAAAACCTACCTGATCTTGAGCTCTGCTGAAATAAAAAATCTTTTTTTGCTCGTGGGTCTGGGAAGAGATGAGCTCAACTTAGTGGAGAGTTTTGTAGGGAAAATCACATTTAAGCATTAAAATATGTTCCTTTTCTTTTTGGATCACAAAGTCTCTCTTGCCTATAGACTGGTTCTGCTTCTTGATGCAACCAGTGACTGCCACATACAAAATAGTAGTACCTCCCAAGAAGTCAGATAAATCTTCTCAGATCTAAGCAGGTGCAGCAAATAAAGAGTGGCGTCTAATGCTAACGTACAAACATAGCTGTACACTGTCTTTCAAAGTGGATGCTTTCATTCTTGGAGAAATGGCAGACTGGTTATACTAAATGGTCCCGGTCTCTGATAACTTGTAGAAGATGTGGGACAGACAAAACAGAAAGAGCCTCCCTGGCTGAATTACCAGTGTTTCACTCCTAGATCTGAGTGTAAATTTTCCAGCAGAAATGTCCATGCCTTTTCCAGCTTTTCAGTGTGTGTGTGGGGTGGGGAATGCTTTTTGTCCCTACCCCTTTCCTCTTCTACAATTCCCCCACCCTATTTCCCTCTCTCTATTTAGCTAGTGGAAAAGGATTTTTTCTTTTAAATGCACAATTTGTTAAAAGTTAACACTTCTAAGTTTCAAGATAGGTTAACCCACTGTAGTTAATAACCAGATCATGAACAACTTGAGGGGCCCTCCATGCTGACAAATCACAGTACTATTTAATTTCTTCTGGACAGGTTGAATTTTTTGTCTGAGTTTGTAATTTCACATTTTCCCTCCTGCCCTGAAAATGCAACGGCAACTTTTCAAGAAGTCAAACTAGCTTGCATCTTTGGCTCCTCTTCTGGTGCTGACAAGGGAAGCATTTAAAGCCAAACGTTGTCTCATTCCTGCTGGATAGACCCATGCACCTTGTGGAAAGTAGATTTATAGCAACTAATCCCTTTTGCATAAACACTAAAATTACATTGTTCATAGAGAAGCCTGCTGTATTCCCATAAAACCAGCTCGGCAATTTTTAAAACCCCTGGGGAAAATGCCAGCATTCAATGAACAAATAAAATAGTGTCAGCAAATCATCATTTTAAAACAACCGTGTGCCTTCAGTAATCCAAAATATTTATCAATTTTATAACTCATGTCCGTATTAACAAATGTTAACATCAGTATGACATCAACAATTTTAAAGGGAAAGGGACATGTGCAGGAGAAAGGACATGCTGGAGTGACATGAAATGTATCTACTGGCTTTATTTTCCCCCCACTACTGGAAAAAAAAAAATCCTTTTCATAAGAGAAAAATATTCTAAGTAAAATGCTGGACGAAACATTCACTGTGATGAATCGTAGCTGAGGATTAGGAAAAAGAAAAAATCATAAATTGGATGGAAATGGCTTTGTGAATTCAGGGTTGCTCCGGAATATGTTTTCACATTGGTAATTTTTTCACTGGAAGACTGCTTCACACATGGCCACCGTCTGTTCTTATCTCCTCATGACTTTGCTAAAGGAAGGACTGAACCCCCCCAGCTTGCAGACCTCCAAAATGAACCTCAGTCTATCACTGGAAATGCGTCCAGCTGCACAAACACAACTGCTGGGCCTTATAGTTTCATAGTTTCCAGGGTCGGAAGGGTCCTGAGCAGATCATCAAGTCCGACCCCCTGCCACGGGTAGGAAAGGATGCTGGGGTCAAACGACCCCGGCTAGGTGGCTGTCTAGCCTCCTTTTGAAGACCCCCAGGGTAGAGGCGAGCACCACTTCCCTTGCAAGCTGGTTCCAGCTTCTTGAAAGCAGGAGTCTGAAAACTACTGCTTATGTCGCTACAGTGTGCAAACAGGCAAGATGCATCAAATGCACTGGCAACACCAACCAACAACCACATCTGCTAGCTGCACATCTGGCCCGGCTGCTTTGGGGGCTAGGGTCTGCAGCTATATCTTAATTTGCACTCGCGTGAAAAATTTCAAAAGGAAAATCTCTTCTGAGGCAAAAGTATTTAGAGAAGAATAAATGTTAAGTGTATCTGACAGGAAGATAAATGCTTTGCACAGTTCTTGGCCTTATCAAAGCCTCGATATGATGTTCAATGTCAATCCAAAAACGTTGAATTCCAATTCCCAGGAGTTTTAAGGTTAGCCTCAAGATGTCCCACCATGCTTAGTCCCCGATTCAGCAAAGTGCTTAAATGCGAGTGTGTACTTAGCAGGCTTTGCTAATTTATGGCTTTAAAAAGAGCCCGGGTTAGAGCCCATCAGAATATTTAATGAAATACAGCTTTGCCTGACCAGAAAAAAGGCTATGCAAGTGAAGGTGTGACTGCAGCATAGACAGAGTTACAGAGACAGGGACAGTTTTATATCTAGATCACTGAAGTACCAATAGTAGAGAAATGGTATCTTTGACCTTCAGCATGGAGTAGCAAGAGGAGTGTATGTCCTCAATATATTTGAATACATTTGTCTTCAGCATACTGAAGATACATTGCTGCTTACTCCCTTTTGACAGAGATTCTTTAAGAATCCATAATAATGATGGTGGTAATACTAACCCTGTCCTGACAGGCAAAAATCAATAGGAAGTTAACTATAAAGTGCGGTTTTTAAATAAAGTTTTTTCTTACTTTTGTTGCTCCTAAGTTTGAAAGCAACTACACATAATATCTCAAGACTGAAGAAAAAAAAACAAAAACCCACAATAATTTTACATTGCCCTAAACAAGGAGCTTTAAACTTGCTCTGCATCCTTCAGCAGCTGTTGCTGTCTGACAGTCATACATACCAGTAGCTCAGGTGACCTTCACATGGTGACAGCCCTTGAATGAAACTTCCAAGTGATCCTTGAGACACCCGGCTCCCGTCCTTTAGCCCCAAATCATGCTTTGGGCACAGATCTTAATTCATCACGCCCCACGAAGGTGCTGCAATGATTCTTTTGCTGATCTTTAGTGGGGATTTGTCTAGTTCAACATCCTGGCTGGACGCTGACAATCAATAACCAATGATTTATTTATGACAGTGATGAATTTTATGGGGAGATTATAACATTTTGCAGACTGATCTTCTAGTTTCTCTCCCTATACCTTGGACTCACATTCATAATTACTGCAGGTGCTCAGTTAATCCCTGCCAGCAAGTTTTAACTAATGATAGGCTGATGGCATCACAAGCCTGATCCATTAGATCCCAATTTCCATGCACCCACTACATAAGGGGTATTCTGATCACCCGTGCATGCATTTAAAAGGATACCGTGCACAAGACACCACATATGCCATGAGACCATAACTCAAAGCTTACTCAAAACCTTACTGAAGGTCACTACTCAACAAACCAACCAAACAAACATAAAACTAATTCATAGATTCATAGATGTTAGGGTCGGAAGGGACCTCAACAGATCATCGAGTCTGACCCCCTGCATAAGCAGGAAAGAGTGCTGGGTCTAGATGACCCCAGCTAGATACTCATCTAACCTCCTCTTGAAGACCCCCAGGGTAGGGGAGAGCACCACCTCCCTTGGGAGCCCGTTCCAGACCCTGGCCACTCGAACTGTGAAGAAGTTCTTCCTAATGTCCAATCTAAATCTCCTCTCTTCTAGCTTGTGGCCATTATTTCTTGTAACCCCCGGGGGTGCCTTGGTGAATAAAACCTCACCAATTCCCTTCTGTGCCCCCGTGATGAACTTATAGGCAGCCACAAGGTCGCCTCTCAACCTTCTCTTGCGGAGGCTGAAAAGGTCCAGTTTCTCTAGTCTCTCCTCGTAGGGCTTGGTCTGCAAGCCCTTAACCACGTGAGTGGCCCTTCTCTGGACCCTCTCCAGGTTATCCGCATCCCTCTTGAAGTGTGGCACCCAGAATTGCACGCAGTACTCCAACTGCGGTCTGACCAGCGCCCGATAGAGGGGAAGTATCACCTCCTTGGACCTATTCGTCATGCATCTGCTGATGCAGAATAAGTGCCTTTGGCTTTTCTGATGGCTTCGTCACACTGCCGGCTCATATTCATGTAGGAGTCCACTAGGACTCCAAGATCCCTTTCCACTGCCATGCCACCCAGCAGGTCATTCCTTAGGCTGTAGGTGTGCTGGACATTTTTCCTCCCTAGGTGCAGCACTTTGCATTTCTCCTTGTTGAACTGCATTCTGTTGTTTTCTGCCCACTTGTCTAACCTGTCCAGGTCTCCTTGCAGCTGTTCCCTGCCCTCTGGTGTGTCCACTTCTCCCCACACTTTTGTGTCATCAGCAGACTTGGACAGAGTACACTTCGTTTCCTAGTCCAAATTGCTAATGAAGACATTGAAGAGTATCGGTCCAAGGACCGAGCCCTGCGGGACCCCACTGCCCACACCCTTCCAGGTCGAAACCAACCCGTCCACCACGACTCTCTGGGTGCGACCCTCTAGCCAATTTGCCATCCACCAGACTGTGTAGTCATCCAAGTCACAGCCTCTTAACTTGTTCACCAGTATGGGGTGGGATACCGTATCGAAGGCCTTCCTGAAGTCTAAGTATACGACATCCACCCCTCCTCCCATCTCCAGGCGTTTCGTAACCTGATCATACCATATCGAAATTCTGAAACCTCTGCATCTCACCCCTTCCTGCTGGACCTGTTGCACTTGGTACGTGTAAATTATTTGGGCACATCTCTTGCCATAACTAGCATGAGAGACCACAATACCCTATGGGAACAAGAAGCAGTTGATCGACGGCTCCCAAAAGACATGACAGAGGGCTTTGAGAAGCAAAAAATTCATTTTTAGAGTTCAGTCTCTCCCCCCCCCCAACCAAAATGACAAACTTTATCACAGAAAGGAAACTATTTTCCAGCCAGTTCTGTAAATCACCACACTATGCTTATTTTGCCTCCTCAAACAAGCAACCAGTTTTAACTGCTGTGCGTTGATCTATTGCACATCTAGTCCATTATCTCTTAGCTGCTCATTTATGGATGAAAGTATTTTAAGGCCCCTCTTCCTCCTCCCCAGCCCAACCCCCAACACTCAAAAAACTAACAAACACGTAATTAACTTTGCTCTTGGCCCAACTGCAAGACTGAGTGTGAGGTTTACAAGGTAAATTCTTTAAAAACATAGGATTTTTATGGAAACTTGGACACAGCCTTTGCTAATGTGAATGGCACTGCTACTCTTCTCAACAAGAAGTAGCACCAATCTAGTAAGGCTGTGTGAAGGTTTGGGTGCTGACTCAATTCGGAGGAGATTCAGCCCAATTCCTGGAAGTCCTGGAATCCAAAAGATTTCCTTAGGGACTCAGATAGCTACCACAAGACTAGTGCTGTTTTAAGCAGCACCTTAAATGCAGGATGCAAAAAGGAGGTGGGATGAGCCCTGTGCTCACCATTCATTACATGTTGAAGTGCTGAGCTGCAGCTGGGGGATGCAAAGAACAGGACAATGAGATCTGTGTGAAGATTGCCCGCAGTGGGTTTTGCAGCACGGTCTCTGTGCCTCCATTTAGGTTTTTCATTGTCCTTCTTAAGGGTCCAGTTCTACAAAGAGATTTGTACAGGAAAGCAAGGATTTGAAAATCAACTTCATGGCTTGAAAGCTGCTTGATTTTTGGAAAAACAACAGCCATTCAACAAAACACACTAAGAGTTTTACACTTTCTGCTGTGAACATAAAGCCTTCCCCAATAAAGCGGTCAATATACTCATAGCTGAATAGTTTGCCTTCTATTGTACCTTAAAATTTTCATAGCAGCAGATTCTCCACTCCAGAAAAACCAACACTTCACAGTCACTCGTGCACACGTTTATCTTGAATTCAGTCGTGCAGAGGAACTGAAAGTGTTTGCAAAATTGGACCCAAGGCTCACTAGTGAACTCAGAGGGGAAAAAAAATATCATCCTGGTGTTGGATCTCTCCCTCAAGGCTTGGTGAACCCCAGGAGACCCACATTGCTATGGCAGAGACGGGGAAGTGTGTGCATCCTATACTAGATCACCAGCCCCGGATCCTGATTACATTCAGCAGACTAAATATTGAGCATATGAATATATATATATTTTAAGTCAAAGTATTCTTTTATTGTTGCAGTCCCTAAGAAACCCAGAGACCCGAGTCTGTCAAGTTAAGGAATTTAAGTCGCTATCCACAGGGCTTGCAGCCTGATCTCATGCTATCAGGTACTGAAGCTAAGATTGCGATCTACCCACCTGGTAATATTACATTGGATAAACTTCCACTGCAGGCAGCTTAATATACAGCTTGAAGGTGACAATGGCTAGTCACAGCACATACCAAAAAAAAACACCTGTAGGGAGAATTTGTTTAAAAGATGAAAATTTCCTTTCCAGCCTTTCCCCTCCCATCTGAGGCTGTACAGGCAAATCTGAAGTCCACCACATTTGACTTGGTTATTTTAAATATCATCTTTGGTTGGCTCCCTTTTCCAATCTGCCCTGGAAAATAGCAATCAAGGTTTGACAGCCTGTCTGTACCAGTATAAGAGGACCAAGTGAAATGGTTTCACGGGGGACTCCAGATTGCTATATACCCTGGCTAGCTCTTCCATGAAATGTCCAGGAGAATCACAGTTATCAAATCTCTCAGGGGGCCTTGACAAAACAGCACTGGTTAGGGAATAAAGCTACCACAAAATGATGTCAAGGCATCCAATCTCTCTGTTGAGGTTAATATGGCCAGAAGAAGGTTACTTTAAACTTACTTGCAAAAAGCCATTTCCCATTTTCTTGCCCCTTTGTTTTCCAACAGGTTCTACTGTTGCAAAAGCATCTCCACTTAACACACAGCATCAATGATTAGTGTGTGGTAACCAGGTTTAATGCACAGCAGAAATGATGGATATAGAGTGGTAGCTTACTTAATATAGTGCCAATACGTCATGTTAAAGGGGGACTGTTGTGTCACATCAAAACGGAGAAAAGAAAGCATTTCTACAGAAGTTAATTTACTGGGCTGGTGTTTCTTAGCTTCCCTCATTGACCATGGGAGATATTTAGAAATAAATTGTTCAGGATTGTGACTGTCCCATTCTCCTACCCCATTTCCAGATAATGCAACCACCGAGGGAATTACAGGCTAATTCCTCTTGATTCATTTGTGATTGTGTCAGCAGCCTGGAGCTCCAGAACGAGTGGAGGAAGAGCCATAGGAAGAATACTTGAGTTGAATTTTATTCTGCTTCAAGAGGCTTTGCAAATAATAAGCAAGAAGGGGAGAGGCAAAGCATCTACCCAGAGAGGCTGCTTCCTGCTTTCCCAAAACTTGAAACCTGCGTGGATTTACCTGTGCACAAAGTGGGGGTAAAATGCTCACCTTCTGATCAGGTACTATTTACCTCTTAGATTAGATGCAAGGGGCTATGTCACCCATCACTGACCATGACATAAATGCCACGTGGGCCTGGGACCGCAGTGGTTTGATACTGGGGTGTTTCATAAGCATGCCTTTTCAGTGGTGCGCATGGACACAGAAAGTGTCAGATGGCCAGGAATCAAACACCCTCATTGTGTGGTAAAGCAAGGTAAAAATATTGACAGAGGGCACTAAGGAAGAGCCAAGCATGACTATCAGCTCATCACCGAAGGCAGGGTAGCTCCTCTCTAGAAACTTTTGGCACAGTTACCTCCCACTGAGATACAGCCAGGCTCAGGGCAATTCTTTAACAGTGTAGGGCAACACCACCAAAGCTCAGGCACGAAAGGAAGACCTTAATGCAATAAAAGTGGGGGGAGGATTCAAGGGGAAAGTGAAGTGCCAGACCCCTAAATTAATATTCTTCCCCTTCTTAGAAGTGCCCAGCACTTTTAGGAACTGATCCTTCAAGGTGCCCGTCTTTCTTACTAAGCAGCGCAGGACAGATCCTGCATCCCCGACTCCCATTGGCCCTAGCATGTACTATAAGCAGGCTAACACTTCGCGGGAGTCACTCATCCAAGTGTAAAATCAGTCCCAGCTAGCTAAAAAATCCCGTCCAAGGATCTGCTCATATCTAAGATGGAACATGCCTGCCTTCCACAAAATAACTACCAGACCAGTGGTGAGGGCATTTATCTATGTTGTAAGAGAATTCAACTCAAGTCTCTAGCCTAAATCAGGTGCAGAAGATCTTGAACCCTGATCTGTTGGCTCTTGGGCAATTCTCCAGACCATCTGGCTGTTGTGTCAGGAACATGTCAGTCTTACTCTCTTGTAACATGGGCTCATGTAAACATTTTCTGCCACAATCGGTGTGTGTGTTCCTGCAAAAAAAATCTGTTTTAATGAACTGGAATTTATTCCTGAAAACAATCCTTCCAAAATCCCTAACTAGCTCTAATGATCATCCAGCTGAAGTCAGACATGATTAGTTTGTGGCTTCTTTCAGCCTTCAACTGAGCATGCCTACATCTATTCTTGTTGTTGTTGTTTTTAATCACATCCATATTAGTGATGGGACTAGGGCAAATCTGTGGACAACAGGAAAACAAATGTAAAGTAGACGTGCACTTCTATAGAAATCTTTTAAAGCCATCATCAAAATGATATGCTGTATTACTTATATCCAAAGTTCCAAATCCATATTTCGTGCAACTTCCAATTACTCTTCTAACACAGTATTTATTAATTTAAAAGCAGTGATATGGTTTTATCATCAATTTTGACTAAAACAGATGGCTAGCAGAGTTGTCATTCCCAATAACAGATTAACTCTTTGCAGGCTTCTCATTCTTTTGAGGCTGTTTAGAGATTTCCTATTAGGCTTGTGTGAATAGGGAACTATTCAATTCGGATTCAGCCAGTTTGGATGCCAGAGTTTCAGTTCAGATATCTGAATTGTTTTTCCAATTTGATTCGGCCGCATCGCTTTGAAAGATCCAGACACGATTTGGAGATTCGGCCATAGAGTATAATGGGGAATCAATGACATGACAATAACTTCATTGTTTTTTAGCTGATTTAGATGAAACCTGCCGAGATGGTAGACTATTCTGAGAGCATGAGGCATCCCAAGCTTCAAGGTGATAGGTACAGGCATTTATGGGAAACTGTACCTCAAATTGCTGAAAGCAAAAGTCATGCCTGTGTGTGTGTTAAGCCACAGTGGGGTGAAAACTGCAGGGATGGTAGCTCTTGCTTAGGTCACAAAGCCTGCCAAGTTTCAAGGAGACAGGTGCAGGGGAAGATAGGCTCTGGGGCCCTGCACCTTTGGCCACAAGCAGGCAAAACTCGTGACACGGGTGCCATCTCCCAGTCCTGATTCGCAACAGGAATTTACAAACCACTTTTCACAGACAGACCTATGAACTTCATTTCATCAACCTCCTAGATATAGAAATGCATGGACTGGATTTATGACACACTACAACCTGCCTGACATCCGACTCCCCAGGTACCTCCCTACTTTTACCTGCTACATACCCCTTCGCCTACCCCAGCCTCTCTCTCAACCCTGACACCTCCATTTCCATTCTCACTGACTGGCTTTCTTGCCTGCATTGCATGCCAGCCTCTGGCTTCTTTGCTATTCCTTCCGTCCAGGAAGAGCGCGTGCGCGCGCGCGCGCGCACACACACACACACACACACACACACACACACACACACACACACACACACACACACACACACAACTAGATGCTTCGTCAGTCTGATGAAGGGTTTTTAAACCCGAAAGCTTGCAAAGAACAATTTCTCCAACTCTTCAGTTGGTTTAATAAAAGATATCAGATTGACCCTAAGAACCTTCTCTGCGCAACGTCCTTACACTGACACGGCTACAACCAGATCCCTTCACACACACAAGTGACGTAAGTTTTGCTTTCAGCAGTTTAAGGTGTAGATTCACAGAAACCCCTGCACCACTGCCTGAAACCTGGCAGGCCTCATGGCCGCACAAGTGGCGATGCATGTGGCAGGACAGGGCGGCCATGTAATGCCCCGCTCTCAGAGCTGGAGGTGGCTGTTTAGTTTCTCACCCACGAGCAGGGGAAAAACATCTCTCTGCTGAGCTCCTGTGCCCGGAAGAACTTGGAGGCATAAGGGCTGGGGCTATACGGGGAGGAGGAGGCCCCACATCATCCTCGCACCACCTAAAACTGCACCCTGCGAGGGTAGGGAGGTCTGGGTGGGACCACCAGTGGCGCGGCAGCCCTAGGAAATGCCAGGACCATGAACATCCCTGGTGAAAGGCAGGTAGGAGAAGGAGGCACCTGATAACCTCCAGCCACCGCACAGTCCTGGCTGTGGAAAGCCCAGACCTGTAAGATCTCGGAGAAGCCTGAGGCTTACTGGTTGCAGTGGAGTTGTGAGGGTGAGGACAGGGGCTACCAGCCCTGCAGTTTTCACCCCGCTGCGCCTGAACACACACACACAACGTCACACATGTCACCAGTTTTTCTTGTCAGCATCTTGAGGTGCAGTTTCCCAGAAACCCCTACACCTATCTCCTAGAAACCTGGAAGGCCTCATGCCCTCAGAAAGAGCTACTAACCCTGCTGTTTTCATCCAAATCTGACAAAAAATGACCAAGTTACAGGTATTTCAGTGATTCCCCATTATAGTCTATGGCCGAGTCTGTGAATCTGCACTGAATCATCCAAAACTGATTTGGCCGAATCGATTTGGAACAGCGATCTGAATCTCTGAACCAAATCATTGTCCTCTGAATTGGCCGAATTCAAATCGAATACATCCCTGTTTGCACAGGCCTACTTCTTTTGGCCTCTGTTTATACCATTAGCTGTTCCCAAGTGTTTACAGGGAACATTATTCGTATCACAGCTTGTGTTAACTTTGCAGTGGGGGGTATTTTTTTCTCCATCATTTCCACAGAGAGGAAATTTGTGATCTAAAAGTAAAGGAGCAGGGTCCTTGGTCGATTCTTCCGCTCTTTATTTACATGCAGGAATACTTCGAACTGCAAATGTTCTTACTCATTGTAATGCGACTCCTCGTTGAGTCAGGAACTACCAAGCGTTGAGGTGGAAGAACAGAAACAGTCTGTTAGGCCCAGGGCAAATTGGTCCAACCAAAATTTTAAAGGTGAGAAACTGCTGAAAGGGATTTGAGTGTTACATTAAATCATACTTATGAATTCAGGATATATTTTGATCATGAGCATCCAGAGCTCAAGGAGAAATCCTCCCTCCTGCTCCCATGTGCGTCTATACATCTAAATAGATAAGCAAGAAATGACCCAACCCTTCACCCTTAATTCCCTGTGAATAAAAAGCAGTGATTCACAGCCTCACAGGATTTAGAAGCATCCTTAACTACTACTGAGCTGATGAAAACAAAGAAAAACATTTAGAAAAGTCAAAATGCCCAAGCTATTTTTTGTCAAAAAAGTTAAGGTTTTTTTTTAAAACTTTAAAAAATGACAAATTTCATCCAACTCCAACTTGAGCAGCACACATTTCTGTATCAAAACTAACCCAACAGTGCACATGATACCACCTGGAACAGTTCTGAATGACATTTTATGTAACAGTGAGGTGCTCTAGTGACTCGGTTTGGATCCTGTAGACCTCCTGACACAAAAGTTCCTCTGCTAGAATCCAGTGACACAGGAATGCACAGCAGATGACTTTGTAGTTTCCAACATCTGATCCAGTGCCTATTGCAAAGGCTCTAGCTAACTGGAATAGGCACTGGTTTGTTCCCCAAATGAATACTGACATCATCTTACCTTTCCACTGCTTTCCAAGTGAGGCTTAAAAAATGAAGCACTGGAAGTGTAGTTCCCCTTGTTTCCCCACGGTAAAAAAACAGGAGGGTTTCACCGGGGTAACCCTCTATAATTACTGCATGTAGCAGTGTTGAAATACATGAATTGTGTTGACAGATTGTCACTTAGTTCACTGGTTGATTTTGCATAATTACAATAGTTTCTCACTTGATTGTTTCTCTAATTTGCAGTCTGAATTATATAAATTAGATTGATTAACAGAGGTGCTTGCTTTGCGTACCTTGTAGCAGAATATACAAATGGTGCTCTCTCCTTGGGCTGTTTAATCCTTTGGCCATGTTGTGTATTATCCTCTGCAGACCCATTTCTCTGCCTGGATGAGAAAGACAAAGCATTGATGAAATGAGAATACCCTTCCCTGAGTGCTTGCTAGCATTTTGCTTAGGCTCAATTTTACAGCTGGCAACTCTTAAAGAAAAGGCTGATTTTTATGTTGTTTTATAATGGTTAGAAAAGGATGCTGAAAGCAAGGACTTCTATGTTTTCTACTTAGCTCTGTCACCAAAACCATGGAAAAGTATACTTAACTTTTCTGCACCTCAGTCAACTCGTGTGTGAAATAATTCACATTTATAATTATTTAGATGCTTTCACTGAAGGATAAACAAGTGGTTCAAACTTACAAAATATAATACTCATGACTAATAATGTACCCAAACAGGGTCCCCAACAGTGTTGCTAGTTGGCTCAAGGCCATCACTGCAAAATACTACATCAAACAAATAATAACACCTGTGTATAATTAAGGGGACACATTTTCGCAGCCTGAAAAGCAGGAGCCACAGGCTAAACAAAGCTTAATTCTCCATGGGCATGAACATAGTATGGGCATTCAAATCACTGACAAATGAGCGTGCAACACTACAACATCAAAACATGGAGCATGATGGACTCCATTTGATCTGAATTTAAAAAATAGACAAAGTACTCGTCAGAGAATCTGGACTCCAGAATCCACCGCTGGATTCCAGGTACATGCCAGGATTAGCCAGACTGGTTAATGCTCTAAAGCAATTAGGTGTCCTCAACCATTTTCATTATACAAAAAAATCTCAGCACTAAGCACATATATATAATGGCTTTTGTCACCTATCCCATAAATGTCCAATCTCTATGCTTTATATGTAACAGAACATAGATTCTGCCCATTGTAAGAAGTAATGGAAGCACTTTGATTGATACAGTTTTGCAAAACCTCTTTTTCACAAGTGAGTGTGTCTAGACTCGGAGCTAGTTTCCTGCTTTGCCAGCAAGCCCCATAGAAAGGGGATCCACAGCTATGCAGAAGGAACACAGGGGGGAACCATGCCCCAGACAGATACCACTACATACTTACCTCCCTAATGATGGAAAGCAGAAGCCCGACACAACTAAATACCTCTCTTGACTCACCTAAGGGAATAGATAGCAATCCGCTACTATCCCATATTAACTTAATTAAACCTAGGAGCTTGGCAGAACTTCTGCTTCATGGAAATAAACAGTTGCAAAATTATTTTTTTTTTTCCCTTCCTAACTGGAAGAGAAAATTGAAATTCAACATTTTCCAGAAAAAAAATATTGGGGGGATCACAGACAGAAAAGAAAGCAACAATTATTTTGAGATCCCAAAACAGTCATTCTAAATTTTGCCTTATACTTGGTTTTAGAAAAAGAAACGCCTTTTGTTTTCAAATACATTTTTCTTTTGGAAAACAAAAATATTACTTATTTAAAATGTTTTGAAAGGGACTTTTTCAATTTTTCTAAACAAAAAAATGTATCAAAAGCAAGATCCTGCAGCAGAAAATTTAAAGTTGATATTAATGGGCATTTTTGACACAAAAAGTTTCTGTCAAAAAAGTTAAACACTCGATTTAATTTGCAAGATACACATTCGATAGTAGTAATTGTTACGGAGGACAACAGATTCTGTTAGCACTGGAGGACATTTTATTCTTCACAAGTAAGTCATCTTAAGCAGAAATAAGTTAGGTGCTTAGTAGAGAAACACTTCAAAAGAAAAAAAAATCCTTATGAACTTCTTTAGAAGTTTACTGTAAATGATGCAAAAACAAAAATAACTAAAAACCAGCAGTAGAAGACTGCCATATGTAAAGCTTTGCTATATGCTTCAACATTAGCAAGTCTTATGGATTGATTTCCTCCTTAGAAGGGAGCCTGATTCTCCTTTCACTTAAAAGGGCACAAATCAGGAAAAATTACACTGAAAATGAGCGAGTTGCATTGGCACCAACGAGCGGAAATCAAAAGTGAGGTGCTTTTCACAGAAACCCAAAACTTTGAGGCTGAGAAAGCTCTTGCTTCACTCCGGACAGAAAATAGGAGAGGGGGAGAAACTGGTTAGAAAACAGAACAAAACTTAAGTGATGTGGTAGGTCTCTCAGAACTGAATCACTGCTTCACGGATAGACTCATCAGAAAAAAATCCACACAGCCCCCTGTGCTGTGGGTTAGGTTTTATTTCACTAGGCTTACATGACCTGCCTGGGACACCTACCAAGGGGCAACGTATCCCACCTACGAGTCTTTCAGGTTTGTTTGCAGGGTCACAGGTGCCAGGAAGAGAGGCTTTTATTAACAGCACCTGGAATAGCATAGCAACTGTCTGCTCATTAGCAATCAGGCACATCTTCAACCCAAGAGTGTGTTTTTTATTACTGTTATGTGCTGCTTTACATCTCAAGGCCTCCCTTTAACTTGGCATCTGTGAAGATCCAAATCCAGAACTTTTTTTTTGGTTTGGTTTTGGTCTTCAAGCTGGCTGGCACTGAAACCACCTCCTGGCTTTGATGTATATTTGTGCACAAAGCATTTTAAACCCCACCAAAAATGGTACAGAAGAAACCTGGGCTTGATCCTGACCATGACCTTACATTGAATAAACTAATTAAATGGTAAGAAGTGACCTGTGCTACAGGGCTCATGCTTTTTACTAAGAGAAAGTTCCTTTTCTCTCTGCCAGACAGGTGTAGGTTTTGCATTGGGAGGCCTGAAAATACTGGATCATGGCAACGAACCAGGCCCTAGAGTGGCAGTGGCATAATTCAACTCCTTATTTTGAGCCACACTCAAATAGACCAGCTGAGACTCTGACCCTATGAGCTGAAAATGCATTTAGGATGTTTATCATTATTGCTTTTACTTGCAATATAAAAATACACTTGTCAGAAGTGCCCAAAGTTAGTTAGGAACTCAAACGCCACTTGAAGAAAACAGAACACAACAAACAAAAAAAAGTCTCCACCTCCCCAAAAAACCCAACCTAAGAATGAAGCATCAAAGTCACTTTAGCATTCCTAACCTTTTCATTTGCAGTTTCACATTAATAATTTTCCTGTTAACAAAATGCTTTTGGCATCCAAGCTGCACACTTCTGAAGAGAGCTCCTGACAAGAAGCTGCATTTTTCAAGCAGAATCTGCACCCTCAGCCTTTGGGCCCACAATTACAGCTCATCTATTTATGTTCTAGGCATTCAAGGTTCTTTGGATGGATCTGGTATCTTTTATTGGACCAACTTAAATAGTTGGCAAAAAAAAAAATAAATCACCCAAGTATTCAAGTTGGTCTAATAAAAGATAATCAGACTCACCCAAAGCACCTTGTCTGCCTCGGTCCTTAGACCCACAGGGCTACAACCTACACCCCTATTAATGCCAAGTAGTTGTCAGGCTTGTAGTTAGTAGACACGAACCTTGGCTACCCAAGGGTGGTTGCTTGCTTATTTCTTCTCATCTGTTGAGGGGCTGTCACCAAATACTCTTTCTGACAGTCAGAGAAGAGCAACTGTAGAAGTCTCCCAAACTATGCATCTCATCCCAAACTTTACAAACAGGCTTTTATATCCACTCAGCAAAATGCCCCACTGCCCAAACGATTTCATCCCAACACTAATAAGTAGTGTTTTTCCCAAAAAGAGAGAGACATGAAAAAACAAACAAACCCAAAAGTTAAAAAAAAAAAAAAAAAAAAAGACCAAACAAGCCTTTACTTCATCACAGACATGCAGAAACCTGCACTCCCTTTGGCAGCCTTTAGTCAAGGCCAGAACGAGTCTCAGCTGCGGTGGGTTCAGTTCCAAGGCTCTGCTTTAACCCTTTCCTTTTCTCCTAGGGACAGGATCCTTTAGGGCCATGTCAGTGCCCAGATAGGAAATAAGCAACACAAACTGTTCTCCAGGGAAAGTGGATGAACAGAAAGCAAGACCAGAAATACCGTGGTGTGAAGGGACGTTCTGGAATCGCAGATACACAGCAGAGGCTTGCATGCTGTGTGTTCACAAAACACACACACAACACCCCCACCACCCCTGCTTCTGTTTTCAAACTCACAAAACATTTTGGAAAACAGGCAGGGACCCTAATTAGGCCTTTGTCTAGGAACAGCGTTTCTAAATATTGCACGCAGTTTTGAAGCAATACTGGGGATGCACTTATGAATCAAACTGATTTGGGGGCAGCATCTGTTGGGGACAATAGCTTTATTATAATAAAACAATGTTGGTGTCTTCTAGATTTACTTCCTCCCAATTCAGCAGATATATTTTGTTCACAAAATAAGAGAAGTTACATAAAAGAGGCAGATGAAGTTACTGACATACTGCAAGACAATGTCTGTTAGCAGGGGGCTGCAAGACCTGCTTTCAGGTGGCTTGTATTTGCTGCTCTACATTTGCAAAAATGATAAGCAGTTCTTCTTCGTATTTACTTATGGAGCTGGGTATTCATGTCATAGGAGCTAAAGCTCAGGAGTAGGGCAGACACATTTGGCAGCCAATGTGCTTCCCACAGGTCTGCCAAAAACCCTAACTGAATCTCATACTCTTTGAAAGCACCCAATCTCTTAACTAAGTATCAGGCTTTAAACTTCTTTTTTGACAGACCATCTGCAGACACTTCCTTAGTCTGATGAAGGTATTCATACCTGAAAGCTGGCAAAGAAGAATTTTTTCCAACTATTTGAGTTGGTCTGATAATAGATATCAGATTCACCCAAAGAACCTTGTCTGCCTGTGTCCTTAGACCAATACAGCTACCATCTGCACCCCTGAGGCTTTAACCTTGGCAGCCGTTGTCCGAGTACTGAGGAAGACATCCATGTGCAACAGGGAGAGTGTCACTGGGGCCTTGATGGTCCTAGAAATGTATGAGGCGAGAAGGGGTAGGAGAGCTGTGACATCTGCAGCTGGACCAACTGTACAGCTGGGAGAGATGTTGGACAAGGTTTCCACGGCCTTCTCCAAATGTGGGCTCGGTATGGAGAAGGGCACTTTGGACCTGAAAGCTTGTTCAACAGGGCCCCAAGTACACAACAAAGAAAAGGAAAAGTATCCCTAATACTAATAACACTAATAATATTAATAACAACAGATGCTAAACTATACTGTGTTTACACAATCCTGCATAACTTAGAGCCGTGGGTTTTCTGGATGTCTGTACCACACAGGATTTGAAGCGCCATTCACTGAGGTGCCAAAGCCTGGTTGTGAGACATTGCGGCGTTCAGTGAATGCCCCCCACATCATACTAGGGACACTAGCACTCCCTTGGCCCCTAGGGCTCCTGTGAGAATCAATGCACCGCAAGTTATGGGCATGGGGGAGATGGAGCTGAGAGCCCGCCACAGGAGAAGAAAACCCAAGAGCCCCTGTCCTGGCTGCACCTGAGGCAGGGCCCTATCTGAGTCCCTGGCCAGAGCTAGCTTGGGGAAAGCTCAGGGGTAAGAGCCCTGCACTGGCTCTGTGCAGGGCAGAAGCTCAGGGCACAGGAGCAGGGGCGTGAATGCAAGCAAGCAGCTCCTGGTGCAGGCAGGAAGGAGGCAGCAGCTGTGAAGAGAGCACAACCAGTGTTGCCAGGTGTACAATAATTGTCATATATGCATGGTAATTTCCACCCTTGTATGATGTACCAGCAATACTAGTAAAAGTGTTCAAAATGTATGATAATTTGTGAGGCAGCTCATTAGGGCAGCATACGCAAAACCCAAGTCCCCCTCAGGATGTCTTAACTGGCTCTGGGGTTTGCTGTTAACACTTTCTTGCAACTGCTTGCCTCAAAATAAACTCTGAGGACCCAGTTCTCACCCACTCACTGGCAATATACAGTAAATAGGAAACAGGCTTATTTGTATATTTATTTGCATATTTTCAGTGTACAATAGTTTTTCAGCAAAGATGATAATTTTGAGCTTCTAATATGATCGTTTTATATTTAAAACATGGCAATGCTAATCCCAGCAGGGGCTGGAGGCTGCACAATGCCCAGCGTGGGGGCACTGTGCTTTCAGGGCGCAGCTTTGGCACCAGCAGTGACTGGGGTGGGGTGGGGGACATCAAAAGCAGCTGGAGGAGAAGAGGGACTGTAGGGCTGCAGACACCTAAAGACATCCCATCTGGTGCCTCCAAGAGGCAGGCAGAATAAAAGCAATATACTGTAAGGAGAGATGGACTGAGGAGTCTCCCCACACCATTTCTTCCTCTGTGAACATAGCGGGGAGGCTCATTATTCATTCTGCCTCTGTGGTTCTGTAGAAATGAAAATGCTAATTGGTTTTCTTGAAGTTTGATTGAAAATTAATAGGACTTCACTAGAGATTTGTTGAATGGGACCAGAGTTAAAATTACATTTGAGTCCAGTCAGGCTCAAAATCAAGAGCAGGGAATTTGAAGACAGTGGCTCAATGCTTTTTCAAATGCAAGGGATACAGACTTGTCTGTTGGTATCACCGCAAAGATGAGTCCTTGCTTTAAAAAAACAGGGCGGGGGCAGGTTTGGGTGAATGGCAGAGCAGGGCGACTCAGAGCAACACTCCAAGAAGCATATGCCGTTTTCTTTTCTTCCGATGTCTGCGTAATGCAAAGTGATAGACTGGATACTTGTCACTCCCTGAGTGAGGGGCACTTCTTACCCCATTGCCGGGAGTCTCTTTCTATCTGAGAGCACTTAAACTACGTCAAATCAGTCTGTGCTTCCCTGAGCTAGGAATAAATGGTCACTAGCAACCCCATCAGAAACCTACAGTCCTTGGAGCATTTCATAACGGTGAATCAGCCACAGTAAGTGTTCATCAGCTCATCTAAGAGCATCCCTGAGGGGGGCCCTGCGAGGTCTGAACCTCGGGCTGGAACTGGGTGGGGGGCAAGTATACCCTCGCTCCCTCCCAGCAGGGCTGGGTTTCCATGGAGACCGGCCCCAGCAGCGCTGGCAGCACCAGCGGTGCCAGCCTCTTCCTTGTCGGAGGGGCGAAGGGGGACCTGTGATGAGCGGGTGGTGGCAGCGGCACTGCAAGGATTGGCTATTGGGAATTCTGGGGTGGCTATAGCCCGTGCAAGCCCCTCCCTAGCGCTTCCCCTGCTGGCAGGGCTTGGAGCTGCTCTGGGGCTGGGCTGGGCTGGGATCTTGTGGCAGTGACAGCCAGGGCAGAGCTGTGATCTGCAGCCTGCGTGTCCTGGGCAGGGGTGTGCAGGCAGTGGCCCATGGCTCTGCCCTGGCTCCGGGCCATGCTGTCACCACCACAGCATCCCAGCCCAGCCCTGCAGCAGCTCCCCCGTCCTGCCACCCGCCATGCCAGAGCCGTGGAGGCCAGTCTCCACAGAAACCCCGCCCTCCTGCTATCACAGCACAGCTGCTGCTGGGCTCTCCATGGAAACTGGCCCCAGCCACACAGGCAGGGGCTTCTGGGAAATGGAGTCTGGCCACCGGCCAGATCCACTGTTTTGCCCACCCCTTATTTAAGGTCTAGGAAGCTCATATTTGGAGGCTGTACCCCTAACTCCCATGCTCAATAGCTAGTGACGCACCTTTCCTCCCACCATGTGTCCAATCCCTTTCTGAATCCAGCTGAAATGCCCAGTGCCACCACAGCTGGTGGCAATGAGGCCCACACTTTAATTACATGCTATGCCAAAAAGAACTTACTACCTCGGCGTTTCATTTTATGACCCGTACTTTTTGTACTGAGAGAGACCGTAAATACTGCATCCCTATTTACTCTCTCTTCCCCACTTAGTATTTTGTAAGCCTTTATTATATCCCCCTCAAGCATTGCTTTTCTCTGTTGTTTTGTATCGAAACAATGTTCCAGCAGTCTTGAAACTTCTTTAATGCCAACCACTGATGACCTGTTGTAACCAACACTGTTCAAAATGAAATGTCCTTAAAAAACAAACGAAAAACAAACTTTTCCTTGAAACAATTTTAAAAGTTTTTCCAAGTTAAATTGTCAGCCTTTGTCCACAGGGCATGTGTGCGCATGCGTGGCTGTTAAAAACGGTATTTTTTGATGAAATGTCTTACCAAAATACTTCCAACTCGTTCCTCCTGGAGCTCTGGAATCTCACTTATAGCAGGAGTTTCTACTTAAGCTGAAGAGCTAGGTACCTTATTGAAGGAAGAACCACACACACCCCTTCAATCACTGAAAGAGGAAGTAATGCTATGTTAGTATGGTGTACTGTTTGGATGATGCTCCATAGAGATCAGTGCAAGATTGGGGGCCTTGGTTGTCTATCACTGTTTTTGGACCAGGAGATACTAGGCCATTTAAAAGAATCAAGGATGGTGGCTTTTGAAAACAAGTGCCAACAGTTTGCAGGTGGTTTAGGCAGCTATGAAATCTGATTTATAGTGCCTTTTCATCCTTATTTGAATTCACCTTGTGGGAATGCATGGTAATAAAACGTTCTGCAATGTTACAACTGCCACGCTGTTCAAGTTTCAAGCGCTATGTACAGAGAAATGCCATACATTCAGGTGGATTTTTCATTCATTTAGTCACACCACTATGAACCCTTTAACTATAACCTAGTTCAGTTGTGCGTTCTGTTTCTTGTTGTACATAATTATATGTTAAACGAGAAACAAAAGCAGAAACAGATCCTTCCAAGGCTGCCATCCATCTGCTATGGCAATGCAAGTAAAGCTAACAAAGTTTGACATGTATGTTTGAAGTGAAATTAAAGTAACAGTGTGAAGCAAAAATGGAAGCTGTTGATCACAGGATTTGCTTTAGTGCTTGCTGTAATACACACACTTACCATGCGAGATTGAGGAGCTTGCTCACTCACTGGAAGGGACAGGGGATTCACCGCCTTGCTTGAAATGCTTTATTTGAGGGGGGAAGAGGGGAGATATTGAGATGGGAGACCAGCAGATAAACTGGAAACCACATTGACAGGCAGTCTTGAAAAAGCAAGTATACCAAGGTGTGGAAAGAGGCTGGGCCTTGTGTTGAAGCAATGTGCAGGGGCTCAGAAGTAACATCTTCTACTCCTAGGTCTGCCACAGATTTGACATGTGACCTTGGGCAAGTCTCATCATTAATTTCTTTTTCTGGAAGTATGTGCTGATTCAGAAGTCTAAGTACTATCACAAATGAGGTTGGCACTTAGGAAGCTCAAGTGTCAGTGAAAGCCAGAACTTAAAGGCTGTGGGCCTGGTTCACTGCAGAAAAGAAGATGAGATTCTGCAGGTGCCTATGAGCAATCTGAGCTCCAGTTTCCTATACATTAAGTATGGGGAGGCCACAATCAATCTTTTCCTTATTGCCCATCTACAAGGTAAATTCTTCAAGGCAGGGACTGTATCAAACTATGTGTGTACAGCTGCCTAGCACAATAAGATCCTCATTACAGTCTGGGGCTTTAGGGACCACTGTGGTAAATATGATAATTAGCACTAGTTGTCATAGCTGGTTTTGTCCTGACAATCTCAATACAGCCCCTGCTGTCTCCAAGGAGGAAGGTAAGCTGTGCCAGGAGAAATAACCCTTGCCAGGCTTTCCCTCTCCATTGCAGTTCAGTTATGCTACTGGCAGGTTGGAGTCCAAGTCCTTTCCAACCTAGTGCTGCCACTTGAAGCACCTGTGTGCCCACAGGGGACTAAGAGGTGTCCTTATTTCCTAGAGCAGAAAAGCAGCAAGGATTTTGAATTTACCAAATAGCTCGCAGAGAAATGTTAACCCACCTTCTGCCACCTTCCCTTCCGTAGAGTAGTAACTAGCTGCATGAAAAGACCTACTGGTTGGGTGCATCTACATTAATGTGAAGCAATAAACTCTGGAGTTTATTGCTTCGGAGTTTAGTGCTCCCAGACGTGCTGTTTGAACATTTGCCCAGGACTGCAGCATGTTGAGCCAGATTGGAGGAGCCCTGGCTGGGGGGCCCTGGGGTCAGCCTGCAGGCCCAGAGCTGCTCCCCTCGGTTCAACATGCTGTGGACGGGCTGCCTGGGGCATAAGGGTGCTTCCGTGTGGGGTTAGCCGGGAGGCTTCATTGTAAATAAAAGTTAAAAAGGTCCCACATTCAGTATACCATACAAGTGGAACAAGCTGTTTCCCTGCTATTCCTCCTCCTCCCCACACCTCAAATTCCACTAGTACTAACATCATTTGTAAGGAAAGGGAAATTGGAAGGTTAAAAGAAAAGACTCTACTATAGATGCTCCACTCAGGTAAAACTGAATTATAGGTCACTTCAATTAGAGTTAATTACATTTCAGAATATTAATTTGATCTGTAAATCCATTGCTATCAACGTCAACTTCCAGTTGAAAGTCTGTGGGGTTTCAGTCATGATGTTTTCCAGGGCATAGGCTCTGAAGTAGCTGCATGGGATAGAAGACATGAAACAAACTAGAACTCTTGGTTCCAAAATGATTTGCTGGGGTGGAATAGGAGGCCAATATGCAAAATCCAGGTCTGTGAAAATGCAAATACAACGCAGTGAGGAACAGAGGCTATGGGAGACAACAGGTATGAGACAGGTACATGGCAGGGAAAGGAGGAGTGTTGACCTGGTGATAAGAACGTAGCTGGTAAAATGTAGAGAGGTTACCTGGGGTTAACCAGATAGCAAGAAGAGTATAATGTGCCATAAATCCAATGTCTATATGTAGTCCAGGATGTTTTGCATCCACTAAATTTATGAAGTGCAGTTTTACCCTAATTTCCATGCCTGTAATTCTTCTGGGCAAAGAGATGCTCGCAGTGTTAATTACCCTTGTGTTCATTCCCCGTGGTTAAGCATTTAAAAAAAAAAAAGTGTCACTTTAAAAACCCCACTCTGTCAAGTACATGTGGGGAAAACATGTCTTTGCAAGTTTACTGAAAAATGACTGAAGACACTTGCAAGCACTGGCTCCAAACTTCTTTCTGATGAACAGGCAGAAAAGACATTTTTCCTAGACTGCCTGTGAGCAGCAATCAGTGCTGAGCAATAAAAACTCTCATCCGGGACCTGGCAGTGATGCTCTCACCATTGCAAGAAATGAAAAGCTCCCTCCCCCTAGGGACTATCATTTTGGTTCACATTATATGAAAATGGAGACGTAGGGAGGAAAAACAATAGAGAACAACACAAGATCAATGATTAGATGCTTTCACACACAAAATTCTTCCTTTGTTGATGCAAAATTATCCCACATGCCCCTTGCCAGATCAGCTCTTGCTCAGATTTTCTAGCAGTGCTCAGAACCCAAAGACCTGAGCTCTTCCAAAAATTGTTCCCCTTTTCTGATACATAAATGGGAGCTGAGCTCTCTGGAAACCTGCACTGAATGCATGCGTCGGCGGTCCCTCGAGGTTGAGGATGACATCTGTCAGGCTTCATGGGTCCTCAGGTGACTGAGGAGCCGGATTCTAGATGCACATGTTCTTTGACAATGGGGGCATGTTGTTGCACGGGGGAGTGGGATTCGGAGTCCTGAGTTGGCCTCTTCTGCTTCCTCCACCACCACCGTTCCACCTCAGTATCATGTCATTGGGCCTCAAAGTGGCAGACACCTTGGTGGACCAGGTGGTGCCATGCTGAATGGTCAGCAGCTTGCTCCTCCCAGCCATTGGTGTCTATGCCCTGGTGCTTACGAGTTACCTTGACCTTGTCTTTGTACTGTTTCCTTTGGCAGCCCTTTCAGCATTGGCCAATGGAGAGCTGGGAGCAGAGAATCTGGTGAGAGAGGTGGTTCTTGGACATCCAGACTCAGTGGCCTATTCATTGGAGTTGATTTCTCAAGAACAAGGCTTTGATGCTGGTTGATGCAGCTTCATGGAGGACGCTCATGCTGGTCTGGCGGTCCTCCTATTTGATCCCCAGGATTCAATGCAGGCACCACCGCTCAAAGCTCTCGAGGGCCTTAATGAGGTATGGGTAGATGGTCCAGGTTTCACTGCAGTAGTGGAGGGTGGTCAGCACAACAGCCTTATAAACCAGGACCTTCATCGACTTCCCAAGGTCTCTATTTTTGAAGACACATTGTCACAGCTTGAAGGCAGCACCACTGGAGCAGCTGACCCGGTGCTGGACTTCTTTATTGATGGTAGCCCATTGAGGGACGTGGCTGCCGAGATATGGACGGTGCTCCACATACTGCGGAGCCTCCCCGTCTATATAGATAGTGCGAGGGATGTTCAGTTCTCCAGCAGGCCTAGGAAGGGTTGTTGGAGAAGCTTCATCTTGGCAGCGTTCAGGTACAGGCTAAGTGTCTTGTACAAAGTGTTGAAGAGCTCTAGGTTTGTTTGCAAATCCTGTGCAGAGTGAGCTATCATGCAGCAATCGGAAGCAAACTTAAGGTCATGGGTGTCCTTGGTGGTGAGTTTCATTTATGTCCAGAAGTGCCCAAGATGAAAAAGCTTCCCATCCAGTCGATACTGGATACGGACGCCAGATGGTAGATCATCTTGGATGAGGTGGATGATGATGGTCAGGTACATGGCAAACAAGGTGGAGACAATCACACAACTTCGTTTGACCCCGGTCTGGATGTGGAAGGTATCAGGTTCAGATCTGAGTCAGTGGAAGATCTGAGTGGACTG
Source organism: Alligator mississippiensis (assembly GCF_030867095.1). Taxonomy (NCBI): domain Eukaryota; kingdom Metazoa; phylum Chordata; order Crocodylia; family Alligatoridae; genus Alligator; species Alligator mississippiensis. The sequence continues at coordinate 75,545,006 of NC_081834.1, forward strand.
AATGCATGGATCCCTACCTCATCATTCATTCATTCTCCTTCCTTTTATTACTACTAGCAATCATAGAAACAGATGTCCCTTAAGCCTGAAAAACATGAATTTTTAAGAGTTAAGGACAGCGTTGCATTTGTAAGGAACAGTTTTTAACTTGAAAGATTAGAGGACGTTTCAGGTGGCTGCCCAGATGGAAATTAAAACTCCCCTCATGACTTCGCAAGCGCTTCCTGTCTAGAACTGCTTCTCAATAAAACACACCTAAGACACCTAAGCTCTTGCTCAGCACATAATCATCTCTCTGACTATCGTCAGCCAGGTACTGGTTTCTAACTCATTACTGTGAAGTGTAATAATCAGGTGGGCTGCAACACAGGCAGTCAAGCTCTTACCAGACGGAGAATCAGTGATCAAAAGCTGGAGATAGAAACCAGGAGGCCTGAGGTGGGCAGAAAAGAAGTCTGAGGACTTCCGTTTAAGGCGGCAGGCCTGGATGAGCCCCATCTGAGGGTACTGAAGGCACTGGCTGATGTCATTGCACGGCCACTGGCGGGAATATTTGAACGCTCATAGTGCACAGGCCAAGTCCCGAAGGACTGGAAGAGGGCCAATGTGGTCCCCAATTTATAGAAGGGGAGGAAGGAGGACCCAGGCAACTATAGGTCAGTCAGTCTCACCTCCATCCTTGGCAAAGTCTTTGAAAAAATCATCAAGGCTCACATTTGAGAGAGCCCGGCAGGAAAAATTATGCTGAGGGCAAACCAGCATGGGTTCGTAGCAGGTAGATCATGGCTGACTAATCTAGTCTCTTTTTATGACCAGGTTACAAAAAGCCTGGACGCAGGAGTAGGGGTAGACATCGTATACTTTGACTTCAGGAAGGCCTTCGATACGGTATCCCACCCCATGCTGGTGAACAAGTTAAGAGGCTGTGACTTGGATGACTACACAGTCCAGTGGGTGGTGAATTGGCTAGAGGGTCGCACCCAGAGAGTCATAGTGGATGGGTCGGTATCGACCTGGAAGGGTGTGGGCAGTGGGGTCCCGCAGGGCTCGGTCCTTGGACCGATACTCTTTAATGTCTTCATCAGCGAGTTGGATGAGGGAGTGAAGAGTACTCTGGCCAAGTTTGTGGATGAGACAAAACTGTGGGGAGAAGTGGACACGCCGGAGGGCAGGGAACAACTACAAGCAGACCTGGACAGGTTGGGCAAATGGGCAGAAAACAACAGGATGCAATTCAACAAGGAGAAATGCAAAGTACTGCACCTAGGGAGGAAAAATGTCCAGCATACCTACTGCCTAGGAAATGACCTGCTGGGTAGCATGGAAGTGAAAAGGGATTCCTAGTGGACTCCAAGATGAACATGAGTCGGCAGCGTGACGAAGCCATCAGAAAAGCTAATGGCACTTTATTGTGCATCAGCAGATGCATGACGAATAGGTCCAGGGAGGTGATACTTCCCCTCTATAGGGCGCTGGTCAGACCGCAGTTGGAGTACTGCGTGCAATTCTGGGCACCGCACTTCAAGAGGGATGCGGATAACCTGGAGAGGATCCAGAGAAGGGCCATTCGTATGGTTAAGGGCCTGCAGACCAAGCCCTACGAGGAGAGACTAGAGAACCTGGACCTTTTCAGCCTCCGCAAGAGAAGGTTGAGAGGCGACCTTGTGGCTGCCTATAAGTTCATCACGGGAGCACAGAAGGGAATTGGTGAGGTTTTATTCACCAAGGCGCCCCCGGGGGTTACAAGAAATAATGGCCACAAGCTAGCAGAGAGCAGATTTAGACTGGACATTAGGAAGAACTTCTTCACAGTTAGAGTGGCCAGGGTCTGGAACGGGCTCCCAAGGGAGGTGGTGCTGTCCCCTACCCTGGGGGTCTTCAAGAGGAGGTTAGATGAGTATCTAGCTGGGGTCATCTACACCCAGCACGCTTTCCTGCCTATGCAGGGGGTCGGACTCGATGATCTATTGAGGTCCCTTCCGACCCTAACATCTATGAACCTATGAAGACCCCCAAGGTAGAGGAGAGCACCACCTCCCTTGGGATCCCAGTCCAGAGCATGTAGAGATGCACCCCCAGTTTGGCAATAGCTGGGGATTAAGAGAGTTCATGCGGGAAGTAGGACCTTAGTTCAAGCCTCTCCTCTACCATATGCTATAGCAGGGGTTGGCAACCCCAGGCACGCGTACCAGAGCATGGCACATGAGGCGTTTTTGCTCCACACACCACATCCAGCCTAGGCTCTGGGCAGCTGCTGTCAGCCACAGCACCTAGGCGGTGCACAGAAGGCAGTGGGGAGGCTGCAAGTCCTGCTGCAAGCAGCCGGGGCTCCATGGCAGGCAGAAGCTGCACAGAGCCTGGGCTGGATGTGGCAGGCAGCACTGAGCCCAGGCTGGATCTGGTGCCCTGGCCCGACTCTGTGCCTAGTGGTGGCTGCGTACATGTCTTGTGGGGCATGGTGGGAAAGGAGCCTGGGGCAGTGCAACCCCAGCTCCTCCCCTGCTGTGTGGGTACAGCTGTTGCCACCACAGAGTCCAGACTGCTTGCAGGGCAGTGAGCAAGCTGCAAACAACTGCGTCAGGGTCTGAAGCCCTGGCCTGGCTCCATGGCTGGTGGTAGCTGCACGTGAGCCTTGGGGTGCATGGTCGAGGAAGGGGCTAGGGGCAGCGCAGCCCTGGTTGCTTCCCCGCTGTGCTCCCCAAGTTGTGCATGCAGCTGCTACTGGCAACAAGTTGGGCCAAGCCAGTGCAGCCACGTGCAGGCTCATTGCTGCCTGCTGTGAGCAGCCCAGGCTCCATGGCGGGCAGCAGGGGCCAGGCCAGAGCCTGGGCTGTTTCTAGCAGACAGCCACAAGGCTGCAAGTGGCTGCACCGTGTACCTTAGCCCCAGCCCAGCTCGTTGCTGGCAGTGGCTTCGCACATGCCTCAGGGAGCACAGCAGGGAAGGGGCAAGGGCTGCGCTGCCACAACAGGGATCAGGCCCCTCATCGCTCCCCGGCCATCGGCCTCTGGCACACCAACATCTTTCAAGTCCAGGTTGCAGGGTTCTTTACCCCTCTGCCCAAAAACATTGCCGACCCCTGAGATACAGGCTTTCAAGCTAGAGGCATCTCCACCCTTTCTGAGCTGCCAGGTACAAAAAGACTGCAACTGAGCCACAAAGAGAGCAAAGGAAGAGAGCAGGATTATGCAGCCTGGCTTGATAGGAAGGGGCAGGAAGTCCTGTTTACGGGCCCCAGGTCCCAGGAGTGTTTCTGCATTTTATCTTTTTGAAGAAAAATGCAGACACTGTGCTGGGAGCAGGGACTAAACCCAGGACTCCCCTCTCCCAGCTGCCTGCTTAATCACTCTGCTAGAAGCCTGTGCCCTCTTGCGGTTACTTTCTGGCTTATTGCATCTTGAATGCTTTTCTGCACAGCCGCAAGACATGAAAAGGACCCCATGGAAGTCTCCCCTATCCCAGCTTGGCATCCTATCAATTAAAGCAGACTTCCAGCTCCTGCCACTTAGTTGGAGATGCATTACATAACAGTGTGGCTCAGTCAACATGACAGATCAGTACTGCAAGCAACAGCCGAATTAACAAAACTTTAACAACAAATGCAGTTTCTACTTTCCTCAGGGCCATGATTAACAACAACAAAAAATGTGGCATGGGGAGGGGTTGCAAAAAGCAGCTCTCAGCTTTTGTCAATCTGTTTAAAAAGTACGTTTGGGTTCGTTGTCTGCCAACCCCATGCTGAGACTGGAATAGAGCATTTGTCCTGATGGAAGTATCAGCAGGTTTACTGGTAATTAAATAGTTATGGATCCATCCACTTAGTATGCTAGTAAAGAGCAAATGAATTCAGTTCAGATGAGAAAACAGGAACGAGTCCTGAGTCACTTTGCTTGGAGATGTGCTGCAAAATATTATTGCTATTTTACTCTGAAACAAAAAAATATCATTGATCGTAACCAGAGTCTGAAGCACTTGCATAGTGCTTTCCTGATAGACTGCAGTAAACTAATTTGGTAGCCTGTCAAGAAAATACTACTAACAGAAATAGCATTTCTAACCTGAAGTCGGTTTTAACAAAATGGTGAGAGACTTAATCTTGAGAGGGGCTTCTTCCTTCCACTGATCACCTTTTTCCAGGGGCAGGGCAGCCAGCCGGCCTGTGGTCACAGAACTACACTGGGATGCTGAAGAGCAGATGTCCCTGCCATCCAGGTCTCGGGAGCCACTTCTGAGCACCGCGCAAGGAGGGTTGTGTTATACAGCAGCACAAGGTGCAAAAGGAACAAGACACATTACTTTGATACAAATGGAAGGTTTTTCCTTCTATTTATTTTACCTCTCCAGCCTGATGCTATTAACAGAGGAAGGAACAGATGCAAAAACTGTTTGGATTTGACAGGCCCTTCATTGCAGCTGAAATTTGTTCCAATCTCTACCAACAGCAGGGGTGCAAACACAAGGGTGGGGGGAATGCAAAAGATCTTTATAAGCCAAAGGTTTTTTGTGTTTTTTTAAGTATCTACTGGTTTGGGGATACCCAGTCTGAGAAACCTGTGAGAGGCCTGGTTTTCCAGAGCGGGAAAAGTACTCAACATATTCTGAAAAGCAAGGTCTGAACCCTCTTCCAGCACTGATAGAAAGGACTATTTAAGATGTCCTGTGATCTGGCAGCTTTGCATGTGGACGTCAAGTCAGGCACCACTACACAGGACAGCCGGCCTGAATGTAAACTCCGAATTTCTGTCTCTCTTCAGCAACCAGCCTTGTTTCACAAGAATGAACACATGCCTCTCCCTCTAGTGAAAGCCAAGTCTAACGCCCTAGTCCTCCTCCATCTCCTCCTGGTGTGATATAAGCCAGAATTAAGTACCCACTACAGGCTGGTTTGAATCAAAGTGACTCACCCTATTTTTAAAAACTGTAATCAGTCTAAAGTTTGAAGTGAAACGTCATCATTCTTCTTAAAAAGAGGCAAACGCTCGTGCTTGACCATTTCAGTTTTTTCTAGTTAAAATGATACTCATACAAAACTTGACAAGGCTTTCTCCCTGAAGAAACACTGTGGTTTTAACATACGATCAGTTCTTAATGAAAATCTTTATGCCGAAGAAATCCTAACTTTCACTTTCTAACAAGCAGCGGTTCTCGACCTTTTGCACCTTACATCCCATCAACCATTTTGTCAAAAACCCTGGTCCCACCATGATACAAACAAAACTCTACTTTCTCCAAGAAGTGTATTCTTTATATGCATCTGCATTTTAGTATTATATTAATCATTAATGGACTTTTTTACAGACATTAAAAATTGCAATAATTTTGTTGAGAATAAGTTTTATCGCTATAATTGTAACGTCCACCTACCTGACCTTTGCATCCCACTGGTTGAGAAACAGCATTATAAAGCCACATTCATTACCGCATCGCTGAGGTTACTGGGATTGAAATGGCTAGTTGCCCCAAGCTGTAGGGTTTCCACTTGGATCCATCCCCTCCTGCCCCCCAAGTGAGAGGACATGTAGCTGAGGCTCACTGGTTAAAGGTCATTACGCTTAAGTTTGAACCTGGATATGTGGATGGCCCGAGTATGGGGTAGGATATTTAAATCTGCACGTTAGGTCCTAGCCCATCCACACATTAAGGCAAAGGTTAAATCCACCCATTTCACTTTCTTGCTTCAGCCAGTCCACAACATAAGAATAAAACTGGCCCATCAAGTTCAGTCCCCTGTATCCACAGGCAACCAGTTCATAAGTCCCCTCCCCCGCAAAGCAAGCCCACTCAGAAGGACAAAGTGAGGTATGATTTGAGCTTCTTATCCAGCAGCCAAATCCCACTCTTGCCCCGCCAGACTCCACCCGTTCAAAGGTTAATTCACCACTAAAAACAGGAGCTCGCAATTATTCACTTCCATTTAACCAGGACTACAGTGATGCATAGTCCAAACTGGGATTCATGACGAGTCTGTGTGGGCAAGACCTCAGCTAGCGTAAGTTGGATTTGTTCGACTGAAATCAAAATTGCTCCAGTTTACACCAGCTCAGGATCTGATTCCTTTTACCTCTTCAGGTCCTTACTAAGAAAAATGCCAGCCATTTCCTGGCTGCCACCCCCACAGCAGCACATAAAACAGTCTGAAAGCATCTCTTAAAGTGCTTGTTTACATGGTGCTTTTTGATCTGAGAAAAGCAGTCTTGGGTACAGCTACTTGTCTCACTGGTTGCAGACAATTTATAAAAGCGCTATCGTGAAGGTATGAGCTTTATCTAATCCGCAGAAATCCACAGCACCGTGGAGGCAGTGGAGTCCAAATGTCGAAAAATGATATTTAGCAAAGCCAATGCAGGAAAATGATATTTAGCAAAGTCCAAATGCAGGAAAATGATATTCAGGCAAAGCCAATGTGGGAAACTGTCTTCTGTTGTTGCTGCTATTTTCATTCTGCTTCACAATGAAGAAAACGGTTGAAACATCAGTGTTTTGCAAAAGGGTCAATCTGGTTCCTGCTCCGCTCTTGTTCCCCAATGCGGCAGATCTAATGTGTGGATAGCGAGCAGGATGTGGCAAGGCAATAAGAGAAGGTGCATTCAAGGGAAGGAAACATGAGGATCGCAGGCGTACAAATGCGTTGATCTTGCAAACCAGCGCCATAGAAGTGCAATTGAGACAAGTTTGGACGGGGTTCTGGACAGAGACTGTAATTCATTCTGCTAACCATCAGCACGTGACGTCTAACCACAGCCAACATGTGGAGGGGAAGAGAAAGGGACAACAAGACTACAAACTGATTCAGTAATCCAGTTTACTTCTTCATACAAATCTTTCCTTGCTCTGACCTTTTGGCATCACTATAACATTGAGATGGATGCCAGATTGTATTAAAAGGGTCACAAGACCCTGGTGTAAATTTAGAGAATCCCTTTTTTTATTAACGAGCCACTTTCATATAGCTAAGGTCAAGATGCAACCTATCATATGAAATTCCTATCTCCTTTCTCTATTATAGCCAATAGTAGTAAGGTAAAAAAAAATACCTGGGGACTCATAAACCAAAGAGAATCAAAGGGGGCTCAACTGTACTTTCAGACACCCTTTCACAGCTCCCAGACGCTGACTACTGACTTGACTGCTTTCCTGAAAATGAGCAAAGATGCACATTTTGTTTGGTAGCGTGCCACGTAAAGCATATTTAGACTAAAGCTGGGTTGACCACTGATGTGTTTTCCTGGTCTGCTAGCAGGTCAAAAAAAAAAAAAAAAAGAAAGAAACAAAGGCCGAACACAAAACAAAAACTGTATGGTTGGGGAATGACCCAGAATAAGTTTTTAAGGTTTTTTGACCAAAAAAAAAAAAAATATTTGAAAGAATATCAGTTTGGGGGTCTCGGAAACATTGTGTTCAACCAGAATTTGAAATCAATTTCAGACCAAAATGTCATTTTGAATAAAACATGCCAAAAGGCTTCATTCTAATAACATCATAATTAAACATTTCAGTTTTTCAGATTGGTTTTAAGGGAATAAATGATGATTTGCAAAATGTTTTACTTGATCCATTTTTCATTGAAAAAAACTTAACTCCACCCAAGAAAAACAAATGGCTGCTGCAGAACGTTACTGCACATTTCTGTTAAGTTTGCAAGGGAGGATTGGGGCAAAGGGTCTTTGCTACTTGAATGCTGCATTTGATTCAGCTCACCTTCCGCCAGCACTATCATAATTTTCTTGTAGGTCCCACTTAAACAAGACAGAGCTGATAACGGGGCAGTTTCCATTCTTGCACTAATGTAAACCCACAGTAGTTGTATCTGTTTTGTTGGATTGACTGTGGCTTGAGTGAGAGCCAACGCTGATCCAATGACTAACTGTGATAGAGCTCTTTCTTCTGAAAAGCTCAGTGTTTTACAAACCGATTTATCAACTGCATACACTGCATGACAAGTAGATCAAATTTTGTGTCTACAGCTACACACAGAAAGAAAACAGGTAGCCCAGCCCTGAAACATAGGCACCTCTGGGGTGACTTATGATGACTGCTAGGTAATGTATAGCATTGCTGTATGCATGTAGTTTAAAACTGAAACAGAAAAAAAAAAAACCCCAGAATCGACCACTATCCAGTTAAAACTGTAGAAGCAATGTTAAGGTAGAACATCTTCAAATGTGATTTTCGGTGCCCTGTGGACTTAGGACAAAAGTGGCACGTGGATACTTTGCATCTTTGGTGTTGTAACAGGTTTGTGCGTAAGGGTTTAGGGCTGCAGCATGGTGAAAGTCAAACACCTTCAACTCCCCTGGCAAATGGCTTGAAGGCGTGAAGGTCCCACCCAAATGAAATCGCTAGCTGGTCTGTTTATTATTGCGCTGACTTCTCTGAATGTGGAAAGGCACCGGATAAGTCATAAATACAAAGGACAAAGTCAGTGATAAAACCCCTGGTTCTTTCTCACTCAGCAATACCAGATCTTCAGTTCAAGCCATACCCTTCACCCTCTTGCACTTACTGGGAGAGGACCGTGCAAGACACTTATGTGGAACAATCCAGGACCTTGCTTATCCCAGAGCGGTGCAGGATCTGTGCGAAGCAGAGGGGCTTTATAAATTCAAGGTCATCCTGCTGGATATTTCTTGGCCTTCAGACTTATAAAGTCTTTTACCCCTTGGTGAAAGGGGTGCTAAGCAATGACCCTGGCATTCAGGCTGTTAGGGCTGTTTTCTCGGGGCTACTAGCTCTGCAGATGCTGCTGCGATGTTGGGGCTGGGCACTGTGGTGCAAACACTTCTTTTGAAGACCCAGTTGTTAGCTCAGCCACGACAACCTTGCAACATGACGGCCTCATGAAAAATTCTACAGGTCTGGCTTGAGCTTGCTTTGCAGAACCCATCAGCACGAAATAAAACCCCAACTAAGGTGCGACTGCCTGCACAAACAAATGGACCACACAGACACTAAATATCAAATGAATGCTTGGCAGCTGGGTCCAAATGCAGCGCTCCAAAGCACAACAATTCAATGGTCAAGGTGCGCCTGTGCTATCTCAGAACAGCCTCACAAGAGTGTTGCACTTAAAAACCAAATTTCTAACCTAGTGCTTTATGAATTGACCTAATGCTCAGTTCATGAATAGCAGAAAGGCTTCCTTTGATAACTACCAACAAGTTACAAAACTAAATGACAGCAAAGGCTCTTTCCCAATATAAAATAAGCTATTAGTACTTAGTATTATCTCAGATGCACCGAGATCTTTACCCAGTGCAGGCAGGAAGCAGTTCTTGTCCAGCCTCAAAGTGTGGGTCCTTCACTTGTTGGCTGGGTGGCAGGATGGTTTCTGGTCTGGACTGTGCACAACTTGCTGACAAATCTGCTTAGTTCTTCTACTGTTTCTTCAAAGCATTTCCCTTGATGGTGGGCCAATTACAGTGCAAACAAAACAGGGAGGAAAAGGTCGACCATCATAGCGTAACTGCTCATTGCCTGGCTCCTGTTCTTGATGGTCTAGGTGTAAAGACTGTGCATTTTTGCAGTTATAGGTCAATCACAGATGATGGGCCTTGAGGCTATTTCGAGGTGTCACCAAACTTGTTTGGGGGTATTTGTGTATCAATGGGGGGGCATTTGCAGTAGCTCCTGACTTTACACATACACTGAATGGCTCAGACATTTTTAACACCTTAGGGTGACATTGGATGCCTGTTGGGAGAAATGTGAAGGTGTCACATGCAGAACATCCTTCCTGCATTCAGTGCTCCTTTTACAGGTTGCTTTTGAGATGGATATTTAGTCTTTTGTTTTATTTAGCTGCTAGGTCAATGGAAATGCATGTGCAGTTTCCTTGCCTTCACTGGCTCAGCCTCCCTTTAAAGGGCTTTCTTAGGTGCACGTGTGATGATGAGCGCATCAGGACTCTGCCAACAATTTTAACCACTTTTATTATTGTATGGCATGGGTCTGGTATCGGGTACAACAAGCACCCCACTGTCTCAACGCCTAATGGGTTGCCAGCCATTAGCGGCGTTTGATTTTCTTGTGGCAGTCTTGTGACCACCATCCAGCAGCCTGGAGGAAGGGGGAATTCAAACTGTGGAGACCCCAAGGTCCGTAGGAAAAGGGCCAGCGAATCTAGCAGGAATGACTAAACGTTACCTCTGATATGGTACAGATCAGGTGGCTCGTGCGAGCCTACAGCCAATTGATTATGGCCAACCATAAAAGAACAACTGTATCGTGAAAAATGTTAAGGTTTTGAACCTGTTTTTTTTTTAAATAAAAGGAGACATTTTTGAGGGGAGGGACGTGAGCAAGAGATGCAGGCCTTGCCTACCCAATAATAGACGTGACAAAAAAAAAAATGCCTGGTAAAGACAGAGAAGTGTGCACTGAGACAGCATCTGGAGAAAGGGGGAAGGACAGAAATTAGATGCAACGGGCTAGATTCACTCCGGGGCCGCACAGCCTTGGACTGGCACAGAAACGGAGAGGATCGCAGGGCTGAAAGAGCAGAGGTGTGGTCAGCACCAGACATCTAATACCTGCCACTTCTGCTAGTAATGGGGGTAACGGCTGCCTTCTCTAGTGACCAATCCTCTCTTCTTATTTAAAGCTCATTATGGAGATCTCCCAGCACATGTCTCCCTGCAACCCACACATCTGTTAGTCTTGTCCCTCTGCTCAACACTTGGCTGAATGGGAGCTGGTGCTGCGTCATTAAAAGAAAGGCACAGCTGTGCTCCCTCACATGCTGAGCCACGGGACACTTGCACGCGCATCTCTCACGTACATCAGGGTGAGAAGTGACAGCTCACACATATATGGTGTCTTCTGCCAAAACGATCTCAACTAAAGGGCCACGTCAAAAAATACTTAAGACAAGATCCCCAGTGCTCAGAGATGCGGGCCAAGGCCCATGTGCTCCACTCACAGCAGAAGACTAAAAGCTTGAGAGTGGCAAAAAAAAGCCACTTCCATTGTTGCCACTTGGCACCATCGCCTCAGCCCAGTGCTTGCAACCTGGCAGAGCTGGGGGGCTGTGGCTTGGGAGCAAAGGGCAGGGGCAGAGCACAGGCGTATCACTGCCCCGCTGAAATCATATACCCCTGACTGCGCTAAAGGTGTCCTCTTTTTTTAATGGCTTCGGTGCTTGCAACCTGGCCTCAGGCAGAACTGCTAACGACGGTGGAAAACAGATCAGAGGAACAGCCCCCAATACTCTCCTCTCAAGACAGTACAAAAAGGAATGCAAAGTTATCGCAGCACTGAACAGTTTCAGTTCCACCACAGCAGCTGTACCCGAGATGAAAGCCCTCTTCAACCTGGGGGCGAAGGCCATTCCTCCTCTGCCTCCTCCAGTCCCCGCCAAGAGACAGGTAGGCTCCAAGAGTTACGTGCAGCATGTGAATTCAAGTATATCAATCACTCCCGTGAACTGAAGAACCGAGAGAAGAACCCAGTGCTCTTTCAGCATTGAACCAGGGGTCTCAGTTCAATTGCAATGCTGCCTCGGTGCCCCACCATGCTAAATGCTCCAAAAATAGAGAACAAACACCTGGCCAGCCCCAAAGTGCTTAGAATCGACAATCTGTCACCACTCGATGTAATCCTGTTGCGAAGCGATAGCCGGTGTTTTCCTGTGCATGTCTGCGAGTGAGCCATTACAAGCAGCATTCACATACTCGTGAATGTCAGGCAAATAGATGACAGTGCTCCTTCTTTTTTTTCCATGTATTCTGCAGTTATGACACATTTCCAGTCGACAGCCCTGATGACTGAATCTCTCTGCTTGTTCACGGAGGACATGGATTGCATGGCAGCAGCACAGGACTCCCCATCCGTGTGCCTCACATTACAGCTACAGCAGTGGCTCCCAAACATTTCCATGGACTCCTTCCAGCCCTCAAAATTTCTCATAATTACTAGGCTCCCTTCTCATCAAACTTTTAACAGCAAGTAGTACAAGGGCCTGGTGCAATCCAGACCAGTTACTATTAGCTTTGCAGATCAACGATAGCACGACCCTGACCACAGTTTGAGGACCCCATGTTTTGAAGGTCAGCATAAGTTCAGCCTCAGATGTACTACTCCATCTTTGGGGCCCTACTGTGCTTGGAGTCTTATTTGTGGGCACATGCAGCCTATGTCTTCATTTCTTAAATGTTAGGGTGCCCATCTGGAGACATTTAGGGTATGTTGTTTGAAGGAGGCATTTAGCACTCAGCTGGCAGCATGAATGAGCAGCCCCCTCTGGAAATCGTGCCACAGGAGCATTTAATGTTCAGACATGTTTTAAAATTCGGGCCAGGTCATACCGGGATAGTCAGACTACAAAGGACTTCCCATGGAGGTGAATACATCCCCCCACTCAATGAGAATTATGTTTCCAAGTGCAAGTCAGAGCCTATCCATGCTGACACTGTATTGCTGTCTGGGAGAGGATTCCCTCTTTGCAGGTTATCGCACGAGTGAAGTGGAGGCTGCTTGAGACTGCCACATCACTGCCGCTTTTCTCTGACATGTTAATGCTCCCAGACTCTTGCTTCGTGTGAGGCTTCAGCAAGACTCCGGATTAGAGGGAACAAAAGCTTCCGCTCTGGAAGTGACAAGGAACCTGGGTCGACACGATGGGCATTACAGCCCCAAGCACTGATCCTTAGCATGGAGAAACACGGGTAACTCTGGTGCAGACACTGACAAGATACTTATCTGAGATGCAGGAGGGATAGGGGAAGATTGCAAAACTGTCATGGGATACAAGGACAAGAGGAGAATGGTTAAAAACAATGAAACCAGGCCATTGCAACATTCAAAAGCAGACCTAACTGGAAGTACCACACTCCACTAAACCTGGTCCTCGCTGCATAGGTGCCGACTTCGATTTTTGCTAGGGGTGGAGGGGACGGGGGACAAGATGATGGGCAGGTGGAAAATTTTTACACGTTTCTGGTGACCGCGCTCTTCCCAAGGGGCCAGAGCCTTTGGGTCCCCATAGACTCGGCTTCTCTGTCTCACTGTCCCCCTTGCTAGTGATAGGAGAATCTGTCCTGAAAGCAGGAAGGTGGTAGATAAAAAAACCCATTTGTAAAAGGAAGTTACGCTTAATCCATCTGCTGCTTCTCCTGTCCACGTTTTACATGACAAGCACAGGAGAGGAGGGAAAAAACCCTTTCTCATTTCTGGCACCGTCCAAGGGTGAAACCATCCACACTGTCAGCTAGGCCATGGCTTTCTTTTTAACGTCTTCTTGCCTTACAAGCACCAATGTGAAGGTCACGGGGATATGGTCAAGTCAACAAGTTATTCCCTGCCTTAGCCCTTCACTGCAGGACTTGGCAGCATCCATAGGAACAACTGGGAAAAGTTAGTAAGTGCCAACATTTGGTAAATGAGAAGCTCCCTCAAGAGTTGAGATGTTCATCTACATCACTCTAACATCCATGGTTTAAAAACAAACTCACAATTCCCATCAGGACAGATTTGGTTGTGAGACTCCTGTAAGAAGAGGGACAGAAGGACAGTGAATTGGACCTTACTTATGAGGAGTCTGGATTACCCTGTTATACGTGCAGCAAAACAGCTATGCGTGGTGCTCACACAGCCAAACGCTAGCTGATTGGAAGCCATGCCTGTAGGAAGAAGGACAAATCTCCAAATGACTTCAGAGCTAGCTGGAGTGAGCCTGAAGAATGACTGACTTTGTACCACCCACAGGCAATGACGGCATCAAGCAAAGACGTGGGGAAATGCCACGATAATTGGAACTGGATGCTTGGAATGACCCTATTTCCAATTTTAAAAAAGAGTACGCCTGTCGGGGGGTAGGGGGTATATGATGGAGGGGGGAAGCAGTGATATGCCCGTGCTCTGCTCCTGCCCTTCACTCCCAAGCCACAGCCCCCCCAGCCCTGCCAGTACCCTTCATTCCTGCCCCACAGATCCCTGCCCCCCAGACTTGCTGCCCACGCAGCTCTCTGCCGCCTCTGAAGAACCCCCCTGTCCTCTTCCCCCACCTCCCCTGCCCCGCAGCCCCAGCACCGATTCACACACACACACACACACACACACACACACACACGCTTACTTCCTGCAGTTGCCAGTGTGTGCACAGAGGCATGTGATGCTTTTGCCTTCAATTGCCTTCCCCTGCTCTCCCCAGCCGCAAGCAGCTCCTTCCTGCCACAAGCTGGGAAGTGCCAGGGAAGTGAAGGCACAGCAAAATCCTGGACATTTGCAGAGATGTTGAAAAACCACCTGGATGGAGATGGGAGGGCCCAAAAAGAGGACGTGTCCAGGAAACCCAGATGTATGGTATAACCCTACTGGAAGATCAAGGTTAAAAGGGTGGGGAAACTGCCAGGGACCATGGAGCTTGATTCACCGCTGGTAAAGTCCTGTTGTACTCTCGTGCGAGCCAATTAGAATAACTGATAATAGTAAGTTTGTTGGAAATCTTGAACCCAGGACCTGAACCACAGACAGAGAAGGCAACCCCTCACACTGTGTCAGCTGAACTGTGCTCACATCCGTTATAGACAGTGGAGCAACAAGGATATCAAACCACTTTTCCTTTGCAAGGGATACTAGACACAAGTTCTTTTTCAGCACAGACTTTTTGCTTCAGCTGCCAAAATCCCAGGGGCTCCTTGCTACAGATTGACCTATGGATGCCTTGGCCATATGCTCTTTCTCCTGGCTATGCCTTACATCCGTTGCCTTACACACACCCACATACACACACACACATATACACATGTACACACACGTTTTATGTGCAAAAAGCTTCTAACTCCTACTGGGAAAACATCAGTAGTGCTTAGGATCTGAAAGTGCCAAGGTAATTCTGCAAAGTCTATCCTAGGGGTGCAAGGTTATTTGTATATATATCATGACAGCTTGCGACTACCACGGCAAAGACGCTGTGGATTTTACTCACCTTGCTCACAAAGATCTAACTCTGTTACTACAACGGGGTCCCTATCTAGCTGAGACTTCACCATTAGATATTGTGTTAGTAGGAAACACAAAACCAATCGTAATAGCTAGTATTGACAGCTGCCAATCTGTGAACAACCCATAAGGGAGAATGTGTTTGTCCTTCTTATTTATGGACCTATTCAGCATACAGAATTCCTCCAGCTCTAGTCAAAGCCATGAGGGTGCCCTTTATTATTTGTTTGATGGGAGGAATCCCTTATTATTTACTGAGTGCTGGAAAAGCCTGGTAGATCTGGGTTTCATGAATGCCAAGTGTTGGTCTAATGTCTCCCATTGAAGCCAATGATAAAATTCTCCCCGGTTTTGATGGGAGCTGAATGCCATGATACTTTCGAAAGAGTAGGGACAGACATCATGTATGAAGTACTCTGAAGTGCAACTGCAGCTGGTTTGAAATGGCTGCTTGACTTCTGTACCGTCCTCTGAAAAAGACCAAGCAGAGTTGTGCATGCAATTCAGACAGTGCTGCCAGAATCCCTTCCTTGCAGGCCCCACCGTCTCTTCCGGTTTATCGTCTCGAAATGTTCATCTTGAACATATCATCTGGAAATGGTCTGCTCTGCCCGATGCCTCCAAACTGCCTCTTTCTTCATTCTGCAGCTAAAGATGGCCCAAGATAAAGCATGTTAGCAAGGAAATCTGAAGCTGTATCAGAAGCTCCAGAACAATATCAGCAACGCCAAAGAGAAAACTGTGGTTCTTTTACATTCCTGATACCTCTTACGCCCTGGGATCGTTTTCAGGAAGCTCTCATTAAAATACCTGCTTGCTTCAGGATGAAATTAATTCTTAGATGCTGTCACTCTTGCTGTCATCCCTAATCTATACTTTAGAGAAAAACAACTAAGCAAAGCACCGATAGCACCCTATTAGTCTAGCAGCAGGTGGCAGCTCCGAAAGCGTAGAAAACGAAAGGTCAAAAATGCTCTCTTCACAGAGGCAGACACAAGTCTGACTTTGGTACCATGGGATATTTTTAGAACGGATGGGCCTATGTAACACCAGGCTGCTTTGGATTTTATACACCTTCCTACCCATGAACCTCCACAACTCCAATATCTCACAGGTGTTGAGACAAGCTTTTGACTTGGCATATTAGAAAGACAGTCAGCTATTACAAACATGACTATTTTGCACCAGTTTACTGTAAAAGCAAGAGCCAGCTTGAATGAAATGTTGGGCTTGGGGGTAGGATTAGAGCAGGGGCGGGCAATTATTTCCGGCAGAGGGCCATTTACTGAGTTTTGGCAAGCCATTGAGTGCCACATGACAAGCAGCCAGGGGCAGAGAAATATTAATTTTCTAAATTTTTAGGGGCCCCATGGGCTAGAGAGAATGGCCTGGCAGGTTGCGACTGACCCGCAAGCTGCGTCCGGCCCCCCGGGCTGCATTTCGCCCACCCCTGGATTAGAGGCTGGTTGTGCTTGAAATCGGTCTCCACGTATCACCAGGTGATAGCATCTTTAGATTTTGGTATCATCCACTGAAACTGAGACTAGTTCCAGGTATGTCAGAATCACAGGAGCAACTCTTAACTATTTCTTCATAGCAGCTAAATTAACAGTTGCTTCTGTTTTTGTGGCTCTGCCTAGAAAGCTGATTTACGTATCAGAGAGCCCCAGGTCTCCTGTTCAAAATAAATTTGACTCTGCAACCAAGAGCTGTAAAATTCCACCTGCCCTGTCGACTGAATAACATTCATCTATAGGTATTTCTATATTCTCATCATGGGCATTTCCAAGCACCTTCACTAAGCTCTTAGGAAAATCGAGAAACATTCCTCTTGCAAGACAGGTGGAGTTTTAAGGCAGCACGAGTGTGCGGGAAATATGTCCTATAAGGATTGTTCCCAAGGAAATGTAACCACAACCAGGGATCTAAAAATGAAACAAAACGCAGTTCAGACCAAATATAGCTGCGTGGGAGCCAGATTTTCAAAAGAGCTCTGTGCCCTGGTGCCTAACTCTTTTGAAAATATTGTCCATTAGTGTCAC
Source organism: Alligator mississippiensis (assembly GCF_030867095.1). Taxonomy (NCBI): domain Eukaryota; kingdom Metazoa; phylum Chordata; order Crocodylia; family Alligatoridae; genus Alligator; species Alligator mississippiensis. The sequence goes on from NC_081834.1 coordinate 75,561,985, forward strand.
TGTGGGAGTCACAGGGCTCTGAGTTGTTTTGCAAATTGAGGCATTATTCAAAGCTTAAAGGAGACCTTGGCTCTTTTGAATATGTGACCCCTAATGTACAATACATTATGATGACAATACCAGATGAATTTACAATCGGTACTGGTAGAAATGCCCTCCCAAAAGTTAACTATGTTGTGTTACACCAAACATAGACAGTATTTGGAATCTAGTACACATTCAAATCAAGCCACAAAATAGGATTGAGAGGAATTCAATCTGGAACCTGGAATTAGATCAATGTCCAGCTCTGCCCATCAAATGACCTGCCTCTGAAAAGTACTGTGTTCACTCATTATCTGGGGACTTGCATGGGAGTGAAAGATGTTGAAACCTGGAGCATGCTGGAAATATTTCAGCATGTTTTTTTGGCCAGAACATTGCAAACATGGTTTGCAGGGAAGTGCAATTAGACACAACTCGGACTGAACTGGGTTTTTCAGGACCAGTCTACTAAAAAAATCAAAGGAAAAAAGGACATATTCCATGCAATTAGGGCCAACTTTGATGAAGTCTCCCACTTCATGCCCCTATGTCTGATGTTTTCATCAAAGAAAAAAAAAAAATTCAATTCCAACCAGATGTGAAATGTCCAAAAAAATCAAGAAAAAAAAAAATATCACAGCCCAGGAAAGCTGTTTCCCCTGCCCCTATCTCTATCCAATGCCTCTCAGTGGTAGTTGACTCCTGGGCTAGGAGACATCCAGAACTGAGTTCAACCTTTTACATGAGTGCATGCCCACAAGAAAGGAATATGTAGGTATGAGACGTGAACTGCTAGCACTTACCACCTGAGACCTAAATATAAAACCAAGACTTGAGCTGCATGTTGCATAAAACATAAAAGGCACCTCTGGAGAAGCTCAAGAGAAAGCCAGAACATAGTTTTGCGAGATCAAGTGGGATATTAGGGGACTGTCAGCCTTGTGAGGATTCTCTGCCCAAGGGTAATTTTCATTCTAAATGAATATCTGCCGTAAGTATTGCCCTAGAAGTCAGATTGCATCTTAAATCCAGAAAAATGCTGCTGAGACCAAATTAAATCAACACTGATGAATACGAAGACTACGGCTAAGGACAGAAATTACACATAAACCGGTTGAAGAGATCAGAAACTGGTTTCAACCTGTAACAGAACAGATGTTCAGTGCACATCTGGACTGTCTGCTCCAGAGAGTAGGGCTGGGCCCACCCCTCTCCTCCCTAGCCAGAGCTCTGACGGGCTGCAAAGAAGGTGGGGGACTGCAGGCACAGCAGCATCTGCCTGGTTTCCCCCTGCCCCACCCTCCCCTCACTCACTACTCCAGCAGGGACCCCTCCTCTCCCACAAGAGGGACCACAGTGGCACAAACACCAGCCAGCATCTGGCTATGTCATCCCTACACTAGCTAATGGTGTGTGTGTGTGTGTGTGTGTGTGTGTGTGTGTGTGTGTGTGTGTGTGTGTGTGTGTGTGTGTGTGTGTGTCCAATTTCACAACAAAGGCAGACAGAATGGTGTCTGCTTAGGGATTTTTGGAACTAATCAGCAGGTCAGCTGGTAGTGTCCCTCTGTTCTTCCTCACACATGCCTTGGAAGAGCTTGAACTAATGAGAGAGGCTTTGTTTTCTTGATGGGCTGATAATCTTTGATAAACCCTGCTGGCTTGCTTCAAAGGCCGCAATCTGTCAGTGTTCAAGAAGGGACAGAAAGGTGCAAGAAAAAACCCGGTTTGCAATGAATGCAGTGCCTGTCAGTTTGCTGCAGACAGTATGAAAAGCTCAGTGCCATCAACAGATGCACGCACTCCACATAAACAGTCCTCCCTCCCCACACCCACTTTTGCCTCAAGTGCTAGCCACGGGCCAGGATCTCACAACACTCCTGCTCCTTGAGCAGCAAGCCGGGAAAAGCCCGGTGAGGGCTGCTTCTCTCTCCCCCTCCAGGCACACCCCAGCTGGGGACTGTGCAGGCTAGCATTGGCGATGCATAGGGGGTGCATGTGCACCCCATGAGATTGGCCGTGCACCCCCTGGAAGTGCCGGTGGAAATGCACTTCCAGTTTCACCACTGGTGGTACCATGCTTGGCGGTCGGCCGCTGGAAGACCACCTCCTGGTCAGTGATCGGCCGCTGGGAACCCCCAACCCCCGTCAGCGATCTGGTGCCCCACCAGACTCAGGAGACACCAGTCGCTCATGCAGCCAGGGTTGGGGTTTAAAGTCCTCACTTATAGCATCCAGCTGGGTCTTGGTCATGCCTCGCCCCACAAAAGGGAAGGGAGGGCTTGCTCTAGCGCCCCCCAGCTTCTAGCCTGAGCCACTGCAGGCATGTGCTGGTATTTCGTGACTCAAAAGTGAATGTCTATCCACTTGCAAATCAGTTCAATCTGTGCAGTTTAGACTAAACTGCAAAGATTGAATCAATTCAGGCTCAGGCTCTAGACCCCAACTAAAGTGCACACCATGGGTGAAGGAGGCCCTCTGAATGAAGCCTTACAGGATGCTAATGTACATCCATTTTCCAGGCTATACATTAATACAATGCTCCTACATACTTAGTCAAGTGTAACCGTGGGTGGAGACAGCTAAATGACAGGAGTGAACCTGGCAAAATTACTGATGTTGTTCGAGTATGTGCACCACATTCTGTGGGCATACGTTATTTCTGTATGAAGCCCACCATGAAGCAGCCAAGAATGCATCAGCTGGAGGATAAAGGTAGACTTGCTGCAATAAAGAAATTAAAAGGGAAAAAAAGACCTGATCTTGAAAGGTTTAAATAGGGAAATACAAGCTTTACATCCCAGATGACAATGAGACTTGGATCAATTTACAGGCTTCAAGGTGACCATCAGCCATGAAACCTTCAAGAACCATTTCAGAGACCACTTCTTCTTCAGCAGCCCATCACGAGACCCACAATTTCCAGGGAGAGCCTACGTAACAATGCCTGGATTATGCAAATGAGCTTGGACCCTACCTAGAATTGATAGTTGCCACCAGATTCAAATGTGTCTGGTCTTACACTTGTGATGTACAAACGACAACTTAAAACTGAGGTCTATTTTTCCACCGCAGGAATTAGAAAAAACAAATTCCTCCCACAAAAAAAACTGGTGTGTATCACAGTGATTGGGTGAGGTAATCTTCACCAAAAATACCATCTCATGTGAGGTTCTCTTTGTCCTTTAAAACAATCTTTCCTAATGCAGTTGACCTATTGATAGTGCTAACTTGCAGTACCAGCTAAGGCAGACAAACATCAAAAACCCTAATCTAAATTCTGTGGGGAGGAAAGTCAAAACTTGAACTCAAACCCAGAGGCGAGTTTTGCCTCTGGCAGGTTTTTTTTGTACTGTCCAATTGACTAAAGATGTCAGATGCAAAATCACTCCTTGAATTTGGGATCATTCAAGTTTCAGACCCATTTCACATCTCCATACCCAGCGTGGCAGATACAATCGTATTCTTGTCACTACATCTGTCATGTTTAATACCAATACTTTGTCCAAGGTTCATCACAGAACACACTTCAGGAAATTGTCTCTTTTAAGCTAAATATCCTTTATTATTATTATTATTATTATTATTAGAGTAATAGTTTATGGCTGCTCTCGCTTCGAAGACCATGCCAGTGCATGCAGGAGATATATTTTGGTAAAGAGCTAAGTGGGTCTTCACTAATGCGTGTAGTACAATAATGGAGAAAACTGGTGTAGTGACTAAAGCACAGCGTTCAAAACTAGGATAACTGAGATCTAGCCTCTCTTTCATCCATTGACTCACCACATGACTATGGGCAAAGCCATATAACCTCTCTGTGCCCCATCTTTAATGAGAACAATGATGTCCATGATACCAGCTTCACAGAGATCATGCCGGATTAAATTGATATCCTTTGAGTAGAGCTACTGGTGTACAGTCATATCATCATTCAGAATTTAGATGCCTCACGGTAAACTACAGTTGTTAATGCCCAATTTAAGCAATGCTGCACACATCAAAAGCTCCAGTCCGTATAATCTCTAAGCATTGATCACGTCAGTGAAGAAATCATTGATGCAAGCCCCTTATCTGATAATTGTGGCTGACCATCTTACACCTCCCTCCCATTCCTGCAGAAAGCAGATCAAGAGGTATCTTCAATAACAAGCCAGTCAGCAACACGGAAGTCCTTGACTTCAGGAAAGCCGACTTTGACAAGCTCAGGAGGCTTGTCAGTGAGGCCCTAAGGGACTGTGACCACAGGGAGAGGGGAGTTCAAGAAGAGTGGTTGCTCCTCAAGGGAGCGATCCTCAATGCACAAACTAAGTCTATTCCATCTCGGAGGAAAGGCAGCAAGAGGGCACAGCAGCCCCCCTGGCTCTCCAGGGACCTAGCAGACCTCCTGAGGCTAAAAAGAAAGGCCTACAAAGGATGGAGGATGGGAGTCACCTCCAAGGAGGATTATTCTGCACTGGTCCTGTAGGGAGCAGACCAGGAAAGCCAAGGCTGCAACTGAACTCCAGCTAGCTTTGAGCATCAAGGACAATAAAAAGTCCTTTTTCAGATATGTGGGGAGCCGGAGGAAAAGCAGGGGCAACGTTGGACCCCTGCTGAACCAGATGGGGCAACTGACAACTGACGCCCAGGAAAAAGCCAACCTATTAAATAGGTACTTTGCGTCGGTCTTTCATCAGCCCCATGGGACGTCCATGCCCGCTACTGGGCCGGGAAGTCCGGGTGAGGGTGATCCCCTGCCCTCCATTAATGCTGACTTCGTGAAGGAGCATCTTGAGAAGCTGGATAACTTCAAGTCAGCCAGCCCTGACAATCTTCACCCCAGAGTACTCAAGGAGCTGGCGAGAATCATAGCCCAGCCTCTAGCGCGGATCTTTGAAAACTCTTGGCGCTCTGGTGTAGTGCCCGAAGACTGGAAGAAGGCCAATGTGGTGCCTATCTTCAAGAAAGGGAGGAAAGTGGATCCGGCTAACTATAGGCCCATCAGCCTGACTTCTATCCCGGGGAAGATCTTAGAAAAGTTTATTAAGGAGGCCATCCTTAATGGACTGGCCGACGCCAACATCTTAAGGGATAGCCAGCACGGGTTTGTTGCAGGTAGGTCTTGCTTGACCAATCTCATTTCCTTCTACGACCAGGTGACCTATCACCTGGACAAGGGAGATGAGATTGATGTCATATATCTTGACTTCAAAAAAGCCTTCGATCTGGTGTCCCATGATCGTCTCTTGGAGAAACTGGCCAATTGTCGCCTTGGGTCCTCCACGATCCACTGGCTGGAAAATTGGCTCCAGGGTCGGACCCAGAGGGTAGTAATTGATGGAAGTCACTCATCGTGGTGTCCTGTGACCAGTGGGGTCCCCCAGGGCTCTGTCCTTGGACCCATACTGTTCAACCTCTTCATTAATGATGTGGACACTGGAGTCAGAAGCGGACTGGCCAAGTTCGCCAATGACACCAAACTTTGGGGCAAAGCATCCACACCAGAAGACAGGCGGATGATCCAGGCTGACCTGGACAGGCTCAGCAAGTGGGCGGACGAGAATCTGATGGTGTTCAACGCCGATAAATGCAAGGTTCTCCACCTTGGGAAAAAAAAACCTGCAGCATCCTTATAGGCTCGGCAGTGCTATGTTGGCTAGCAGTATGCAAGAAAGAGACTTGGGGGTCATCATTGACCACAAGATGAACATGAGCCTGCAATGCGATGCGGCGGCTAGTAAAGCGACCAAAATGCTGGCTTGCATCCATAGATGCTTCTCAAGCAAATCCCGGGACGTCATTCTCCCCCTGTACTCGGCCTTAGTGAGGCCGCAGCTGGAGTACTGCGTCCAGTTTTGGGCTCCACAATTCAAAAAGGATGTGGAGAAGCTTGAGAGAGTCCAGAGAAGAGCCACGCGCATGATCAGAGGTCAGGGAAGCAGACCCTACGATGACAGGCTGAGAGCCCTGGGGCTCCTTAGCCTGGAAAAGCGCAGGCTCAGGGGTGATTTGATGGCCACCTACAAGTTTATCAGGGGTGACCACCAGTATCTGGGGGAACGTTTGTTCACCAGAGCGCCCCAAGGAATGACAAGGTCGAATGGTCACAAACTACTTCAAGATCGTTTCAGGCTGGACATAAGGAAGAATTTCTTTACTGTCCGAGTCCCCAAGGTCTGGAACAGCCTGCCGCCGGAGGTTGTTCAAGCGCCTTCATTGAACACCTTCAAGATGAAACTGGATGCTTATCTTGCTGGGATCCTATGACCCCAGCTGACTTCCTGCCCTTTGGGCGGGGGGCTGGACTCGATGATCTTCCGTGGTCCCTTCCAGCCCTAATGTCTATGAAATCTATGAAACTTCCTACTAATGCTTCTTACATCTTCTGGGAAAATCTCATTTTTCAGTTCCACTGAGAAACAAAAAATGGCTTTTAGCTGGTGCCATTTTCAAGAGATGGGTTTCAGTGAGCGCTGCCTTTCCCCACTAGTGCTGCTCTAGTGCTACTGATAGGTACCAGATTGACATCTGCAAACACGGCACAAGAAAGAGATAAGTCCTGTGTGCATCCATGAGATATAGGTAGGAAGAGATGTGGCAAGCTCCCCCAGCTTGCCTTAGTCTTGTTCCACAAGCACGGCACCCTGGGGTAACTCTTTATGACAGATTCTTTATTTTTTTTGATTGAATACTACTAAAGTTGCCAGTTAGTGGATTACCAAAACCCCAGCTGAAGCCACCCATCAGTTGCTAAAGTAGACACATAGGGAAGCTTTACCTTGTGGACCGTCACAAGACCTTAGCTTCACTTCAACTCTGAGAAAGCTCAAGTTGGATTGGAAAAGCCTCTGCACCCGGACAAGCTTGGTCCCCTTCTTCTGCTCAGTGAAGTTTCTCACCTGAACACTTTTCACCCGAGAACGTGCAGTTTGGGGTCAACTGAAATGCTTTACGAGTTCCTGTCGATTTCAGTGAAACGTTTCCTTTTGTTAAAATGACATCCCTCCCCCCCCCAATCCTGAATCATTTTTGCCTTTTCCAAAATGGTGTTTTGTTATGAAATTTAACACCTTTGTTTGTTTTTTTTAATGTTGCTTGGCCTGAAATTTGTTATTTTTTCTACAATTCTGTGTTTGGATTTAAAATTTCAAAAGGCTTTGCTCTCAGGTTAACTCAAAAGAAATATTTGGTTTCCTAATACTAGCACTATTCTAACGCCAAATTCTACCTTCCTCCTTGAATAGTTGCATTCACTTTGCTGGGATTTGCAATAAAAGGTCTGAGTGACAGATATGGATAATTCCCACTGAGTTTCTAGTTTTACCAGATGGGAGTTTGATGCCTGGTGTCCTAGGAAGCACACGAGTAGCCTCACTGATACTCCTATACAAATGCAATATGTCCTAGCAAACAAAACCCTGGACTTAGGTCGACCTGAGTTTAGTTTCCAGCCATGACTCAGGTTTGTTGCATGAATCTGGGCCTCTCTGCCCTTTGGCTACTCCATCTGCATGGAATAGAAATGCATAGATTAATCTCCTTTGGAAAAGTGCTTTGAAATGTATGTAAGACCAATATTATTAATGCTCATGAATTTAAGACTAGCTGGGGCGTTAAGCCATTAGAGAGAAGAGGGACCGTAGAAGCACTGCCAGACCGTACGAGCACAATTAAATCATCATTGACCTCTCTTTACCCCACTTTCTCTCTCTACAAAATAAGGACAAACATCTGAGCTCGCTTATGGGATACAGCAAATCTTACAACTTGCAGAATCATAGAAAGTGAGACTTGGCAGAGACCTCAGGAGGTCACATCTAGCCCAACCCCTGCTCAAAGCAGGACCAGCCCCAGTTAGATCATTCCACTGAGGCCTTAGGTGAGCTGGGCCTTAAAAACCTCCAGGGATGGAGACTCCACTGAGAAAGTTTTTCCTATTATCAAACTTAAACCACCCTTGCTGCAACTTGAGACCATTGCTTCTTGTTCTGTGCCCGTTTGCTCCATCTGACCATCTGCTCCTTTCTGTGACCATTGCGCCTTGACCATTGCTCCATCTGACATAGTGGTGATAATCCTGGGAACATCTATATGCCCAGTACTGGCGAACAAAGATACGATGGGCCAATAACCTAATATAGCTCAGGACAGGGTGAACCCCATGCAGTATGGATATAAGGTCCCATTGGCCTCCACTTTGCTTCGCACAAAGAGTATGTACAACACTACCAGTCCAATTGCCATTTTGCATGATTGGCTCCCTACTCTAAAAAGCAATACATTCTCCCAGACCATTCAGGTGTTTCTGCTCCAGGGCCAACCGAAACATGAAAGTGCTGAAAAAGAGCAAATATCTATGCTGAGGTTATTTCTGCAAAAACAATTCCTCTGCACAAACACAGAGCACCGCTGAAACACGGTCACCCCGGCACGTGCGTTTAAATCCCTGAGAAGAATAGCACCACAACGGAGCACATCTTAGGGAGCGTTCAGCACTTTGAATGCTTAATTTAGTCCTACGCTCTATACAGAGTGCATGTGAACATTCACACACATCTGCAAAGCCCGGTAGATGAAATTACTTAATGACATTAAAATGTTTCAGATATCTGAATAATTTATCTTCTGCTCCCCCACACCCCCAGCATCTACTTATCTACTTCTGCCAGCAGATTGTCTGTAAGGTCTCAAGCACCGGCATGATTTAATTCATATTAATTTCAGTGCAAAACTCTCATTGGCTTCTACTGGATCAGACCTTTGGCAAGCAGCAATTCTTTTCTCTAAATAAATAGCTGAGTGAGATGCTGTGGCAAGGGCTATCATGATGTCAGATAATCACTTGTAATTTAGTTTTCCAGGGCACTTTTTTATAAGCTTTCATAAACTATCTCCCTATTTGTCCAGGGGTCCTTTGTTCACAGAGACTTCAAAGGGCACTCCAAGAGAAGTACTGAACACAGGAGGATGGACTCCCTGTTGAGGTGGTTGCTTGCTCCACTCTGTTGCATAGAGCTGCAAACAAATCCCATTGTCAGAACTAGAACCGAGCTATATCGGCACATGCCTGCGGCTGGTTGTTGGACTCAAGTTGCCTGATTTTCACTTGCCCTGAAGCCTCATTTGTTTATATGTTGGTACAAAATGCTACAAATCCCAGTTCAGCAGACTTTTTTTTTTATTATTTAATTTGTATCCGAGGCCACATTAGCCAAAACTAACTGCAAATTCAAAGTGGCCCTAATACTAGCAAACATCCTCCACCCACACCTGGGGCTTCAGAGGTTTCCAAAACCTTTGGTGGGCATCCTACTTGCAAGCCCAAACCCAGAGGCTTGGGGCTTGGATGTCCCTGAGTTTTGCTTGCCCTTAGCCATAAGGCCCTTGGAGCAAGCAAGGGAGGAGACTCCCATTTCCATAAACTGGGCTTAAAGCAGCTGCACCTCAGCAGGTACTGAACCATGCCAGAAGAGCAGTTCTCCTGCAAAGCGGTTCAAGAAAACTGTCTTCTTGGACACAGATGCATGGGATTTCCCCTGCCAGGTTAAGAAGCTACGACGCTTGCCCTGAGCCTTCAAGAGGCTGATGTCAATGTCCTTGACTGGACCATGTATAAAGGCAGTGGAAACCTCTTTCTACCCTGGATCTGCCACAGAAAAGATAAGGTGGGAATGTATGTAGCAGTGAAAAATATAAGTAGAGGCTGGCTGGGGGCAGCAAAGACATTGATTGCCCAACAGGCAACTTGAAAGAGTTGTAAGTCTCCTGTGAAAAGTGTTTCTATGCCAAAGGTGTCCAGGGGGCCAAGTTTGAAGTTGAGAAATGAAGTAGAAGGACAGTGAACCATCTCACCGCAATGGGCCAGCTGAGGAAAAAAGCACCTGCTTTTGTACAACTGGTTTCTGCCAGGCCCCTGGAGCACACGTGCTACCAAGGAGAACCAGGTCTGCTTCCCTGCCAGCCCTTCTAATCTGCACTTGCAGCATTTTGGGTGCAAAAAATACAGAGGTTGGATCTTCAGTAGTCTAGGGGAAATGTACACTGGCATTGCAAACCTATGCAATATCTTTCTGACAAGACAAACCTACAAGACTTCATGGTAATACAAAACAGTTGTTTCATTTTGTAACCGGGTCCATATTGCTTTTGCCAGATTTGACCCGTGGCTCTGAATTTATGGCCAGAGAAAGCACACCAATCCCCATTCAAAAGCAGCCCTATACATTCTCTGGCAATTTAAACACATATAAGATTTAAATTCCTAACAGGACAGAGCCAACACACTTCATAATGGAAGAAATTACCGTTGACTGCCTGTCAAGAGACGTTTCTGTAGGTCACACTGAGGCCAAAGCACCAGGTGGCCTCATGTGGGAGACCGCAGACAGAATGGATACTCCCCACTCAATACTTGATTCTCTCCAAGTCACCGCTGTGATGTCAAGCTCAAGAGAGCGATCCAGGTAAAGGAAAGGGAGAAGCCAGCTGTGCACATTTTGCTGGGTGACCACACATATTTAACAGACACTCACAACACCCGGGTAAAAATCAAGTATGCAGCACTTGTGCACAGGCAATTATTCATGTGAGACCTACCACCAACAGCTAGACAATTTAAGATAACTAGCTATCGTATTGCGCTTTTCACCTCCTTTACATCCAGTTTCCCTATATTGTTAGCCTAGCACAGGGCAGGCAATTATTTTGAGCAGAGGGTCACTTAACGAGTTTTGGCAAGGCATCAAGGCCGCATGACAGGCAGCCAACGGCAGATAAATATTGATTTTCTAAATTTTTAGGGGCCCCGTGGGCCAGATAGACTGGCTTGGTGGGCTGCATTTTGCCCAGCCCTGGCATAGCAGAATCCAAATCCCAGTGTAGGATGGCATTGGAAAATAAAGAGAGTGCCTGAGTGAGTACTGGTGGGAAAGGTTTCCCTGGAAACATGACATTTCAAAAGAAAGTCTGTTTTGACAAAGCAATTTTGTCCTGACAAGCATGGTTCCATAATAACTCCAGGTTCCTCCTGCACCCAGCGGCACAGACAAACACACCCTACAAGTCTGGAGAATCGAGTCATAGAGAAGTCCTACTTGTTATATCACAAAGATGCCCCTATAAGTAGGAGCGCTCAGAGAAGCACAGGACTTGCATCGAATCATAGAAAACAAGGGTTGGAAGGGAGCTCAGGAGGTCACATCTAGTCCAAGGTCCTGCTCAAAGCAGGGCCAGCCCCAGCTATATCATCCCAGCCAGGGCTTTGTCAAGCTGGGCCTTAAAAACCTCCAAGGATGGAGGTTGCACCACCTCTCTGGGTAACCCGTTCCAGTGCTTGGAGAGGTGGCACCAGCACAGGCAAATCCATCCTACAGTGCTAGAGACCTAATCACAGAGCACTCCTGCTTGTCCTATCACAACGATGCCCCTACAAGTAGGAATACCCAGAGAAGCATGGCATGCTCAAGGACACAACTCCATAATGACTTTTCAGTCTGGCTATCAACACCGAGACTGGCTTAATCATGCTGCTCCAACCCAGCTGCTCATCATTTCAGTTCACTCTGCAATGATGACACGCGGTGGCTGGCTACCTCTTGGCATAGACCCTGCATGGGGCAAAGGAATGGTTTGCTGAAGTCATTTTTGCAGTCATGGAAAGTAACAGTAGAGGGCATTTTCTGAAAACGGGCTGCATTTTAAAGCTGATGTTCACTTACGAGTCCAAGGACAGAGGTCTTGGGATATGCAATTCTTTCCAACTTGACCATCTTGGTTCTCTGTATTCTCCATCAGTTTTGAATGGTGACATCAGATCCTCCTGCAGCTCAAATCTGGGATCGTGCCCGGCATGCAAAGGCCAATAAAGATACCAGGGGTGAAAGTATAAAGAAGATTTATTGCTAGCAATAAAAGGTGCAAGAGGAATAATTTCACATAACAAGCACACAGATTTCTAATTCTAAGCATCTTTTATACAGGGGTTTTGGACCTTCATAAGCATCCTTGTTTGCTAATTGGTTATAAAGGAGTGGCGCAAGGAGTTCTTTACTGAGCATGTCTCTATACTTGTGTTTTAGCTATGTATCTCATTTACATACATGTATGTTTCATTAGCATACCTTTTCCCCACCTAGAGGCGTGATTTTTAGTATTTTAATGAGCTTCCTTGACCCAGTACTCTGATTCTGCTTTTGTTTTCAAGCCTCCTTTATCTAAGACGGTCTCCTCCTTATCATTGCAGATGGGCACTCGTCACATAACATTCACTTTTGCTTGGGCTTTGCATAGTAGTTTCTAGGTCACTCCTTACACTCCCAGCATCCACAAGCATATATGATCATATTCTCCTGAGTAGCCTTTGGAGAATAAAGCAAAACGCCTTATATTATCGCTGCATGTTAGCAGTTTATCCCATTAACCATGGCAACTGCACATCGGGATATGCCCTTTCGAGTGCAACCAATACTGGGAAGCGGATAAGCAATGTTCAAACCCTCTTTTGCTCTGATGTAAACACACAAGAAGTCTTGTGCTACAAAAACTTCTCCACAAATGAGCCACTGTTTTGTCTCCAGGGGCAGTTCTTGTGCATCTATGACCTACTTACCCGAATCAGGACTTGCAGGATGAAACCCTCTTTTTTAGTCCATGCGCAAAAGAAATCTTAGTAAGTGCATGCTCCTTTTATTTTTTCCACAAATCAAATCTCAGGGATTTGCCCCAGTTACAATTCATGATTTGCCCCAGCCGCAGCCAGTTTTAGATGCTGGAGAAACCCCTCAGGTCAACAGGATGAAGAGCCAGGAGCCATCAATTTGCATGGAGGGAACATAACCCAGTTGCAGAAATGGGTGAGTTGGCTATGTGCATGGGAGCTTTGCCTCATGTCCCCCAAAGGGTCTGCCTTCTTGGTCACCCATTGGGTTTAACAGATTTAAAATATCTATTAAAATTAGCACCAGGACTCGGGTAACTCCACTAAAAGGAAAAGAGGCCATTCGAGCTAACAGGATGAGGTCTGCTCATGCTCGCCTTGTAGAATGAGTTAACTGACAGCTTTAAACAATCCCACTTACTGCATGCTTGGAAAACACTCACACTATAAAGTGCAAATTCCTCATGCCCTGCAGGCTAAACAGGTCCCAGCTAACTCAGTTAGCCCAGCACAGTTGTTTCTGGGCGATGCGCTTCGTTTGTGCACTACAACACATGCAGAAGCACCATGCAAAAACTGGAAAGCTCTATTCAAATCAGGCTGACCTTGGGGACCTATGCAGATTAGACTGCAGGGAGAGCACACCGGTCAGCTGTAAGAGAGACAGCAACTGCGAAAAAAGAAAGCAGTACACAAATCGCTTTCATTTCTCCAGGTATAAGGAGAGGGGAAAACCGAACCTGAATGGTACAGAAGACTGGACAAGAGCCAAAAACTTAAAAACACTAAGCCATGATTGCATCCAGTACTTTTGGGAGTGGGAGTGGGACTGCTGTGCTTAAAAGGACAAAACACCTATTGAGGTCACAAGGATATTGCTTCATTAAGTACTAGAGAATTTGGTCCTTTGGAGTTAGTTCTGCAACCAGACAGAGCTCACGCGATCCTCAAAGACGCTGCCATTGGGGGGCCTTGTAGTTCACCCAGCAAATTCAAATCATCATTGCAGCACATCCTACAAGCGTTTTGTGCAGAACAGCAATAGTACCGAGGGGAAAACCAGGAAGAATGGCCACAAACTCTTGGAAGATGGATTCAAGCTCAACCTTAGGAAAAACTTGTTCACAGTCAGGGAGTCCAGACTGTGGAAAAAGATCCTTACCCTGGAAACCTTCAAGAGGAGACTGGACGGTCTTTCCTGCTTGGTGCAGGGGGCTGGACCTGATGATCTGTCAAGGTCCCTCTGGCCCCTTACAAGCTATGAATCATGCACAAACGCTCCAGCTGGGAAGCAAGGCAGCGGGCTGTACGCCGGTCCATGGCTGAAGCATTCAGCTTTTTGAAGCACTTCCACGTGAAGCACTCATCAACTCTCGGAGTGGAACAGGCACAAATTTGGCCTCCTGCACCAAGCCGCTTTGACAACCTGATTCAGTGTGAAATTTGCTCTTTGCAAACATTAAAGTCCAAGGCATCCTCTTATTACTATGACATCCTTGGAATAGGGTTCAGCACGTGCAAGTCTGCATGACATAGCTCAAGTACTGTTTGTAGAGTCAGACACTATTGTAAAACAATTCTAATACTCACACACTCAAAGGGCTGGATTAACCACGCACACACTTTTCAGACTCTTTATACAGATAACATTCAAAGGCAACTCCCTGCCATCCCCGCACTCCTGCACGTATGCCCACACTCTCCACTGTGCTTTGATCCAGGAATAGTGGCACATTTTCCAGTGGGGAGTGGATGCTACTACATAGGCTCAATGAACACATGTCGACAGATAGACCGAACATTTCCAAACCTTGGCAAGTTTGAAAAAGTTAGTGTGCTGGTTACGTTACATTGCTGAAAGGGAGTTGTGGGGGAGCTGATGCGTTAGTTTGAGTGATGTGCTGGGACCAAGCAAAACACTGGTGTTACTGGCTAGGAGATGGACCGCTCATCTCACCAAGGGTGGCATGACAGCTTCTGCAGCTGCTCTGCTGGGACATGAACCCCGCAGCTATGAAGAGCAAGCGCTTGATCTGTGAGAGTGCGAAAGGGGGATATCGACAAGTGAGGTTTTTCCCTCCTGCTTTTCCTGCCAGATGTGCGAAGAGAAAGGAGAGAATAAATGGTCCTCTTTGTAAACGCAGCCCTAGCAAACAAACCCTCTTCAGTCGCCCCATGTCACTCCCACAAAAGCCTCATCAAAAACACGTCAGAGACAACAGGCATTTGTTAATAATCATTGAGCAGCCTCATTTTAGCAGATGCCTCATCGCAAAAAAGGAGGTGAAATGGGCAAACACTGCCTCCAAACAGACTTGATTTCAGGGGATACTGTTGGTTCAAGTCCCAAATGTATCCGTGCTTCAGACAAAATATGTAGTGCAGTGACTTTTAGTGCTGAGACTTACATGTACTGGAAATAAAAGACTCCTGGAACAGAGTTGGCAGAGGCAGGTATTGTATTTCTGCTAAAAACTTGCAGGAATTGGAAACTTTCTGCACACGCATTTCTTATTGAAGGCCTTTCCTGCCGGGTCTTATCACTTTTATTTAGGAGCCTAAATACAGCCTGACTTCTGTTTTGTTCAGAAGAAGCCTCAGTGAAGACAAGGAGCCCAGCGTGCTCGGTGCTGCAGGTCCAGCTGTGCCCCAAACCGCTCCCAAGAGAAGGTGACAAAAGAAAAGGGTGGGAGAGGAAAGGAAGCATGAAGTGGCTTGCTCAGGAGCAAACACCAGCACAGGAGCAAACAGTCAGCAATATCATCTGGATCTCCAAACTCCCTCCCCATTAGCCTACATGGCCCTACATGTGCCTTCTTATACCCCCCCATCTGAAGTCATCTGCTGCTGGGCCAGGCCTGCTGATCCCCACTGGTTTGGCAGAAGGTTCAAGCCATGTGCTCCCCTTCAGCTTTCCTGTATTGCTGAAACTGTGTGGAGGGGGAAAAAAATCCCTGGCTCTACTGGAAGCAAAGTCAAAGGAATAGTTTTGCTAGATCAGACAGACAGATGGAGGGGCAGGGCGCAGAGAAGATTTCCAGCGTTTTCAGCGAGCCTGCTGCAGGGCCCATGATTACAGGCAGGCTGGCAGACTGGAGATGGGTTATGGCTGCGTCCTTTTGCTCTCAGAAATATTTCTTTATCTGGCAAGCCCTGCTACCTGATGCTCAGCTCACCTACACCCCTTGTGACCGGCAGCAACAGCCCTGCTGCTTTGCCTCCTTGTACTACAGAGTGTGCAAAAAAGGGTGGACAAAAAGGAGCAGTTGTTCCTCGCCGAGTGGTGCCTCTGCCTCGATTCTCTGCCAGCCCCTTTCCTTCCCCCTCCCTCCCTTGCTCTGCAGGCTGCACAGATGTTTGACTCTGTTGCCTGCTTAGTCTCTCTAGTGCCTTATTGCACCAGCTGGTCCCCCAAGCAATCTGTCCGGCCCCCCATCCCCAGGCTCATGCTCCTGCTGCGCACATAGCGGACTTGGGTGCAGCGGGCAGCTCTGCACTTCCATATATCCATTTCCTTTCCCAGCATTTCAACATTTGGAAGCCTGCAATTCATCTCCTCTCCTCCCAGGTTTTTGGTTTCATACTGCACCTCAGCCTCTGCATCCCTGGCTATGCCCATGTCCTCACTTTTGCATTTCATTCTTGCCTGCTGAAGTCATACT
This sequence comes from Alligator mississippiensis, assembly GCF_030867095.1. Classification (NCBI taxonomy): domain Eukaryota; kingdom Metazoa; phylum Chordata; order Crocodylia; family Alligatoridae; genus Alligator; species Alligator mississippiensis. The sequence continues at coordinate 75,578,302 of NC_081834.1, forward strand.
AGGAGGGGACCTCCCCCTCGGCCCATAAACCAAAGAACTAAGGTGGAGGGGGGAAAGAAACACACAAAGCATCCTTCTGATTTCTACTTGGCCTATGTGTTGTACTACAAGGGTACCAAATAAGAGCAGGGCTCCATGGCACTAAGCGCCTGATATCATAAATCGTCTCTGGCTCAAGCCCCTTATGAACTACATAGACAACAGATGGCAAGAGTTAGAGAAACACAGAGAGAAGAACTGACTTTCCCCTGGATGACAAAAGCTGCAGGGCTGGTAACAAAACCAAAATCCCCTTAGCTCACGCCTGTCCTCCATCCCTTCAACCGCTCTGCATTCAACAGGGACTTGAAGATCGATATACTGATCAGTAGGTCTATTAAGTAAAATACTTTTCTGTTCCAGAAGCCCTTGCAAGAGGTCTATCATTGTAGATACTTTGATCATTAAATTTCAATACATAATCTCTAGGTGTATCAACCATCTACAAAGGGTCCCTTCCCTCTTCCTCTGTTGCATTTTTTCTTTTCCAAATAGTTGTAAAGGCTGCTTCTGATGATTTTTTTAAATATACTCAGACCAACTAATGGTGTATTTATTGCCCCCCACCAGCATATTTACATTTCATTGTAGGTCTTTATGAAGGATATCGGTATCTAGATTCCCTTTTACAGGCTGGGAAATAGGCGCAATAAGGCAATGTGATTTATCCACGACTTAGCAGCGGCAGTAGATTCAGCCTTGGTCTCCCCTAAGTCTGGAAGTTCATAGGAGTTGGGTACCAAACCTGCCTAGCGGGATTTTCCAACAGCATCTGTAGATTTGTGCGTTAGGCACCTAAATCTCTTTGAAAAGCCTGATCATCCGTGCTCCAGCTCTCCATTATACCATGGTAACAGTACTTCACGATCATTTACATAGATATCCTCATCCAGGAGAGGCAGGGAGGTGCTAGATACCATAGTAATGGAGACTGTATAACAATTTCTGAATTCAAAACAAGATCCACGAATGTGGATTAGGTCAACTGAGCTCTTCATATCTTACATGCTCTTTCATATCTTTACTGGTGCCAGCTCCCCTGCAGAACAGGGAGAGGAACAAGATAAACTGGTGCCCAGTCTCAAAGTAATTCCCCTCTTGCTGCCAGTCGCTCTTCGCTTTGAAGCATCAAATCTGACATAGTAACAGCTGCAGTTTGCACTCCCCCTCTAGTTAAAGACAAGCCCTGCACTGGATCTCCCAGAGGTTACAAGAACAAGAACTAATGTACTGAGCTGCTCGAATAAGACCATGAAAAGCTGGAGAAAGTAATGGGCTGAAACAGAGACTGCTAACCATTATTATCCAGCCACAAGTCCAGAGCACAGGGCCTTTGCACTAGCATGAGTCATTACTTACTTTTTAATTACTAAGTGCAGTTTTCAGCACTATTTTAATAAACAGATTTTTTTTTTTTTTTTTAAACAAGGATGGCTCTGGATGGTCTCGGTATAGCATCCTGTCTTTACCGGAGATGTCTTGCTTGCTGCAAGCAAAACCAACCAACTGGAATATTGTGCTTGTGATATGGACATTTTGACCAGTTTGTTTTATGCAACACCCAGCACACCTTTTTGTCTTTGTGGAAACTCCCTCTCCTCAATAACAGCAAATCAACAGCTCCCTGCCAGATCTCTGACCTGCCTAGATCTTGGGCAGCTGCTTGGTTGCGCACAGGCCTTTTTCATTTCCTTGATCACTGGTGTCAACACAGATACACAAGAGGCCAAATCATACCACAGCCACTTTGCACCTAAAAAGCTTATTTCATCTAATGATCTCAAAGCATTTCACACACCTCGGGTAATTAAGCTTCACAGCAGTATGGGGAGGCAGTTAAGTATTATTCCCATAGAAGAAAATGGAGGGATGAGGACGAATTGAATATGGCAGTTTAATCACAGACCCACAGAGAAACTCCAAAAACATTTGACCTTTGAATTCTACTTAGGGACCGATATGTCCCTCCTTGCCATGCCCTTTAGATTCCTGTTCAAGATCTGCATTAAACAGAGAAGTTAAAACAGTCAGCCAAAGCCAACAAGATTCCCAAATCAAAGCCAGAAACAATAAGTTACTCTGGGATCACTCAAACAAATGAAACTTGGCCCAAATTCTTGGTCCTCAGCAAAGCTTCCCATTTGTCATTAAAGCAGAAAGCATATCACTCCCAAATGATTTCAGATATCATACGGAAGGTTTTTCTGTGCAGATCTATTGATAAAGTATAGCTTGCTGTTACTGTATGGTTTCAAAGAGAGACAATTTTCTGCCAAGCTAAATTCAGGAAGTAGCAGAGCATAGCTTTCCTTATGTATGTCCAAAATGGAAAAGGGAAAGTGATTCCTATCCGTTGCGACAAAAAATTAGATGGGGCACAAAACCCCCTCAGACGATGGCCTTGAAAGTGTAGAATCCAAACTAGGAGGTGTATTCAGATCTGCATTTTTTCAGGCGTGCTAACGTTAGCAAGACATCAATGTACTCCAGCTGAAGAAAAGTAGGAATACGGGTCTAGAGAGGCATCCCAAAGCCCTTATTTTTCTTTGATGAGTCATTTCTGACAAATCATGCTAAACTGTTAAATTTAGTTTAGTTCCTGCAACAAAACAATAAAATTGAAAAGCAATTTGTCTAATATGTCTGAGAAAGTACAGATTATATACATGTAATTATTTTAACTATTCATCACAAAACTTCAAAGGCAGCCCTCACATGTCATAAATCAAAAACCTTCAGGGCAAGCATCACCAAATCTAGTAGTTATTAAATGCCACCAGTGTTCAATTATCCCTTTTGTTTTATTTTAACATCATCATATTGATTATTAGTCTTTTAAATTAAAGGCAGCATTTCTGGGCATGAATGATTTCCCTTTGCAAAGATGGTAATGTTTAAAGTACATCAAAAGGAGCTGTATACATATAACAGTCCCATATAAGACTGACATCCATTATATTGAAATGGGGGAAAATATACATGGGCACCAAGAGTTGCTCTATGAAAGATTTCTTTTGGTGCCCAGAAAAACGAGGGTCAGGCAGCGAACATCAGAAAAATGTGTATGGAGCAAGATGTCACGTTTTTTCCCCACAAGGACATCTAAAAAAAAAAAGTTGTTTGTTTGTTTTAAATGTAGCTGTTTATGAAGAAACTAAGAAAAATAGTCCATCAAAATTAAATCAACTTCATAAAATCAGGTACAGTTATTGGCGTTATCTGTAATATAATACCACCTACATATTACATGCTAGATTGCAGTCCTATTGAGTTAGGCACAGCACATGCAAATCAAAAGCTTTCATGCCACATCCACAGGACAGACCAAGTACAAAAGGGAAATTACAGAGCGACAAAGCGGCTCGTGTAAGGAGGTCAGTAGCAAAGCTGGGAACAGAAAACCAGGTTTCCTGACTCTCATCCAGTACCCTGTGAAATAGGTACATCACCTCTGATTGAGTTCCTCAGCTTAAACATTTCAATATCAATCCTGCAATCAGATCCTCACCCAGAAGCCCTTGGGCTTCAGTGTCAATGTGAGTGTCCCATTACACTCACCCCATAGCCAGGCAAGTCAGTGAGGCACTGTTCACAGTGGTTTAGCTTGACTTTATGGATCTGGGCTGCATTTTAGTTGTGCGTAAGTGTCTAGACTGCATGCGACAGTGACTGTAAAGCTCACGGCTTTCTCAGCAAGTTATGTAAATTAGTGTTAATATAATGTCAGGGTTAAATTAATGTTTGCATTGATAAGTAAATTAGAAATCCCAGTGCTTGGAAGCATTGCATGAGCTAATTCCAAATCCTGACTTGCAAACATTTACAGAGCTTTAGCTCACTCAGTAAATACTCACAAATCATTTGTAACTCACCACTTGATGTAAACTTCATACAGTGAAATTAAGCATTCACGGCCAACAGAGCAGCTGCGCTTCCTCACTGTTTTTCTGCAAAGTCACGAAGCAAGGTGGTATTTATGCACCCTAGCTCCATCACCATACCGTGGCCTAATGCTTCACAGCTTCTCTCCAATCCTAATCGAACTAGAGCAAAATAGATGAGTTTTTAAACTGCTATTTCCAAGCAGGTTTTAGTCACTGCTCCTCCCTCACGCCATGGCAAAAGACACTTGGAAGTACGGGACTTACCACTGGACCCTTCATTTGTTGAAGAGTCTTGCTAACTTAGTGGCACCGCTCATGGTGGGCTATATGATTCAAAACCAGTAAATCTAATACAAAGTGGAATTCAATGACTCCCATATCAAACGCTTGTTCAAGTTTCACATTAAAAGATTTCTTGCTAAAGATTTAATAAATGAATAGATGCTGTACACATGGTAAAATACACATGGCGCACCAAAGATGCTTTTAATTTAGGCACATCAGAAGGAAAGTGTTATAAATGGTTATAAAACCCAGCAGATCAACAGATAATTCTTAATGGACCCTAAGTGTCAAGATTGGTGATATGGGAGAAAGTAGTTCCTTTAGCTACCTATGGCCCAGATTTTGTAGGGACTTAACAATCAAAACTAGTGCCTTGAATTGTGCCCAGAAAGCTAGTGCAGGCTCTGGAGCAGCAAAGCAATGTGCCCCTGGTGAGGCACTCACATCAGAGGGCAGGCCCCCATGTTTTTCACCAGGTGCAGCTGCTAGAGAGTCATCAATGGCAGAATTACGTAGAAAACATGGCAGCAGTCTACTCCCTAGGTTATGAAGGTGTGGATGATGGTGACCAGCTCGGACTTGGCAAGAAAGGAACAGAGCCTTCTCACCCGGTGGTGGTGTAAGGCATTTCTAGCAAACGCCATCACCTGAGCATGCAGGTGCAGGCAAGGATCCAGGAGTGCCCCAAGACTGTAGAACTGAGTGACAAGAGGAGGTCTGAACACCGTCAAGGATGGGCGATCCCTACCCTCTGCAAGTTGATCATCAACCTCTTGTCATGCACACAAATCAATTAAACAGGCTTTTACTATCAAATCAAGGGGAAAATGTGAAGGGGGTTGTTGTTGGTGCTGCTTTACTTCAAATTACTTTTGGGGAAAAAATACCATATTGCCCTTGTGGAGCCTTTTGCTATGAGCAAAGGGGGGAGCTGTGATAACATTCACAACTGCAGCTCTTCTGAAATGTAAAGGACCTCTCTACGCTCGATACTGAACGTCCAAGATTTGTTCAGAATTAAGCTACTACCAAGAATCCCACGGACAGCATTCCTCTCCAAAATGAAAAGCGTAAGTGAAAATGAATCGCCATTTTTAGAGGTTCCAAACCATTTGACAGGTATAATAGAAACAGCACTAAAACCCCCCAAACTGTTGACATTTCCTTAGGACCCCTGAAGAGGTAAACTTGCAATAGCGATTGATTTGTTTTCTCCCCAAGTATCTATATGTTATTTAACATGACTGAACATTTTTAAACCCATTTTCTTGTGCTTTTGAAATATTGATGCCTTTTAAAAGGTCGAGACCTCTCCTGTAAATCTCACTTCCATGGATAAAGTGCATTGGTCTAAAATACTATAGCTTAAGCTATACAAGAAAGAAATCAAGGAATTGTCTTAATAGACAGGGTGACCTTTGCAGTGCTCATGTGGGCTAATCTTTGTCATGCTTCACTTCTCCCCTGAACTCTCACAGTTATTTTATTTCCCTTTCCCTCCCTATGCAAAGGCCTCCCTTTCTTCTGAAAAACGTCATCTCCTATCACCCTTGAGAAAAGAGTTTGCCACAAGCAGGAAGCCAGAAATTGCCAGTCTAGGTCCAACCAGCAGGCCTTTGAGTCAAGTGGCCTGTCTGGAACAGTGGCCAGCACTAGCAGTTTCCACGGACAGGTAAAGAAAAGACATAATGGACAAGTATGGAATAACCTGACCCTGACAAAAATGTCTTTCCGGCTCAATCAACCGATAGGGTCAACGTGCTTCCTGCAGCGTGTGCGTTGATAACCCTGCCGAGGTGTTTACAGCCTGACACCGCTGTGGAGCTTTTCACTGGCATTGGCATTGCAGTCTCACCTAGACGGCTCTGTTAAAACGAGGCTCCTGCTTCAGCGGGTGCTATATAACACAAAAGCCACATGCGGCCTGTGCCCCACAGCATGTTACAACACCCAAAACTGAACATTTTTAAGCATTTCTGGAGGTAACAAGTGGCAAATTTAATTGAGTTTGACTTATCCTTTCAGGGATCTAGGCAAGAAAAAAAACCCTCTTGCCTTGCATGCATCTCTCCTATCTTTGTAGTGCTGGATTCTGCTCTCAGAAGTTATGACACTAAGCAGATAACTGGGAGCTATAAAAAAACGCTATAACAATGTGCTTGCATTCACTTCCACGTACTAGGCATCAGAAATTTGGGGTGCAGCTGCCTTAAAACAGAGAACGGGTTCAATTGTACTGTCACCAGGACTGCTAGATGAGTCCTACTAGCCACAGTGAGAGCAGGGAGGGTATTTTCCTTGCCAAAAAAACAAATAAAAACCTCACTTCCAACAGCTCTATCCAATCCAAGCTAGGGAGAAAGTTCATTCCTGCTTGCCTTCCTAATACAAACATGCTCATCATGCTTGCCTTGCACAGATTTCACAGCCCTTTAACACAGTTGGGCCATCTTTGCAAAAAGGGGAAACTGAGGCATGGAATACAGGATTGAGCTGACTTAAATGAGACCTGGAAAGGTATCCCACTGTCTAACTTGGTGATGCACCGTGCTGGACTCCACATGCTGATTTACCAACTCCAGATTGCCTGTGAAATGCAATTGGGGGCAGCCAGTCTAAAGTATGAGGCTGTCTAAACAGGGATCTACCCCATTTGCCAGTTGGGGTTTTCCATGAACACCGCCAAATGGTGAGCCCTGGGATTTTAGCGTGGAATAACCTGGGGGGTGGGGGGAATGGCACCACGAGCAGCCTGCAATTTTTCCCCTCGCCTCAGCAGGAATTAATTAGATCCATACGTCTAGAATCAGAGAATCAAATGAGAGAGAACAACGCACTAACTTACATTCCTAGGGCCTTTGTCTCCTCCAGCCCTTTTCACCCCAAATCTGATCCCCTGTCAGTAGTTCATGTCTCTAGCCTCCTTGGGAGAATGTAGCCTCTTCGTCCTGTTATCAACTTGTTATCCCAAGTTGGGACACTGAGATATGCAGAGCCTAAGTGACTTGCTCAAGGCCATACATGAGGGCTGTTTCAGAGCATAAATGGACTTGGACCAATGAAGCTGCAGTCACAGCCCCTGTTACGCAGCCCCCTTCCCTCATACAAATCCTATTATGAGCAAATGTAGCAGTCCTCTCCACCTGCTCCTATCATGCGTTGCCATTTAGGGTAACCATGAACCTGCAGTGTCACAGTACCGCACTTCTACTCTCCTGACCCACCTGCCTATCAACCCACCTTAGCCCACATCCTTGCCATTCATTAGTGAGTGCTGACAGCATGCGCAGCCCTGCACAAAACAAAGACAAAGGCCTGGGCTTTGCCCAGAGGAGTTTACAATCTGAAGATGTGAGAGGAGACGCACAAAGGAAAATGTACGTCGCAAAATCTGTCATAAATTCACGAGCACTAGATCAATCCGCCCAAGCTCAGCACAGTAATATCCGAGACCCGATGAGAGGTCACAGATGCTCAGGACGCAGGGGTGTCTCCCCGCTGTGAAGCTTGAATGGCTGCTGTGCAAAGGTTGCAAGATAATTTCCTTGCTTGAGGTACCTGACATTTCTGTATGTATTATCCAGGGCTATCCAGCAACATTTCTTGGGTGGTTACTGCCAGCAGGAGTCTAATGCTGCACATCAATCCTACATGGGCCTCTTATATTGCTATCCCCACTTACCTGATCACCTGTAGGATGTTTTTAGCAGCAACAGAGCTAAGGCTGTCACACACACACACCCCTGGCTCTGGAAACCATAAGCAGACATGTGCTTGTGTGATGCTTTAGCGAATGCAATTGAAAGTCCTCTGACAGCCCAATGTACACAGCACTCAAAATGCTACCTCGAGCTTTTCATATTTCTCTCAGCCTGGGCAATGCAGCCAAGTCTCAGGTCTGTTTAGGCCAATCCTCAGTGCTGCCACATGCATTTGAAACCTCGTTGGCTAAGGCTTACCTCCCCACATTCACCATGTGTGCCCCTTGCTCACTCAGGTCAGACGGGGCAGATCACCAGCCGTCCCACAAACCGAAGTCTCTGCTCAGAGGGCACAAGTGAAGCCCAGACCTCCAGCTTGTTATGTGAACAGAGGAAAATGGCACGTGTACACCCCAGACTTGCTTGCAGCTGGGGAATTTGGGGAGCCTGGCTGTTGGGGAGCTCCTCACAGTGGCTTGGACATACAGGCTTATCAGCTCCTCTGAGCAGGGCAGTGCAGGAGCCAGATACAGGTGTAAGCAATAAGTGGTTAGGGTCAGCCTGCTGCCACCCCTCTCTGGGATCCTCCCCAGAGGCTGCTCTGCCAGCACGGAAAGCTTTTGGCACTGCAGCAAGGAGCTGGAGTTACCTTGCTCACTGCCTCTCTCAAATAAGTGATTAGTATTTAGTGGCTAAAATACCCTATCAAGGACAAAAGCCCCTTTCGTGTGCAAGGGCTGCTCAGGGCTCACAAAGGCAGGCTTAGGAAAACAGGATATGGCTTTGATTTCTCACAGGGCTGAGCAGCACCTCCAGGTCTTGCCTTAAATGTTGCTAATTTTTGTGATACTTGTAATATGTAGTGGGCTTTCTTCCCCCTTCTTACAGTGCCAGCTCCTACTGGCCCAAATTATGTGCGATTTTCTGCCTTCACTTGAGCACCCACACACTTCTAGCTGTGGGTGCAGGCAAAAGCTGGAAAACTTTTCAATCAGAAAGGGCCAAACAAAAAAAAAAGATAGACAGACAACCACAAGTCTAGGGCTTGTAACATTTTAATTTTGGTGGTGGGTGGAGGGGCAAGAGAGGGAATGAGGAGCTGGCCTCACCGCTTGTAAGCACACGCATGCTTGTGCGATACCTCAGAAAATTCAAAAGAAAAACACAATTAGATGCGGAAGTAGACATCCCTCAAAGTGGTACCTTGGCTCTTTTTTGGATTTCTCTCAACCTGGATAATGAAACCAGTGTCAGCTCTGTCCAGTCGGCTTATCAGGGAGTGCTGCCATGAGCATTGGATACTTTGCTGACTAAGGCTTTGTCTCCCCAAATTCTTCCCCCCTTGCCCATTATGCACCTAAGTCAGCAGAACATGCCCACAAACCAAAGCCCCTCGCCAGAGGGGGCAAGCAAAGCCCAGACCTCACACTGGGTCTGCGGACTGAGGTGAATGGTACCCACACACCCCAGAATCGTTTGCAGCAGGGGAATTGAGGCTGAAGCAAAATTTGTACCACAGCAGGCACCAGCCCAGCTCTAGTGTATTTGGGGTCTCATGCATTTTCGGTCCTCTCTCTGCCAGCATGGAAATCCTTTGCTAATGCAACAAGATGCAGTTCACGTGCTCACTTTCTCTCAAATAAGTGGTTAGTATTTCATGACCAGAGTACCCAGTCAAGCAGAAATGCCTCTTAGTCTGAAAGGACTAGTCAGGGTTCAGAGAAGCACAAAGGTAGAAACATTGTGGGCACATGTGCTAACAGCAGCTTAAATAAGAGCAGCACAAATTGGAGCTGGGGATTTTTGCCTCTGCGCACGTGCCTGGACATGCACTTTGGTGTGGGACAAGTTGTGCCACTTGGGGCAAAATGACCCTGCCCAGGTCCTCCCAGATCTGCAGCCAGGGAGAACTAAAGCCGGGGGCCAGCACTTGTGCTGCCCCCAGCAGGATGAAAGCCTGCCCTGGCATGCAGCTCAGGGCTACTTGCCCTCAAGAGCTTCTGAGGGCCAGACAGGTGGTGTCTGGGGACACTACCCCCTGTGCCAGCTGGACTGCCAAAGCAGCTGTGACCTGGAGTGGCCCCTGCCTCCTCTACCCATTGCAGCGGTCTGGCAGCAGGGGCTGCTGCCTGGCTGTGACTGCTGCCATCTGCAAAAGCATCCACCCCCTTGGACCTGCAGCCCCATGGCTGTGCGCCTGCCAGACCCAGATGGGGTGCCCTCACTCTGCCATCTGGGCAGCTATCGCCCAGAAAATGTGCTCCTTGCAGTGGCCTGCACTGAACTGTCCAAGTGTGTCCTCTTGGCCCCAAATGGCCAACAGGTCAGCCACCTCGGCTGCCCTCCAGCTGGGTCCCCAGTGCTGGCCCTGGACAGGCTCCTCTGCCCCGGTCTCACCACCTGAGATCCTGGTGTTCCCTGTTTAAAAATTGCAAACTCTCTGATAAGAAAGCCAAATTCCCTCTTTAAAATAACCAAAATAGTGTTCTTTTGCTATCAAAATGAAACACCACTATATAGAGAGAGATCAGTAGGGCAATGTTTTATTGACCTATTTACAAGTTTAAAGCAATCTGGCAGCCTACCAGTGCCTCTATTATCATCATCAAATACTTTTGAGATATCTATCCACATCAGCATTTACTTTTGGCTTTTTTATCATAGAAAAATCAGAGCTGCCCCTCCTCTCACCAGGATGAGCAGTACTGAATATGCCAGTGCCCTGCCCCTCCCTCTCAACCCACAGCCTGCCCCAGCATGGAAACCCATTGCTAATGCACAGGGAGATGGAGTTCCCCAACTCCCTCTCTCTCACACAACTGGCTAATATTTAGTGGCTGGAGTGCCCAGCAAAGTAGCAAGTCCCCTTCATTTGTTAAGGTTCCTAAGAGATGCAAAACCCAGAGGCAGGCTTAAGGGGATGATATTTTTCAAAAGCCTGAGCAGCTATGGGATTTCTGGCTATACGTGTTGCTAAGTTTCACAGTAGGTCACAATATATTTTTTCTTAGTCAAGATCCTAGGATTAAGAGAGATTCTCAGGCTTTGCTTATAGCCCTGCATGCAGACAGGAACTAAAAAAAACAAATCCTTTTGAATCTGAAAGGATCAAAACTAAGAAAGCAAATGAAGACAACCAGGCTTTGTGCCTCTTGAATGACAGTGATTATTTTTGTTGTTTGGGTGTTTGGTTTGGTTGGAGGAAGGGAAATGAGGGAGAAAATGAGGGCCCGACTCCAGAAGTCTAGCCAAAGACAAGTTCATTATGCCTTAGAGAATTTAAATTAAAGCGCTTTAATACTTCAAGGTACACATCACTCAAAACACCAGCTTGGCCTTTTCATATTTCTCTCAACCCGGGGGATAAAACTAAGGGAAACCAATGGCACTTCTGTTCAATCAGACCCTTAGCACTGCCACACATGCATGTGAAATCTTGCTGAGACAGGCTGAATAAATAACACCCTTGAAAAAAAAAGTCATTAGCCTTGTTTTACACCAACCTCCCCCCCACATACACACATACCTGCACTCCTGTTGCTCAACCAAGGCAACTCAGTAGGATTTCACTGACATGCCCACTGAACAGCACACCCATTCAGCAGGCACGAGCACAGTGCAAAGCAGTTCAGCATCATTACTAGACTATTACTAGACCTAGTAATAGTGTTTGCATCCGTGGACTTGAGCCTGGGACACAAGTCTGTACCACAACAAGTCCAAGCCTGTGCAGGTCTGGTGTGTTTGGGGTATCACATGCTTTAGGTACTCACTCTCGAGGCACCAGCAAGCCTGGCTGTTGGGGAGCTCCTTCCAGTGGCTTTGTCAGCTCCTCTGAGCAAGCTCAGGTGTGGAGCCAGGTAGAGACACGAGCAGTAACTCCTTAGGGTCAGCCCTGGGCTTCCCTGGCAGAGGCTCCTGGGTCCCTCTCCACCACCAGGTGTGAGCAATAGCTCATTAAAATCAGCCTGCTTCACCCACATCTGGGCTTCCCTGACAGAGGCTGCTCTGCCAGCATGGAAACCCCTTTGCTAATGTAGCAAGGAGATGGAGTTAGCTAGTTCACCCAGTCTCAGATAAGGGATGAGTATGTTATGACCAGAGTACCCAGTCAAGTAGAAAAGCCTTTTAGTTTGGGAGGACTCTTCGGGGTTCAAAGCAGCACAGGGGCAACATTATGGGTCTGGTTTCTCAGAGGACTGAGCAGCACCTCCGGGTCTGGTCATACAGGTTGCTGACTGCCATATTCAGCAAGAAGGCAACATATAATAGTAATAATAACCATGTTCCTCAGACAAATAGTAAGTATTTCATGGTTAGAGCAGCTTGTCAGATAGAAACTCCCATCACTTTCTAAGGACTCCAAGAAGGTTAGGGCCAGGACTAGAGAGCCTCATGGGTCTGATCTCTCAGAGGAGAGACTGGCACCTGGAGTTTTAGCTACAAGGGTTACTAAATTTTATTTCCTCTTGCAGCCCCAGTTTCAGGAGAGCTGTGAATATGTGAGGTGCTGAGCCTTCACTTGGAGCAAAACACACTTCAGGCTAGAAAACACTTTAACCTTCAAAGGGTCAAAGCAAATGACTCAATAAGGACAACTATAGATGGACAGCCAGAGTGTCACAGCTAGACCTGGAGCATTACAAGGCAGGCAGCTAGAGAAGTTAGACCTGCTGTCTGTGTACACCCCCACATATATGCAGAGTCCCTTGGTCACCTAAACAGGCTTATCAAAATTCACGCCAGTCAAGCCCCTGCTCAAGGGGCATAGGCAAAGCACAGACCTTCTTTGCTGTGAGATGAATACTAGCTGCTCAAGAACAAATTATTACAAGCAAAATTCAGCCTGGGACTGTTTGTATCCCAACAGGAGCAAACCCAACTAGTCCCTGTGGTCTATCATGTACTCACACTGAAGCACTTCCACTACCACCCCTGAAAGAGGGGAAGCACCCCTTCCTGGCTTGGCCTTATAAAAGTGAACTCAACTGCTCTCAGAAGAGCAGCGTATGCCTCCAGGTACAGGTGAAAGCAACAGGTGGTTAGGTTCTGCCTCATATGCCTCAGCTGTGTGCTCTCATGCCCAATGCTTTTCTGCTCTGTCCTTCCTAACACAAAAGGTGGTGAGTTCACCAATTCACTGTATTGTTCAAAAAATGATTCATGTTTAGTGGTGAGAATCACATTCAAAGCAGAAAACAGACTAAGATGAAAAGGCTCCAAGGGGCTCTAAGAAGGCTGAGCCAGACTTGGGAAAATTTTATATGTTTGATTTCTCAGATCAGCACCTGGACTTCTGACAATAAGTGTTAGTTTTTGCCCTATGTATGTATGTATGTGTGCATTTATTTGATTTATCCCACAAAAGGCTCAGGGCAGTTTACAGTAACAGCAAATAAGTCATGTTAATTATAAAATGCCTAGCACAGAAGTTCAGTGCACATAAACCTCTTTCAAAATGGCTGAAACCAGTTTAAGATAAATCTGAATGGAAATACAATCAGACTTAATTGATTTAGGATAAATTGGTTTATTGAACTTGTGTCCCAAATCCCCTCCAAATACAATATATATGACTTATTTGCTGTTACTGTAAACTGCCCTGAGCATTTTGTGGGATAAATCAAATAAATAAATAAATACATAGGGCAAAAACCAACACTTCTTGTGTGTGTGTGCACATCTATAATTACTAATTTGTTGTTACTGTAAACTGCTCTGAGCCCTTTGTGGGATAAATCAAATAAATAAATAAATAAATAAATAGGGGGAAAAACTAGAGATGCACCAATACACTGGTCCAATATTGGACTGATACGATATAAAGAAAATTGGCTGTATCAGAAATTAGCCCAATGCAGCTGATAATTTGGCCAAAAAATGCCCCTACGTGTGCCCACCCATGCACCCCTGCATGCTTCCACCTACGTGCCAGGAAGAGCCGGAGCTGTGCCAGGCATACGGTGGTGGTGCTATGGGGGGCTATGGCAAAATTTGGGGTAGCTGCAGCCCCCTCCATAGCCCCTGCCCTGAGCCCAGCTTCTGCCCCAAGCCCAGCCTCTGCCAAGAAGAGCCCGGCACAGCTCCAGCCTGCAGCTGTAGTCCTCCTGCCCTGCCCCATGCAGATCTTGGGGGTACACGCTCTCCCCCATGCCCTCCCAGGAACACACAGCAGTGGGAGCTGCCCCCCCACAATGAGTCGCAGCTCCATCCCGTGCCCTGGCCCACTCTGGCTGGGCAAAGCCTGCCCCTGCCCCCTACCTCCCTCACCGCAGGGGCCATTGATCTGCACCCCACCACCACACACCCCTCCCTGTCCAGCACAACAGACTTACCAGCTGCATGCAGCTGTATCAAAATGGGATCGATATTGGCCAATATGCCTCCTTAAAAATCGGCTGCTGGTATCAGCGCCCAAAATCTCTATCGGTGCACCCCTAGAAAAAAACAACACTTATTGTCAGAACTCCAGATGCTGATCTGAGAAATCAAACGTATAAAACGTTCCTAAGTCTGGCTTGGCCTTCATATAGATATAGGATATTATAAGACAACTCCCCAAACACAGATAGAACTTGCAGGAGGTTGCCTTTGGGTCTGAATGAGACATAATGGTGGGAGTAGTCCCTTTGGCATATAGGGCCCATTAGGGCTCCATAGATCAAAACCATCCCTTTGAATTGCACCCAAAAAGCTATTGGAAGCCAATGAAGACTCTGCAGCACTGGGATAATTTGCTCCTGGCATAACACTCCTTTCAAAAAGGGGGCTGCCATATTCTGCACCAGCAGCAGATTTTGGAGGGTCTTCAAAGGCAGCTCCACGTAGAGCAAACTGCAGTAGGGCAACGTCTGTGAGCCCTGCTTGGCTTTCTCCCTCCCTCTCGGAGATAACTCTCCTAAAGCGCAGTGATTATGTGAGAGTCTCAGCTAGCATGTAAATAAAAGGAATTCTATCTCTAGGCATGCACAAAAGCTGAAAAACTTTTGAATCCTAAATGTTCAAAACTTAGAGAGCAAATAGAGAAGCACAAATCTGGTTCTCTTCATAAAAGTATTTCATTTAACCAATGAAATCTAACCAGACAAGTCTTTGCCTAAAGGAAAATGCATACTACATACTTTACTAAATAGGGGCCTCTGTTGCAGAAGAGGCAACCATCTCACAATAATCATCATTGCTGTTGATGAGGGTATCTGCCATCCCTGGGGATCTGAAAGTATGTCCTAAGCCCAAAGTGCTCACGAAGTGAAATGCAGCTGCTTCTGGGGTGTAGCACTGGTTGTTTGACAACACACAGCAAATCCCCATCAAAGAACAAACCTAGACCTAGTTTAAACCTGAAGGGGATTTTTATTGAGGTGAAATCTGGCCAGCCTACTTTGGCTCCCACCCTTACTTTTCTGAAAGGGTGTCAGGGGGTGATTCTTAAAAGCTGTAAGTAATTGAAATATGAAGGATCCAGGTTCAGGCAGTAGCATAATTTCATCTTTATGGGAGAGAGAATTAAAATAATACCTTTAGAGTGAAGGTTCATTGTACCGTTTCAATGCATCTTCACATCCCATCTTTGCTTTTACTTCTACTGCGGTATTGCATAAAGACCTCGGTGCCATTCAGGCTTTCATTGTGGGCTAAGTACTATATAAATAGTGAGTGGGAATCTGGCCTGAGGAGTTTACAATTGAAATAGGGTAGGGAAAAGGAAATGCGGTATCCTAGTGCAAAAGGTGTTGAACAAAGGGATTTGATGACTTGCCCAGGTCACAGTGGAGGCCTGTGGCAGACCTGCGGGTTGCATCCATCACGCTGCTTTTCACTTAAGTCTGAGTTTTCCCAAACACGTTCCCACTGACGTGATCCTTCTTAAGCGTGTGCTGCCCCGTCCCTCAATATCCAGATACGTTCCTTGCTGGTCCCTAACCCCTTTTTCAGACAAAGGCTGGAGCTCGCCTTCAGCAAAGGTCGCTTCTGCTATACAGACAGGTGAGGAGTTTGCTCACTCCTCATATGGAAAAAAAAGAAGCAAAATCAGGGTTAGTAGATAATCTGTGTTTGATTTCAAGCCCGGGCTAGTGAAAAGAGAAGTGACCTGTAAATCATTCCCAAAGCACTTGTAGATATACTGTAAACTAATTAATAGCAGCATCATTGATGCATAGCAAATATTTTGCAAGGGATTTATACGCAACCCTATCACCACTTTACACATTACAGCATTGATTTATAAATCACTGAAGAAACAGTGGTGTGTCCAATAAATACTTTATGAATGTTTGCCAACTATTTCTCTTACATGTGCTATCCATACATTGCAAATACTAAGTTATTTATAAATTGTATTTTGCATACTATCTATTATAGCTCAGAAATGCACTCATTCTTTTGCCACCTCAACAAAATTTGTCAAAGGACCGTTGCATTTCACTTAGGGTTTAACGGCAGGTAATTCTTGCCTTCATCACCAGCTATTAAACAAACAGGCACTTTCATTCCTTCTCCCGCACCGTTTCTCAAGCTTAGCAGCGGCACCTTACTACCCTCCTTACATCCCCCCTTAAAATGATCCTTTATTGCCAAATACTTGATTTATCAAGTCTAACATCAGTGTCTATGGTACTGTCCAATATTGCCTCTTTGCGCTCCTTCCTTTGGCTGGAGCCACCTGCTCTCTTTTGCATAGATAAAAGATCTTTGATGGCAGAGACCATCTTCTTGTTCTGTTTTTGCACAGGCTGTTGAACAGGGGCCTGGTTTGTGACTGGAGCTCCTAGGCAGAAGAAATGCAACTAATAAATAAGGGTCTAATCACTCCGGGTTCAACTCATCCTTTTTCCACTTCCAGCTGTAAAGTTCATGCCCCAGCTGTCTTGAGTCTTTGGCAGCTGGGGAACAGCTAGGGAGTGATGCCCTGATATTGGGGCAGTCATAGTGACATCAATATTAAGGCCAGGAAAAAACATTATGATTGTCTACAGGGCAGAGAACTTCATCCCATAATTTCTGCATCAACTGGGTTACCCCTAGTTTTGGCTTCACTAGAACTGGTCAGAAAACCTTTGATGGAACAAGAGTCTTTGGAAGATGCAAGTCCATTTAAATTGAAATGCATAGCAAAAATCAGGTCAATGGTGTCAGAATGTATCCATAGATAAGGTGATAACAAGAAGCAATTGTGTTCTGAAAGCCAAAAAATGGATAGGATCCCTAAGGAAAGGGACAGCAGCTTTGAGTAGAAAAAGGTATTTTGCCCACGCTCAGTGCTGAAACAGAAGTAATGTAGTCATCTTTCTGGCAGACAGTCTTCTCCTCCCTCCTCCATGCCTCGGAGGAAAAATGTATTAGTGTGCATCCAGGCCCAAGTTAAGATGCCTACATTACCTCCACGGTAGGACGTTATACCTTGCTGCGATCTGTATTTCCCTACTGGCTTGGTCATCTTTTTGGATTCATAACTCTTAACATCTACTACTAAAATTCCCTGGCACGCTACTGCGGTGCTCTAGATATGTAGCCCCCTCACCCCATGCATGAAATATTCATTGTTCGAAATGACTGTGGTGTGCTTGACTCCCACGCTGGGCTAAAGCGATCCCTTTTTAAGTCAAAATCCCAAGAGAACTTTGGAAGAACAAGATTTTTCCCCTCTTCATTGGTGTATCAAGTTCCCCTAATTCCTACTGTGCTAAAGTACTCTCCTAGCAAAGACGAGTGCTCCAGATCACTGAGGAGTCTAGAGCGCCGACTGGAAGGAAGTCACAACCTCCTGCAGCCGTTGCATTAACACAGATTGAATGGATTATATCTGTTTCTTTTTAGGCATATAAAACAGCACAAGGGAGATCATGTTTTAAAAATCTATTTTTGTATCATTATTTATGTTTGGGTTATGTCCCAGTCCTCCCAGAAGCTCTCATTGAGATGAGCAGCCCATCATGCTAGGCACTGTACACACAGTCAGAGGCCCTCCCAGCCCTGAAGAGCGTGCAGATTAAGTAAGAAGAACAGACAAAAGATAATAGGGGACACTGAAATAACAGCTATGTATATTACCAACATTAAGGCTAATGATAACTTTTGCAATGGTAGAGCAAATCCCTCTGCTGCTCAGAGCTAGTAAGTGGTTAGTTCTTCCTTTTTCTCTGAAAGCTGACTGGAGGGATTCCAAGACTCCCCATAGCTGGATTTTAAATGAACATTTTTTCACCTTACATGGCAGCCGAATAGCAGGAATGCACAAGACAAGTTGCTCAGTGGACACTGGCAGAGCAAACTGCAATCACTTGTGGAGCAAGTTCAGCCCTGGTATAAAGAGGTACAATTCCCGTTTGATTTCCTAGGATTTGTGCCAGTTTACACCAAGCCTTGGATCTGTCCTTCACCTTCAAAGGCAGCTCTCTGGTGCTATAAAAGCCAGAGACTGTGCATCTATGGAGCTTAAAAATTGAGGCCCTGTGCTGCACAGTAACAACCCACAGTACACTAACCACCTGGGGCCCTGTGTACATCTACTCCAAGCAAGAGTAAAAAGGATCAGAATCACAATGACATCCCAAACTGACATATAAATGTGTTTCCCTTGTCGACCATTTCTCGGTGCTTTTCCACACCATCTCTTGCTCCACACAACGTGATTTCTCAGGGTCCCTCTTAGCAGACTAGTGGCAGATACAGCAAAACAACTAATTGCTCACACATCCGATCACGCTCAAGGCTGGCCAAGACTGGGAATATCTGCCAGGATGTCGCTACACTGATACAAGAGGGTGGACACCCTGACCTTGTGCCAAAAGTTATTTGCAGGGGGTAAGCCCCCTTGTCACCTGGTGCAACCACAGGATAAAGACCCTCCTAGTCATCCTCCTAGAAGGAGCAGTGCCCTGACCTGTACAAATGGAGGTTGTTTTCCATGCTCCAGGGCTAACTCTGGGTCCCATCTCCAATTCTGCTCCTTACCTGCTTCCTATCAGGACCTAAACACCTTCTGGGGAACTGGCCAAAATAAAAGGTATTCTACATTCAGGAGGTACCTTGAGAAATGCCATACATTTCCCGGGAAAGCTGACACTTGTAAATGTAAGCCCCCCACCCCAGCACCAGGAGCTACACCAGATTCAAGATCCTCAGGGTGTCAGTAGTGTTGGGCTCTCCAGTGTCCCACCAAAAAGGCGTGTTCCTCACTCTCACCTTCCCACTCCAGCCTAAGGAACAGATAGGGTTGGTTATGTTAACTATAAGCATTTATAGAAGAGAAAAGATTAATATCAAATCTAATACACACATCTACATATATGCATTACATAGGTGAAACAACACCCATCCAAACCCATAACCAAAATATTCTCTGTAAGCCCAACATTAGTGAATAGTCCATGCCACACGTGATCCCATATACAACGGCCCTGTCAATACATGTCCAGTCACAAATTGTAGACTTGAACCCTCAGCTCCACCAGGAATTCAGTTCATTCCCATAGAAATAAATAGCAGCACTGCTGCTGCTGCGAGTGGTCACCAGACGGCAGCGCATGACTCCTGTTTCTTTTTAAACGGTAACCTCCGTTCAGATGTCAGCGAGATGATTCCTCCCTGGAAATCAACTTCTTACAAGCACTAGGAGGTTGAATGCCTCCCCACGTTCCCCTTCCTTGTGAAACTAGGGCTGCTTAATAGAGACTGCCTCCCTTTACCGGCAGGTCCCCTGCTCCAGCAGCCTGAACTCTCCCACGGCTCCGACCCAGCCGCAAATACAGACTCCCCACGGTGCCAGACTCTTCCCTTTCCCAGGGCACCCGAGTCCTGAGTTTGCACGGCTCCTCTCCAAGATAGGGGACTCAGCTCCTTAATGAGCCAGGCAGCTGTTACAGAAAGTTGCTGGGCTGCTACTTACTGAGGGGACTAGCTGTAGGACTACTCATCTACAAAGGAAGGGTCAAAAGTGTTGGGGGGGAAAAAAAATCAGTCCGCCTTGTCTTCCCGACTTGCCAGTTTAACAGACCCCATCATATCACCACTGAACTTCTTGCCACCTTTATCATCCCCCAAAATAAACTGAAAATCTCCCACCTCCCTGCTGGATCAGAGAAGTAACTAGATTTTTGATAGACAAGGAAGTGCCACTTTTGCCCCCCAACCCCCAAACCTTCCCTTCTCAAACAGAGCACATCCCACATTTGATTCATAGATTCATAGATGTAAAATAGATTCATAGATGTTAGGGTCGGAAGGGACCTCAATAGTTCATCAAGTCCGACCCCCTGCATAAGCAGGAAAGAGTGCTGGGTCTAGATGACCCCAGCTAGATACTCGTCTAACCTCCTCTTGAAGACCCCCAGGGCAGGGGAGAGCACCACCTCCCTTGGGAGCCCGTTCCAGACCTTGGCCACTCGAACTGTGAAGAAGTTCTTCCTTATGTCCAGTCTAAATCTGCTCTCTACTAGCTTGTGGCCATTGTTTCTTGTAACCCCCGGGGGTGCCTTGGTGAATAAATCCTCACCAATTCCCTTCTGTGCCCCCGTGATGAACTTATAGGCAGCCACAAGGTCGCCTCTCAACCTTCTCTTGCGGAGGCTGAAAAGGTCCAGTTTCTCTAGTCTCTCCTCGTAGGGCTTGGTCTGCAGGCCCTTGACCATACGAGTGGCCCTTCGCTGAACCCTCTCCAGGTTATCCGCATCCTTCTTGAAGTGTGGTGCCCAGAATTGCACGCAGTACTCCAACTGCGGTCTGACCAACGCCCGATAGAGGGGAAGTATCACCTCCCTGGACCTATTTGTCATGCATCTGCTGATGCACGATAAAGTGCCATTGGCTTTTCTGATGGCTTCGTCACACTGCCGGCTCATGTTCATCTTGGAGTCCACTAGGACTCCAAGATCCCTTTCCACCTCTGTGCCACCCAGCAGGTCATTCCCTAGGCTGTAGGTGTGCTGGACATTTTTCCTCCCTAGGTGCAGCACTTTGCATTTCTCCTTGTTGAACTGCATCCTGTTGTTTTCTGCCCACTTGTCCAGCCTATCCAGGTCTGCCTGCAGCTGTTCCCTGCCCTCCGGCGTGTCCACTTCTCCCCATAGCTTGGTGTCATCTGCAAACTTGGACAGAGTACATTTCACTCCCTCGTCCAAGTCGCTGATGAAGACATTAAAGAGTATCGGTCCAAGGACCGAACCCTGCGGGACCCCAATTCGATGTTCCCACTCGAATAAAAGAGTTGTCTGACCAAGTTTCCATGATAACAATTAAATCATAGATTTCTTTACAGGCTATGACTTTTCAAAGTGCAAAAAGCAGATAATCATAATAAAATAGCACTTAGCATTTTAACCTCTCTTGGAGTAAAGGTTATTTGAAAACCCTTGATACAGAGAGGCCAAAATGGAATAACTTGTATTGAGATGCATAAAGTTTTCTTATTAGCAAATCAGTGGCAAAGACAGAAGATTCCTGGCTTAGTACCTGCCAGTCCCATCATACCACTCTGAAACTTATAGTTTCATAGTAGCTAGGGTCAGGAGGGACCTGAACAGATCGTCTAGCCGGACCCCCTGCCACAGGCAGGAATGAATGCTGGGTTCCCAAGACCCCAGACAGGCGATCGTCCAACCTCCTCCTGAATTTGCCCAAAGTAGGGGCGAGGACCGAGCCTGGGAAGTCAGTTCCAGATTTTGGCCACCCTAGCAGTAAAATATTGCCTTCTGATCTCTAACCTAAACCTATTCTCCATCAGCTTATTACCATTGTTCCTCGTCACCCCAGGTGGTGCTGGGGAGAAAAGGGCTCTACCTGTTTGCTGTTGATCTCCCCTGATGAGTTTGTAGGCGCCCACCAGGTGTCCCCTCGGCCTCCTCTTGCTGAGGCTGAGCAGGTTCAGGTCCCTCAGTCTCCCCTCGTATGGCCTGTCCTGCTGCCCTCTCACCAAGCGGGTGGCCCTCCTCTGAACCCTCTCCAGGCTGGCCACATCCCTCCTGAAGTGCGGTGCCCAGAACTGGACACAGTACTCCAACTGCAGCCTGACCAAAGTCGCATAGAGGGGGAGGATCACCTCTCTGGACCGGCTTGAGATGCACCTTTGGATGCATGACAAGTTGCGGTTGGCTTTGCTGGCTGTGGTCTGGCATTGGCGGCTCATGTTCATCCAGGAGTCAATAATGACTCCAAGATCTCTTTCTGCTTCTGTGCTTTCAAGAAGGGAACTGCCCAGCCTGTATGTATGCTGTGGACTCCTGCTCCCCAGGTGCAGCACCCTACATTTGTCTACGTTGAACCCCATCCTAGTCTCGTCTGCCCACTTTTGTAGTCTGTCTAAATCTAGTTGCAGCCTCTCTCTCCCTTCAAGTGTGTCCACCTCGCCCCACATCTTGGTGTCATCAGCAAACTTGGACAGCGTGCTTTCCACCCCCTCGTGCAAGTTGCTGATGAAGATGTTAAACAGTGTGGGCCCGAGGACCGAGTCCTGGGGTACCCCACTGCTTACATCTTGCCAGGTTGAGTACAACCCGTCCACCACTACTCTCTGGGTGCACCTCATCAGCCAATTTTTTATCCATCCAATTTTTTGCCTGCATCCAACTGTGCGTGCATCAATGCCACAGTTGCCTAATTTATTGATGTGAGTGGGTGAGAGACAGTGTCAAAGGCCTTCTTAAAGCCATTTACTGAAGCTGTTTAAGGTATGATACTCTTTTAAAATTTGGCTCTGGAACACAGTGAACGATAACGAAGTCAAAAATTTGCTCAGACAAAAATAAGACAAATGTAAGGAGAGCTGCTTGGCCATGTATAATCTATCAGAGTATCCGATTGAGTGTTTGGCTCACAGTGAAGCTCCATGACAGCACAGTCCCATAGACTGAGTCAAGTCACTGCACAAAGCGTAGGGTGACAAGATATTTATCACCAGACAATGCACCGGTACCCATCTATTCACAGCATTTGCTACTTAATGGATTTTATATCCTCTTCTGAAAACTGTACCATATACTAATATTGACTTAGTTTCAACTGATGCTTCATTTACTTAATGTAGTGAAATGCATGTACTTTAATAAGCAAATATATCCCCATGCCGTTCAGCTGTGTTGATGACAGCACAGTCTCTCTTTTGACTAAACTTGTATGATCAACAAGGGACAGTTTAACTTTGCCCTAAATGCTATTGTGTAAGAACATACCCTGTATATTAAAGTGTTGCAGAGTGGATCAAGTCAATAACTGAATTTATTCTTTGAAGTGAGCCGTGACTCTATTGACAAAAAGAAGCTTATTACATTAGAAGCGCTTTAAACGTTCAAGTAAGGTTTTGAACTAATGGACTGGATTCATTAACTGGAATTTATGTCTAAAGCCTTCACCTCTGTAGATCTTCTCTCTAAACGGTATAAACACTATAGTCCTAAGAGTAGCGCACTGGAAACAAGTATTCCTTTACACGTGGCATTTCTGTATAGTTTGTATCCATGGGATTAACATAAAAGATTCAGAAGGTGAAATTTAGGGACACAAATCTTCCTTTCCAGAGCAATTTTGACATTGGAGAGGTTAAAGGGTCAGTATCCACATTGCTGAATAGTGGCTGCACAGAAAATAGCAGAACTCAGGAGATTTTACCTGAGAGTAAATTAAATCCTAGTCATGTTAAACACGGGATTCCCAAGGTTTCATTGCTGTTTGATTCCTCTTGCAAGCTCGGTAGCGAGCTTCAGTAAAGCTACAGCTCATCTGCGCATTCGTGCTTACGTACATGCTTACTTTGTTGATTATGGGACTACGTATTTGATCATGAGCTGCCTTTTATCTGTGTGCTTACAGCTCTTTCCTGAACAGGGATGGACTGAAAAACTGGGGCTTTGGAAGCGTGTACGGTGGCACAGATCCACTGAAGTGGAGTTATTCTGGGTATAGCATTGCTTTTCTAATGAAACGGAAATTACACTATCACCCTTGACAAGTATAACAAAGTCAGGCTTCTTTAAACATTTTCCACTTTTTGGAATTGGAATTTGGATGTGGATTTCCCCCAGAGGATGTATTTTTAACTGAACACCTGCTAGCCGGGATTGTGAAATCTGCCACCTAGTCCAAAGGTTAAGGACATTACAGTAAGGGTGAAAAATCTGCTGTTACCAAAACCTAGAAGCATGTAGACAAAATCTTTAGCAACCATACAGGACCTGATTGAATGAGCTAGAAGGCAGACACAGGGTGGTGTGTGTGTGTGTGTCCACACATTGCCACAAATGTTCCCCAAACACAACACAAAATCACCAGTTTGCCACCCAAGAAAGCCACCACGCTTCTTCCCACATTTAAGAAGGTAACAAATCACCATATTTCCACACTTTTTTCACACCCTTTTCACATTCCTAAATCACCCCGGTTCCAGAGACAGTTCCCAAATCAGCACACCATTGTCTGCAAACATCCCTGTATTCCCACACACCATTTCCATACCACGTTCCAGTAGGACCACACAAAGTCCCCAGTTTTCACAGAAAAAAGTTCCAATATTGCCACACGATATTACCGAATCGCCCCACGTGTGTCACCATACTTCCACGCATAATGAGGAATATGGTAAAAACCCACTGAACTGTGGGCACGTCCTCATCGTCTTCCACAAAGAGCACCATACTCCCACGCACACTTCTACGCAAAGTCCCCAAATCACCGCACAAGATTGCCAGTTTCAAAGGAAAAAAATCCCGTGTTTCCACACAGTATTACCCCATTGCATCTCCATGCATGTCCACAAACAAGTTCCCAAAACACCCCAGAATCAGCACACCAGTTTCAACACGGGACGAAATAAAGGAAAGAAATATGTTATCCATCACACAGGTACCAAACCAGCACACAACATCCGCACAGAAATATCACTGTTTTTCCACAAAAAAAAAAGATCCAAAATCACCACTATTTTCTTTCTTTTTTTAAATCACCATATTTCCACACCGTTACCAAATCACCATATTATTTTCCAAGTGAGAAGAGCTTTTTCCTGGGTTTTTATTCCCCATTACAATGAATGTGTATTGAAAAGGTGGTTTTATGTTCTGAATTATAGTACTGCATTTACACGTGAGCAATCTGGTTTTGTTTCTGGGATCCTTGTCATAACAGAGCTTTCTGCGGTTCATTATTTCTTTATACTTATTATTGTTAGGGTAACGATATGAATTTTGGGGAGCACCGAGTGTGTAGCTGTACCAAGGCTTTTTTCTGTGTCTCAGCAGAGCTGCTGGTCATGAGGCAGAACGATGTATTAAGACCAACCTTGCAAATGCCTAGGCAAGCGTTTTTCTCAACAAAGTAGTGTTAGAGCCCGCCGTGTAAGAAGAACAAGACACAGCCCACCAGCTATTATCAGGAAATAAGACAGAAGCCAAACCTTGGAGATGGTACCAAAATCAGCAAAGAACAAGAAAGAACCAGCAAGTGGCCGAGAGTACCCAAGTTCATGGTCTTACGCGTGCGCTCTTAGCACAAAAGCATGTAAATGAAGGATATGCACAGGCAAGTCCATGCTAATGAAGCAAACAGTAAACAGAGGCGGAGCATAGGATAGGAGGAGAAATGGGTGGAACCAGAGGTGGAGCAAGGGCCGAGTAATTGTTTAAGATGTTTAATATTAAGGACCCAAGGTGTATAAATGTTAAAAACCACTGTTGTTTGGGGCAGGACCCCGTCTCTTCTGGCGGGAGACCCCTAGTCCGAAGTCATCTCCATTCTGAATAAAGCTGTTGTGAGCAACATGTGCCAGTGTTTGCTCCCTGCTGTGCTCTGGCTAATGAGCAACAGGATCCATGTGTAATTGAACCATCATCTCCCTACTCTCTGGGCGCCGCATGGAGTTGGGGTCTAACAATTATTACTGGGGTTTCCCACCTCCCCGAACCTGACAGTCCCCTGCTAACCCCCACAAGGCCCCTGCACAGCCCCACCAGCTTCTGAGAGGTCACAGCTGCAGGGAATTGCTCTCCTTTCTTCTGACAGGGAACAGGGTAAAACCCCACTGGACTGAGAGCGGGTCACCTTCGCTGATCAGGGTCAGGGCAGAGTCACCTGTTGCCAGCCTGGCCCATTCTCCAGGCGGGCTGCAGCATAGCACAGACGTGGCTCAGGCAGGAACCCCTGTGCCCCAGGAAGCCCTGCTTCAACCTGGCTGCTGCCACCGACAAAGGGCAAGGGCCACAGCTGGGTGCGGGGCCAGACGGCTGCTCCTTTCCCCATGCCATGTTCCCGGGCGGGTGTGCCGGCTCCTCGTGCACAAAGCAGCCCAGGGCGCTGCCACTTTCCCCACAGAAGGACAGGGCCTGGCAGCTGGAAGGCCCTGCACAGCAGCACAGCTTGTGCGTGGAGGCCCAAGCCGGCCTCCCTGCGGCACGGCAGCTCATTCTGGGGGTGCAGGAACATCCCAGGGGGGAGCTTTTGCCGCCCGCAGCAGCGCAAAAGGGCTCCAACACCAGCGATCCTGCTGCACGTCATTGCCCCGGGCAGCAGCGTGTTTTCATTACTCTCCCCCTCAAACTGACTTGAGCATCTCAACCTTCGTCCCTTTAGACAGCAATTTACCTTTTCAGCACTGTTTCTTTTATGTCCATGAGCTACCAATAATTGTTTCACCTCATAAGAGACATCCAGGAATGAAATTACATCTGGTTCATGTTTGGCATTACAGGAGTAGCTGCCTGTGCAAAATGGTTTATTTACAATTGGCAGTAAAGAACTTAAGCAAGAAGATTGGTCTTACTTCAAACGGGAACCTAAGAAATGCTCATGAAACCAAAATCCCTTTGGCAGACAATGGCATCTCTCAGGAAAATTACACTCCGCTATGACCCTGCCCATAATAGCCTGGTCAGCGTCTAAGACTTGACTAGTGATTTTGGGTACCTAAGCAGAGGCTTTTAAAGAGCCCTGATTTTCAGGAACTGTGGAAAACCCTACAAATGTGTAAATATCACAGCTCTTCAAGGTGCTTTATGGCAGGCACTCAAAATCACAGGGCAGCGTTGAAAGCTCTGCCCTTGCACCCACCGTGAAGATCAAGGCATGAACTTCACCATGACAGCAAAAGCGACAGACATGGGACACGCACAGGTAGCAAAGCGGCATTTCAACCATGGCTGAGTGCTGGAACATGTGCCAAAACAGCAAGAGCACTGGTCCCTTCCACGTCTACAGCTTGCATCTGGACCCCAGTGGAGCTGCATTTGTGGGCACGAGGACGAGGCATAGTCTCATTTTGGCTTGGGCTTCAGATACTCAAGCTAGGCTGATGTGGATCAGCCAGAAGCAAGAGTAGATTTGTATCTCATACCCTCTGTTAATCAGAAGCCTCTACTTAGTCAAGTGCATTTTTGTTTCAATGGTTCAAAAATATTCATTCCCTCCCTCCAGCCAAATGTGCTGGGAAATGTGCTGTCACTAACTCAACATTTCCCAATGATTAAAAGACATAATACGTTTGAAAATAAAAATTAATTTAAAAAATATAATTTATTTTAAAATTGCATAATGGCAGTGAGAAAATGGCTCCCTCATAACTCAGTAGCCCCTCAGGGATGAAACAGGCAGAGATGGCTGAAAGCCTGTGGACATTACATTGAACAGGCAAGGGGGGACCACAGCTGGACTTCAGGTAGCCGTGAAAACCTGGAGGTGACTGGGGATCGACACAGACATTCTCCTTCTTGCAAGGGGACAAGAGCACCTTCCCACTGCCGTGACCCAGCCCGTTACAGAAAAAGCACCCACTGTGGTATTAGAAGTACCAAGACTCATACCAGAGGCATTCAGAGAATAAGGTCTAAAACACTGAAACCAAAGAGACACCAAGCAGCTCTCAATTTTCCTGAGTATTTTACTTTTATTGGGACCAATTTTTCTTTTTAGACAAGGATCGGCTAAACTTCCACAGATCATACCAAAGCATCACTACTTCACTGTACCTTATTTTCAGTTCCTCAAAGAACCAGGACTGATTTCCTACGGTGCATTAGCAATTGTGAATTGATGACTAGGAACCACCTGTTACACAGTCTTTTACCACTTGTAAACAGGAAATAGCTGCATTAAACAAGAACACAGGTTAGATCGGTAGATAGAATGAAAAGGTTTATTCCTTCAGCCAGCTCTCAGTAGGAAGGATAATGACCGAACCTTCTCAGTGTAGACAAGCACCAGCCACAAGGTGAAAAGTTTTTTATATCGTTGATTGTTCGACTGTGTACATCTTAGGCCCACTTGTTCCTACCGGTTTGACAATGACGTCAACTAACTTTACGATCATTTGGACACAGGACAAGATCTTCGTCCCAGTTGGAGTGGGAGATTAACACTTTCAAACACTCACAGAGACTTCGCTTCCCGACGCAAACAAATTGCACCACAAACAGTCTCAAACTGGCCCCGCAATCTCCAGCCGAAGCAAGCTACAGCCAAGCCACTAACAGAACCGAGCACAAACCTGTGTTTCTACGCTACCACCGAGAACTGCTCAACAACCCAACCAAGAAAAACCTACACGCTGCCTCCAATCACATCTATTTGGATCAACCGCTTGACCAGCAAAGCCAAACAAGCCGCAAAACCCTCGACTGATGCATATCAATATACACAACTGGCACAATGCCTCAACTTCGTCACACACAATTGGGGCCAATCCAAGACGGAATGAACGGTGCAACTTGAAGCGTGGGGCTGCTTGCTCCTACTGGGTGTTTGAAAGTGTAGAGATGCACAGTCTCCATCAGGACTCGTCTAAGCATACATTAACAATTTCCCTCCCTCCCTCCTGCCCACCCCAACCCTCATTTTTTGTTCCTCAGCTCGATTTCCTGCTTCTGTTCATTCTTCTCCAGCTGCCCTTCAGGGACCTGCTATAGTACACAAAACAGAAGTCACGTTGACTGGCAATGAATTGCACATCCCTCTAAAATATAAAATAACATAGCTCACCCTGCCTATTGTACTCTCAAGCTTGGTATCCTTTCAAAACAAGGGGGAAGTGACATACACCCAGTTTCCTAAATGAGGAGTACCCTGCTAGCAGTAACCCGTGTATGACAACAGGAGGACCTAAGGCACAAATCCTGTGTATAAGGGGGTCCCGCTGCTCCAAACCTTCCACAACACGTTAATCACAAGGTCGACAACTTGGGGACGCAGCTTGCAGAGAGGACAGACACTGTGTCCAAATGCCTTTACCTTCCTTTGGGGTGGGCTGGCGTGGGTCTCCTCCCTCCTTAGTGGCTAACTCCTGCTCATTCGTCATTTCCCTACTTCTCCTTCCAGGGGCTTAAAAAACAGACAGACATAGTATTTAAGTCAGCACGTCAGAGAATGAGACTACAGGCCCCAACTTCTCCCCTCCTCTTACCTGTAACTGAACCTGCTGCCACTCCATCCTTGTCCGTGGAAAGTGGGAAGAGCAGATGCCTGCAGGTTCGGCCTCTGACATCCAGGCAGAAGCAGAGTGAGATGGGTCAGGACTCTGGACACAACTGCTAGGGCGGCACCATGAACGGTGACCACAAACGCCGGCAACTCTGCCGGCGGTGCTCCCTCCACACACCTGGCTCCTGGGGCATGAAGCCTGGAGACAACCTGCAAAGACATGAACACCGTCTGACAGATGCCTCAGGTGGTCTCGATCAGGGGACAAAGCCACCCCATGTCTGGAGGATAAAAGGGCCGTGCCTTTAGCCTCCTGACACAGCAGCCAGAGTGCCCAAAGAACTGAACGAGGCCTCAGCCCCCAAGTCATGGTCAGGGGCGACCAACCCTCTGATTACAGGGGGGAGGAAAGGTGCTGGCAGGCGGAGCTTCTGAAAAGCACCAAGACAATAGAACTGAGCCACCGTTACAGGAAGCCCAGGGCGCTCAAGGAACCAGAGGTCCCAGAGCAGCAGAAACGAGGGGAAAGAGAGACACGAGTGCCTCACCCCACCAGCCAGCTACGGCAGTGGTCTCACACACTTACTATGGGGCAGCTACAACGTACCAGCAGTGCACAGCTCAGTCTTGCCTTTGGGCAGGAGACAGCCGAGACCTGCTTCCTTGTTACAGGAAGGTCCCCGCTGCTACAAGGCTCCCTCAGCCACGTTTTGACTCATACATGACAAATGTAAGGGCAGGGCGGTCACTGTGTCCAGAGTCCCTTTCCTTTGCACCCCATTTTCCTGCCTGCCTTTCATCTCGCCTCGCCCCTTTGCACCAGGTCTTCCAACGACTGTAAGAACAAAGACCAAGACCAGGTGTAAGCCAACACAGCCCGAGTGCACATCAAGCGGCTGCAACTCATCCCTTTTCAGCCCTGATGTGAAGGGTTTCCAACACACTCAGTCCGCTCCAGAAGCCTGCAGCCTTCCCTGTACACCCTAAGTAACACCTCTACTGAACCTCACAAAGTAGCCTAAGATTTGGCAAAAGCACAGCAGGAGACTTGTGCCTTGCTTATAAGCTGGGGCCCAGCAAGTCCTGGCACTCAAACCTTCCACAGCTCACAAAGCCCTGGTCTTTCCCCCACAACACTTACCTTTGCCTCCTGGTTGCCTAGCATGGTTTTCTGCTCTCGGATCAGTTAAGGCATAGTTGTCTGTCATCTTCTCTGCTTCTTCTTCCAGAGGCAGAAAGAACAAGACAAAAATGGGATGCAAGTCAGCGCAATGGAAGATGCGTCTGCAGGCCCCAGCTTCTCTCCCTCTTTTGCCCTTACCTGGACCTGCGGCCACTCTGCTCTCTGGAAGGCGGGAGGGCAGACATCTGTGGGCTTGGCTGCCGACATCCGGGCCAGCCAAAAGCAGAGTGTGATGGGCCAGGACTCTGGACAGAACTGCTACGGCATCACCATGAACGGTGACCACAAACACCGGCAACCCTGTTTACAGGGTGGTGCTTCCTCCACACAGCTGGCTGCTGGGGCATGAAGCCCAGAGAAAACCTGCAAAGTCCTGAATGCCAGCTGACAGGTGCTTCAGGCGGTCTCGATGAGGGTCAAAGCCGCCCCGTGTCTGGAGGATAGAAGGGCTCTGACTTTAGCCTTCTCTCACAGCAGGGGGAGCTTCTGAAAAGCACTGAGGCCAGCAGAAAAAAAAGTTTAGAGACCTGAGGCCAAGCTACAGGAAGGTCGCAGCCCTCAAGGAACCAGAGTTCCCTGTGCAGCAGAAACGAGGGGGAGAGAGACACGCACCCCCGCTTACAGGAGGGCCTCTCCCCCACCAGCCAGCTATGGCAGTGTTCACACACACTTACTGTGGGGCATCCAGAACGTACAAGGCACTGCACGGCTCAGTCTAGCTTTTGGGCAGGGAGCAGCATGCACCCTTTTTAACAAGGTGGCTGCTCTGTCAGCAGCGACTTGCAGGAGTGGGCCTGGGCCCGATTACTGGGCAGCCATGCTGTGCCATCCTTGCCAGCAGGTGAAGAAGAATCAGAATCAAAAGAGAGGCAATAGGGAGGGCAGCCTCCTGCTTGCAGGGCAGTCCCCTGCAAGCCTTTCCCCTGACAGCTCTACAAGAGCAACAGCCTCCAGGGCCGAGACCTGCTTCCTGGTGACAGGGAGGTCCCACTGTCCAAGGCTCCCTCAGCCACAATTTGGCTCATACATGACTGAGACCTAAAGGTAGGGCGGTCACTGTGTCCAGAGTCCCTTTGTTTTGCACCCCATTTTCCTGCCTGCTTTTCATCCTGCCTCTCCACTTCACCAACAAGTCTTCCAAGTCTTCCAAGGTCTGTAAAAACAAAAGACCGAGACCAAGTGCAAGTCAACACAGCCCGAGCACACCTTGAGCAGCTGCAACTTTTCCCCGTTCAGCCTTGATGTGAAGGTGATCCAACGTGCTTGGTATCCTCCAGAATCCTGCAGTCCTCCCTCTAATCCCTAGGAAACCCCTCTGCCCAACCTCACAAAATAGCCCAGATTTGGAGAAATAAGAGCAGGAGACCTGCACCTTTGCTTGTCAGACAGGGGGCCCAGGACATCCTGGCACTGCCAACCTTCCACAGCTCACAAATCCCTCATGTTTACCAAACTCTTTTACCTTTGCCTCCTGGTTGCCTGGCATGGTTTTCAGCCCTGGTTATCAGTTGGCTCCCATCTGTCAGTCCTCTTCTTTGCTCCTCCTCTGGGGGCAGAAAAAACAAGACAGAAACAGGACGTAAGTCATTGCAGTGAAAGATACGTCTGCAATCCCCAACTTCACTCCTTCGTTTACCCTTACTGAGTGCCACTCTGTGCTCTGTCTGCAGAAAGAGGGGAGGGAAGACATCCGTGGGCTTGGATGCTGACATCCGTGCCAGCCAGAAGCAGAGTGCGATGGGCCAGGAATCTGGACAGAATTGCTAGGGCAGCACCATTAACAGTGACCACAAGCATTGGCAACCCTGCTTACAGGGCGGTGCTCCCTCCACACAGCTGACTGCTGGGGCATGAAGCCTGGAGGAAACCTGCAAAGACCTAAATACCAGCTGACAGGTGCCTCAGGCAGCCTCAATCAGGTGTCAGAGCTGTCCCGTGTGTTCGGAGCACAAGAGGGCCACAACTTCAGCCTCCTGTCATACAAGCCACAGAGCCCAAAGGGCTAAACGAGGCCTCCTCCCCCCAGGCCAGAAGGGTTGGGGGTGCAGCCCTGCTTACAAGGTGCCAGGGGAGGCCATCTCAATAGTGCCAAAGCAACAGAACAGAGAAGCAGAGACCTAGACCTGAGTTACAGGAAGGTCATGAAACCTCGGGGTTCCAACGTACTCAGTATCCTCCACAAGCCTGCAACCTTCCCTGCAATCAGTGGGTATCATCTCTGGCCAGCCTCTCCAAGTGGAACAAGATCCAGAGAATGACAGGGACCTGCACCCTGCTTACAGGCTGCAGGCTGGGCATGGGGGCGCCAAAGTACAGCTGGCCAAGTGCCAGGGCACTCGTCTCCAGGAACCTGGATATGGAATACATAGCCTTCTCTCAAAAAGGATGGCAGGAACCCTTCATGCGAGGTACTAAGTGGCCACAAGAACATGCTAGCCACCCAAAAAGAGGGGGCTCCTACCCTGAGATACAGGGAGGTTGCTTGCCCAAAAGTATTAGAGGGGGGCCTAGCAACACCCCAGGCCAGAAGGCATGGAGATTTATAGCGTTGCTTAACCCCCTAGGTGAGAAGGCAGGAGGAGAAGGCTACGAGGACACATCTTGCCCCTTTTCCAGCGCTGGGAAGAAAATAAAGTATGCTGCAGCGATTTTAAGAACAAAAAGAAAATAACAAACGCTTTAATTCCCAGGCACTCCTCTCTCTCACCATCCACACTCGCACAAGGGAAAAAGTGTTCCCAGGCCAGAAAGGAGCTCCATGCTGCAAACCGCTTGACATCGAGCCTTCCACTGGAAAATCCTCCTCCACTCCAGGAGGAAAAGAAGACTGAGACCAGCACCCTCCTTACAGGGCACAGTCCGTCTGAGTAGCCAGACTACCAGCAGGGGCAAAAGGGAAATGCCCAGAGCCCTGCTTACAGGGAGATCCCTCAGGCCAGCTAAAGGAAGGAGCTGTCACCAGGGGCACATAGTGACCTGGACCCTGCTTACAGGGTGGTCCACAGCCCTGCAGAATCTCATCTTCCACTAAGAGGCATGGGACTCGCACCCTTGTTACAGGGCATGGTCTGTCTGGCTAGCCACACTGCCTACGGGGGGCAAAAGACTAGGAAGGACCAGAGCCCTGCTTACAGGGAAGGCCATCAGCCAGCCAAAGGACAGAGGTGTCCCCAAAGGCACACTGAGACCCAGACCCTGCTTACAGGGTGGCCAGACCCTAGCCTTCCACCAAGAGGCACGCGACTTGCACCCCCGTTATAGGGCATGGTCCATCTGACTAGCCACATTGCTCGGGGGGGGGGGAAAGACCGGGAAGGCCAGAGCCCTGCTTACAGGGAGGGCCCTCAGCCAGCCAAAGGACAGAGCTGTCCCCAAAGGCACATTGAGACCCAGACCCTATTTACAGGGCAGTCCACAGCTGTGCAGAACCTTGCCCTCCACCAGGGGCACAGGACTCATACCCTCGTTACAGGGCGGCCCAGCTGTCCAGATGAGGAGTGCCAGGCATAGATGCAGGAAGGACATATGCCTGGACACAGGGAATGTAGAAGAGGCCACAGGCTTCAACCCAGGCACGGGAAGGTCATCAAGCTCGGTTCTAAGGAGTTTGCTGTCACTGCACGAGACTCGGCTCCTGTCTGCAAGGCCGCCCTGTGGCACAACGCTGCAGACTGCTCCGGCTCTCAAGCCAGTGGAAAGAGGCTACGCACACCCTGCTTCCAGGGGCACCTCTCTGACTGGCGGGCTATGGCAGCGGACCTGGCCTCCCAGTTACAGGACGTCCAGCGCTATGCACGTTCAAATCCACTCTCCTTCTCGTGTGGTAAGAGGCAGCATGCTCCCCGCTTATGGGAGGCTGTGCCATTGGCAGCCACATCTGGCAGCTGGCCTGGACCCTGATTACAGGGCGGCTGCACTGCACAAGACCAACCAGATCCACGGCCTTTGTGAACAAGGTGACAGTGACACACACCTTCTTTACAGGGTTGTCCACGTGACTGCTGCAGAAGTGCAACAGCATCAAGGGCAGAGACCTATTTCCGGGTTACACAGAGCTCGCTCAAAGGTTCACACAGCCAAAATTTGCCTAATACATGATCGAGACCTAAAAGGAGGGATGTCATTCTGTCCAGAGTCCCTTTCCTTTGCATCCCTGTTTGCTGACTTCTTGCCTGTCATTGTTTGCCCACTGCTTGTCCTTCTGGCAGCTGCAAAAAAGGAAAAAGAAGAAGAACCCACCACACAAAAAAACTGAGATCGACAATCTGGGTGTAAGGCATGGAGCCAGAGACTGGGACAGGAAGTTGCAACGTTCCTCTGTTTAGACCTTCCCTGAAACCCGCTGATCTGTCTTCTGTTTGAGGGACAAGCAGAAATCAACTTGCTCACCTTCCAAAGATAGGGCAAGTTGGAAATGGAAAGCCATGGGCCAGAAGCCTGGACGGAACTCAGACCCTGGCACAATAGACAGCAGCAGAAGGCACCTGGAATGCTACTGACAGGATGGTGCCCGCTCTCAAACCCCGACTTCGTGGCAGAAAGCCAACTGAACAATGGTTGCTCACGTGGCGCAGTTCAAGAAAGCAAGCAGAACTACACCTGGAGGACAATAGGCAGAAACTACAACTTTCGTGACAAGGACGTCAGAGGTCTCAAAGGACCAAAAAAGGTTCAGAACACCCCCACTCAATTGGGGGATGTAACGAAACCCCAGATCACAGCAGTGAGTGGGTGAAGGAGCGACTGCTCACTTGCAGCTGGAACAGACTTGAACCCAAGTAACAGCAAGCTCACAATCACCTCTGTACTAAATAGCTCACTGTCTTTTAAAGAGAGGAGGTACATGATGTAGCTCCGGGTCACAGGATCCTCAGGACTCCACCTGAAGCTTATCCTTGTATGAAAACATCAAGAGCCAAGAGACAAATACTGCTTATAAGGAGGTGCCAGCGATCCAGCCTCCTGAGGCCCCACCCAGGGTCTACAGCTTCGTGATGGAAGCAAAAAAAAAAAAAAAAAATAGTCACCATGTCGAAACTCCCTTACCTTTCCTGGGCTGCCATGGTTTTCTTTCCTCCTTGTCAGCCAACTCCCACTTGTGTGTCATCTTTCCTGCTTCTCCTACCAGGGCCTATAATAAACAGAGATAGACAATGCATTTAACTCACCACATCAAACGACGGGTCCACAGGACCCAACTTCTCCCTCTTTAACCCGTACCTGAAGCTGCTGCCAATCTGTCCTCTATCCATGGAAATGGGGGAGGGCAGACACCTGCGGGCTTGACTGTCGACATCCGGGCCAGCTAGGAGCAGAGTACAATGGGCCAGAACTCTGGACAGAACTGCTAGGGCAGCACCGTGAACAGTGACCACAAGCACCGCCAACCCTGCTTACAGGGCAGTGCTCCCTCCACACAGCTGGCTGCTGGGGCATGAGGCCTGGAGAAAATCTTCAAAGACCTGCATGCCAGCTGACAGATGCCTCAGGCACTCTCGATCAGGGCTCAAAGCCACCCCATGTCTGGAGGATAAAAATGCTGTGACTTTACCCTCCTCTCACACAAGCCACAGTGCCCAAATGAGTAAACGAGGCCTCAGCCCCCAAGTCAAGGTCAGGGGTGACCAACCCCCTGATTACAGAGGGGAAAGGCGTGGGGCAGGGGGAGCTTCTTAAAAGCACTGAGGCCAGGAAAAAAAAGTGTAGAGACCTGATCCCAAGCTACAGGGTCACGGCACTCAAGGAAGTAGAGCTCCCTGTGCAGCAGAAAGGAGGGGAAAAAGAGACATGAACCCTGCTTACAGGAGGGCCTCTCCCCCACCAGCCAGCTACGGCAGTGTTCACACACACTTACTATGGGGCAGCTACAATGGACAAGGCACTGCACAGCTCAGTCTTGCCTTTGGGCAGGGAGCAGCATGCACCTTTTTAACAAGGTGGCTGCTCTGTCAGTAGCAACTTGCAGGAGTGGGCCTGGGCCCTGATTACAGGGCAGCCATGCTGTGCCATCCTTGCCAGCAGGTGAAGAATCAGAATCAAAGAGGAGACAATATGGAGGGCAGCCTCCTGCTTTCAGGGCAGTCCGCCTTTCCCCTGACAGCTCTACAAGAGCAACAGCCTCCAGGGCCAAGACCTGTTTCCTGGTGACAGGGAGGTCCCACTGTCCAAGGCTCCCTCAGCCACAATTTGGCTCATATGTGACAGATGTAAGGGCAGGATGGTCACTGTGTCCAGAGTCCCTTTCCTTCGCACCCTGTTTTCCTAGTAGGCTTTCATCCCGCTTCGCCGCAAAGCCTTCCAAGGACTGTAAAAACAAAGACCAAGACACGGTGTAAGTCAACACAGCCTGAGTGCATGTCGAGCAGCTACAACCTCTCCCTTTCAAGCTGCTGTGATAGAAGATACGTCTGCAATCCCCAACCTGTCTCCCTCTACCTTTACCTGGACCTACTGCCACTCTGTGCTCTGTCCGTGGCAAGCAGGGAGGTCAGACATCAGCGGGCTCAGATGCCGACATCCCGGCCAGCCAGAAGCAGAGTGCGACGGGCCAGGAGTGTGGACAGAACTACTATTAACAGTGACCACAAACACCGGCAACCCTGCTTACAGGGCGGTGCTCCCTCCACACACCTGGCTGCTGGGGCATGAAGCCCAGAGAAAACCTGCAAAGCCCTGAATGCCAGCTGACATCTGCCTCAGGCATT
Organism: Alligator mississippiensis; assembly: GCF_030867095.1. NCBI lineage: Eukaryota > Metazoa > Chordata > Crocodylia > Alligatoridae > Alligator > Alligator mississippiensis. The sequence continues at coordinate 75,615,491 of NC_081834.1, forward strand.
CTCAATCAGGGGTCAAAGCTGCCTGGTGTGTCCAGAGCACAAGAGGGCCACAACTTCAGCCTCCTGTCACAGAAGCCACAGAGCCCAAAGGGCAAAATGAGGCATCCCCCCAACCCGGCCAGAAGGGGTTGGGGCACAGCCCTGCTTACAGGGTGCCAGGGGAGCCCGTTTCAATAGTGCCAGAGCAGCACAACAGCAAAGCAGAGACCTGGACCTGAGTTATGCCTCAGATGGCCAGAGCTGACTTGAGGTGATATATAAATTGCTCGGTCATTTGGGCGGGCTGGTGAATGGAGAGGCAGACAAAGCGTATTGGTTGCAAAAAGCTTTACTTACGCCGCTAGTCGTCACGACGCAGGTGGTCCAGTCGCTTAAACAACTACACAAGTTGCTCTAGCTGGCAAGGCTCAAGTCAGCGAATCCGTACACAAGTCAGGCCAGCAGGGAAAGGGTACGTCGAAGGATTGCGCTCGGCGACGGGGAGAAGAATCGATAGGTGATCAGGCTATCGATCAGCTCAGCTGCAAGTCAGGAATCTTCAAAGGCACTCTGCAGCGTGCTCAAAGTTCTCCGACTTGGGCGGAAGTTGCACAGAATTTTATACGGCTAACAAGCCAATTGCTAGCCGCCACGTAGGAATAATTTAGAACTCGCCAATAGTGGGACACAAATTTGCATGCGAATGGTGGGAACTCTCTTGCACCAGAGTTTTCTGTTGCAGCAGAAAACTTTCGCTGTGCACAGAGACTCTCATGTGGTGGGAAAATTCCATCGTGCCGAGGTACTAAAATCATTGGGTTGTGACATGCCCCCTTGCCGACGGCACAACTGGAATTTTAGACACATGAGCATGTTATAAGGAATGTTTGTCTAAGACTCACTGGCCTTACAAAGCTTAAGCAACCAACAAATATATATATATATACACACACACACACACACACACACACACACACACACACAAAACAATTTTACAGACCGGTCTTTTAAACAAACTATAAAACACAATCACTTAAATATATAACAACAACTATTGGTCATCATCTGATTGGAGAACATCTGTTTGGGACTCCTCTCTTTTATCAGTCAGTGAAATGCGGTTCATAACAAAATAGTTACCGCGAGACGTACGTCTTCTACCATAGCAGACAATGCCAATTAAAATATTTCCCAGTACTAGAAAGAGACTTACACTTATAGATTCATAGATGTTAGGGTCGGAAGGGATCTCAATAGATCATCGAGTCCGACCCCCTGCATAAGCAGGAAAGAGTGCTGGGTCTAGATGACCCCAGCTAGATACTCGTCTAACCTCCTCTTGAAGACCCCCAGGGTAGGGGAGAGCACCACCTCCCTTGGGAGCCCGTTCCAGACCTTGGCCACTCGAACTGTGAAGAAGTTCTTCCTAATGTCCAGTCTAAATCTGCTCTCTGCTAGCTTGTGGCCATTGTTTCTTGTAACCCCTGGGGGCGCCTTGGTGAATAAATACTCACCAATTCCCTTCTGTGCCCCCGTGATGAACTTATAGGCAGTCACAAGGTCGCCTCTCAACCTTCTCTTGCGGAGGCTGAAAAGGTTCAGTTTCTCTAGTCTCTCCTCGTAGGGCTTGGTCTGCAGGCCCTTGACCGTACGAGTTGCCCTTCTCTGGACCCTCTCCAGGTTATCCGCATCCTTCTTGAAGTGTGGCACCCAGAATTGCACGCAGTACTCCAACTGCGGTCTGACCAGCGCCCGATAGAGGGGAAGTATCACCTCCTTGGACCTATTCGTCATGCATCTGCTGATGCACGATAAAGTGCCATTGGCTTTTCTGATGGCTTCATCACACTGCCGACTCATGTTCATCTTGGAGTCCACTAGGACTCCAAGATCCCTTTCCACCTCTGTGCCACCCAGCAGGTCATTCCCTAGGCTGTAGGTGTGCTGGACATTTTTCCTCCCTAGGTGCAGCACTTTGCATTTCTCCTTGTTGAACTGCATCCTGTTGGTTTCTGCCCACTTGTCCAACCTATCCAGATCTGCCTGCAGCTGTTCCCTGCCCTCCGGCGTGTCCACTTCTCCCCATAGCTTTGTGTCATCTGCAAGCTTGGACAGAGTACATTTGACTCCCTCGTCCAAGTCACTGATGAAGACATTAAAGAGTATCGGTCCAAGGAACGAGCCCTGCGGGACACCACTGCCCACACCCTTCCAGGTCGAGACCGACCCATCCACCACGACTCTTTGGGTGCGACCCTCTAGCCAATTCACCACCCACCGGACTGTGCAGTCATCCACATCACAGCCTCTTAACTTGTTCACCAGTATGGGGTGGGGTACCGTATCGAAGGCCTTCCTGAAGTCTAAGTATACGACATCCACCCCTCCTCCTGTGTCCAGGCATTTCGTAACCTGGTCATAGAAAGAGACTAGATTGGTCAGGCACGGTCTGCCCGCCACAAACCCGTGCTGGTTTCCCCTCAGTATAATTTGCCCTGCCGGGCTCTCACAAATGTGAGCCTTGATAATTTTTTCAAAGACTTTACCAAGGATGGAGGTGAGACTGACCGGCCTATAGTTGCCCGGGTCCTCCTTCCTCCCCTTCTTGAAAATGGGGACCACGTTAGCCCTTTTCCAGTCCTCCGGGACTTGGCCCGTGTGCCACGAGCGTTCGAATATTCCCGCCAGTGGCTCTGCAATGATGTCGGCCAGTGCCTTCAGCACCCTCGGATGGAGCCCATCCGGGCCTGCCGACTTAAAGGCATCCAGTTCTTCCAAGTGACCCTGCACCACCTCAGGGTCTACGCACGGCAGTCTGGCGCCTTGCTGCTGCCTCTCTACAACCCCAGTGAGAGACTTGTCGTGCCCCTCGCTTAGGAACACTGAGGCAAAGAACCCGTTGAGGAGTTCAGCCTTGTCCCCCCTGTCCGTCACCAATTGTTTCTGCCCATTTAGCAGGGGTCCTATTCCTCCCTGGGCCTTCCTTTTACTCCCAATATATCTAAAAAACAATTTCTTGTTGTCTTTTACTTGGGTTGCCATCCTCAGCTCCATGGTAGCTTTGGCCCGCCTAACTGCCTCCCTACAAGCACGAGCAGAGGAGGTATATTCATCTTTAGTGATCTCACCCTGTTTCCACTTTTTATGTGCTTCCCTTTTGGCCCTTAGGCTGCCCTGGATTTCTCTGGTCAGCCATGGAAGCCTCCTGGCCCCTTTCCCTTTTTTGCCTCGCTCGGGGATCGTCTTGCTTTGTGCCCAAAGGATCGTTTCCTTAAGGCACAGCCACCATTCTTGGGCTCCCATCCCTTCAAAACTCCTACTCTGCAGTGTGTCCTTGACTAATCACCTGAGTTCATTGAGATCAGCTTTCCTAAAGTCTAGCACTTTCACCCTACTAGTTACCTTACCCACTCGACGTCTTATGTTGAATTCTATTTTTAGGTGATCGCTGTCTCCCAAATGGCTACCGATCTGGAGGTCCCCTACCATGTCATCCCCTGTTGCCAATATCAGATCCAGTATGGCATTCCCCCTAGTAGGACCATGCACCTCCTGTGTCAGGTGGAGGTCCTGTACACAGGTTAGAAACCTGCGTGAGCAATGGGACCTTGCTGTCTGCGTCTCCCAGCGGATGTCCGGGTAGTTTAGGTCCCCCGTGACTACCGCCTCTTTAGCTTTTATGGTCTCCGAGAGTTGCCTCAGGAGCCCCGCATCTATTTCTTCCCCTTGGTGTGGGGGTCTGTAGCAGACCCCTACCACCAAATCCCTTTCTCCTTGCCCCCCATGTAGCCTAACCCACAATCCTTCTACTTCCTCAACCTTGGATTCCGTCTTGATGAGGGTTGATGTATATTGCTCGCTGACAAAGTGCAACCCCCCTCACCCCCCCCTTTCTTCCCCGACCTGTCCTTTCTGTACAATCTATAGCCCTCAGTATGTACTGCCCAGTCATGGGATGAATCCCACCAGGTCTCTGTTAGCCCCACTAAGTCATAGGTGTTTAGTCCAAGCAGGAGCGCTAGTTCATCCTGCTTGTTCCCCATGCTCCTAGCATTAGTATATAGGCACTTGAGCCCTGCGACTGGTGCCTTTGCTGCCCCCCCCCGCTCCGAGTCCCAAGGGGCCCATTGTTTCTTACCTTCTTGTTTCTTACCTGTTCTGTAGTGCTGGTCTCCCCATGGCTTTCAGGTCTCCAATGTTCTCCTTCTTCAGGCTGGGCTGTCCTTGTGGGTGCCACATGGTTTGGTGGTCCACAGCTTCCCCTGCCCTCGTACTCCCCTCCCCCCAACGAGCCTAGTTTAAAGCCCGCCGGAGGAGATCCGCCAACCTAGTAGAAAACACACGCTTACTTTTGGGGGACAGGTGAAGCCCATCCCAACTGAGCATGTCCTTTGTCGTGATGTGCAGGTCATTGTCCAGGAAGCCGAAGCCTGCCTCGAGACACCACTGCCGAAGCCGCCAGTTGGTTTCTCGGATGCAGTTCTCATGCCATCTTCCTCGTCTGGTCACTGGTAGATGGAAGAGAAAACCACCTGTGCACCGAACTCCTTCAGCACGCCACCCAGAGCACTGTAGTCCGCCATCAGGTGATCGGGGGTTCTCCTGGCCGCATCATTAATACCCACATGGACTAGGACCATGGGGTCGTAATCGGTGGACTTGATCCTGGCCTGGATTACCTCCATCACATCCCGAATCTTTGCTCCAGGGAGGCAGCATACCTCTCATGCCGAGGGGTCCTGGCGACAGATGGACAGGATGGAGTCGCCTATGACGAGCACTCGTCGCCTCCTCCTCTGGGTCCTCGTGGATCTCTTGTTCTGTTTGGAGTGTGAAGAACGTGGTGTTTCTTCTTGCCCAAGGGTTTCCTCCTCCCCTTCCATCTCCTGCAGGGTCGCCAGGGCCTCGTACCTGTTCACCAGTCGGACTGGAGAAGCTGGTACCGGTTCGCTGCGAGCTGCTCCGGTCCTGGCTGTGACCGTCTGCCACTCTGCTGCGGAGGGCACTCCCCGGGCTGCTTCTTCCTTCGGTGCCTGGGCCTGCAGGGAAAGGAAATAACTGTCAATTTCATCCTCTGCCTCCCTGATCCCCCTCAGCCTGCTAACCTCCTCCCGGAGCTCCCTCACCTGCGCCTCCAGAGCCCTAAGACGGGCACCTGCCAGACAGGTGTGGGGGCCCCCAATCTCTGCCCCCCCCAGCCCTGCTGGGCATCCCCCACAGGCCAGGAGGTAGGGGGACATCAGCTCCCCCATGGGCTCAGTCTGGGTGGAGGCCTCAGACCTGCCCCGGGTAGCCTTGTCCCCCTGGGCAGAGGCCCTAGCAGCACTCCTCGTAGACACCATTCTAAGCTGCTGTTTGTAGACCTGTGCGGTGTCTACGCTCTACCCCTACAGGAGTCCCACTCCTGGCCCTTCCTGCCCGCCCGCCGGCGCGAACGCCTGCGCAAACGCCGGCGTACTCTTACAGACGGGAGCTGTGCAAATTTAGTTAACGTTTTCCAGATGTCTTGCCAATCATTCAAATTTTCGGTAGGAAGGGCTGTACCAGTAAGAATTTTGTAAATATACTGCGAGTCGATTGCGATGATTGGAACGGGGAGCGTATCGTCACGATGTGTCAGACAGTGCTCCAGTACCTTAAGGAATCCTAACAATTCACATTTTTGGGCCGAATTGTCATCTGGCTAGGCTTGAAATATTTTCTTATCATGACAAGCCTTGCAGTAATACCCATAGCCTCCGCCATGTCGGGAGGTTCCATCTGACGCCATCCATGCTGGGGCAGAGGCTCCATACAGTGTAGGGAATTGCAATTTTAAGAACAAAAAGAAAATAACAAATGCTTTAATTCCCAAGCATTCCTCTCTCTTGCTATCCACACTCGGAGAAAAAAGAGAGTGCTCCAAGGCCACAAACGTGCTGCATGCTGCAAACCGCTCAACCTCATGCCTTACGCTGCAAAATCCTCCTCCACTCCCAGGGGACAAGAAGACTGGCACCAGCACCCTCCTTAAAGGGTACGGCCCTCCTGGCCAGCCAAATGGCCCACAGCGGGCAAAAGGGAAAGACCCAGAGCCATGCTTACAGGGAGGGCCAACAGCCAGACAAAGGAAAGAGCTGTTAACAAAGGAACACTGAGACCTGGACCCTGCTTACAGGGTGGCCTAGTGCTGTGCACAAGCTAGTCCCCCACCAAGAAGCACAGGACTTGCACCCTTGTTACAGGGTGGCCCAGAAGTCCAGATGTGGAGTACCAGGCATAGATGCAGGATGAGGGACAGATGCCTGGACACAGGGAAAGGTGAGGAGGCCCCAGACTTCAACCCAGCCATGGGAAGGTCATCAGGCTCTGGGTTCTATAGTTTGCTGTCACCAACGAGACTCGGCTCCTGTCTGCAAGGCCATCCTGCTGCACAACGCTGTATACTGCTCTGTCTCTAAGGCCACAGAAAAGAGGCTACGCCCACCCTGCTTACAGGGTCACCTCCCCAGCTGGCTAGCTATGGGAGCAGACCCGGGCTCCCAATTACAGTTCCTCCAGCGCTACACATGTTCAAATCGCCTGTCATTCTCACATGATAAGCAGCAGCATGCATCCTGCTTACAGGAGGCTGTGCCATTGGCAGTCATGTCTGGCAGCTGGCCTGGACCCTGATTACAGGGCAGCTGCACTGCACAAGACCACCAACCAGATCCACAGCCTTTAGAAATGAGGTGGTGGTGACACACACCTTGCTTACAGGGTTGTCCACCTTGCATTCAACTGCTGCAGAAGTGCAACAGCATCAAGGGCTGAGACCCATCTTCAGGTTACAGGGAGATCACCCCAGGGCTCATGCGTGCAAAAAGCAGCTAATATATGATCGAGATGTAATGGCAGGGAGGTCCCTCCGTCCAGACTCCCTTCCCTTCGCACTGTTTCTCTGACTCCCCGCGTCAAAGTTCTCTTACCTTTGCCTCCTGTTAAGCTGGCCTGGTTTTCTTCCCTCATGGTCAGCTCACTGCTACTCGCCTGCCATCTTGTCTGCTTGTCCTTCCGGGGGCGACGTGCATTGACTATTAAAGGGGACCCGCTTTGCAGGATTCTGGACCTGCCACCTGAGGTGGCAGCCCCGTCTCCAACACTTGACTCCAGGAGAGCAAGTCAAGGAACACCTGCCACTAATCCCTTTTCAGCAAGGGATTCAGCATCCTGGGTGACCAGCTCATAGGCACTCAGCGGTGACAAGAGAACCGCCTCAGAAACGGAAGAGGGCAGCAGCCCAAACCACCTGATCCAACGAGGACGGTCCGCTGTTCTGTGTGGCAGCCCAGCCCTGCTCACAGGTAGGCTTCCCCCGCTGTCTTTCCCTGACACACCTGAAAAAGAAGAAAAAAGTATGCTGACACACAGAACGCTCTTCACTGACAGCAGCGCAACCCGGAGCGAGTCTCCTCTCACGGCCGCCCTCGCTCCCTCCCTCCAGCGCCCTTCTCTCGGGACACGCTCGGCGCTAAACCCCGCCGGCTCGGCTCGGCTCGGCTCGGCTCTGCTCTGCCCGGCCCGTGTCCTCACCCCAGATGGGCGGCGCCACCAGTTTGCGGCCTCCCGCTGGTCTCTGCCCGGCCCACGCTCGCCGCACGCACCCCGGGTCCGCAGCACCCTTCCCTCCGGGCCGCCTGCTCTCCCTCGCAGGCCCTCGGGTGGCGGGTTCCGGAGCCCCCGGCCGGGGTGGGTCCCGCTGCTCCCGCCGTCGAGGCCGGGCCAGCTCCACGTGTGCGCGCCTAGCTGGGGAGCCACAGCCCCGCTCCGGAGCGCGACACCGCCTCTCCCGACCCGGCCCCGGCCCGCTCCCCGCTGCGGCCACTCCCCGCCCCACCTCGCCCTGCGCCAGCGCCGCGCGGAGCCGCCGGCAGCCCTGCCGGATCTGCGCTCCTCTGCCCCTCCCGCGGCCTGGCTTCTCACGGCGCTTCGGCCCGTCCAGCTGCCGTGGCGTCGGGGGCTCCGCGCTTCCCGCCCGCCGCCTCCTCCGCAGGTGGAGCCATGCCCGCGCCGCCACTCGGGCACCTCCCGCCCAGCTTGGACCCGGCCCCGGCCCCGGCCCCTCTGCTGCGCGCCAGGTGTGAACCTGCCTCAGCTCGGGCTGGAGACGTTGAGGGCTGACCCCCCCTGCGGAGCAGCACTGTTCGCAGCCGCCACCGCCCGTCTGCCCGGCCCCGGGGGCCACGAGTCCTTCTCCTTCGCCCTGCGCCTCTCCGCCCCGCTCAGCGCAGCCGCAAGATCACCCGTTTGCCGCACAAGAAAGCCACCGTCCTGCCCTCTGGTGGCCGGTCCAAGCTGCCACACTTGTTTCCTGGAGATCCAACTCAAGCGACGCCTCCGACTATTCCCTTTTCAGAAAAAGGATTCAGCATCGTGGGGGACCAGCTCGTAGGCACTCAGCGCATGGTGGTTGCAAGGGAACCACTGCAGAAATGAAAGGGGGCAGCGCACGGGGAAACTTGGACACAAAATGACAGGAGAGGAGAGAAGAGAAAGAGCGCAGGTGGGGGAAGGATGAATTTGGAGGTGAAAGACACCAGGCACCAAGGAGGTGGCTGGCAGATCAATTTTATTAGTCCATTAAAGAGCAGGCCAGCTCACACCTGCTTTCCTGCCGTCTTCTGCTTCTCTTTTCTGGCAGCAACCAAAGTGGGCTGACCCCCAAAGGCAAGGTGTTTCCCGTGAGTCACAGCTGAAGCTTCAGGTGGCCAGTCCAAGACAGTAAAGACAAGCGACCTCTCCCACTAATCCCTTTTAAGCAAGGGATTCGTCTTCCTGGGTGGCCAGCGCAGAGACACTCGGCACGCGGTGGTCACAAGAGAACCACTGCAGAAATGAAAGAGGGCAGCGGGTGGGGAAACTTGGAGGTGAAAGGGGAGGAGAAAGAGCGCAGTGGGGAAGGATGAACTTGGAGGTGAAGATGCCAGGCACCGAGGAAGTGCCAGCCCCATCAATTCCATTAGTTTCGTGCTTCCCGATGGACTTGAGAGGGCACAAGCCCCATCAAGTGACCATCAGTGCTTGACTACCCATAGAGCTAGGCAGCACCACACGGTAGCTCGGGCTTGGAGGTGTGAAGGACTGTCAGTGCTTGACCCTTTTGCGAGCAGTGCAGCACCACACGGTAGCTCGACAAGATGACCCCGAGAGCAGACAGCGGAGAGCTCCCAGCCCTTGTCTGCTGCAGCCCCACATGACGACTTAAAAAGGGGCTGCGGGCCAAGCCCTACGGACCTTGCCTGCTGACCCCCGAAAACCGCCTTAAGGAAGAAAATAGAGGCTCGGTCCTTACCCGCTACCAACCCAAATAGCACCTTAAGGGAGGACAGGGTGGGTCCTGGAAATATTTAGAACAGGATATTATCAGAACTGGAGATATTCAGAGAGGTAGATAGAGAGAGATTTAGATATATGAACGTGAAGATATGCACAGCTGGAGATATACAGACAGATATATAAACCTGGAGCTATTCAGAGCTGGAGATATTTATAGGTGGAGATATTCAGACCTGGAAATACTGATAGCTGGAGATATTCAAGCCTGGAAATATTCAGAGAGGTAAATATATAGAGATGGAGATATAGGAAGCTGGAGAGATGCAGAGCTGAATAAATATATAGACAGGCAAATACATAAAGCTGGATCTATTCAGAGCTGGAGATATTCAGAGAGGTAGATATATAGAGATGTAGATACATGAATCTGGAGATATCTACATCCCTATATATGTCGAACTCTGTATATATGAAGCTGGAGATATACAGAGCTGAAAATATACAGAGCTGGAGATATATCTACAGATAGCTATATGGAGATGGAGCTATTCAGAGCTGGAGATATTCAGAGAAGTAGATCTATAGAGATGTAGATATATGAAGGTGGGGATATGCAGAGCTGGAGATATATAGACAGGTACATATTCAGAGCTGGAGATATTCAAAACAGTAGATATTCAGAGCTGGAGATATCTCGAGATTTAGCTATTTAGAGATGTAGATATATGACGCTGGAAATATACAGAGCTTGAGATATTTGGAGCTGGAGATATACAGAAAGGGAGATATATAGAGAGGGAGATATATGACAAAGGAGATATGTAGAGCTGGAGATAGATAGACAGGTAGATATGTAAAGCTGGAGCTATTCAGAGCTGGAGATATTTAGACCTGGAGATACAGAGAGAGGTAGATTTATGGAGATGTTGATATATGAAGCTGGTGATATATAGAGCTCAACATACGTAGAGATGTAGATAAATGAAGGTGGAGATATGCAGAGCTGGACATGTTCAGAGCCTCAGATATCCAGAGCTGGAGTTACTCATAGCTGGAGACAGAGAGAGAGGTAGATATTTAGAGGTTTAGAAGCTGGACATATTCAGAGCTGGACATATACGAATCTGGAGATATACAGAGCCGAAGAGATACTGTAGTTGGAGATATACACACACACACGCACGCACGCACGCACACATGTAAATATATAGAGATGTAGATATATGAAACTGGAGATAGTCACAGCTGGAGATATTCAGAGCTGGAATGATTCAGTGCTGGAGATACACAGAGCAGCAGACATAGAGATTTAGCTCTATGAAGCTGGAGACATACAGGGCTGGAAATATATCGAGCTAGAGGTGTTTAAAGCTGGAGTTATACAGAGCTGGAGGTATACAGAACAGCACATAGATGGAGCTGCAAGTACATGGAGCTGGAAATATTTAGAGTTCGATATATTTGGAGCTGGAGATATTTAGGGCTCGGGATATACGTACATGGTGATATATGGATATGGAGATCTATTGAGGTAGACAGATTTAAAGCTAGAGAGATAGTGAGCAAGTGACCTACAGAGCTGGAGATATATAGAGCTGGATATACGTGGAGGTGGAGATGCATCAAGTGAGACATATACGGAGCAGGAGATATATGGAGATGCAGGTATACACAGCTGTCGATATACAGAGCTGGCGGTTGCAGAGGAAAGTGCTCAGCACCTCATCCAGGCACAGGGAGGGAGAATACAAAGTCTGTGGGATGTGGGGCCGCAGTACCTTGCGAACCAACGTGCAGGTCATCGTTTTTGGAGGGTGCTGCCAGCAGGTAGAGGCAAGAGCTGCCATGACTGGATGTGTTACCGCTGGAGCAGGCTCCAAGGACGGGGGCACGAGGAGGAGCCTGCGAGAAAGGGCAGACCCTCGTTACACACTTTCACGGGAGTGAAAATGCACGCATCGTTTACCGCACTGCAGTGGAGGAAATGATGCCCATGGGCCGAGCCAGCACATTCCCAGGAAGAGTGCTGAGATCACCACACAAAATGAACACTTTTCCACACAAAAGCCATCACGTGCCATCAAGAAAGGTTTCCAAATGCCCACACCATTTGCCTCACACACCGTAACCATATACCCCGACATTTACCCAATCCCCACACAATTTTCCACAGGTCCCACAACACACGATTCACTTCAAAAAGTTCCCAAATCACCCTACAATTACCACACCATCTTCCAGACACAAAATTAGCAGATTTCCAACGACAGTAACCAAATCGCCAGTTCTCCTCACAAAGTTACCATGTCAAAAAAAAAGAAAAAGAAGAGTTCCGATACCACCAGACAATGAGCAGTTTTCCAAAAAAACAAAACCAAAAAACCCTCCAACATCCCACACATTTCCACAAAAGACTTCCCGTAACCCCGCAGAATTCCCCCAATGTCCCCAGGTTTGCACAAACGTTTCCATACAATCGCCTCCAAACCACCCCCCACAACAGCCAAGAGCCCGCCCACGTGCCCGCACAGCCCCGCTGGCCGGCCAGCCCCGCCCCGCCCCGCCCCGCCCCGCCCCGCCCGGTGCAGACGACGCCCCCAACACCCCTCCCGGCACCCCGGACGCGGCCCCCCGCGCCCCCCGCCGTGGCACGAGATAGCAGGGATCGTTGTATTGATTACGGCCTCTTACACATACATTTTGTGCAGACAGATATATGTACACACATACACATCGTTCTTAGACACAGCTCTGCAGTTTCAAGTTCCTCAACGTCAGTACACAACGAAGAGCGCTTGCACTTCAAGCTCCTGTTCTCAGTCTTTTACTATTTTTAACCAAGGAGCCCACAGGCAGCACCGGGCTCGAAGCGGGGCTCCTGGTTCCTGGCTTCCTGCTCCAGCAGCTCCAGCTGGCCCTTCCCCACCCCTCGCCCTCCGGCACAAGCCCCGTGCCCCGTGCCCCACCAGTGTAACGGGCCTGCAGGGCATGTACCAATCGGCACGCAGAAGAGCGCTCCCCTCGCCCCAATCCCAGCAGCCAAGCAGATGGTGGAGGAAAAGGGCACAGGCCCAGCTGCAGCACCTGCTTGAGGAGCACCCTGGGACGCAGGCTCCCTGCCCCGGGCAGTCGCAGGGGCACCGGGACTGGAGCCCAAGGCTCAGCCCCCTGCACTGAAGGCCTCCAGCACCTTGCACCATAGGGAAACCCACAGCCAGGGGGGAGGCCTCTCTCCCTGGCGTCTGGATGCCCGGCTGAGGCCAGCTCAGCAACTTCAAGTCCACAGAGGGCCCTGCCTGGAAAAGGGCCTCCTCCTGCAGTGCCGTCCGTGTCCCCAAGCAGCTCACGGAAGCCAGGAGGCAGCTCTGGCCACTGGCCTGCCCTGGGTGCTGGCTCCTCAAGCCCCTGAGCTCCAAGAGCTCCTTGTGCATTAGGGGCTGGAAAGATGGGGAGCAAAGTCCTGCCCCTTTTGCCGCAGGCTACAAGGAGGGAAGCTCTGGTGGCTTCCCGCCTTTAAAAACTTTAGCCGAAGATCAAGAAAGACGCCGACAAATGGCTATACAAAGCAGACTAGCTCTAAACTATGTGCTAGCCTCAGAAGGGGGTGCTTGTGCCGTAATTAGTGAAGAATGTTGCACGTATGCTAATAGCTCCTTCGACCTAGTCCAAAGTTATGTTAATGATGCCCTGGTACATGCAGCTAAAGCTGCTCAAGTCACCTATGTTCCAAAAGACACCTCAGCCGACTAGTTCAGTTGGCTAGACCCTTGGGGAATATTCAAAGGCTCGCTCGAGAAAATAACGTCCGTCTTCTGCCTGATATTAGTTTTAGGCTTAAGCATATATCTCAATACAACTAATCTTGCGTTGTGTCCGCATGAACGTCCAAAGAACTAAGCAAAGCATTTCTAGTATCTCAAAGGAAACTAAAATAATGGTATCACAAACTTGTCATCGCATCGACAGCTGCCAGAGAGGTATAGATAATGAGTTACAAAAGTTAATGGAGATAGAAGTGTGAGACTGTTAAGTCTCAAAGGGGGGATTGTGCAAGAAGGGGGAAACGGAGCTGAATCTCCATTATATGTAAGGATAAATAAAAAAACAAACAAACAAACATGTACTCAGCTTAGGCTATGGGGGAAGTCAAAAGGGCAGGACCCCAAACCGCCAGACTAACATTAGACTAGGACCATCCTGTCCTGGTCTAGTGAAAAACAACAGCTTAGCACAAAAGTAACCACAAACCAGCCTGCTGAGTCAGCCCAAAAAGGGAAGCGACCCCTGAGGTTACAAGTCAGGAGACCCTTAAAAATTCTGCTAACACAGATAAATTGAAGACATGCGCGCTACTAACAACGTCATGGCAAATGCCGATCGGTCTCTGTCGTTGCTACGCTTACGATGTCCTTTTTTCTATCTGAACTCGCCTCACCTCTTGTACCAGGTCAGACCTCTTCACAATTCTCCAGTTGTGTACGAGTCCGTCCAGAATGCGTTCTCCAATAAACCAAGCTCCTGCTGACCTGACCGAAAGTTTGCTGCGTGTGTTTACCACGGCAGAGGCAGCATGCCAGAAAGCTGTCACGACCCAAAGTTGCGATTTTTGTTTTGTGCGCGCTTTGGCACCACTGAATTATTTCCCGCCAAACTCGCAGCTTCTTTGCACGGTGGAGTTCTCCGCTGCAGAAGAGAACCCCGGTGCAATGGAGAATTTCCCGCCAAATTTGTAGCTTTCTTTGCACGGTGCCTTTCTCTGCTGCAGAGGAGAAATGCTCGTTGCAAAGAGTTCCCGCCATTCGTATTATAATTCGAGCCCCATTATTGGCTAGTTCTAAATTACTTACAGAAGAAACAAACTTGAACCCGAGTGGCAGCAAGCTCCCAATGCCCACTGTACTCAAGAGCTCCCTGCCTTGGAAAAGGAAGTAGGAGAAGACAGAACTCTGGATCATAACAGGATCCTCGCTACCCCACCTAAAACCTATTCGCGTCTGACACCATCAGAAGCTAAGACATGAATCCTGCTTAGACGGAAGTGTCAGCAACCCAACTTTCTGAGGCCCGCTGATCTCAAGGCCTATGGCTTGGTGATGGAACCAAAAAATAAAGGAAAAACATTGTTTAAAGAGTCAGCCCGTCAAAACTGCCTGACCTTTCCTGGGCTGGCATGGTTTTCTTCCCTCCTTGTCAGCTGCTGCTCACTTGTGTGTCATCTTTCCTGCTTCAGGGCCTAGAATAAAGAGAGACAGACTCTGCATTTGACTGACCACCTTGGAGGCTGGGTCTCTGGGTCACAACTTGGCTCCCTCTCTTACCTGAACCTGCTGCCAATCTGTCCTCCATCGATGGAAACGGGGCAGCGCAGGTATCTGCGAGCTCGGTTGCCGACGTGCGGGCCAGCCAGAAGCAGAGTGCGACGGGCCAGGACTCTGGACAGAACTGCTAGGGCGGCACCATGAACGGTGACCAAAAACACCCCAAACCCTGCTGACAGGGCGGTGCTCCCGTGCGACAGCTGGAGCGCGAAGCCCGGAGAAAACCTGCAAAGACCTGAATCGCAGCTCACAGGTGCCTCAGTCAGGGGTTCAAGGTGCCCCGTGGTTGGAGACATAAGGAAGGGCCACTATTTCAGCTTCCCGCCACCAAAGTCACAGAGCCCGAAGGGCTAAACGAGGCCTCCTCCTCCCCCCACAATCAGAGGGGGTGGGGGTGCAGCCCTGTTTCCAGGGGGCGGGGTGAAGCCGTCTCAATAGTGCCAGGAGAAGCACAACAGAGGAGCAGACACCTGGACCTGAGTTGCAGGAAGGTCGCTAAGCCTCGGGGTCCCAACCCACTCACTGTCCTCCAGAAGCCTACAACGTTCCCTGTAGTCTGCGGGCATCGTCTCTGGCCAGCCTCACCAAGTGCAACGAGACCCAGCCGGAAGAATCAAGGGGACCTGGACCCTGCTTACAGGCTGCAGGCCGGGGCCGGGGCCCCAGAAGAACGGCCGGCCGGCCAAGGGCAGGGCCCTCGTCTCCAGGGACTCGGGTGTAAGGTTCGACCTAGAAACTGCTATGCAACGCGCCTAAGCAAAAGTGAATGTTATGTGTCGGATGCCCATCTGCAGTGATAAGGAGCAGACAGTCTTAGATAGAGGAAGCTTGAAAACAAAAACAGAATCAGAGGTACTGGAACAAAGAGCTCATTAAAAGACTAAAAATCACACCCCTAGGCGGGGAAGATATATGCTAATGAAACCTATATGTATGTTAATGAGATACAGAGCTAAAACACAGGTATAGAGACATGCTCAGTAAAGAACTCCTTGCGCCACTCCTTTATAACCAATTAGCAAACAAGGATGCTTATGAAGATTCAATCTCTTGTATATAAGGGGCTTAGTATTGCATATCTGCTGTGCTTGTTTTGTGAAATTATTCCGCTTGCACCTTTGATTGCTAGCAATAAATCTTTTTTATACTTTCACCCCTGGTATCTTTATTGGCCTTTGCATACCAGGCACGAACCCAGACTTGAGCTGGGGCCTAACAGTTTTTGGCGACCCAGATGGGACCCGAACCCACAATCCCCAGCCGGGGCTGCAGAAGAACGGCCGGCCCAGGGCAGGGCAGGGCAGGGCCCTCGTCTCCAGGGACTCGGGGAGGGAATATATAGCCTGCCCCCAAGAAGGAGGGCAGGAACCCTGCATGCGAGATACCAAGAGGCTGAAAGAACATTGCCAGCCACCCGAAAAGAGGGGGTCTGCCGCAGTTCCCCCCGAGCGAGCGAGCGAGCGACGCCTTTGTCCTCCTTTTCTCTCTGCCTTGATCTCCCGCCTGCCCGAGCTGCAGGAGGGGCCCGGAGTCCCTGTCCCTCTCTCTGCCCTCATCTCTCGGCTGGAAAGCCCGGCTTGAATCCCGTAGGGCAGTAGCACTGGGCAGGGGTTTCTTTTCTCTGCCTTTCAAAAGCGGCTGCTCCGCGGAGGGTGACGCGCAGGGAGGGGGGCACGGGGCCGGCTTTGTTCCGGCTTTTCCTCTCCGGGCTCCAAGCCCCGCTCCGGCCCCAGGCGGGCGGCGCGGAGCCGGCTTGGCAGCCCGCACCCAGCGGCGGGCTCCTCTCCCCTCCGCGGCCCCGCTCCTCGTGGCTCAAGTGCTGCGAGCAAACCACTGGTGGGCAGCACTGAGCACGGCTCTGAATAGCGGCAGACACACGCAGCCGTACCGAATACGTCTCTACACAACGGAAGTGTTGCAAAGTAAGTACGAAATGAACAACACCGTCACTTCAGCTCCCTGTTCTCAATGGTATACCATTTCACACCGAGAAGAGGGTTCGGCTGCCTTCCGCTGAGCCGCTCCTCGTGCCTGCAGTGCCCGGAGCGAACCACAGGAGGGCAGCACTGAGCCCGGTTTGCCTTTTTACTAAGGCGGAGACCAAGCCCTGCTCAGAGCCGCCCTCCTGTGGCCGCGCCGGCCATTGCGGCGGAGAGACCCGGGCGGGCACCCAAGCGACTCTGCGCTGCCGCCTGGGGCTGGAGCGGGGCTTGGAGCCCGGAGATACCGACCCGGAACAAAGCCGGCTCCGCACGGCACGGCACGGCACGGCACGGCTCGGCCTTGGCACGGCACGGCACGGCACGCCTCGGCACGGCAGCACTGGGCCCGGTTTTATATCTCCGGCTGAATTTCCTGGCTGCCGTGCCCAGGGCGGAGCTCCGGACCGAGCAAGCGAGGCCTTTTTCCCTCCTCTCTCTCCGATTTTCTCACCCGGCTGCAATGTGCTACAAGACCCACAGCACGCCGGCACCGAGCCGCTTGCCTCTCTCTCTCGGCCCTTGTCGCCCGGCTCTAATGCCCGCCGTGCGGCACGGCTCGGCTAGGCTCGGCCTTGGCACGGCCTGGCTCGGCACGGCAGCACTGGGCCTGGTTGTATTTCGCCGGCTGAACTTCCTGGCTGCCATGCCCTGTGTTAGCCCCGGACCGCGGCACTGGGCCCGTTTCGTGACGTGCCAGGATCCCCGGGCCCCGAGTCACCGTGGCTCAGAGCCGCCCTCCTGTGGCCGCGCCGGACACTGCGGCCGGAACACCCGGGCGGGCACCCAACCGGCTCCGCTCTGCCCGCCTGGGGCTGGAGCGGGACTGGGAGCCAGCCCGGAGATCCCGACCCGGAACAAAGCCAGCTCCGTCCCGCCCTCCCTGCCAGAAGCAGGCCGGGTTTAAAGGCAGAGACAATCACATGGAGGAGACAGCGAGGCTTCCCAGGCGGCAGGCGGAGAGAAAAGGGGCACCGGGACACACAAACAGCTTCACGCTTCAACACCCAGCGCAGAACAGAGCCCGACAGCCCCCGCGCCCTGGGAACGCCGTGTCCCGCACCACCCGCCCCGCTCGCCACACCACAACATCCCGCCGCAGCTCTCCGGCCCCGCCCGGCTGTGCGCGGCAGCAGCGGGACGTGGGCTCCGGGCACAGCGGACCCGGCAGCCGGAGGACAACCAGCGGAGCGGGGCCGCTGAGGATCGGAGTCGGACCAATCGGAACACACACGCGTGCCCAGCGCCCGCCGTTCCCTGACAGCCAATCAGAATGCGACCGGAGGGGGACGTTCTTTTGGGCCCGCCTCCTCCTGCCAAAGACACTCCAAGTGAAGAAGGGCGGAGCGGCGCTGGCCCCGTCCACGCAGTCACTCCACCCGATTGCCTCCTGTCTCAGTGAGCCCGCGGGCCTCCGATCCCGCTCCGCAGTGAATGTCCGTGACTCGTGTGTCCGTCCCGGCCGCGCTCACTGCTCTACTCACGCCCCGAGCGAGCGAGCGAGCGAGCCAGGCCTTTTTTCCTCCTCTCTCTCCATTTGTCTCACCCGGCTGCAATGTGCTGCAAGACCCGCAGCCCAGCGGCACCGAGCTGCTTGCCTCTCTCTCGGCCCTTGTCGACCGGCTGTAATGCCCGCTGTGCGGCACGGCACGGCACGGCTCGGCTCGGCTCGGCACGGCAGCACTGGGTCTGGTTTTATTTCTCCGGCTGAATTTCCTGGCTGCCGTGCCCTGTGTTAGCCCCGGACCGCGGCACTGGGCCAGTTTTGTGACGTGCCAGGATCCCCAGGCCGCCAGTCGCCGTGGCTCAGAGCCGCCCGCCTATGGCCGCGCCGGACACTGCGGCCGGAACCCCGGGCCGGGCACCCAACCGCCTCCCCTCTGCCCGCCTGGGGCTGGAGCGAGACTTGGAGCCAGCCCGGAGATCCCGACCCGGAACAAAGCCGGCTCCGTCCCGCCCTCCCTGCCAGAAGCAGGCGCGGTTTAAAGGCAGAGAAAACAAAACCCTGCCGGTCCATCGAGGAGACAGGGAGGCTTCCCAGGCGGCAGGCGGAGAGAAAAGGGGCACCGGGACACACAAACAGCTTCACGCTTCAACACCCAGCGCAGAACAGAGCCCGACAGCCCCCGCGCCCTGGGAACGCCGTGTCCTCTAGTCACGCTCCGAGCGAGCCATCAAGGCCTTTTTTCCTCCTTTCTCTCCGTTTTTCTCACCCGGCTGCAATGTGCTGCAAGACCCGAAGCCTGGCGGCACCGAGCTGCTTGCCTCTCTCTCGGCCCTTGTCGGCCGGCTGTAATGCCCGCTGTGCGGCATGGCTCGTCACGGAACGGCACGGCTCGGCTCGGCTCGGCCTGGCACGGCTCGGCTCGGCCTGGCACGGCACGGCTCGGCTCGGCTCGGCACGGCACGGCTCGGCTCGGCTCGGCACGGCACGGCTCGGCACGGCTCGGCTCGGCTCGGCACGGCACGGCTCGGCTCGGCTCGGCTCGGCACGGCACGGCTCGGCACGGCTCGGCTCGGCTCGGCACGGCACGGCTCGGCTCGGCTCGGCACGGCTCGGCATTTCCTGGCTTCCGTGCCCATTTCGGGGCTCCGGACCGGGGCACTGGGCCCGCTTTGTGACGTGCGCGTTAGAAACGCGCCGGAGGCCCCGCCCCTTTCCCTTCTTCTCCGCCCTCCTCTCCTGGCTGCGCTGCGCAGGGCGAGCCACAGGAGGGCAGCACTGAGGGCATTCCTTTCAGACACGGCACCACAGGAGGTGGCAGCACGGAGCGGCAGGTTCGTCTCCCCACCTCAGCGCCGCTCCTCGGGCCTGCAGTGCTCGGAGCGCACCACCGGAGGGCAGCACTGACTCGGGTTTTCTTCTTGCTCCGGGAGGATGCCCAAGACGTCAGCCGTCTGTCTGTGCGCGTGTGCGGCGCCGACCCGCGGGCGGTCCCGGAGAGCTGCGACACCTGTTGTGGCGACCACGGCGGGTCGTGCGAGAGCCTAGGTTGCCCAGGGCACGGGGCCTGCG
This sequence comes from Alligator mississippiensis, assembly GCF_030867095.1. NCBI lineage: Eukaryota > Metazoa > Chordata > Crocodylia > Alligatoridae > Alligator > Alligator mississippiensis. The sequence goes on from NC_081834.1 coordinate 75,635,080, forward strand.
GGGCTCTCTGCTGCGGTTGGCGGCAGCCACACAGTCAGCCCCGGGTTTCTCCCGTAGAGGCGAGAACAGAACCCCCGCTGTTGTTGAGAAACGCTGCACGGAAGCCTTCCAAGCCTGGCGCCGAGACTGGGCTCCCCGCTGCCAGACAGTATCGCGGCGCGGTTCGGGGCGGGCTCGGGCTCGGGCTCGGGCTCGGGCGGCGGCTCCCGGCGCAGGCGGGCTGGGGCGCAGGCGCGGCGGCGGCGGCGGCGGTCCGGTCCGGTCCGGTCCGGTCCGGGCAGCGGGGCTGGGCTGGGCTCGGGGCCGCGCTGGCGCGGCGGCTGCTCCGAGGGAGGCCGCTGCAGCGTCCTGAGCGGGGACTGGCCGCCGCGTGCGCTCTCTTCCCCGATTGGTCCGCCTACGGGCCGGAGCCCGCGCTGCAAGGTCAAGGCTGCGGGAGCCGTGCTCGCTGGGAGCCTGCGGGCGGGCAAGTGCGCTGGAGCCAGCGCTGGGGCCACCAGTCAGTGGCAGGCACTCCAAACCAGTGGCCAGTGGGGAAAGCTTGGCCCCGGCCCCGGCCCCGGCCCCGGCCCCGGCCCCGGCCCCGGCGCGAAGATGAAGACGTGAACTTGACTCTGAGAGCACAAGTGACAGCCAGGCTAGCGCAGGGAGCAGAGGGGCAGGTGAAGCACGGCTCCTCAGGGCTGCAAGGAGCGGGGTCACAGCAAGAACACCGGTCGCTGCCGGGTCGGTAGCTGGCCCCGGGGCCGTGCCGCTCGGCGCTGCATGTGTGGGCACGAAGAGAGGTATCTGCGCTTGGGGCTGGGCTCAAGCTGGCTCAACAGCTAACCTGATGGGAACCAGCCAAAATTTGCAAGAGTACACGCGTCTCTTACACGCTACCTGAATCAGAAGCATCTACTTTACCAAATGCCTTCTTGCTTCGGTGTTAAAAAAGTGTCCATTCCCTCTTTCCAGCCACATGCCCTGGAAAGGCACGACGTGTTTTCCCCAATATTTAAAAGACGTAATACGTTGGAAAATATCGTTCTCTTTAGAAATAAAAATATTTTACAACCAATTAAATAACGACACTGAGAAAAGACGCTGGCCTCCCCCGCCCCGCCCCGCCCCGCCCCCCCCGACTGAGCAGCCCCTCACGGAGGACACGGGCAGAGCTGCCTAAAAGCCTGCGGACATTACATTAAACGGGCAACGGGGGCAGGCCCACAGCTGGACTTGCCCCGGCCCCGGCCCCGGCCCCGGCCCCGCACACGGGCGCGCCCTTCCCCTGCGGCAGAGGCTGGGTGTGGGCGGGGCTTGCGGCGCGGTTCTGGGCGTGCTCGGGCAGCGGCTCCCGGCGCAGCCGGGCTGGGCAGCAGGGGCCGGGCTACCGCGCCGGCTGCTCCGAAGGAAGCGGCTGAAGCGTCTTGCGCGCTGATTGGCCCCGCGTGCGCTCTCTGCCCTGATTGGCCCGCTTACAGCCCGGAGCGCGCGCTGCAAGGTGGTGACTGGGGGAGCGGTGCTCGCGGGCAGCCTGCGGGAGGGCGGGAAAGTGCGGTGGGGTCACCGACAGCTCGGGCCTCCTTCTGGCAGACAAGGGCTTATCCCAGCACCTCAGCAAGGTGACACTGTGCTCTGACCCTGCCCTACACACCGGCCAGCTTGTTAAGAGTTCACTAGTGAGGTTGAGTGCCTAAGCAGGGCCTGCGGAAGAGCCCAAGTTTTCAGGAAGAGTGGAAAACGCTGCACTCGTGAGATGACTGTCACAGCTCTTCAAGGTGCTTTGCAGCAGCAGCCACTCAAAGCCACAGGCCTGTGGGGAAGGCTCTACCCCTGCCCCCCGTGTGACCACGAAGGCATGAACTTCACTGTGAAAGCAAAAGCAACAGGCAGGCAGCACAGGGGCAGGTTAAGCACGCCTGCTTCATCCTGGAATCAATGCGGACACCGCATATATGTACAGACACAGGTTGTTAGAGCTGGAGCTACACAGAGCCGAAGATACGTGCAGATATAGAGAACAATATACAAATATAGACAGATTTAGAAAGATCGATAGTTACAGCTGGGGATATATGAACCTGGGGATATATACAGCGGGAGATATACAGATATGGACGTACTTGGAGACCTAGATAAAGAGAGATGAACCTATATAGAGCTGGAGACGATATAGGATTTGCAGCTCTATTTGAGGTGGAGAGATTTAGAGGTGGAGCTATACAGCGATGGACTTTTTCAGAAATGGAGCTATAGAGAGAAACAGATCTCTAGACATGTCGATATATGAAGCTGAAGACATACAGAGCTGGAGCTAGTCAGTTCTCGAGGTTTTCAGAGGTGGAGAGATTCAGAGCTGGATATCTGTAAGGAGGTGGATATAGGAAGCTGGAGATATATAGAGCTGGTGGTATTCAGAGCAGGGGATATAGAGAGCTGGAGATATAGAGAGCTCGAGATACACAATCAGGTAGATATATAGAGAGGTATATGAAGCTGGAATATTCAAAGCTGGAGGTATTCAGAGCTGCAGGTATTCAGACAGGTAGATACACAGAGACGTAGATATATGAATCTGGACATCTATGGAGCTGGAGATATGCAGAGGTGGAACTATATAGACATGTAGATCTATAAAGCTGGAGCTATGAGGAGCTGGAGATATTCAGAGACGTAGATATACACAGACGTAGATCTATAAAGCTGGAGACATTCAGAGCTGCAGATGTTTAGACCTGGAGAGATCTACAAAGGTAGACATATAGGAGATGTGTGTATATGACCCTGGAGATACAGAGAGCTGTAGATTTTTATATGTGGAGCTATACAGAGAGGAAGATCTATAGAGATGCAAATATACAGAGCTGGATATATCTCTATACACGTCTATAGATGAAGCTGGAGCTATTCAGAGCTGGATATATTGAGAGCTGGAGATATCCAGAGAGGTAGATACATAGAGATGTAGATTTATAGACAGGTAGAGAAATAAAGGTGGGGCTATTCAGAGCTGGAGATATTCAGAGCTGTTAATATTGATAGCTGGAGATGTCTAGACCTAGAGATATACAGAGCTGGAAGTCGTTAGACCCGGAGATATTTGCAGCTGGAGATATTGATATCTGGAGATATTCAGAGCTCAAGATATTGGCAGCTGGAGATATTGGCAGCTGGAAATATTTAGAACAGGATATATTCAGAGAGGTAGATAGAGAGATGAACGTGGAGATATGCACAGCTGGAGATATACAGACAGATATATAAACCTGGAGCTATTCAGAGCGGGAGATATTTATAGGTGGAGACATTCAGACCTGGAAATATTGATAGCTGGAGATAGTCAGGCCTGGAAATATTCAGAGAGGTAGATATATAGAGATGGAGATATTCGGAGTTGGAGATCTACAGAGAGGGAGCTATATGACGAAGGAGATATGTAGAGCTGGAGATAGATAGACAGGTAGATATGTAAAGCTGGAGCTATTCAGAGCTGGAGATATTTAGACCTGGAGATACAGAGAGAGGTAGATTTATGGAGATGTTGATATATGAAGCTGGTGATATATAGAGCTCAACATACGTAGAGATGTAGATAAATGAAGGTGGAGATATGCAGAGCTGGACATGTTCAGAGCCTCAGATATCCAGAGCTGGAGTTACTCATAGCTGGAGACAGAGAGAGAGGTAGATATTTAGAGGTTTAGAAGCTGGACATATTCAGAGCTGGACATATACGAATCTGGAGATATACAGAGCCGAAGAGATACTGTAGTTGGAGATATACACACACACACGCACGCACGCACGCACACATGTAAATATATAGAGATGTAGATATATGAAACTGGAGATAGTCACAGCTGGAGATATTCAGAGCTGGAATGATTCAGTGCTGGAGATACACAGAGCAGCAGACATAGAGATTTAGCTCTATGAAGCTGGAGACATACAGGGCTGGAAATATATCGAGCTAGAGGTGTTTAAAGCTGGAGTTATACAGAGCTGGAGGTATACAGAACAGCACATAGATGGAGCTGCAAGTACATGGAGCTGGAAATATTTAGAGTTCGATATATTTGGAGCTGGAGATATTTAGGGCTCGGGATATACGTACATGGTGATATATGGATATGGAGATCTATTGAGGTAGACAGATTTAAAGCTAGAGAGATAGTGAGCAAGTGACCTACAGAGCTGGAGATATATAGAGCTGGATATACGTGGAGGTGGAGATGCATCAAGTGAGACATATACGGAGCAGGAGATATATGGAGATGCAGGTATACACAGCTGTCGATATACAGAGCTGGCGGTTGCAGAGGAAAGTGCTCAGCACCTCATCCAGGCACAGGGAGGGAGAATACAAAGTCTGTGGGATGTGGGGCCGCAGTACCTTGCGAACCAACGTGCAGGTCATCGTTTTTGGAGGGTGCTGCCAGCAGGTAGAGGCAAGAGCTGCCATGACTGGATGTGTTACCGCTGGAGCAGGCTCCAAGGACGGGGGCACGAGGAGGAGCCTGCGAGAAAGGGCAGACCCTCGTTACACACTTTCACGGGAGTGAAAATGCACGCATCGTTTACCGCACTGCAGTGGAGGAAATGATGCCCATGGGCCGAGCCAGCACATTCCCAGGAAGAGTGCTGAGATCACCACACAAAATGAACACTTTTCCACACAAAAGCCATCACGTGCCATCAAGAAAGGTTTCCAAATGCCCACACCATTTGCCTCACACACCGTAACCATATACCCCGACATTTACCCAATCCCCACACAATTTTCCACAGGTCCCACAACACACGATTCACTTCAAAAAGTTCCCAAATCACCCTACAATTACCACACCATCTTCCAGACACAAAATTAGCAGATTTCCAACGACAGTAACCAAATCGCCAGTTCTCCTCACAAAGTTACCATGTCAAAAAAAAAGAAAAAGAAGAGTTCCGATACCACCAGACAATGAGCAGTTTTCCAAAAAAACAAAACCAAAAAACCCTCCAACATCCCACACATTTCCACAAAAGACTTCCCGTAACCCCGCAGAATTCCCCCAATGTCCCCAGGTTTGCACAAACGTTTCCATACAATCGCCTCCAAACCACCCCCCACAACAGCCAAGAGCCCGCCCACGTGCCCGCACAGCCCCGCTGGCCGGCCAGCCCCGCCCCGCCCCGCCCCGCCCCGCCCGGTGCAGACGACGCCCCCAACACCCCTCCCGGCACCCCGGACGCGGCCCCCCGCGCCCCCCGCCGTGGCACGAGATAGCAGGGATCGTTGTATTGATTACGGCCTCTTACACATACATTTTGTGCAGACAGATATATGTACACACATACACATCGTTCTTAGACACAGCTCTGCAGTTTCAAGTTCCTCAACGTCAGTACACAACGAAGAGCGCTTGCACTTCAAGCTCCTGTTCTCAGTCTTTTACTATTTTTAACCAAGGAGCCCACAGGCAGCACCGGGCTCGAAGCGGGGCTCCTGGTTCCTGGCTTCCTGCTCCAGCAGCTCCAGCTGGCCCTTCCCCACCCCTCGCCCTCCGGCACAAGCCCCGTGCCCCGTGCCCCACCAGTGTAACGGGCCTGCAGGGCATGTACCAATCGGCACGCAGAAGAGCGCTCCCCTCGCCCCAATCCCAGCAGCCAAGCAGATGGTGGAGGAAAAGGGCACAGGCCCAGCTGCAGCACCTGCTTGAGGAGCACCCTGGGACGCAGGCTCCCTGCCCCGGGCAGTCGCAGGGGCACCGGGACTGGAGCCCAAGGCTCAGCCCCCTGCACTGAAGGCCTCCAGCACCTTGCACCATAGGGAAACCCACAGCCAGGGGGGAGGCCTCTCTCCCTGGCGTCTGGATGCCCGGCTGAGGCCAGCTCAGCAACTTCAAGTCCACAGAGGGCCCTGCCTGGAAAAGGGCCTCCTCCTGCAGTGCCGTCCGTGTCCCCAAGCAGCTCACGGAAGCCAGGAGGCAGCTCTGGCCACTGGCCTGCCCTGGGTGCTGGCTCCTCAAGCCCCTGAGCTCCAAGAGCTCCTTGTGCATTAGGGGCTGGAAAGATGGGGAGCAAAGTCCTGCCCCTTTTGCCGCAGGCTACAAGGAGGGAAGCTCTGGTGGCTTCCCGCCTTTAAAAACTTTAGCCGAAGATCAAGAAAGACGCCGACAAATGGCTATACAAAGCAGACTAGCTCTAAACTATGTGCTAGCCTCAGAAGGGGGTGCTTGTGCCGTAATTAGTGAAGAATGTTGCACGTATGCTAATAGCTCCTTCGACCTAGTCCAAAGTTATGTTAATGATGCCCTGGTACATGCAGCTAAAGCTGCTCAAGTCACCTATGTTCCAAAAGACACCTCAGCCGACTAGTTCAGTTGGCTAGACCCTTGGGGAATATTCAAAGGCTCGCTCGAGAAAATAACGTCCGTCTTCTGCCTGATATTAGTTTTAGGCTTAAGCATATATCTCAATACAACTAATCTTGCGTTGTGTCCGCATGAACGTCCAAAGAACTAAGCAAAGCATTTCTAGTATCTCAAAGGAAACTAAAATAATGGTATCACAAACTTGTCATCGCATCGACAGCTGCCAGAGAGGTATAGATAATGAGTTACAAAAGTTAATGGAGATAGAAGTGTGAGACTGTTAAGTCTCAAAGGGGGGATTGTGCAAGAAGGGGGAAACGGAGCTGAATCTCCATTATATGTAAGGATAAATAAAAAAACAAACAAACAAACATGTACTCAGCTTAGGCTATGGGGGAAGTCAAAAGGGCAGGACCCCAAACCGCCAGACTAACATTAGACTAGGACCATCCTGTCCTGGTCTAGTGAAAAACAACAGCTTAGCACAAAAGTAACCACAAACCAGCCTGCTGAGTCAGCCCAAAAAGGGAAGCGACCCCTGAGGTTACAAGTCAGGAGACCCTTAAAAATTCTGCTAACACAGATAAATTGAAGACATGCGCGCTACTAACAACGTCATGGCAAATGCCGATCGGTCTCTGTCGTTGCTACGCTTACGATGTCCTTTTTTCTATCTGAACTCGCCTCACCTCTTGTACCAGGTCAGACCTCTTCACAATTCTCCAGTTGTGTACGAGTCCGTCCAGAATGCGTTCTCCAATAAACCAAGCTCCTGCTGACCTGACCGAAAGTTTGCTGCGTGTGTTTACCACGGCAGAGGCAGCATGCCAGAAAGCTGTCACGACCCAAAGTTGCGATTTTTGTTTTGTGCGCGCTTTGGCACCACTGAATTATTTCCCGCCAAACTCGCAGCTTCTTTGCACGGTGGAGTTCTCCGCTGCAGAAGAGAACCCCGGTGCAATGGAGAATTTCCCGCCAAATTTGTAGCTTTCTTTGCACGGTGCCTTTCTCTGCTGCAGAGGAGAAATGCTCGTTGCAAAGAGTTCCCGCCATTCGTATTATAATTCGAGCCCCATTATTGGCTAGTTCTAAATTACTTACAGAAGAAACAAACTTGAACCCGAGTGGCAGCAAGCTCCCAATGCCCACTGTACTCAAGAGCTCCCTGCCTTGGAAAAGGAAGTAGGAGAAGACAGAACTCTGGATCATAACAGGATCCTCGCTACCCCACCTAAAACCTATTCGCGTCTGACACCATCAGAAGCTAAGACATGAATCCTGCTTAGACGGAAGTGTCAGCAACCCAACTTTCTGAGGCCCGCTGATCTCAAGGCCTATGGCTTGGTGATGGAACCAAAAAATAAAGGAAAAACATTGTTTAAAGAGTCAGCCCGTCAAAACTGCCTGACCTTTCCTGGGCTGGCATGGTTTTCTTCCCTCCTTGTCAGCTGCTGCTCACTTGTGTGTCATCTTTCCTGCTTCAGGGCCTAGAATAAAGAGAGACAGACTCTGCATTTGACTGACCACCTTGGAGGCTGGGTCTCTGGGTCACAACTTGGCTCCCTCTCTTACCTGAACCTGCTGCCAATCTGTCCTCCATCGATGGAAACGGGGCAGCGCAGGTATCTGCGAGCTCGGTTGCCGACGTGCGGGCCAGCCAGAAGCAGAGTGCGACGGGCCAGGACTCTGGACAGAACTGCTAGGGCGGCACCATGAACGGTGACCAAAAACACCCCAAACCCTGCTGACAGGGCGGTGCTCCCGTGCGACAGCTGGAGCGCGAAGCCCGGAGAAAACCTGCAAAGACCTGAATCGCAGCTCACAGGTGCCTCAGTCAGGGGTTCAAGGTGCCCCGTGGTTGGAGACATAAGGAAGGGCCACTATTTCAGCTTCCCGCCACCAAAGTCACAGAGCCCGAAGGGCTAAACGAGGCCTCCTCCTCCCCCCACAATCAGAGGGGGTGGGGGTGCAGCCCTGTTTCCAGGGGGCGGGGTGAAGCCGTCTCAATAGTGCCAGGAGAAGCACAACAGAGGAGCAGACACCTGGACCTGAGTTGCAGGAAGGTCGCTAAGCCTCGGGGTCCCAACCCACTCACTGTCCTCCAGAAGCCTACAACGTTCCCTGTAGTCTGCGGGCATCGTCTCTGGCCAGCCTCACCAAGTGCAACGAGACCCAGCCGGAAGAATCAAGGGGACCTGGACCCTGCTTACAGGCTGCAGGCCGGGGCCGGGGCCCCAGAAGAACGGCCGGCCGGCCAAGGGCAGGGCCCTCGTCTCCAGGGACTCGGGTGTAAGGTTCGACCTAGAAACTGCTATGCAACGCGCCTAAGCAAAAGTGAATGTTATGTGTCGGATGCCCATCTGCAGTGATAAGGAGCAGACAGTCTTAGATAGAGGAAGCTTGAAAACAAAAACAGAATCAGAGGTACTGGAACAAAGAGCTCATTAAAAGACTAAAAATCACACCCCTAGGCGGGGAAGATATATGCTAATGAAACCTATATGTATGTTAATGAGATACAGAGCTAAAACACAGGTATAGAGACATGCTCAGTAAAGAACTCCTTGCGCCACTCCTTTATAACCAATTAGCAAACAAGGATGCTTATGAAGATTCAATCTCTTGTATATAAGGGGCTTAGTATTGCATATCTGCTGTGCTTGTTTTGTGAAATTATTCCGCTTGCACCTTTGATTGCTAGCAATAAATCTTTTTTATACTTTCACCCCTGGTATCTTTATTGGCCTTTGCATACCAGGCACGAACCCAGACTTGAGCTGGGGCCTAACAGTTTTTGGCGACCCAGATGGGACCCGAACCCACAATCCCCAGCCGGGGCTGCAGAAGAACGGCCGGCCCAGGGCAGGGCAGGGCAGGGCCCTCGTCTCCAGGGACTCGGGGAGGGAATATATAGCCTGCCCCCAAGAAGGAGGGCAGGAACCCTGCATGCGAGATACCAAGAGGCTGAAAGAACATTGCCAGCCACCCGAAAAGAGGGGGTCTGCCGCAGTTCCCCCCGAGCGAGCGAGCGAGCGACGCCTTTGTCCTCCTTTTCTCTCTGCCTTGATCTCCCGCCTGCCCGAGCTGCAGGAGGGGCCCGGAGTCCCTGTCCCTCTCTCTGCCCTCATCTCTCGGCTGGAAAGCCCGGCTTGAATCCCGTAGGGCAGTAGCACTGGGCAGGGGTTTCTTTTCTCTGCCTTTCAAAAGCGGCTGCTCCGCGGAGGGTGACGCGCAGGGAGGGGGGCACGGGGCCGGCTTTGTTCCGGCTTTTCCTCTCCGGGCTCCAAGCCCCGCTCCGGCCCCAGGCGGGCGGCGCGGAGCCGGCTTGGCAGCCCGCACCCAGCGGCGGGCTCCTCTCCCCTCCGCGGCCCCGCTCCTCGTGGCTCAAGTGCTGCGAGCAAACCACTGGTGGGCAGCACTGAGCACGGCTCTGAATAGCGGCAGACACACGCAGCCGTACCGAATACGTCTCTACACAACGGAAGTGTTGCAAAGTAAGTACGAAATGAACAACACCGTCACTTCAGCTCCCTGTTCTCAATGGTATACCATTTCACACCGAGAAGAGGGTTCGGCTGCCTTCCGCTGAGCCGCTCCTCGTGCCTGCAGTGCCCGGAGCGAACCACAGGAGGGCAGCACTGAGCCCGGTTTGCCTTTTTACTAAGGCGGAGACCAAGCCCTGCTCAGAGCCGCCCTCCTGTGGCCGCGCCGGCCATTGCGGCGGAGAGACCCGGGCGGGCACCCAAGCGACTCTGCGCTGCCGCCTGGGGCTGGAGCGGGGCTTGGAGCCCGGAGATACCGACCCGGAACAAAGCCGGCTCCGCACGGCACGGCACGGCACGGCACGGCACGGCTCGGCCTTGGCACGGCACGGCACGGCACGGCACGCCTCGGCACGGCAGCACTGGGCCCGGTTTTATATCTCCGGCTGAATTTCCTGGCTGCCGTGCCCAGGGCGGAGCTCCGGACCGAGCAAGCGAGGCCTTTTTCCCTCCTCTCTCTCCGATTTTCTCACCCGGCTGCAATGTGCTACAAGACCCACAGCACGCCGGCACCGAGCCGCTTGCCTCTCTCTCTCGGCCCTTGTCGCCCGGCTCTAATGCCCGCCGTGCGGCACGGCTCGGCTAGGCTCGGCCTTGGCACGGCCTGGCTCGGCACGGCAGCACTGGGCCTGGTTGTATTTCGCCGGCTGAACTTCCTGGCTGCCATGCCCTGTGTTAGCCCCGGACCGCGGCACTGGGCCCGTTTCGTGACGTGCCAGGATCCCCGGGCCCCGAGTCACCGTGGCTCAGAGCCGCCCTCCTGTGGCCGCGCCGGACACTGCGGCCGGAACACCCGGGCGGGCACCCAACCGGCTCCGCTCTGCCCGCCTGGGGCTGGAGCGGGACTGGGAGCCAGCCCGGAGATCCCGACCCGGAACAAAGCCAGCTCCGTCCCGCCCTCCCTGCCAGAAGCAGGCCGGGTTTAAAGGCAGAGACAATCACATGGAGGAGACAGCGAGGCTTCCCAGGCGGCAGGCGGAGAGAAAAGGGGCACCGGGACACACAAACAGCTTCACGCTTCAACACCCAGCGCAGAACAGAGCCCGACAGCCCCCGCGCCCTGGGAACGCCGTGTCCCGCACCACCCGCCCCGCTCGCCACACCACAACATCCCGCCGCAGCTCTCCGGCCCCGCCCGGCTGTGCGCGGCAGCAGCGGGACGTGGGCTCCGGGCACAGCGGACCCGGCAGCCGGAGGACAACCAGCGGAGCGGGGCCGCTGAGGATCGGAGTCGGACCAATCGGAACACACACGCGTGCCCAGCGCCCGCCGTTCCCTGACAGCCAATCAGAATGCGACCGGAGGGGGACGTTCTTTTGGGCCCGCCTCCTCCTGCCAAAGACACTCCAAGTGAAGAAGGGCGGAGCGGCGCTGGCCCCGTCCACGCAGTCACTCCACCCGATTGCCTCCTGTCTCAGTGAGCCCGCGGGCCTCCGATCCCGCTCCGCAGTGAATGTCCGTGACTCGTGTGTCCGTCCCGGCCGCGCTCACTGCTCTACTCACGCCCCGAGCGAGCGAGCGAGCGAGCCAGGCCTTTTTTCCTCCTCTCTCTCCATTTGTCTCACCCGGCTGCAATGTGCTGCAAGACCCGCAGCCCAGCGGCACCGAGCTGCTTGCCTCTCTCTCGGCCCTTGTCGACCGGCTGTAATGCCCGCTGTGCGGCACGGCACGGCACGGCTCGGCTCGGCTCGGCACGGCAGCACTGGGTCTGGTTTTATTTCTCCGGCTGAATTTCCTGGCTGCCGTGCCCAGGGCGGAGCTCCGGACCGCGGCACTGGGCCCGTTTTGTGTCGTGCCAGGATCCCCAGGCCGCCACTCACCGTGGCTCAGAGCCGCCCTCCTGTGGGCGCGCCGGACACTGCGGCCGGAACACCCGGGCGGGCACCCAACCGGCTCCCCTCTGCCCGCCTGGGGCTGGAGCGGGACTGGGAGCCAGCCCGGAGATCCCGACCCGGAACAAAGCCAGCTCCGTCCCGCCCTCCCTGCCAGAAGCAGGCGGGGTTTAAAGGCAGAGACAATCACATGGAGGAGACAGGGAGGCTCCCGAGGTGGCAGGCGGAGAGAAAAGGGGCACCGGGTGTGCGCGGCTGCAGCGGGACGTGGCCTCTGGGTACAGCGGGCCCAGCAACGGGAGGACAAGTAGCTTACCGAGGCTGCAGAGGATTGCAGTCGCACCAATCGGAACACAGCCGCGTGCACAGCGCCCAGCCCTGCCTTGGCAGCCAATCACAATGCGACCTGAAGGGACGTTCTTTCGGGCCCGCCTCCTCCTGCCAAAACCAATCCAAGTGAAGAAGGGCGGAGCGGCGCTGACCCCGCCCATGCACCCACTCCACCCAATCGCCTCCTGTCTCTGGGTGGCCAATGAAAACGCGGGCCTCCGATCCCGGCCCGCAATGATTGTCCCTGACTCGCGTGTCCGTCCCGGCCGCGCTCACTGCTCTAGTCACGCCCCGAGCGAGCGAGCGAGCGGGCGGGCGAGCAGGCGGGCGGGCGGGCAAGCAGGCTAGCGAGGCCTTTATTCCTCCTCTCTCTCCGCCTTTCTTGCCCAGCTACAATGTGCAACATGACCCACAGCACGCCAGCACCGAGCCGCTTGCCTCTCTCTTGGCCCTTGTCGCCCGGCTGCAATGCCCGCTGTCCCGCACGGCACGGCACGGCACGGCACGGCACGGCACGGCACGGCACGGATTGGCTCGGCTCGGCACGGCACGGCTCGACCTTGGCACGGCTCGGCCCGGCAGCACTGGGCCTGGTTGTATTTCGCCGGCTGAATTTCCTGGCTGCCATGCCCTGTGTTAGCCCCGGACCGCGGCACTGGGCCAGTTTTGTGACGTGCCAGGATCCCCAGGCCGCCAGTCGCCGTGGCTCAGAGCCGCCCGCCTATGGCCGCGCCGGACACTGCGGCCGGAACCCCGGGCCGGGCACCCAACCGCCTCCCCTCTGCCCGCCTGGGGCTGGAGCGAGACTTGGAGCCAGCCCGGAGATCCCGACCCGGAACAAAGCCGGCTCCGTCCCGCCCTCCCTGCCAGAAGCAGGCGCGGTTTAAAGGCAGAGAAAACAAAACCCTGCCGGTCCATCGAGGAGACAGGGAGGCTTCCCAGGCGGCAGGCGGAGAGAAAAGGGGCACCGGGACACACAAACAGCTTCACGCTTCAACACCCAGCGCAGAACAGAGCCCGACAGCCCCCGCGCCCTGGGAACGCCGTGTCCTCTAGTCACGCTCCGAGCGAGCCATCAAGGCCTTTTTTCCTCCTTTCTCTCCGTTTTTCTCACCCGGCTGCAATGTGCTGCAAGACCCGAAGCCTGGCGGCACCGAGCTGCTTGCCTCTCTCTCGGCCCTTGTCGGCCGGCTGTAATGCCCGCTGTGCGGCATGGCTCGTCACGGAACGGCACGGCTCGGCTCGGCTCGGCCTGGCACGGCTCGGCTCGGCCCGGCTCGGCACGGCTCGGCTCGGCTCGGCTCGGCACGGCACGGCACGGCACGGCACGGCTCGGCTCGGCTCGGCACGGCACGGCTCGGCACGGCACGGCACGGCTCGGCTCGGCTCGGCACGGCACGGCACGGCACGGCTCGGCTCGGCACGGCACGGCTCGGCTCGGCTCGGCTCGGCACGGCACGGCACGGCTCGGCTCGGCCTGGCACGGCTCGGCTCGGCTCGGCACGGCACGGCTCGGCTCGGCTCGGCTCGGCACGGCACGGCACGGCTCGGCTCGGCACGGCACGGCTCGGCTCGGCTCGGCACGGCTCGGCTCGGCTCGGCTCGGCACGGCACGGCTCGGCTCGGCTCGGCACGGCACGGCACGGCTCGGCTCGGCACGGCACGGCACGGCTCGGCTCGGCTCGGCTCGGCACGGCACGGCTCAGCTCGGCTCGGCACGGCACGGAATTTCCTGGCTGCCGTGCCCATTTCGGGGCTCCGGACCGGGGCACTGGGCCCGCTTTGTGACGTGCGCGTTAGAAACGCGCCGGAGGCCCCGCCCCTTTCCCTTCTTCTCCGCCCTCCTCTCCTGGCTGCGCTGCGCAGGGCGAGCCACAGGAGGGCAGCACTGAGGGCATTCCTTTCAGACACGGCACCACAGGAGGTGGCAGCACGGAGCGGCAGGTTCGTCTCCCCACCTCAGCGCCGCTCCTCGGGCCTGCAGTGCTCGGAGCGCACCACCGGAGGGCAGCACTGACTCGGGTTTTCTTCTTGCTCCGGGAGGATGCCCAAGACGTCAGCCGTCTGTCTGTGCGCGTGTGCGGCGCCGACCCGCGGGCGGTCCCGGAGAGCTGCGACACCTGTTGTGGCGACCACGGCGGGTCGTGCGAGAGCCTAGGTTGCCCAGGGCACGGGGCCTGCGGGGCTCTCTGCTGCGGTTGGCGGCAGCCACACAGTCAGCCCCGGGTTTCTCCCGTAGAGGCGAGAACAGAACCCCCGCTGTTGTTGAGAAACGCTGCACGGAAGCCTTCCAAGCCTGGCGCCGAGACTGGGCTCCCCGCTGCCAGACAGTATCGCGGCGCGGTTCGGGGCGGGCTCGGGCTCGGGCTCGGGCGGCGGCTCCCGGCGCAGGCGGGCTGGGGCGCAGGCGCGGCGGCGGCGGCGGTCCGGTCCGGTCCGGGCAGCGGGGCTGGGCTGGGCTCGGGGCCGCGCTGGCGCGGCGGCTGCTCCGAGGGAGGCCGCTGCAGCGTCCTGAGCGGGGACTGGCCGCCGCGTGCGCTCTCTTCCCCGATTGGTCCGCCTACGGGCCGGAGCCCGCGCTGCAAGGTCAAGGCTGCGGGAGCCGTGCTCGCTGGGAGCCTGCGGGCGGGCGGGCGGGCGGGCAGGCAAGTGCGCTGGAGCCAGCGCTGGGGCCACCAGTCAGTGGCAGGCACTCCAAACCAGTGGCCAGTGGGGAAAGCTTGGCCCCGGCCCCGGCCCCGGCCCCAGCGCGAAGATGAAGACGTGAACTTGACTCTGAGAGCACAAGTGACAGCCAGGCTAGCGCAGGGAGCAGAGGGGCAGGTGAAGCACGGCTCCTCAGGGCTGCAATGAGCGGGGTCACAGCAAGAACACCGGTCGCTGCCGGGTCGGTAGCTGGCCCCGGGACCGTGCCGCTCGGCGCTGCATGTGTGGGCACGAAGAGAGGTATCTGCGCTTGGGGCTGGGCTCAAGCTGGCTCAACAGCTAACCTGATGGGAACCAGCCAAAATTTGCAAGAGTACACGCGTCTCTTACACGCTACCTGAATCAGAAGCATCTACTTTACCAAATGCCTTCTTGCTTCGGTGTTAAAAAAGTGTCCATTCCCTCTTTCCAGCCACATGCCCTGGAAAGGCACGACGTGTTTTCCCCAATATTTAAAAGACGTAATACGTTGGAAAATATCGTTCTCTTTAGAAATAAAAATATTTTACAACCAATTAAATAACGACACTGAGAAAAGACGCTGGCCTCCCCCGCCCCGCCCCGCCCCGCCCCCCCCGACTGAGCAGCCCCTCACGGAGGACACGGGCAGAGCTGCCTAAAAGCCTGCGGACATTACATTAAACGGGCAACGGGGGCAGGCCCACAGCTGGACTTGCCCCGGCCCCGGCCCCGGCCCCGGCCCCGCACACGGGCGCGCCCTTCCCCTGCGGCAGAGGCTGGGTGTGGGCGGGGCTTGCGGCGCGGTTCTGGGCGTGCTCGGGCAGCGGCTCCCGGCGCAGCCGGGCTGGGCAGCAGGGGCCGGGCTACCGCGCCGGCTGCTCCGAAGGAAGCGGCTGAAGCGTCTTGCGCGCTGATTGGCCCCGCGTGCGCTCTCTGCCCTGATTGGCACGCCTGCTGCATCCTGGAATCAATGCGGACACCGCATATATGTACAATGACCATGACACCAGCAGTGGCTTGCTCCTCCTTCTGGCAGCTCTACCGGGTAAGTGCCTCTTGTCCTGTCGGACAGGGGGATGCAGCGGCATAAGAGGGAAACTGGTAGAAGTTTGTTCATTTGTTAATGATGTATTTTTCTCCATTAGGTGTCCTGGCCCAGGTCACACTGAAGGAGTCTGGCCCAGGGGTTGTGAAGCCCAGAGAGACCCTCAGACTGACCTGCACCGTGTCTGGATTCTCTCTCACTAGCAGTGATGTGAGCTGGGTTCGGCAGGAAGCAGGGAAAGGGCTGGAGTGGGTCGGAGATAGCTGGAGTGGTGGAAACACCTAGTATAAGAGCGCTCTCCAAAGCCGCCTCACCATCAGCAGAGACACGTCCAGCAGCCAAGTGCACCTGCGCCTGACCGGGGTCCAACCTGGAGACACAGCCCGGTATTACTGTGTCAGATACACAGTGAATGAAAATGCATGCGAGCCTGCACAAAAACCAGCCCTGCAGGACCTGCCCACCTGTGTGAGCAGCAGAGGCAGCAGCTGCCAGCCCGTGCTCCGCTGCCTGCTGGGTCGGACACATCAGGCCTTTTAGATCACTTGAACGAGCCAGGGATTAAATCCAGGGAACGAGGCTCAAAAGCGTCCAATCGGTCAGAATCTGATATTTAGGAAGAGTTCTGCTTCATCATGCCCCTGTTCTGCCTGTCCTTCTTGCAGGAATACAAGGCAAAGACTCCCTAGGCTGACACCCAGGACGAAGGCAATAGCCAGCAGACTGCTGTGCTGTTACAGGACTAGGGACACAGCTTTGTAGTCCTGATGTTGGTCCTGGACTTGATTAGCACTCTCCAATTAACAGCTGACAATAGTCTGGTTCCAGGTGACCACAGGCACATCATTCACCACCGTATCAATCCAACAAGTGCTTGTACTATGAGTAATCAGGCTGTTCACACACTGTTGTGTAACTGGAACATACTGAATGGTTTATTAATAATGAAATAATAAATACACAACAGGTACATTAAATAACAGCACTAACCAGGAACGAAGCCCACACCCAATACAACTATTTTTATTATTCCTAAAACCTATACCTATCTGATCTCATACCTATTTTAAAATGTGTTCACCACAATCACTAGCACCTCAGATTCAATATCAACTCGGGGGTGAATATGGACTTTTTTATGTGAGCTGTAAACTTTATTCAACTCTGGATCTCTGCCGTTCCAACACAGGGAACATATACCACACTGAAAGGGATGAGCCGATGGCAGCTTATCTTCCACTTTAAGGAAGGGAGGAGAAAGGAACAAGTGATGGGTGGGTGGTACTTACCCCAGAGGGTGGAGGGTTGCTACTTAAGTGCTATGCACCCCTGCAGAGAGAAACTGGGGAGACCACCATAAGCAATCTTACTGGGAGTCTCAGGCTTCGAGGTCACTGGGGATGAATGCTAGCTCTATGGCAGCCTCGCTGTCAAGGGTGTGCTTGCCTCATCCAACCTCCATGGTCACGGCACAGCCCAAGGCACAACACCATACAACGATCACCCACACCAATGCACCAATACACCAGAAAGCCACTTCCACCTCGTTCATTCACCATGATTCTATCAGTCTCTCTCTCTCTCTCTCACAGGTATCAATCAACAAAACCAAACAGCAAACCATGAAACCCACTAGCCACACCACACACGTACCACTCACACCCAGGCATGCTATCACGTACTCACGTGCTAAGGGTCAATCAACAGAAGTCTTTATGTGGCAGTGCGCCCTGCATGCCAGGGCTCTGCACATGGCACATCTTTGTGCTAGGCCCTCTCTTCCAATATCCTCTGATCTTAACTGGGCATGCTCTCAAATAAGAGCTCATCTCAGGCTCAACACATCACCACTTAGGCCAGGAAGCCAAACAGGTGACTTGGCAGAAGGGATAATGATCCCCTTTCTCTCTGTCCCTTTCTACACAAGTCTTTTCTGAAATCCAGCTCATTGAGTGCAGCCCAGGGGTGCTCCCAGACAGCTGCAGAAACCACCACATTATCACTGTGCCAGGGGAGACATGGTGGCACAGAGCAGGGTAGGGGCTCTCCCAAGGGGGAAGTAGGCTGAACACTGCTCCCTTGGGCCTATCCCAGCCTCCTGCCCTGCACTGACTCCCTGCTCAGCAGTGACCAAGTGCAGGAGCTGAGCCCAGTCCAGGCCCCAACCCTCAGAGCCCTGCTTGCCCCTCCTGCACTGCCCATATCCCCATCCTGGGTGACTTCCGTGAGGTCAGCCTGCATTAGTCCAACTCATCTGCAGAAGGGCTGAGAGGGGAGAGTCTCCCAGAGACAGCACCCAGCAGCCTGCACACACAGAAGACACAGCACTGCACGCTGACAATAACTTCTTCCATTACATGAACAGTGCCTGGGGCAGCCCCTACACACACCCACTGTGCTCTGATCTCAGGGCTGCAGCAAAAGCCACCAGCCCAGACACACAAAGGCAGCTGCTGGCTACAGCCAGGACCTTCGACTCCCTCATCTTTCCCCATCTGCCACTACAGCTTTACTGAGAAAAGCACAAGAGACCCACCATATCCCCAACACCTGCCCACCACAAAAATCCCAACAGAGACTAGTTGGGAACGAGTCTCAACACATTGCAGTGACCAACTAGAAAGTGGAAAGAAATCCCCTTTTCTACTCCTTGTAGCTGTCATCCATTTTCCCACCCCGCACCAAGAAGTAGGGGCAGCAGCACTCACCACCTGTGCTCAGAGCGAGTGCAACTAGGAGAGAAACATGCCCAGACCGGAGGAAGGGCTCTTTGTGCCAGAGACTGTGTCTAAAATGCCTTTCAACTGTAATTTTGCTCAAATACAACATCTTAGAACAAATCAAAACAAAACAAAACATCACTTCAGATTCAGATGATTTGGGGGACAGTGATTCAATTTGGTGATTTGACTCACTGTCCAGGATTAATTCAGCCAGCCCCAGGTCCCAAGTCTTAAAAAAATGAAGAAAAGCCCCCAGTTTACCAGGTACTGACAGGTAGGGGGGTGGATCCCCGCTGCCCCCTGCTGCATGGGGGGGCTCTGCCATGAGCCCCCGAATCCGCATGCCACTGTAGAAGCTGGTGAGTGGGGGGCTTTATTTTTTTTTTAAACTGGGAACTGGGGCCAGGTTGGGCAGCCATGGTCCAGGGTGGGGCTGGGGCATTGGGCATGGGTCAGGGGCCACTCAGGGTGGCTGGGGGAGCAGGCAGGGGATGCGGCCTGGTGGGGTACCCCAATTGGTGCCTTTCCCCCTCCTCCAGCGCCTCCTGCCCCTACCCACTACTTTCATAGTTTCATAGTCCCTTCCGAGCCTGGAAATCTATGAAATCTATGACCAGCCTGAGGTCAGACTGGCAGACAGGGGCACAGCTTTAGATTGCACACTTGCTCCCTGAGGCCCGGTCCGCTCTACGTTATCTGCTCTACCAGCTCTCCAGGGGCTGGACCACCCTCCACCTCCAGCAACAGCCAGCGGGGAGAGGAAGGCAGTGGGGAAGAGGGGAGGGGACGAGAGCAGGAAGGGGAGCGGGGTGACTGGTGGCTCTGTCTCGCTGCGACCACCACTGCGGCTGTAACCACTGCCACAAGCACAGGCCCAGCCCTGGCTCCGGCCCCAGACTGAAGTGGAGGGGGGGGAAAGGCCCCGACCCCTGCCCAAATCGGCAGGTGGGAGGGGGGAGAGAATAGCCTCCACCACAGCCCAAAGTGGCAGGGGGAGGCGGGGAGCGACCCCGGCACTGGCCTGAGGCATGGAGGAGGGGGCCAGATGCAGACGTCTCTCTGCCTGCACCCCCTGCTCACGCCCCCGTCATTCTTGACAGGCAAATTGCTAGTAAATACATAAGGGGTCTTGCATCATGAACCGGGAGACCATCTGTTCACCAGGGCACCCCAGTGAAGACAAGGTCTAACCTTCACAAACTCCTGGAAGACTGTTTTAGGCTAGACAGAAGACAAAACTTCTTTACCATCTGAGTCCCCAGAGCTTGAAACAGACTTCACCCACAGGCAATCACCTACCCTGGACTCTTTTAAGAAATGTTCAGATGCTTATCTAGCTGGGATACTTTGATCATAGCTGACTTCCTACCCCTGGGCCAGGGGGCTGGACCCGATGATTTTCTGAGGTCCCTTCCAGCCCGAATGCCTATGAAACGTATGAAATGTATGAAACCTCCTACAGTTCTGTGTACAGACCCAGGAAGCAACATGCAATACTCATCACATACAAAGGCTAATGGAAATTATCAGCAGGTCTGTCCCTGGTGGGGCGGAGGGGCAATTCGGGTGACCGTCCCAGGCTCTCCACTTTGGGGGCCCCCGTGGAGCTGGGTGAAGCAGCGGTGGTGCCAAGCTGCGCAGTGCAGCAGCTCCACGTCCAGTTACCGGCTACTCGCCACCCCCAACGCCACTTCTTAAGATCCGGGGCACATGGGATCAGAGTAGAGGCAGGCCCCACGTGGGCAGACTTACCACAGGCCCAGCACGCTGCTCGGTTGAGCTCTGATCGGCAGCGAGTGGCCTCTTGGCTCTGTGGGCTTTTGCACAGGCTGCCACGAAAAGGATCTTAAATCATGCTCTTTTCTTCCCAGGTGTCCAGTCCCAGGTGCAGCTGCTGAAGTCTGAAGGGGACAAGAGGAAACCTGGAGAGTTTCTGCGCCGCTCCTGTAAAGTCTCTGGGTCCACCTTCAGCAACTTCTTTGTGATCTGGGCTTGCCAGGCTCCTGGGAAGGGGCTGAAATGGGTCACAAGTATAAATGCTGCTACCAGTAACCTCACCAGTACAACAGTGCTGTGGTGAAGGGGCGATTGAACATCTCTAGAGATGACTCCAGCAGCACGTTGTAGCCGCAGAAAAACAATCTGAGAGCTGAGGACAGGGCATGGTATCACGGTGTGAAGCCCACAGTGATCAGAAGCCTGCTGTGCCCAATAGAAAAACTTCTGAGCAAATCTCTTGCCAGCTCATGGCCAGGAGCGAGAAGCAGCCACTTGTCATAAAAAGAGACTAGATTACTCAGGCATGATCTGCCTGCTATGAACCTGTGCTGGTTTCCCCTCAGCATAATTTGTCCTGCTGGGCTCTCACAAATGTGAGCCTTGATAATTTTTTCAAAGATTTTGCCAAGGATGGAGGTGAGACTGACTGGCCTATAGTTGCCCGGGTCCTCCTTCCTCCCCTTCTTCAAGATGGGGACCACATTGGCCCTTTTCCAGTCCTCCGGGACTTGGCCTGTGCACCACGAGCGTTCGAATATTCCCGCCAGTGGCTCTGCAATGATGTCAGCCAGTGCCTTCAGCACCCTCGGATGGAGCTCAACCAGGCCTGCCGACTTAAAGGCATCCAGTTCTTCCAAGTGACTCTGCACCACCTCAGGATCTACGCATGGAAGTCTGGCACCTTGCTGCTGCCTCTCTACAACCCCAGTGAGAGACTTGTCGTGCCCCTCGCTTAGGAACACTGAGGCAAAGAACTCGTTGAGTTCAGCCTTGTCCCCCCTGTCTGTCACCAATTGTTTCTGCCCATTTAGCAGGGGTCCTATTCCTCCCTGGGCCTTCCTTTTACTCCCTATATATCTAAAAAAACAATTTCTTGTTGTCCTTTACTTGGGATGCCATCCTCAGCTCCATGGTAGCTTTGGCCTGTGTAACTGCCTCCCTACAAGTGCGAGCAGAGGAAGTATATTCATCTTTGGTGATCTCTCCCTGTTTCCACTTTTTATGTGCTCCCCTTTTGGCCCTTAGGCTGCCCTGGATTTCTCTGGTCAGCCAGGGAAGCCTCCTGGCCCCTTTCCCTCTTTTTCCTCGCATCGGGATCATCTCACTCTGTGCCCAAAGGATCGTTTCCTTAAGGCACAGCCACCCTTCTTGGGCTCCCATCACTTCAAAACTCCTACTCTGCAGTGCGTCCTTGACTAATCGCCTGAATTCATTGAAATCAGCTTTCCTAAAGTCTAGCACTTTCACCCTACTAGTTACCTTACCCACTCGACGTCTTATGGTGAATTTTATTATTAGGTGATCACTGTCCCCCAGATGGCCACCGATCTGTAGGTCCCCTACCATGTCATCCCCCGTTGCCAATACCAGATCCAGTATGGCATTCCTCCTAGTGGGACCACGTACCTCCTGTGTCAGGTGGAGGTCCTGTACACAGGTTAGGAACCTGCGTGAGCGGTGGGACTTTGCCGTCTGCGTCTCCCAGCAGATGTCTGGGTAGTTTAGGTCCCCCATAACTACCGCCTCTTTAGCTTTTATGGTCTCCGAGAGCTGCCTCAGGAGCCCCAAATCTATTTCTTCCCCTTGATGTGGGGGTCTGTAGCAGACCCCTACCACCAAATCTCTTTCTCCTTGCCCCCCATGTAGCCTAACCCACAATCCTTCTACTTCCTCATCCTTCGATACCGTCTTGATGAGGGTCGATATATATTGCTCATTGACATACAGCGCAACCCCTCCCCCTTTTTTCCCCACCCTGTCCTTTCTGTACAATCTGTAACCCTCTATATGTACTGCCCAGTCGTGGGACGAATCCCACCAGGTCTCTGTTAGCCCCACTAAGTCATAGGTGTTTAGTGCAAGCAGGAGCGCTAGTTCATCCTGCTTGTTCCCCATGCTCCTAGCATTAGTATATAGGCACTTGAGCCCTGCGACTGGTGCCTTTGCTGCCCCCCCGCTCTGAGTCTCAAGGGGCCCCTTATTTCTTACCTTTTTGTTGCTTACCTGTGCTGTACTGCTGGCCGCCCCATGGCTTGCAGGTTCCCAATGTTCTCCTTCTTCAGGCTGGGTTGTCCTTGTGGCTGCCACATGGTTTGGTGGTCCACAGCTTCCTCTGCCCTCATCTTCCCCTCCCCCCGACGAGCCTAGTTTAAAGCCCGCCGGATGTCAGGGAGTGGGGGTGGGGGGTGTCTGGCACCTTTGACTACTTGGTGGTACCCCATGAACCCAGGGGCTGGGGCTTTATGCAGCTGTGTAGGACTAGGCTTCAAGGGGTTAACCACCCCGGGCAACTCAGGTTTTCGACGTGAGGCAAAATACTTAGGCACCCAGGGTTTGGAGTCCTCCCCCAGCTCAGGATCTGTGCATGGCAGGATGCCCGGTGAACCTGGTCCTTCTATCCCAGAGACCAGACGAGTGCACATCCACATCCTGTGATGCAGACGGACACACCGAATCCATGCATGCAGTATCCCCCTGCAGACACAGGCACCAGAGGGCAAAGACACCCAGCAGATGTGCATGGGCAGAAATAAGCACAAAGCAACTATGAAGGACCAACTGCCCTCTTAGGAAAGGGAGGATTTTTATGCTCTGCTTTTTCATCATTTCCCTCATTTGACCCGTTCAAATGAAAGCCAGTTTCCCAGACACGAAGCAAATTCACAGCATTTAACCCTCACACCCTGGGAGTCCTTCCACCTGAAACAAAATACATCCAGTTTCATTAGGTTTCTGTATTCTAGTGGTATCGATCCCTCAGCTGCTATGAAACAAGTTGTCACTTCTACCAAAGGTCAGGGACCCTCTGCATAAAATAAGACACCCCCAAGCCTCTGGGGCTCTTTCGACTCATTCAACATTTAAGTAGCATGGATCCATCCTTCACTGAGATACTGGATTTCTCCCTCGGAAATTTTTCCCTAGCAGGACTCTGGGATATTTCCCTGGGAGAGAGGGGAAGTCCCAGATCATGGGAGGTTTTGCCTTGATAATATCCAGCCAGAGACAAAATCTGTAACACCTCTAGATCTTTATTTGTTTGGCTCTTGGATTACTGTGCCATTGGTCTGGTACAGTAACAAAGCCCACTCCCCATTCCCAGGTTTCCCCTTGGCTCTCAAAACCCCTGTAGTCAACAGCCAAACCTGCCTTGTGTGTGATCTGTGAAAGGCCCTTTTAAAGAAACACATGCAAATGTTGTTCCCCAATTTCCTGCTTAACGCAGGCAAGGGTCCTCCTTAAACAGCAGCCCTGGCTCTGTGCACCTCAGTGTCTCCCCAGAGCTGCTGCCTCCTGTCTGCTGGGGACACCGGGCACCAGCCACAATGACCATGAAACCAGCACTGGCTTTGCTCCTCCTTCTGGCAGCTCCACCGGGTAAGTGCCTCCTGTCTTGTGGGACAGGGGGATGCAGCGGCAGGATGAGAGGGAGACTGTTAGAAGATTGTTCATTTGCTAATGCTGTATTTTTCTTCATTAGGTGTCCTGGCCCAGGTCACGCTGAAGGAGTCTGACCCAGGGGTTGTGAAGCCCAGAGAGACCCTCAGACTGACCTGCACCGTGTCTGGATTCTCTCTCAATAGCAGTGCTGTGAGCTGGGTTTGGCAGGCAGCAGGGAAAAGGCTCGAGTGGGTCGGAAGTATCGGGAGCGGTGGAAGCACCTACTATAACAGCGCTCTCCAAAGCCGCCTCACCATCAGCAGAGACACCTCCAGCAGCCAAGTTTACCTGTGCCTGACCAGTGTCCAACCTGTAGACACGGCCCGGTATTACTGTGCCAGATACACAGTGAATGAAAATGCATGACAGCCTGCACAAAAACCAGCCCTGCAGGACCTGCCTGCCCATGTGAGCAGCAGAGGCAGCAGCTGCCAGGCCCAGGCTCTGCTCCCTGCTGGGTCGGACACATCAAGCCTTTTAGATCACTTGAACCAGCCAGGGATTAAATCCAGGGAAGATTAAATCCTAAGGGGGAAGCAGGCTGAACACTGCTCCCTTGGGCCCATCCCCGTATCCTGCCCTGCACTGACTCCCTGCTCAGCAGTGACCAAGTGCAGGAGCTAAGCCCAGTCCAGGCCCCAACCCCCAGAGCCCTGCTTGCCCCTCCTGCACTGCCCATATCCCCATCCTGGGTGACTTCCGTGAGGTCAGCCCTCATTAGACCAACTCATCTGCGGGAGGGCTGAGAGGGGAGAGTCTCCCAGAGACAGCACCTAGCAGCCTGCACACACAGAAGACACAGCACTGCACGCTGACAATAACTTCTTCCACTACATGAACAGCACCCAGGACAGCCCCTACACACACCCACTGTGCTCTGATCTCAGGGCTGCAGCAAAAGCCACCAGCCCAGATGCACAAAGGCAGCTGCTGGCTACAGCCAGGACCTTAGACCCCCCGTCTTTCCCTATCTGCCACTGCAGCTTTACTGAGTCTCTGTGCCTCTCCTGCAAAATCTCTGGGTCCACCATCATCAACTTCTTTATGATTTGGGCTTGCCAGGCTCCTGGGAAGGGACTGGAGGGGGTCGCAGGTATAAATGGTATAAATACACCAGTAATCTCACCAAATACTACAGGGCTGCGGTGAAGGGGCGATTGAACATCTCCATAGATGACTCCAGCAATGCCTTGTACCTGCAGAAAAACAATCTGAGAGCTGACGACAGGGCCTGGTATCACAGTGTGAAGTCCACAGTGATCAGAAGCCTGTTGTGCCCAATACAGAAACTTCTGAGCAAACCTCTTGCCAGCTCATGGCCAGGAGCGAGAAGCAGCCACAGCCTGAACAAACAGCTGGAGGAATCTGTCCTGCTATCCAACCCATGCTGACACAGGAGCAGGGGCCAGCTGGGGACACTGGGAGATATCAGTGAGTGGGGGTGGGGGGTGTCTGGCATCTTTGGCTGCTTGGTGGTACCCCATGACCCCCCTCCCTGAGAACTCACTGCCTCCTGCTCTGACATGACCAAGCCCATGGGCCATATCTCCATGCCACACAGCAGCAGGGCCAGTCCTGAGCATACCTGCAGGGACCAACCCAGGGACTGCTGGGAGGAGCTGCACGAGACCCCAGCAGAACAAGAGGATGCTGATAGGACTGGACCCAGCCCCAGCCTCCTGTGGCTTGCACACACACAGGGCAGGATGGGGCTCCCCAGCCCTGGGCTCTCCCCATCATGCAGCACTCAAGGGCAGCTGGGCCATGACCCATACTCTGCAGGTAGAGGGAAAGCTCCTTGGGAAGCCTGAACTACTCCAGTAGGCCTACAGACACCCAGGCACTGGGGCTTTATACAGCTGTGTAGGACTAGGCTTCAACGGGCTTCAACTCAGGGCTGGCACTGCCCTGAGTTGGGCCCCTCAGGCCTGCATCCTCTGGCCAAACCCCAAATACACACGGTCCTTCTCTGGCTCTCAGCACCACTGTGAGTGACTGCACCCAGGAAGCCCAGTCCTGACTCTCTGCTCCTCTGTAGCCCATGGCAGGGACTGGGCAGCCTCCCCCTGGCCTCAGACACCTTCACACCAGGAGGCACCACTCTGACAGGGGTGGGGACAGGTCACTTTAGGGGCAATCAGGGCCCCAGGGCCTGGAGTGGGAGTTTCACAGAGGTGGGATACCAGAGTCCAGCACCTGCTAACTCTGCTCAGCACAGCTGCTCCCCATCAAAGGAGGAAGCAGCAGGGGCTGGGGTAAGGGAGGGAAGATGTAAATCAGGGGCCAGCTACCTTGTCTAAATTGCTCTGTCCTGCTGCCAGCTGGCTCCTGCAAAGACAAGCCACAGCTCCTCGGGTCTGCACAGTGAGCAGCCAACACCCAAAAGCTTTCCCCAGAAACAAAGATGGGATTTGGTCTTCACCTCCTTGTCCTGGCAGCAGCTCTGGTAGTTATTTCAACCTCCCACAGGCAGGTAGACAGAGTGGAGCATTGCACAGATGCTGCCCTGATAATAGTTACTTGTGTATCCTACCCTGTTTCTCAGGTGCTTGGTTCCAGTTGCAGCTGGGGTAGTCTGCATGGGACATGAGGAAGCATCAAGAGTCTCTGCATGTCTCCTGCAAATCCTTTGAGTTTACATGGTCTGGTTCCAGCAGGCTCCTGGGAAGGGACTGAGCTGGGTGGCTGAGATAAAGAATACTGGATCCAGCTAGTGGCACTCCTTGCTTGTGAAAGGGTGATTTACTATCTCCTAGAACAACTCCCAGAGCCTGCTGCACCTGCAGATGAGCAACCAGAAACTCAAGGACCCCAGCAATGTGTGCAATGGATTTCCTAACGTGGCTAAATCCTTATCTCCAAACAACGGCTGGCCTCTATGAATACAATGATGGTGCAGACTTTGCTGGAGGCCCTGCACACCCTCTTGCACCCCCCTCCCGTCCCGTCCCCCCCCCCATCCAGGGCCCAGCCCCTGCTGCTTCCACTCCAGACACTTGGTTTTACAAGCCCACACTCAGGTCTCTCCAGGATAGAGCAATTCCCACTTCCAGCATGGACTACAGCCCTTCAGATAGCCCTGAGCTCACTTCCAGGGCTCACATTCTCCAAGGGGACTCAACTCTACCACATGACGTCTGTGACCAGAGAGTCCCTTCCCCACTCCAGACCGGACTCCAAGGGGGTGCAAACATACTGACTCTGCTAAGCTAGAGAGATTTACCACAAGTAAGAGCTCAACTCATGCAGGCTTATCTCTACCTGCCCCGTGCCTTGTCCAGGGGAGGGTAGCCCAGACTGAAATGAGGGAGCTCTCCACACTCTGCACTGGTGTTAATGGCTGAATATGTCCTACAACATTGGGAAGGGACTAACCTGAGGCCCTGGGGATTGTCCTGTCCCTGTGTGACAGAAGCACCAAGAGAAAGCCCAGGCACAGTCCTGCTCCTGTGTTAACAGAAGGTCACCTGTCAGACCTCTCCCAGTTGGCAGAGCCATGGGACCTTCCCCCTGGGCATGGATAGCAGTTCGGCTGGACCATGGGTTTTCTCCCATAAGGGCCCAAGGAGGAAGTGCTGAGCATCTTCTGGCAGTGGCAGCAGCTGCTGTGTGCTTCTCAGGCATTCCCAGCCCGAGACGGTGGGTGCTGAGGACACAGGAAGAGATACCAAGTCCTTCCCTGGAAACACATGGGGAAAACCCTGCCCCAGGGAGCTGTGATGGTCACAGGGGCTCAGTGAGATGAGTGCTCACAGCCTACGTGTGGCCCTGGGCATCAGCTGCTGACATCCCTTAAACCTCTTGACTGTGGGCCATGCTTCATCCACCCCAGTCTGGAGAGGGGGTATCATGCTGCACACACCCCAAGCCATGGCCAGTCACCACCTGCACCTGCCCTGTTCTGAACCCAGACAATCTTCTCCCCCTACAGATGCTCATGGGCAAAACTGGACCTTTAGTGTGGAGTGCAGTATGCCTGGGATTGGTCCCCAGGCCACAGGTCAGAGGTGTGGGGGGTCACTCAGGTTTATTCACTGGCAGCCCTGGGTCTGCTGTGGGCTGTGTAGCCTCAATTTTTGTCACTGCCCCAGTGTAGACATATCAGCTCATTAGCGGGAGAGGCTCATGCCCCTTATTGCAAGGAGGATATGCAAAGGGCAGTGCCAGGTCCTTGCTCAAATCTGTCTGCCCAGGCTGAAGTTGGAGAGAATCCACTGCCCCTGCTCTGTGCAGTGCTCAGCCAGTGACTTGAGATCTCTGTCCTCCAGCTCCAGTGAAGATGGGTCCCTGGATCAACTTTGTACTCATGCAGTAGCTTGACAAGGTATTTTCTACCTGTAGCAACATGAGGTGACCTGAACCTGGTGGCCTTTACAGGTTAGTTTCACATCAGCATTGTCACTTGAGGGGAGATTCACCGTCTCCAGCAATAACTCTGAGAACCTGTTGCACCTGGCATTACTGTGCAAGGGACTCAGGGCATTCGTGCATGGCACAGGGGTTTAATTCTCTCTAAATTGAAAAGGTGGCTTTTTAAAAACACTGCTTCAATTTAGGGCAAAGTAAACCCCTGTGTCATGCACACCCATGTTGGAGCCCGATCCTTAGCTGCCTCTCCAGTGGCAGGGAGGAGAGAGCTGCTGGTGAGCAGAACAGTTCCTGAGCTGCAGGGGGCAGGGAGGGGAGTGCTGGTGCCTCCCCTTGCGGCAGCGGCAACAGCAGTCCCCCCCCCCAAGTGGCACCCACCCGCAGGCACCCAGCTCAGGCAGTTCCAGGGGGCACTGCAGCTGTGGAGGGGAGCACCAGGGCCCTGCACAGCTTAGGTAGGCAAGCAGGCTTGGAGGCAGTGGGATTAGGCTTACCGCTTCCATTCTTTTCTCCCTTCTGTGGAGCCTGCCTTCCCGGGCTGCTGCCAGGCTGCCTGCACAGTCTGTCTGCACTGCTCCTGAGCTGCACAGAGCCCAGCGCTTTCCTCTGCAGCTGTAGGGTAGGCAACAAACTCCTTGGAGGTGTTTTAGTTTGCAGCACCCCAAAGTCATTTGCTGCCTCCCAAAATCATTTAAGGCACATTGCACCACTGAATGTGCAACAGTGGATGGAATTCAAGTGCAATACACTGCCAAATGTGCAAACAGCAGTGGCATTCAAGCATTGCAAAAGACATTTAACCCACTTTAAAGTGTCATCTACAAACTCCCACAGTGAAGCAACTCCAATCAGAGTTAATGTCAAAAACTTATTGCAGTTCCTTCTCCAGTGGCCCCAAGAAGGACAGCAGTGACCAGAGCAACACAGCCCTGGGAACAGGGGTAGGACAGGGAAGGCTATGGAGTGAGGAAACCTGGCAGCAAGATTTAACTCTTTCTTTTCCTGACAGAATCACACACATCATCATCCTTTCCAGTAGATCCAAATGCCCAGAATCCCAGGTGACATATGAGCCCCACAAATATTCCAGTTTCATACAAAGTAAGTCTGGCTACCAGGATTATACAACCCCAGTATCTACAGCTCAGGTACAGATGGGCACAGGTGAGCCCCTGAGCTCACAAAACTCAGTCCCGAGAGGCAGTGGTCACAGCCCACTGCTAATGGGAAATGTAGGGGCACAAATAGACATGTGCTACTGTGCCAAAGACAGACGGCCATGAATGCACAGAGACACAGCAAAGCAGGGCATTGTGCAGCCTGAGGAGTGCGTTTTGCATAACAACATGATGCTGGGTCAGCTGGGATGGTGTAGTAGGCTCCCTGGCTTCCATATGCAACATGTAGGAAACACAGCAAAGTGTCCTGCACTCATACATCTGAAATAAGAGCTGTGCCCAAGAGCTCTCCAGGGTTTTACCTGCTACTTAGCTCAGGCTTCATGGGATTCTACCCCAACCCTGAGGAAGGGCTCTGTGTAATCAAAGATTGTCTGACATGATCTCAGCCAACTATGCATTGGGTGCAATGCTCAATACCTCCCCAAAAGCTACCGCCCCTGCTCTCCCCAAGACAAAACGTAAGGTGTTTGTTGTGGGAGACTCCCCCCTGACGGGGACGGAGGGGCCAATCTGCCACCCCGACCCCTTAGCCCGGCAAGTCTGCTGCTTCCCAGGGGCCCACATCCGGGACATTGCGGAGAGGATCCCAAAGCTCCTTAAACCCACAGACCACTATCCCATGCTCCTTATTCATGTGGGCACCAATGACACTGCTCGGAGCACTCCCAGCCAGGTCATGAGGTGCTACAGGGATTTGGGAGCAGGGCTTAAGGGTCTGGGGGCACAGGTGGTGTTCTCGTCGATCCTCCCAGTCTCAGGCTATGGGCCGAGGAGGGACAGGAGGATCTATGTGGTCAACCAAAGACTGCAGCGCTGGTGTCGTCAGGAAGGCTTTGGCTTTCATGACCACAGCCCGCTCTTTGGCAAGAGAGGCAGCGAGCTGCTGGGAAGAGATGGGCTCCGCCTCTCTCCCTTGGGGAGGAGGCTCTTCTCAGCCAGACTGGCTGACCTGCTCCACCGGGCTTTAAACTAAGCCCGCTGGGGGACGGGGGGACGACTGCCACTGCTGGCCCGCTGAGCAATCCTTGCAAAGCCAGCGGATCACGGCGCTTCAGGGAGCCCACCCCTGCCCCAGCCCTGGTAAAATCTGTGGGCAAGGAAGGAGCCCCCCGGGGGCACTTGCCTGCCTGTACACTAATGCCAGGAGCTTGGGGAATAAGCAGGAGGAGCTCATCCTCCTGCTCAGTGCAAACAATTATGATGTCATAGGGATAACGGAGACCTGGTGGGACTCCACCCATGACTGGACCACGGGGATTCATAGATTCATAGATGTTAGGGTCGGAAGGGACCTCAATAGATCATCGAGTCCGACCCCCTGCATAAGCAGGAAAGACTGCTGGGTCTAGATGACCCCAGCTAGATACTCATCTAACCTCCTCTTGAAGACCCCCAGGGCAGGGGAGAGCACCACCTCCCTTGGGAGCCCGTTCCAGACCTTGGCCACTCAAACTGTGAAGAAGTTCTTCCTAATGTCCAATCTAAATCTGCTCTCTGCTAGCTTGTGGCCATTGTTTCTTGTAACCCCCGGGGGTGCCTTGGTGAATAAATACTCACCAATTTCCTTGGTGAGGATAGATGGCTATACCCTGTACAGGAGGGATCGTGTAGAGAAAAGGGGCGGGGGTGTAGCTCTCTATGTTAAGGAAAGCTACGTGTCCCTGCAAGCCGATATTGGCAACCAGGGTGGACGGTTGGAGACCCTCTGGGTTAAAATCCGTGGGGAACATGGCACAGGGGACACAATGGTGGGAGTCTATTACAGACCTCCCACCCAAAGTCCTGAGCTAGACCAGGAGTTTGCCCAGGAACTGGCTGAGGCAGCTTGCTCCAGGACCATGGTTGTCATGGGTGACTTCAATTACCCGGACATCTCGTGGGAGGATCGCTCAGCAAAATCTGAGCGGTCGCAGAGCTTCCTCTCGTGCGTGGATGACCTCTACCTGACTCAAGAAGTCTATGGGCCAACGAGAGGCAAAGCACTGCTCGACCTGGTGCTGGCTACTGGGGATGACCAAGTCGGCGACCTAGTGATCGATGGGAAGCTGGGTGACAGCGACCATGAGCTGATCACCTTCACCATCCGCCGAAAAGCTGGCAAGTCAGTCAGCAACACGGAAGTCCTTGACTTCAGGAAAGCCGACTTTGACAAGCTCAGGAGGCTTGTCAGTGAGGCCCTAAGGGACGGTGACCACAGGGAGAGGGGAGTTCAAGAAGAGTGGTTGCTCCTCAAGGGAGCAATCCTCAATGCACAAACTAAGTCTATTCCATCTCGGAGGAAAGGCAGCAAGGGGGCACAGCAGCCCCCTGGCTCTCCAGGGACCTAGCAGACCTCCTGAGGCTAAAAAGAAAGGCCTACAAAGGATGGAGGATGGGAGTCACCTCCAAGGAGGATTATTCTGCACTGGTCCGGTCCTGTAGGGAGCAGACCAGGAAAGCCAAGGCTGCAACTGAACTCCAGCTAGCTTTGAGCATCAAGGACAATAAAAAGTCCTTTTTCAGATATGTGGGGAGCCGGAGGAAAAGCAGGGGCAACGTTGGACCCCTGCTGAACCAGATGGGGCAACTGACAACTGACGCCCAGGAAAAAGCCAACCTATTAAATAGGTACTTTGCGTCGGTCTTTCATCAGCCCCATGGGACGCCCATGCCTGCTACAGGGCCGGGAAGTCCGGGTGAGGCTGATCCCCTGCCCTCCATAAATGCTGACTTTGTGAAGGAACATCTTGAGAAGCTGGATACCTTCAAGTCAGCCAGCCCTGACAATATTCACCCCAGGGTACTCGAGGAGCTGGCGACCATCATAGCCCAGCCTCTAGCACAGATCTTTGAAAGCTCTTGGCGCTCTGGTGTAGTGCCCGAAGACTGGAAGAAGGCCAATGTGGTGCCTATCTTCAAGAAAGGGAGGAAAGTGGATCCGGCTAACTATAGGCCCATCAGCCTGACTTCTATCCCGGGGAAGATCTTAGAAAAGTTTATTAAGGAGGCCATCCTTAATGGACTGGCCGACGCCAACATCTTAAGGGATAGCCAGCACGGGTTTGTTGCGGGTAGGTCTTGCTTGACCAATCTCATTTCCTTCTACGACCAGGTGACCTATCACCTGGACAAGGGAGAAGAGATTGATGTCATATATCTTGACTTCAAAAAAGCCTTTGATCTGGTGTCCCATGATCGCCTCTTGGAGAAACTGGCCAATTGTCGCCTTGGGTCCCCCACGATCCACTGGCTGGAAAATTGGCTCCGGGGTCGGACCCAGAGGGTAGTAATTGATGGAAGTCACTCATCGTGGTGTCCTGTGACCAGTGGGGTCCCCCAGGGCTCTGTCCTTGGACCCATACTGTTCAACATCTTCATTAATGATGTGGACACCGGAGTCAGAAGTGGACTGGCCAAGTTCACCGATGACACCAAACTTTGGGGCAAAGCATCCACGTCAGAAGACAGGCGGGTGATCCAGGCTGACCTGGACAGGCTCAGCAAGTGGGCGGACGAGAATCTGATGGTGTTCAACGCCGATAAATGCAAGCTTCTCCACCTTGGGAAGAAAAACCTGCAGCATCCTTATAGGCTCGGCAGTGCTATGTTGGCTAGCAGTATGCAAGAAAGAGACTTGGGGGTCATCATTGACCACAAGATGAATATGAGCCTGCAATGCGATGCAGCGGCTAGTAAAGCGACCAAAACGCTGGCTTGCATCCATAGATGCTTCTCAAGCAAATCCCGAGACATCATTCTCCCCCTGTACTCGGCCTTGGTGAGGCGCAGCTGGAGTACTGCATCCAGTTTTGGGCTCCACAATTCAAAAAGGATGTGGAGAAGCTTGAGAGAGTCCAGAGAAGAGCCACGCACATGATCAGAGGTCAGGGAAGCAGACCCTACGATGACAGGCTGAGAGCCCTGGGGCTCTTTAGCCTGGAAAAGCGCAGGCTCAGGGGTGATCTGATGGCCACCTACAAGTTTATCAGGGGTGAGCACCAGTATCTGGGGGAACGTTTGTTCACCAGAGCGCCCCAAGGGATGACGAGGTCGAATGGTCACAAATTACTTCAAGATCGTTTCAGGCTGTACGTAAGCAAGACTTTCTTTACTGTCCGAGTCCCCAAGGTCTGGAACAGCCTGCCACCAGAGGTGGTTCAAGCGCCTTCATTGAACACCTTCAAGATGAAACTGGATGCTTATCTTGCTGGGATCCTATGACCCCAGCTGACTTCCTGCCCTTTGGGCAGGGGGCTGGACTCGATGATCTTCCGAGGTCCCTTCCAGCCCTAATGTCTATGAAATCTATGAAAGCCCTGGCTTCCTGCACCATCACCACCACAGCAACACTGCAACCCTGGTGCATGATAGAAGCAGGCATAAGTGATGAGGACAGCATCAGGGAGACAGGTACTGTTGGAGCTCAAACCAGTTACATTAGATTAGAGAAATCCTCAGGGTTGTTACCAGCAGATGAAGAGCTATTCTGCCACATGAAGTACTCCATAGGAGACCAGGCCAGGAGCTCAAAACCCTCACCAGAGCCTGGACAAAAGAAGATGCTGATTCTGACCAAGCATCTAAGACCCATCCCAGCCTCCTCCCTTGTACCATCTACCTGCCAAGCAGCTACCAAGGGCACAAGCTGAGCCCAGCCCAGACCCAGACCCAGGAGCTCTTCTGCCCCTCCAGTGCTGCCAAACTCCAACAGCTCAGGCCCTGTACCCCACCCCCACCCAGGAAAGGGCTAGGAGGGGAGAATCCTTTGGATGCAGTAACCAGGAGCCTGCAGACACAGACACCCCCTGGCCTGGAGCTAGGTAGTAGGGCTGTGCGAAGCTTCGGACCATGATTTGGATTTGGAAAAGATTAGATTAGACAGTGGAATTCAGACACACTGCAACCTGGCGAACATCCGACTCCCCAGGCACCTCTGCACTTTTACCTGCACTGCTACATCCTGCTTTCCCACCCCCCAATCCCCACCCCAGTCTGTCCCTCACCCCGTGAAGTCTCCATTTCCATTTTCACTGACTAGCTTTCTTGCCTGCATTGCATGACAGTCCAGCCTCTGGCTTCTTCACTATTCCTTCCATCCAGGACCAGAAGACACACCAACTGCAGGTACTTCCTCAGCCTGACAAAGGGTTTTTCAACCTGAAAGCTTCCAAAGATATATCTATAGATATCTATATCTATAGATATCTATATATTTAAGTATTCCTTTTGTTTTCTCCATAATAAACATATAGACATAAAAATACAAGATAAGCTATCACATGCCATGAGTAACATCATATATCCAACACAACACAATATTTTTAATTCTTGCTGCCAATACCTTTATAAAAAGAAAGGCACTGTGACAGTTCTGTTTGGGTACCTTTGATGCTGCTGCTGCTACTGGTGTTGAGCCAGCTCAGTTATTTTGACCTGCTGTTGTTTACAGTGGTGGACCGGACCAAGGCTGTAGGGAAGAAGGAGACCTCACTGGGGCACACTGCCGTGTTGTGCAGAGGCCCCAGCGCCAGTGAGGGGACACCTTAACACACACAGTGTCACCCACCCACACCACGACTTTTGCCTGTTAGCAGCCAGAGGTGCAGGGCCCCAGAAGCCAGACTCCCCCCTGCACTTATCTCCTTGATAGCTGGCAGGCTTTGTGGCCACAGCAGGACCTAGCAGGCCTGCAGTATTCACCCTGCTGTGCATTAACACACACACACACACACACACACACACACACACACACACACACACACACACACACACACACACACACACACAGTGTTACCCATGTTACATGTTTTGCTGGTCAGCAGCCTGAGGTGCAGTTTCCCAAAAACCCCTGCACCTGTCTCCTTTAAACTTAGCAGGCCTCATACTCTCTGCAGGGGCTACCATCCCTGCAAGTTTCATCTGAATAAGGCAAAAAACAACAAAGTTATAGATATTTCATTTATTCCCCATTATACCCTATGGACAAATCTCTGAATTGGCTCCACCGAATCAAAGAGGAAAAATGATTTGGAGCTCCAAATCGAATTGCTGACATCCAAAACAGCTGAATCCAGATCCATATCGAATAGTTCCCTATTCGCACAGGCCTACTAGGCAGGGCTCCCAGGGGCCCTCACTGCTCAGGGAGAAAAACAAACCCTCTCCAGGGGCCAGAGAGGACACAGCGAGCCCACAGCCTCAGTCCAGGGGTGTCCAGCTCCCAGGACAGTTTTCACTCCAGGGCTTCAGATCTGAGGCCCCAGCCTGAAGTACTTGCATCCTGGCCACATGCACACATATATCCAGCAGCACTGTGCACCTGCAGATGGACAGCCCGAGAGCTGAGGACATGCCAAAGACACAGTGATCTCAACAAGGGCAATGTTGTCTGGCACCTCACAGCAGCCTGAAAAGCAGCACCCGAGGGCGCTGTACACCCTGCTCCAGCATCCAACTGAAGTACAAAGGTTTGCTTCAGTCATTTCGGGACCTGCTACCTTTAGGTCCTGACTCCTGATCCTATTTCAATTCCCTGACAGCTTTTCTGTCTCATTGCTGCAGTTTAACTCATTAATTATCTTTAGCAGGCGATTAATGAAAGCACCCTCCTTTTAGTATCTGCCCTTGCAACGCAGTGCTTCAGCCCCCAAAACACCCGGACCCGCTTCTCAGCACAACACCTCCGCCCACGCCGCAGCCACGTGGCGCATAATAATGCCTGAATGCCAACGGTCGTATTTAAAGGCTCTCAGCCGCGACGGGCATCCAACACAGCCAATTGGCCCCCGCCGGGTCCAGCGCCGCTCCTCCAATGGGTGCTGCCATGGCAGGAAGACCCACTCGCCCCTTCCCCAGCCTCGCCCCTCCCCACTGGGGGGCGTGGCCTGGGCCCCAGGCGCCCTGCGCACGCTCATGTCCTGCAGGCTCAGTGTGCAAGCGGCCATGGAGCAGGGCGGAGCTTGGCCTGGAGGGGGCGGGGCGGACACGGACGCCGCATGGACATGCAGGTGCAGCCGTGGACCCGGGCACCCGAGGCGGGGAGCACGGAGCTCCGCGCCCGCCGTGTCATCGCAGTCCCTGGCGCTGCGCAGCCCCCGGCCGGCACGGAGCAGCCCTGGGGCCGGCGCCCCTCCCTGCCCCAGGTAGGGACACCCCTGCGCCCGCCCGGGATGCTCGGTGCGGTCCCTCGTGAGTTGTTGTTTGCCAGATGCCGGGGATTGACTTTAATCAGCGTTTCCTGGTCTAATGGTTTCTCATTCTCGCGGCGCGGGGTTATTGTTGCAATAAGAAGATCAGTTTTAGAATCTGGACTCGCAAAAGGTTTTTTCTGCCTATCCGCACGTCTTTTGAAAAAGGGGAATGAGGGCTAGAAACCCTCATGGTGCAAGAGCTAATCGTTTTTATTGTGGCTGGTTATATATTATTACAGTTGTTATTATTATTCTATTATTACTATAAGACGGCTTGTTTTCTACACTCAGTGGAGATGAGCAACTTCCTTTTTTTTTTTCCGCCTCCCCTTTTCTTCAGTTAACTCTCAATCTCGGTCTCTCACCGCAATTTGCCCGTCATAAATTTCTCCCTTGTGTTTGGGGGAGAGTTTTTTGCAGGGGGAATCCTTTTTTTTCCATTTTAAAAAAATAAATCTACGTAAGGCTGGTGTTTGGGGGGGAGGGGGGGGGGCAAAGTTGCATGTGGGCTCCCACTCCTCTGTCCTGAGTTGGCGTTGCTGGCAGGATGGGTCTTCCTTTATTTTTAACTTCAGTTGTAAACGGGTTGTAGTGCCACTGATTCCGTCTTGGACAAAAAGACACCACCGTCTGGGTGGATGACTTTGGTTTCTTCCAGCTGGCAGTCAGGGAGTGCAAGAAAACAGAAACCGTTGTTTTGAGGAAATTTGCCTCTTTCCCACCTGATATTGGGGGCTGTTTATTCTGGATGCAATCTATTATTGTTATCCTCTTCTTTTTCCTTCCCACCCCCACCTTCCCTCAGTTTTTTCTAGCTCTGCCCAGAGAGCACATCGTGGGGTAATGGATGAGGCTGAAGTTGGTTGTTTATTCTCAGTTCCTTATTTCTTGTTCCCAGTTTCTTTTTCACACCTAATCTATACCCAATAAAAAGCTTGTTATTAATGAATTACATATCCTAGAGAAAGAGAGTTTCATTGGCTATACATATATACTAATGAATATGTAAAACAATATCCTGCATCTAGCATAGAGCCCTAAATGAAGGTCAGATGAGGATGGGATTATGGGGCAAAATACAGCTTGGGCCACCCAAAATTTTCTCTTGATGCTACTGGGGGACTGTCCCAAGAAATCCTGATCACAGTCCTACCCAGCCCAAAGCATGGTCTGGCCATGCCAGGCTGCCAGTCCCCATGCCCACTGTACTAAAGACAATGGCTTCAATAAGGGCCTGGCTTTTGGGCTAAGATTATGATTGGCAATTCTTTTGGGGCCATCCCATGCCATGTCTCTCTGTCACTGTAGGACTCTCCTGGACATCTCTGGCCAGGGTATTGCCTGGCCCAAAGCATGGTTTATGCACGTCAGGGTGCCAATTGACAGTCCCCCCATGCCCACTGTACTGAGTACATAGGCTCCAATAAGCAACCAGTTTTGGCTGGGTTTCTGGATGGAAATCTTTTTTGGGCCACCCCACACCATGGCTCTGTGCCACAGGAGAATCTGATGGACATTTCTGACTAGAGACGCCAGGCCCTTGGCCATGCCAGGCTAGTAACTGGCAGCACCCCAGCCACTGTGCTAAGTATATGGACCAGAAAAAGGAACTGGAATTTGGGCTGGGATTACAGCTAGAGATCCTCTTGGGCCACCCCCTGCCATACCTCCGTGGCACCAGAAGACTCTCCCGGACACCGCTGACCAGCGTTTTACCTGATAGAAAGAGCACTTTGGCCATGCCAGGCACCAATTTACTCCCCATCCCCATGTGCTATTTACATTTCTACCAATAAGGAGCTGCCCTTATGCTGGGATTCTGGGGCGAAACCCTCATGGAATCATCCCAAAACATGTCCCCACTACCAAGGGAGCCTCCAGAAGAAATCTGGGCATGTCCCTGCCTCGCTTTTTGAGTGTGCGCCTGCCAGTTGACACCCAACCCTTAAGACCTTTATGTTGCTGTTCCACCAGGCACTGGATGGTAGGACAACTGCCTGCATGCAAATATAGGGCACCGGTACATGCGATGCAACTCGCTCCGATACATAGTCAAAACAGACCCGATTAAATGAGTTTGCTGCCAGTCTGCTGAAGCATGCTAATTAGTGCACTCCAGCAGCCTCTGCATCGTGTTTTCAGTTGACTGTCCCCGTGTTTTAAAATGGCAGCGCCAGCACTTTAACTAAAGCTCTTCTAACAAGCTTTGTTAAAGCGCCCCTGCCGCCATTTTGAAGCACAGGATGCTGAATACATGTAACACTGCAGCCAACTTAATTAGAGTGGCTCTCAGAGCCATTCTGTTTAAAGCAGGTCCTCTCTCCACCCCAGAGCATGTATAGAGAGGCCCCTAGGGATTTTTCAACAGCTTTTCACACTTACCTCCAGCCGCCACCCAGAAGCTTGGTAAAGTAACTTAAAGCTGGGTGTTGAAATTTAAAGCAACCTGCTCACTCACTAGCAAACATTAAATTAGAACAAGTTTATTACAAGGGAGAAGGGGAACAATGCTACTCCCAGAGCAAAACCTTAACTATTAGTCTTCAACTGTAACTAAAAATGGATCACAGTCACAGTCAGTGGAAAACCAACCTAGGGAGCTCCTGCCTAGCCGAGTCACTGGGGAAGGGAGTCTCACCCACGGCTGCCATCCAGGGACCACCTGCAGTCCAAAAGAAATTCCTTACTCAAGCCTGTATACTTAGTGCAGTGGGCATGGGGGGCTGCCAGTTAGCAGCCTGGCATGAAGAAACCGCGCTCTGGGCCAGGCTAAACTCTGATCGGGGTGTCCGGGAGAGTCCTCTGGTACCACAGAAGCATGGCGTGGGATGGCCCAAGAAGCATTTCCATATCTAGTCCCAGCCCAAAAGCCAGTTCCTTATATCCACAGACAAGGGGATGGTGTTCCCGCACCAGTGAAGTCTGTCTGCCCCTGGGGTGCAGCTGTATGCGACCTAGATCAGAAATGCGCCAACTCAAGGCAGGTTCCGGAGGTGAGAAACAAGCAGAGTCTGAAGTGAGGGACGATGGTTTGGGGATGTGCTCGCTTCTTCCCCCCGGGGGCCATTGTCATCCTTTGGGGGGAGCTGTGCAGGACCCCAGGCCTTACCGAGGGGGCGGTCCTAGAGATCTCAGCAGCAAACTCATTGGGCTGCACTTGTTTGCTCTCCCGAGCCCTTCTTCAACACGACCAGTGCTTCACAGTGCACAGGGTACCATCTCCCTCCTGCCCTGCACTTGGTGCCACAGGCCAGCGGCAGTGACGTGTGGCTGAGCAGCCTGGGCTGTGCCAGGTGTCAAGAGGTTGTGCCTGAGTCACACACAGGTCACAAGAGGGGAACGTTCCCATAAGCTTTGCTCTTAGGGCTGGTCAAAGAGGGCACATGGCCCTTCACCTGGGATTCAGTCACCAGAGGACCTTGGGGCTGGGGAGCACAGCACAGGGGAGAAGGTATCCCTGCTGCAGAGCACGCAGGGGCAGTGAGTGGGGTGGGCAGGGATGGACAGAGGGCCCTTGACTGCAGGAGCAGCAAGGTTGGGGGTTACATTTCTGCTATCTCTTTGCAGGGGGTTCCCGTGGGTCGGTCTGAGAGATATGCAAAGGAATCAAGTCCAGTCTCTAATGTGTCACTCTGGGAGGTAGCCGCTTTGCCTGAACACCGGCGGGGGGACCACCGGCCCTCTAAGGGCCCTCCCCGATGTGACCGCAGTTGCCACATCGATCCGTAGAGAGGAAAAGAGAAGGGGGGAGGGGGAGGTAACCACCTTGCCTGAATACTGGCGGGGGGACCGCCGGCCCACAAAGAGCCCTCCCCCAAAAAGGGTTTGACAAAAATTATGACAATAAGGGAAGTAGTAACAGGTGTTTCCCCCCCCCAGCAATCATCAAGATGGCAACCTGCTCATCCACTACTCACAATAAATACATACAATATTTAATAGGAACATTGGATAATGCTGCTGCCACAGTGACAAATGAAGGCTTTGCAGATGGAACGAAACAAGTCTTTGGCTTGTATTAAATGCGGACTTTTCATGCTTAACATTTGCAGTGGGCAAGAGAAATACCTTGGAGCCGACGGTTTGTGCAGAAGAGTATTTACAACTCTTCCAACTGGCGCAGAAGCCTGCATGTGAAGAGACGAACCATTTCTTTCTTAAAGCTGAAAGCACAGGACTCAACCCGTGTAACATTTTGGTCTGAAGATGCAGTATAGGCATTGCAGGGGAGACATTACAATGCCAAACCCTATGCCCCTGGTCACCAGCCTACCTGCCACCTCATCCGGCCTCTTACCTACCTTCCTATCTCCTCTCACCACCCCCTCACCTTTCAAGTGGGCTGTTCCTCTAACTTGGGGAGGTGGCCC
This sequence comes from Alligator mississippiensis, assembly GCF_030867095.1. NCBI lineage: Eukaryota > Metazoa > Chordata > Crocodylia > Alligatoridae > Alligator > Alligator mississippiensis. The sequence goes on from NC_081834.1 coordinate 75,676,084, forward strand.
AGTCACCAGTGACACTTGGTGAGCAGGATTGGGGACAGCACACAGTCAGCTGTCCTCTCCGAACCAATTCACTCTGAAGCTCCGCTGGCCTCTACCAACTTGTTCCTTCAGCCCTCACCTATCCTCTCTTCCTAGCCCCCCACAGCTAGCATTGCTGATCCAGGACTCCCTCTCCAGTCTTACTTAGTTAGTGGTAGTCAGGGGTCTTCAACATCACCCTGGCACTCAAGGGTCTCTTTCACAGGCCTGCAGTAACCAGCATATTCCCTCTACCTAGGTCTCAGGCTCAGTCCTCCAAGCCTTTCTACAGCACACTCTGGCTCAGACTTTGCCCTCTACAGCATGCCTGGCTTGGACTGGCCTTCCCATGACTATCAGCCCTACAGTCACTGCAAGAAGCACAGAACCTCTCTACTAGATCTAGTTAGCAGTATCCACTTTACCTACTAAGCCACCCTATGCCTCACAGCTAACAAAAGACCCATGCACCTGATACCAAAACTCACAAACCCCTCCACCACTATCAGCTAACACACAACCAACCCCTCAAAAAAACCTTCTTTTTCTGTAGTTTCCTTAGTCTACAGTGTACTCACACAAACACTCTCTTACTAACCAAGGCAACAAACACACTCCATGCTGCTGGGCTCAGGCTTATATAGCCCTAGGCTCTGCCCCCTTCCAGTCACATGACCACTGAGGCTCTTAGCTGGTTACAGGTGTTTCCCATTACTATCAGCAGCGGCCATTACCTAACGAGCTGCCTGGGGCTCTGCACCATGTAGGCTATTTCCTTTGCAGGTTTTGGAAGCTGAGGACCTACTGCCCAGCCGCAGTCTCAGTAACAGGGGTGGGTGCCTGCTACAGCAAGTACCACTTAGCACTTGGTAAAAGTCAGAGAACACAATGAGCTTTTTGCCCAGTGATTCAGAAAAAGGCTAGTGTGTAGCCTAACATTTGTGGGGGCGGAAAACAGGGGAAGCTTTTCCTTCTATGTGACTAAGCCTAACTAGCTCACCAAGTGCTCACACCTGTGGGGTTACTCTGTAGTTTATGTGCAATCAAAGAGTGGATCTCCGCCCATTTCTGAGTATGTAAATGCCCCCGTAAGTTCCTCCACAAGAGGCACTAATATAGTTAAAGCCCTTTTTTTTTTTTTTAAACCAATAAAGAGCTAGCACTGAAACCAGAAACTGTGCACAAAGTCCTTCGCCCTACTCGGTATCCCAGCTTCACATTGTGTCCCAGGCCAGCAGTCAGCAAACCTTGTTGCAATGCCCACGATTATGGGCTATTACTTAAAATGGGGGATGGAGGCTTGGGTCCTTCAGACATTTCACAGGCCTGATTTGAGAGAGACCAGGCTAAAGATCTCAACCCAAAAAAAAGTGGGGGGGGCAGGGTCTTGAGTTGGACATCCCAAAGCATGAAGATAATGGAGCTTTGTGCAAGAAGTTGAATGCATCTCCATCCAAGGTCAGTTGAAAGATGTCCACATCTTAACTCCCTACCTAGTTGGTAGGGTAGGGTCAGAAGGGACCTGAGCAGATCATCAAGTATGATCCCCTGCCATGGCAGGAAAGAGAACTGGGGTCAAAGGACCCCGGCAAGGTGTTCATTCAGCCTCCTCTTAAAGACCCCTAGGGTAGGAGCCAGCACCACTTCTCTTGGAAGTTGGTTCCAGATCCTAGCCCCCCCCGACAGTGAAGTAGCGCCTCCTGATATCTAGCGTGAATGTACCCTCTGTCAGCTTGTGACCATTATTTCTTGTCACTCCTGGGAGCGCTTGGGGGAAAAGGACTCTCCCAATGCCTGCTGGTCCCCCCTGACCAGTTTGTAACAGGCCACTAGATCCCTCCTCAGCCTTCTCTTGTGGAGACTGAACATGTTCAGGTCCCGTAGCCTCTCCTCATACGGCCTGCCCTGCTGCCCCCAGATCATGCAGGTGGCTCTCCTCTGGACCCTCTCAATGCTGTCCACATCCCTCCTGAAGTGCGGCGCCCAGAACTGGACGCAGTACTCCAACTGCGGCCTCACCAGTTTTGCATAGAGGGGGAGGATCACCTCCTTGGACCTACTTGAGATGCATCTGTGGATGCATGACAAGGTACAGTTGGCCTTCCTGACCGCGTCCCCACACCACTGGCCCATGTTCATTTCAGCATCAATAATGACTCCAAGATCCTTTTCTGTCTCTGGGCTGATGAGAAGGGAGTTCCCCATCCTGTAGGTGTGCTGCTGGTTCTTCCTCCCCAGGTGCAGGACATTGCACTTGTCCATGTTGGAACCCATCCCATTCTCCTCTGCCCACTCCTGTAACCTGTCTAGGTCCAATTGCAACCTATTCCTCCCTTCTAGCATGCCCACATCCCCCCACATCTTAGTGTCCTCTGCAAATCTGAAAGGGTGCTTTTTACACTCCAGTCCAAGTCGCTGATGAAGATGGTGAACGGTGCAGGCCTGAGGACCGAGCCCTGGGGGAGCCCACTGCCCACATCCCTCCAGGTTGAATAAGACTCATCCACCACCACTCTCTGGGTGTGGCCCTCCAGCCAATTAGTGACCCATCTGACCGTAGGCATGGACGTCACAGTCCCCTAGTGTTTTTATGAGAATGGGGTGACAGACAGTGTCAAAGGCCTTCCTGAAGTCCAGAAAGACTACGTCCACCACGACACCCGAGTCCAAGGATTTTGTGACCTGGTCATAGAAGGCCACCAGGTTGGTCTGACAGGACCTGCCTCGAATGAACCCATGTTGGTTGCCCCTAAGCTTAATCTCCCCTGCTGGCCCCTCGCGGATATGCGCCAGGATAACTCTCTCAAAAAGCTTACCCAGGACTGAGGTAAGACTCACTGGCCTATAGTTTCCTGGGTCCTCCCTTCCTCCCTTTTACCTGCTACAATACTATTGCTTGTAATGCAAAGCGGCACATTTTTGCAGACCTTCTCATCAGAAATCAAGCCCTGAAAGTGCCATTGTTTCCTCATGACTGGGAAGTGTCTCCAGAGGGCAGACAGGAGAGGGATCACTGGGGGGGAAGGGCACAGGGAGCTTTGTGTGAGTGCCGCTTAATTCAGTCTGTTGATTACAGTCAGGTTCTGGTCTCAGAGCTTGGCAACCAAGTCATGCCTGACATCAGGTAAAAGGAGGGGGAATTTAAGTTTCAGCCAAAAAGGCTTCATTTTATTTTATTTTATTTTATTTCATTCTGGGAGAGGCTGTTCTCTACAACCAATTGCCCCTGGGAAAGGGAGAGCATAAAGACACGTCTACAGTTGCAAATCACAACCTCCACATTTCAGGGTGCAGGAAGGAGCTGCTCTCAGTCTGCGTGCCCCGAGACACTGCAAGAGTCTAATTTCCTCCATTTGCTTCTAGAAATGAAACCAATGCATGCGGAAGCCAAAAAACAGGGCAAGAACATCGACCCAGTATGACACGGGACAGCTTCTCGTCCTGCCGTGCACACATCGCTTCCATCAGCACTACCGGGATTTGCATGCCCTGGCTGAGAGGAGACTGCAGGGCACCGTTACTGCAAGGTTCAGGTGCACAACTCAGATTGGTGAGAGGGTTTAGATAATCACCAGCTTCACTGGAAAGGCTCAGAAAGGGCGAGCGGCAAAAGAAAATAGAAGGGAGTGAGGTGTCTTAAGGATAAAGGAAGTCACTAGAAATGGGACTTGTGTGTTCAAAAAGAGTTTGGTTGCCGCTGGCCTGCCGAAATTTGGATGGGAGTGTGATCTAGTAGAGGCAGCTCAGGGTTTGTAGTCAGGATGGAGTTCTTGTCCTGGCCTAGGGACATGGGCTTCCTGGAGATGGCAAGTCAATACACCCAAGTTCGACTTGTCGCTTCTGTAGTGCCTCTACCTGTGAACCTGATCATCCTTTCCCTCTGTCTCACTGTAAATACAGTATCTATATTAGGGCTACCTTATGTATCTCAGCGTGCCCATCACTGTGCTCACTAGGCAACAGTCACGACCAGTTCAGTTAAAGTTCCTGAAGGGCTTTGAATCCCTTCAGCGTGAATCGACATAGAAATGCTGTGTGTTATTACAACGCCCTGTGAGGACCAGGATTGCATCTAGGAGCCTGCCCTTTAAAATGGATGTCTGGACTTGTGGCTCCATCATCACCTTTGAGCACATGCCTCCAGTGGCAAGCTGGAGATACAGAAAGGAAAAAACAACACAGGAGAGAGTGATAGAAAATTAGTACCCCTTTTTGCACCTGCTTCAGTCATGTTGTACAGCTGCTCTGTATAGCAGAGGCCAAGTAAGGAGAAAATTAATACAAGATGGTTCAGCATTTCAGGTGAGACATTTTTACAAGGACAGCATCCTGTTTCAATACTCTCCAGACAGCAGATAGCCTCTTCAGTCCTCAGGGAAGCTTAAGAGTGTGTAGGGAAATCCTCAGGACAGACGTATTCAAAATCCCCAGGAACACTGTAAAAAAGGAGAGGTCAGAAAAGATGGTCAGCCCACCTGCCTTTGGCACTAAAGAAACCTGCGTGTCTTCACACTGGCTTTCCCTACTGCGGATGTCAATGCAGCAAGGTTCAAACCTATCTGAAGACAGACTTCTGCGAAGGGCAACTCTGAGCGTGCGGGCTGGGACAAAAACACACAAACACAACAAGCAGCTGGACTCCAAGACGAGAGTTACTTGCAACAGAAAAGGTCCTTGGAGATGAGGGTTGTGGGGGCTGTTCAGCAACAAGGTTGAAGGGAGGGAACAAAACCCACATGGCAGTGAGCGCGGAGTGGATGGCGTTGAGCCTGTCTGCTGAAACTCGTGGGTCCTGGGGTCTCAGGGGTCAGCGAAGAGTTTGAGTCTCTAGCGTCTAAGTCCACAGAGTAAAGACACGAGTGCAGACGGGCCCTTGGAAGGCCCCGGGAGCTCAGGGCTCGTGCCCCTTTCCTCGAAGGGCTCAAGAGAAGCACCGGAGGATACTATTGTCAAGTCTCACTGTGGCCTGGTGGTGTGGGTACCATCCCTAGTCGCAAAAGCTGTGGGCCCAAGCTCCTGATGGCTGGATCTATGTGGCCCAGACTGCATCCGCTGGCTAGAGCCACGCGTTGCAAGGACAGGTCTAGGTATCCAGGGGCTGGCTGGCAGTAGCATTTTACAGCCCCCATGCCTGTTCCCCTGCAGGGCCCCAGCGAGGTGGGTCAAGAGGCGCGGCGGAGGATGCAGTCAGGTCTCACCTTCTGGCCTGCTGTTTCAGGCACCGCCCCTGGTGGCAGGGGCTGCGGGTTCGCGTTCCCGCAAACTGGAGTCTTCTAGCCGCCCTCACTACGCGAGGTCCTTCTCCCCCCTGGTGCTTGCCTAGCAGCCGGTGCCCAGGGGTGACCGCTGTTAACAGCTGGAGCGGCCCACTTACAAGTCCTGAACCACCTGGCACCCGGCCGGATCTTTTTAGCACCTTGTTTGTTCAGTGGCTGGAAAATGCCAAAAAACCCCAACCCTGCTCTTTGCCTGGGGGTTTGGAGGTCAAGAGAGGCCACAGGGCCCACCTGGCACGCTAAACACCCAAACACAGTCACCCCAACACCCCATCTGCTGGCCACGACCCAGGGGCCAGAGCTACCTGGGTAGGAGACGGAGAGCTCCAGCTGGCTGGGGACTCACACCCACAAGCAGACTACTGATGAAGGTTGTGAGCTTCCCCTTTGGGCATGCCCCTTGGACCCAAGTTACCAGGCCCCCTCCAGCCAAAGAGGCAGGAGCTGCCCCGCATGCCTGTCTGAGACCAAGTCCGAGCTGCCAGCTCACAGGGCTCATGAGCCAGACCCCACAGCCTGGGCACAGCAGCAGCAAGGACCTGCTGCACCGCACACCATGGGACACTGCCAGCCCCAAGTTTCTCCCCTGGCCCCCTTCCTTCATCCCATGTGGACACACACTAGCCCCGTGACAAGAGGAGCCCTGACAAGGCTGCAGACCCCTGCCTACCTTGTGGCCTGGCAGCCAAGACCCCTCCTTTCAGGCAGGGGCAATGGGTTTGATTCTCCACCCATCCGGCATCCTCCGGGCCCCCATCTCCTGGGTGGATTTCCCTCTTGCTGTCCCTTGTGGTGCTTGCCTGGCTGCTGTGGGCCTGCAGCAATGATGCTTTTCCCTCCTTCCAGGCACCTACGCTCCAGTCTGAAGACTTCAGGCTTGAGGCCAGCAGGTCTGCCTTTGTTTCCTGCCTCAGGCGTTGCCTGCAAAAAGGGAAGCTGCTCGACGCGACACCATGGGCTCTAGGGATGTGCCTTCTCTGGACGCTCAACAGGGACAACCCTGGGCTCCAGGCTCCTGTGCAAGCACCAGCCCACGGGGTCACAGAGAAGGTGGGGGTCCGAGGCCTCCGGGCACGTGGGAATGCCAACCCGCAGCCTCGTCTTCACAGGAAGGTGCCCTAACCACCAGGCTCTCAGCAAGACTGGGGAGCAGGGGCAACCCCCCGGAGCACTTTGCCGCAGAGCTCCAGTCCCCGGGGAAGGTCACCTTGCCGAACACCCTCCCGTGGGGCCCATCTGAAACCAAGGCCAAGCCACGGGGATGCTTCTGTGCCTCAGAGGGCACAGGGCCACAAGCGCAGCTGCCACAAAGCAAGCCCTGGATCAGCACCCAAGGACCTGCTGTCCTCACAGAGGGGTTGCGACATGACGCCCGGGAGGTCACCCACAGCCATCACATGCTTCTGCCATCAGAAAGCACATAGCCGCTGGGCGAGGGGCGGGCCAGAAACCAGGGTGCTCCCCCCACCCCCCTCACCCTGCCATGGGGCGACCTCCTCCAACCCCGAGTGACTCGTGTTTGCTGCCCTGGGTCTGTTTCAAAGCTCCTCGGATCCTCCTTGCAGGCTGCCCCCCACCCTGTGTTTGATCACAATCTCACGTGGCCGCTGGCTGAAGGCAAACCAACCAGCAGTGCGATCACCTCTAGCTCCTGGTCCAAGGCAGACCCTTGATCTGGCCAGGGTGCAGCCTCCTCCACCCCCTAAATGAACCTCACTCGCACCCCTCGCTCCCTTTCTTCTGTGTCGCTGGCCCAGCCACTGTGGCCTGCAGCAATCCCGATTCTCAGGCCATCTGACTCCTGCAGGAAGCCAGGATCTCACTCGCCCTCCAGAGCGACACCCTGTGATGCCTGTTGAACTGTAGACCGTCCTGGCTCTGGGAGGGCCTGACATAACCCCTGGCTGCAAACAGGGCCTCGCTGAAGAGCTGGGATGAACTCATTGGCCCCTCCACCAAGGTGGCTCCTGTCTCCACTTGCTCAGGCACGAACTGGAGCCCGGGCTGCAGGCAGGACCTCATTCAGGCCCTGGAATGAGCTCCCTGCCCCCCTCAATCAAAGTTGCTTCCACCCACACCTGCCCAGGCACAAATGGGACCCTGGGGTTGCAAGCAGGGCCTCTTCCAGGCTCTGGGAGGAGCTCGCTCGACCCACAGTGAAGGTTGCCCCTTCCAAGGCCTCTGTGGGCATGAAGCAGATGCCAGTTTGTAGGCAGGATCTGGTTCAGACTTTGGGAAGAGCTCATTGGCCCCCTCGATGAAGCTTGCTCCTGTTCCTGCCCGCTTAAGCACTAATTGGCTCCCTCCGATTGCAGACCTGGTTCTGGGTCTGGGAGGACTGCTTTGGAGTCCTGGAGGAAGGCACAACACTATGGAAGGACCTCACTTAACCCCCCGGTTTATGCAAGGACTTCCTTGTGGCCATGGGCCAAGGGCTCCCTGTCCCGGCACAGTAGCTAAGCAAGAGCCAGGCCCGGGGAAACACGGCGACTCCCAGCTATGCAGGCTGCTGCTCTGCTGCACTAAGAGGCCGTGGGCAGGACACTGGAGGTCTCCGGTGCACGCTTGCTGTGGCCAGCCAATCTCAGGGGTGGTGAAAAAACAGGCTCAGCAGCCAGTGCCAGGCTGCCCCTGGGAAATGCCCAAGGCACCCTAGTGCAGTGCACCACGTGGGCTGGCTAGCTTCTCTCTCTGCCCCTTAGCCCCTTGTGTAGGCAGTGCTGCAACCCTGGCACAAAGGGAAACCTGGGGAGGGCAGGGCCCGCCGTGCACCTCACCGTCTGGTGGTTCTGCTGCAGTCCCAGCTGTGGGCCAGCGCATGGGTTGCTCTGGTCAGCTGTGGCTTTTAGCTGCAACAGCCACCTCGTTCCACCAACTGGCAGAAAAGAGAAGGCAAACCATGCTCCCCACCCACCAGCCCAGCTCAGGCCCCCCAGCTCAGGCCACTGTAGGCCTGAGAGGGGGTGTCCACGGTCCTGACAAAGAATGTCCCATCACTCCCTGCCCCTTCTCTTGCCTTCACCTAAAATACCATACTCAAGCCTGAAAATTAGATCGTATAGAGGGTTCAGGATAAAGCTGTTTCCATTGCCTAATTGTGGGCTTGGCTGGGTAGGTTTTATTTCTTAGAGGTGTGGCCAGGCCCTCCCAGAGGCAGTGTCACACAGAAAGAGATCCCTTGGGTAAGTAGGTGCCCTGCCTTTGGCAGGGCAGGTCGATTTCTCATCAGCAACCTTTCTAAACGGGAACAGTAATTAAAAATATGCAGCTGCAACTACAGACACATAGGTAGATTGCGTTCTAATTCTGCCCTTCATCAAGAACCAAACCTCGTCTGGACTCTTACAAAGCCCACAATGTTGCCTAATGACTAAAAAATATACAGCAAGGAAACATCAAGGCGAAGTCTTACCCATCTTGTTGGGAAGGCCAATTTTATCCTAAGGGCAAACCTCACTCCTACAGACTTCAGCAGAGGACTCTTAGGATCAGGCCCTGTTTCAGGCAAATGCAGATTATTCATACCCTGGCTCACTAAACTTTCTCAAAAGTTTATACAAACGTCAATGAGATCTGAGCCAAATTCATGTGGCAACTCATCTGGTTTATCTCAAAGTCCAAGTATAAAATATCCTCCCAAGATATCTGATGAACCCATGTTTACCTAGATGTAATACTTTTCATCCAAGCATCTCAAAGTACTTTATTATATACAATCAGGGTTCAAGTAATGTCTTGAGACGGTCCGTTATTTCCAGAGAGTCTTAAGACATTCAGAAAATTTAACTTATCTATGATGGTCTCCCCTGCTAGATATGCACTGTAAATCCTAAAACACCCAAGAGAATATCGTGTTGTTCATTAAAAATCAACATCACCACCAAGTGTTATTTTTAGATAGCCTTTAAATCTTTTGATTAAGCATTGAGGAACATGAGATTTGCTCAATTAAAATGTATTGGCCATTACTGACAAGAAAGGCCAAAGCCCCTCATACAATAATAAAAAAAGAAAAGCCAGCTCAGGCCCGTAAAAACAGTGGAAGGGCAGAATAAGAGGAGACTATTGATAGAGATAATCTTTTTAAACAGCCAACATTTTTCTTATTTCCCTTTGGATTAAAACAACTTAGATGACCTCCCCTGTTCAAGAGTCTGTGCAATACTCCTTCTGGCTCTTCCTGGTCCCTTCTCTAATCATCCTGCTTTGGTAATCATAACATATGAAAGAGCTGAACAGGTCCCATTACTTAGCAGGGTGTTTCCAGATAGCATGCTATGAGACCCCACTGGGCGCCAGAGAGACAAATGTTTGGTGATAACTTGCTCACATGGTTATGTGTTGTCTATGCTTCTAACTGGCAGCAAGAGATAGGGAAGGGTGTTGTGAAAAGGGCAGGTTTATGATGCTTTACATTACAGTAGCATAAAGCTCCCAATGAAGATTAAGGGCCCATTGTGTGAAAACCCATACAAAGCACCTTGTCCCCTCTCAAAAAGCCCACACTTAGAACAGACAAAGGATAGGAGGAGACACTCAAAGCAGAGCAAATGCAAGGATTTGCTAACAGTCCCACAGCAGTTAGCAGGGGAGCTGAGAATACCACCCGAGGCGCCTGGTTCCCCAAACCTAGTGCCTATCAACAGATCCCAACTGCATCCGTTTTGTTACAAACCTGTGTGCTTCCTACCAAAGGAGCTGAAAGGTACCTGAGTATCACAAGGCTTTCTAATAATCTAGTTAATACATTACTTAACCAGTCATAAGGAAACGGGAAACATTGAGGACTGGAGAAGAAGCACGTTCTCAAAGAGACTCCACACACCTCTGATCTTCGTAGCGCAGGCTAATTTTGTGGTAGTTCAGGATCAAGATCCAGACCCACGTTTTGTAACTTGAGTTCGCCACAGGGAAATGGGAAAGAATAGGAAGGCAAGAGGTTTGCTTCTGTGCTCAGACGTGGCTTAATTTTGGTCTTACAGATATTGGCACTCCAGGAAGATAAATTACATTAAAATACATTTTAAATGACAAATAATGGGGGAAGACAGAGCTCCCAAACAGTTGGTCTTACTGCAGTGCCAGTCGCAAGCATACAAAATGGGTCAAGGCCCCCAAACACATTGAAACTTTAAAAAATAATACATTTGGAGGCCTATCTTCTTGTCTTCTCCTTTCTCAGACTTCAGTGTTGACATTTCCTAGCTTTTCCGCATAGCCACAAGTGCTAGAAACTTATTTAAGAAAAAATAAAGGGCGAGATTCTCAAGTAATCCTTTCCTCTAAGAAAAGAGGTTTAAGAAAAACACCAAACAGCATAAGACTGACTTCAAATTGGACAAGCTGGCAACTCTGGGTACTAAAGAAGCTGGAAGAAGCTTGTCTTTTCTTCTTTATTTCTAGGGAGGAGGGAATTGTGAGACTAGGTGAAGGCTGGGACAAGAAATTTCAGGATACAAGAACTGATTAACTTGCTTGTTGCAATCCTAGTATTTAAGGGTACAATACTGAAGACTGCTTATTCTACTGGCACAATCAGGACTCATAGTAGAGATGAGATCTCTTATTAGACCAATAAGATTTTTGCCAAAGAATGTCTTTAATTATTCTACCGTGCATTTTAAATTATTGTAAAGGGGATACAAAGCTTGGGACAAGCTCAGTTACTTTTTTCATTCAGTACAGATTTAAATAAGCTGCATAACAAAGATGGAATATGTACTGCTAAAGCGGATGGATTCTTTGTGTGGGAATTTAATGTTCCTGAATGCTTCCCAGACTGACCACCCTGGAGACTGGAGTCCTTGCTGTAGCCACCAAAGAGGTGCCACAGCTATGTTACCCCCTCCACAGAGCATTTCAATCTTGAGATGCAGGAATAATTCAGTCCTAATGGGTTCTGTAGCTGCCAACATATTTTCCACTTGTCCCAAGCAATTTATACCATTATTAATATCATTTGTTGTGTGATTGTGCCTCTAATCCTTGTGAAAGAACCCTTGTCAGGTGCTATACAAGCAGAAAAATATGAAGACCTGTTAAATGAAAAATGAGCTAACAGCAGTAAACTCCTTCTACGCAGCCCAGAAAAAATCAGCCAGCGCTGAAACTTTCACTCACTAGCCACCATGATGTGATTCAAACTGACAAAGTAAAGGGGAAAAACGATCTGCTAATTACCCATCACTTCTGTCCCCTTGTTTCACAAAACTGCATCAATGCACAACAATTGGAGTACCTCCCTTTACCATACACCCCCTTCCATGTGATCCCATGCTGTCTCTGCCAGCCATTTCATAGGTGCAAATTGTGTTTAACTGATTTATGACCCAATTTCGAAAGGTGCTGAGTGCCTCTCACAAAGCTCTGAGATGTTTTAGGCCCTGCTGACTTTAAGAAGGGACTCTGTTACAGCTGCTGAATGAGTTGAGTTGATCATGCTATTTATGATATCTAAAGTGTTTTACAAAAAATCCAACTTTGCCTTGGGAATATTTTTATAGCAATTCACAAAAGGTAAATGAGTGTTTCTCCCCAGAACAACATATCCTCATGATTTTCAGAAGATCAGAATAATTTCTTAATTACCATGTTCCCCTTTCTGCCATGGCGAGCTAATTCTTTGGTACCACTTGCTGTATGGGTACTTGAAGGAATGGCCATGCAGTTCAATGCAAGGAGAAACCTGGATTCATACCAAAGGCAGTGGGCAGTAGAGCGCACGTGAAAGGCATACGTGTGCTTATTAATTAAAGAGAGTCTGCAAGAGGCCTAAGCCTTCAGTGATCCCCACAGTTAATGGGATACTCATAGAGGACTGGATGTCTGCAGAGAAGTCTCAGAGCTACTGCAGAGTTTCAAAAATTTGACTCAACTGCTTGCTGGCAGGGATGAAAGCAAGCTGCTGCTAAAATACGAGTGTGAATGGCATGCTGATCTCAGCTGAAAGTAAATGCGTCTGAATTTCCTATGCTGTTTGTGAAGTCTGGCAGAAGCCCTGGCTGCATGGGGCTCGCCACACAGTGGAGGAGGTAACACTCAAAACTCTGGTCAGAAAAGGAGAAAACACAAAGCTGTGCTTAAGACAAAGCTATTTTACATCAAGTTGTGCACGAGTTTTCCCTAAGAAAAAGGTTTGAGGGTGAGAAAGGGAAAATTGGGGAATCCAGATGTTTTAGTACAGGGGTGGGCAAAATGTAGCCCGCAGGCCACATTTGGCCTGCCAGGCCATTCTATTCAGCCCCCGGGGCGCTTAAGACATTTAGGAAATTAATATTTATCTGCCCCTGATTCCTGTCAAAGACGGTCCCCCAACCCTGCTGGCGCAGCCCAGCCTGGCTCCATCAAGCCCCTGCCAGCCCAGGGCCCGTGCTCCTGCCACCACACCCTGGGCCCTAGCAGCACTGACCCTGGTGCACCAGCACAGGCCCTGCACGTCCACCCAGCTGTTGCTGTGCTCCACACACCTGCTTGCTGCCCTTTCTTCCTGCCTTCTGCAGCCATTCCCCTGCTCCCCTCTCCTCCCCTCCCAGCACCACGTGGTTCCCAGCTGCAGCGCCGGCACTACAGGAGCAGCTGGGATGTGGTGCTGAAGCAGCCTGCGGCGGGGAGGGGGGGCGGATGGGGAAGTGCCAGGAGAAGGGCAGCAGTGGCAAATGGGGGAGAAGTGTCTGCGAGCAGCAGCACGGGGCCGGTGCCTGTGCCAGTGCCCTGGGGCCCAGAGCGCGGAGCCCGGGCTTGGAGCAGCAGTGGCGAGGGCTGCGCCTGCTGCGGGGGGCTGTGGGCAAACCCTCCCCCTCCACACAAACCACAACCCTCCCCAGCCACCCTCCCCTCACACACTCAGAGCTCCCCACAAACCCCATATCCACCCATAGCCCACACCTCCACACGTCCCCACATGCTCCCTCCCCAACATAACCACACACCCTGACAAACACCACACCGCCGCACAAATCTCTACCCACCTGCCCGCACCCTCCCACAATATACAAGAGTAAGATTTAAATTGAAGCTCTTATAACATCATGTCTATGTACACCACACAAACGCATGTAAATCAGGACAAAATCTATTTTTTTTTAAATTAAATTAATGAATGTTGTAGTACATGTTTGATTTTTAGAATATAATTGGGTACTTTTCTGGTTCGGAGATGACAAACCCCCCTGCTGAAAGGAGTACTTCTGGGGAGCAAAGGTAGGGACTTCTGGTGGCAAAGGTTGAGAATTAGGGGACAGGACTTTCAGTCCCAAACTAGTGACCAGGGGGCGGGGCATCTGTCAAGGGGCAGGGCTACCCATGCGGCCCTTGATGGCTTGCCAAAAGTCAGCGGCTCTCCACCCAAAATAATTTCCCACCCCTGTTTTAGTACATTTCCTCAAATAGAGAGTCTGTTTTCAGCAACTGGATACATAGACTCAATCCTGCCACGTGATCTATGTGGTTGGACTCTCTCACCTGCCAGGAGTCCTTTTGATTTCATTGGGATTTGGCGCACACATAAGGAAGCTGTGAAACACTGTACGGTCAAGATCTTTGTTCACTTACTAGCTCAACAGGAAAGAGCCTGGCTGAAGAATGATGGCCTTGTGGTTAAAGTGCCAGATTGGGACTCAAGGGACTGGAAATAAATCCTTGGCTTTGCCACAGATTTTCTGGGGTAATTCATTTAAACTCTCTCAGTGCCTTGGTTCTACATAAACGAAGCTAAGAGATGCTCAAGCATCGTTTTATCCCATGATCACCTCTTGGTGAAACTGGCCAATTGTCGCTTTGGGTCCACCACGATCCACTGGCTGGAAAATTGGCTCCGTGGTCGGACCCAGAGGGTAGTAATTGATGGAAGTCACTCATCATGGTGTCCTGTGACCAGTGGGGTCCCCCAAGGCTCTGTCCTTGGACCCATACTGTTCAACATCTTCATTAACGATGTGGACACTGGAGTCAGAAGCGGACTGGCCAAGTTCACCGACGACACCAAACTTTGGGGCAAAGCATCCACACCAGAAGACAGGCGGATGATCCAGGTATCCTGGACAGGCTCAGCAAGGGGGCGGACGAGAATCTGATGGTGTTCAACGCCGATAAATGCAAGGTTCTCCACCTTGGGAAGAAAAACCCGCAGCATCCTTATAGGCTCGGCAGTGCTATGCTGGCTAGCACTATGGAAGAAAGAGACTTGGGGGTCATCATGGACCACAAGATGAACATGAGCCTGCAATGCGATGCTGCGGCTAGTAAAGCGACCAAAACGCTGGCTTGCATCCATAGATGCTTCTCAAGCAAATCCCGAAACATCGTTCTCCCCCTGGACTCAGCCTTAGTGAGGCCGCAGCTGGAGTACTGCATCCAGTTTTGGGCTCCACAATTCAAAAAGGATGTGGAGAAGCTTGAGAGAGTCCAGAGAAGAGCCACGTGCATGATCAGAGGTCAGGGAAGCAGACCCTACGATGACAGGCTGAGAGCCCTGGGGCTCCTTAGCCTGGAAAAGCGCAGGCTCAGGGGTGATCTGATGGCCACCTACAAGTTTATCAGGGGTGACCACCAGTATCTGGGGGAACGTTTGTTCACCAGAGTGCCCCAAGGGATGACGACTAGGTTGAACAGTCATAAACTACTACAAGACCGTTTCAGGCTGGACATAAGGAAGAATTTCTTTACTGTCCGAGTCCCCAAGTTCTGGAACAGCCTGCCACCGGAGATGGTTCAAGCGCCTACATTGAACACCTTCAAGAGCAAACTGGTTGCTTATCTTGCTGGGATCCTATGACCCCAGCTGACTTCCTGCCCTTTGGGCAGGGGGCTGGACTCGATGATCTTCCGAGGTCCCTTCCAGCCCTAATGTCCATGAAATCTATGAAATCATGTGATACCCAGATGCATGAAGCGGTGAGATAGGACAGAGAGGTGATTTTACCTCTATATCCAGTATTCACCAGGCCAATAGAGACGTGTTGTCAAGAGTGAATGCTGCAAGCAGGGTGCTGCCTTGCAGAGATGCATCCAAGGCACCATACTGAAACTCCTGAAAGTCGCCTTATTGAAAAGGTGGTTAAAGGACACCTTAATTCCAGTTTACAGATATCTTAAGAGGGAAACAGCTGTAAAAGGACTCTTTAACCTGTCAGAGACATACCATATTAGAATAAATGAATGGATGCTGGAGCTGAACAAATCTAAATTAGAAATAAGACAAAGGATTTAAAACTAGTGAGGAGCATGCTGCCAAGAAAAGTCATGGATTCATCATCTCTTGATGCCTTCCAATCAAGACTGGATGTCTGTCTAGACTAGAAGACATGATATAGTTAAAAGTATTTTATATTGTCTGTGTGTCTTCATATATACATAATGGACATTAGGTTCAGCCTAAAGATAACTGCGAAATTTAATGACCTAGGACTCACAATTTAATCAGGATGACTGAATGGTTGCTTCTGGCAATTCTATGAATTATTTCTTTTTTCCCCACCCTTGGCTGTCTTGCTTATTGAGATTACAGACTGTTTTGGGCACAGAATGCCTCTTAGTACTCATACATAGCACCTTGCCAAAATAGGGTTCAGTCAGATCTGAGACCTTTAGACCCACCTTCAAATATTATAACTAGAAATGACCATTATCATAGCCAAAGCAAGAATGGAATAGAAATCCCAATAACACTTTTCTGGACATATTACATTTTAGAGCAAAGGATTTCCTATAGCCTTGTAAAATAAGAGGGGATAATATCATATCGAGCTGCCTTAAAATAAAATGAAAGCCAAAAAAAAAGAAAAATAGCAACAGCGCAGTAGCCTTTTCACAGAATCCTTAGTACAAAGAAAGCTGGCAGGTTCAAGGATCTTCCTTACAGAAATTGGCCAAAGCTCAGAGGTAGGCAGAAGAAGAGGCCAAAAAGGGAGAGGGAAAAAAGAAATGCTTCAGATGATAAAACATCAAAAGGATGCAGAAGTGGAAATGAAAAATAGAACCGACTCATTGGAAGAAGACGGGTGGCAAGCAAGCTCTTTCTATGATATTCATGCCATTGCTTGATGCAAAGATGATGATGGCATAGTCCCAAGCCATGCTTTTAAAAGAAAACAAAGCAGACCTTGCACCTACTTAATTAGCAACCAACACAAGGACAGCAGAACAAGTACCTAAGTACTTGCCTACCTTAGCAAAGGAAAATAATATCACTGCATACAGAAACAAAGCCACGGCCGGATGCGCAGGGAAAACTGACCGTGACATTGACTTCCAATGAGACTGGGATGTATCAATATTGGCTCAGTAAACATACATACACAAAAGGAAAGCTTGTTTTCTTTCCTGGGATCTGAAAGCACTGCAAATGCTCAGTGGCATCTAAAGAGCAAAGTTCACACATTTGTAACCAAAGGCTCTGTATCCCTATGCATCAAATGCAGCAATTTGCACGTGGATCTAATGAAAACAGTGGCTCATTCCTGGAAATGATTACTTCATTTTAAAAGGAAGGTGTGGGACGATATTTCTGGAGAAAAGGTGTTAGGCTACACCTCAGCACATGAAACCAATGGTCCTCATCACAATAACCCACTAGTCTGTTAGGCTTGTGTGGGGCTTGACAAGCCTATCTGAATCAGTTTTACTTCCACAGATGGTGAATGCTTTAGGGTAACGTCTGTCAATATGTCTGTCCAGCATATGCAACCATGGGACCCTTGTACCAGTAGGGCCTCTAACACTAGTGTAACACAAATGCTTAAAAAAAATAATATGGTACCATGTCGGACTTGATGATCTGTTCAGGTCCTTCCGACCCTAGAAACTATGAAACTGTAAGTCACAACCAGTATGTTGAGATGCGTGTGCTCAAGTTTGATAGAGTATCTCTAGTTTAAGGCACTCAAAAAACTGCGCTGATACTCCAAGGTACTGAGGATCTGCAGTGCTAATTGAATGCAATGTTCCTTTGATTTCTTTTGCAGGTGGCCTGAACCCTTGTTGTGCCTACATATGGATTTAGATGCCTAATTTTAAACAGCAAGGCCAAGATTTTTGTTTGTCACTAGGCCCTGATGTACCCACATTTTGTATTAATGTAACTATTTGTATTAAGGGTGTGATTTGTTTTAAACAAATTGGCTGCATCTACATGTGCATATTAAAGTGAAGCAATAAAGTCTGAAGTTTATGCTCCAGAGTTTATTGTTGCAGGTGCACAATTTGAATGCATACCCAGGACTGCAGCACGTTGAACTAGGTTGGAGCAGACCCGGCTGGCAGGGCTCAATGGGCTGCAGACAGGCTGGCTGGGGCACAAGGGTACTTCAGCGCAGGGCTAGCCAGCAGTGAAGCACCCTCATGCACCAACTAGCCAGGGCAGCATCTACACATGCATTGCTGCGGAGTAAAAAATGCCGCAGCAGGATGGTACTTGTATTTACCTGCTGTAAATTCATTTACTCCAGCCTAACAGGGGCACACAAGTAAAAGTGCGACGTTTACTGCACAGCTCATTAGTCTAGTGCGCAGTAAACATCTCGTGTGGATGCGCCCAGTAGCTACATCAGCACAGCCCGTAGTGTAGGCCCAGTTCAATGGGGATAAAGATGACTCTTGGCAGAATAGCCTACTCTACTTCCTACACTGGAATACATTATACTTGTCTAAGATTACACCATATAAAATGGGCAGACTATGGCAGAGAAGATATACATCTTAATCTCTACAAGTATAATTACATTTGTTCAAATTTGGTATAGTATCTTGCGAGGATCTAACTGTTCTGATGTGTTCAAAATCAGCATCTAATTTCTACTTAGCCTAATGCTCATAATTTTTTTAAAATTCAGGGATGCCTTTAATTTGTCCCAAGATGAGGACCCACAACCAGACAGATCCCAAATACAAACTCTTTTTTTTGGTGAAAATTTAGGGCCTGAGTTTCAAGAATTGGGCTTGCATTCAGTTTATAGTCATAATTTGCAGCTGGTTCAAACCAGGCCAAATCAGCATGCTACTTGTATCTAGCAAATAATACTTTTGTGAGCTTGTTCAGCTGCTTTGCGACTAGCTTTTATTGAAGGCACACTTATAAATAGTTTGTAGAGAGGTAATAAAAGGTCATTCAATGCTTTAACAAATGTTCACTAGCTGGAGATGCTAACAGAATCCTATAATCAGCAGATAACCATATATAACAGTTGCATGCTGATGTCCTTATAATCATCTTTAAAATCTATTAATCACTTAATGACACTTTATAAAATGTACCTTTAAATATAAAGTGTTCTTGACGAATTGTTACATGGTGCTTGGAAAGCGTCTTTAGGGTTAATGATCATTTTGGCTTTCCTGCCCATCAAGGGGAGCTGCAGAATCTTGTACCTTGTAGACCAAAGGGAAGAATGGAAGAATACAAATGAAAGATACCCTCAACTGCAATGTGTGTTTTCTAGCATGCAAATCCCGTATTTTGCACTCATAACGAGAGAGGAAAAATGTTACAACTGTGGTCCTAAGCTGCTGCGAAACTCTTTTCATGCGACAGAAAGACCTTTGTTTTGGGAAGACAACTAGACTTTAACTCAAGGATACATGAAAACTCAAGAATTAAACCCAGTACAACTCTCAGACAGCAGCATATGGATAAAGTGAAGGCTTGAGAATTTCATTGGATGGAAGTAAAAATAACCCAGCTTCTGCAGAACTCCAAGTAAAAAAACCCTTTAAATTAATTACTTCAGGAGTGTCAGGGTCAAAGTCTCCTTTGTTACTGCCAAGCTTCCAAGTACCTTGCAAGATATTCAGCACCAAACTGTGGCACATGGCACGCTGTATCACCTTGTAGGGAAGGTTTAGAGTTTGGTGGCGGTAAAGCTTGATGTAACCAAACAGAAATTTAGCAGTGTAATTTAATATGTCACTGAGAGATCACATTCACTTCCTTGATAAGAAGCACCCAACAAAACTTAAATGTTAACACTCGTACAGTGCAGGAGCATCAAGGACTAAAGATTAAAGCATGGGACAGAGTGTCTTATGGTTTGGTTTTGGTTACTCAATCTGCCACATACCTCCCGAGGTGGCCTTTGCAGAGTCACTTAACCTCGCTGTGCCAATCTACAAAATGACTGTGCAGTTGCTTTCTAACACCGTATGTGATCCTGAGAATTTCTCATTTGTGTCTCTACTACACTGATTGAAAACATAACCTTTTATTTAAGCCCCCAAATTATTTTTGATTCAACAAAATGATTTTTTAAATTTGGGACAAGAATTTTAATTGTGCTTGTTTTTTTTTCTGGCTCTCCTCTTGTTTTTATTATTCAATAGAGTATTTTAAAAGAGAGACAGAAGGAAAGAGAAATTAAGAATCAAATAATTTTAAAATTAACACCAATATGTGAGGATTTGAATTTGGAGGAGGGTTTTGGTCAAAATAGCATTTTGGGGAGGGGGAGGGACTTTTCAAAAAGCTCCAATCCAGACATCTCTTTGCACTTATCTACCATTTTTTGTCCGAGGACAGTTTCATATCTTTCATACAGGTGCACATTTTCCAAAGTGGTTCATGCTGACTGAAGAAGGTTTCCGCTGAACTCAGTACAAGTTTTATTATTGACTTCAGTGGGACCACAGTTAGGTCAGTAGAGCAAGCTCTGAAAGTTATACCAGCAACTAAGCTGCATCATAAGAACATTAAATGAAAAAATAAAGGCTGGGAACATGCTGGAACTAACTGGGAGAAGGACTTACCTGTGCTGAACTTGAAACATTTGCCCATGCTCCTGCATTTACACCTGCAAATGCGTGTACAATGGCATGTCTTGCACATGAGCAAGCCTAAATATGTGACCTGCCTGTAGAAGAATATCCAGGTTTGGAAATTTGGACTAAGAGATTCAAAGCGGGGCATAGAAAACATGACCTACAGACCAGTCAGCCTCAGCTCAGTCCCCACCAAAAATCATGAAGCAGATTCTCAAGGAATTCATTTCTTAGCACTTGGAGGTGAAGAAAATTATCAGGAACAGTCAGCACAATTTCACCAAGGGCAAGTCAGGCCTGACCAACCTGACTGCCTTCTCTGATGAGGTGACTGGCTCTGTAGATGCGGGGAGAGCAGTGGGTATGATATACCTTGAATTAGCAAGGTTTTGATACGGTCTTCTTTCAAGCAAGTTAAGGAAGTATGGTTTGGATGAACTGACTGTAAGGTGGACAGAAAGCTGGCTGGACTGTTGGGCTCAACGGGTAGTGATCAATGGCTCAACGGGTAGTTGGCAGCCGGTAGCAAGAGGAGTGCCCCAAGGGTCGGTCCTAGAACTGGTTTTGTTCGATATCTTCATTAACAATCTTGAAGATGGGATGAAGTGCACCCCCAGCAAGTTGACACCAAGCTGGGGGGAGTAGTAGATGCGCTGGAGGGTACAGCTAGGATTCAGAGTGACCTAGACAAATTGAAGGATTGGGCTTCAAAGAAATCTCATGTGGTTCAACAAGGACAAGTGCAAAGTCCTGCACTTAGGACAGAACAATCCCATGCATGGCTATAGGCCTGGGACCACCTGGCTAAGCAGCAGCTCTGCAGAAATGGACCTGGGGATTACAGTGGACAATATGAGCCAACAGTATGCTCTTGTTGCCAAGAAGGCTAACGGCATATGGGGCTGCATTGGTAGGTGTGTTGCCAGCAGATTAAGGGAAGTGATTATTTCACTCTATTCAGCACTGGTGAAGTAAAATTTGGAGTACTGTGTCCAGTTTTGGGGCCCCCACACTAGAAAGTATGCAGACAAATTGAACCGAATCCAGCAGAGGACAACAAAAATGGTCCAGAGGTTGGGGACATGACTTATGAGGAGAAGCTGAGGGAACTGGGCTTATTTAGTCTGGAGAAGAGGAGAGTGAGAGGGGATTTGATAGCAGCCTTCAACTCCCTGCGGTTGGGGGGGGGGGGGGGGGTTGCAAAGAGGATGGAGCTGGACTGTTTTCAGTGGTGGCAGGTGACTGAACAAGGAGCAATGGGCTCAAGTTGCACCAAGGGAAGTTTAAGTTGGATATTAGGAAGAATTTTCTCACTAGGAGGGTAGTAATACACTGGAACAGGTTACCCAGAGAGGTGCGGGATCTCCATCCTTGGAGGTTTTCAGGGCCCAGCTCAGCGAAGCCCTGGCTGGGATGATCTAGTTGGGGATGGTCCTACTTTGAGCAGGGGGTTGGACTAATGTTGGAGGTCCCTTCCAACCCTCACTTTCTATGATGCTATGATGCATTCGTCATTTTTGCAATGACAGAAAACGTATACTGGATCTAAGTCATGTATTATTTCCATGACAAGGAACTAGTCAGGCAGTGCGGGCATTTCTGTGTATATTACTAGGCAGGTAGTCAAGGAGAGACCATCAAGAAGGGCTCTAGAGAGCCTTTCCATTGAAATTTTTATAGGCAGAACAAAAAGGTCAAGTAAGAAAAGAAGAAAACCACACGTGCTCTCCAGAACAGCTAGCCTCCATTTTAACACACGCACATAACAACTGTGTCCTTAAATGCCACCAGTTTTGATAAGAGTCTCTGTGTAGATCATACCCCTCACAACCCCCAATACACTTCAGTTATTCTCAGTCCATCCCTGTATCCATTTTGAAAGGCTCTATTTAGGAAATCCCTCTGTGGACTTCCTGCCTCCTGTCTAATGGATACATCCTCTCTTCTCCCTGGCCAGCTCATCTGGCAAGTCCAGGCCTGATTTCTTCCCTTTTCATAGATCACCACTCTCGAGACAAAACCCTTCTCCTCACCACCAATGGTGCCCCTGCAGGGAACCCAAGCTCCAACACAATACTGCTCCTCTGCATTATGAATGAGTAGTATGGGTTCAGGCCCTACTCCAAAGCCTGGTACAACCAGTGGGAGGCTTGATTCCAATGGGTTTTGAATCAAGCTTTTAAAAATTATATTTGATCTCATTTTGGTTTCATTCAATACTGGGAATTTACTTATCCATCTCTGTACCTGTCTCTCTACATAGATGCTTATATTGGGCCCACCGTTGCGATACCTAAGTATCTTTACAATGCAAGCCACGTTTGCCAGGATGCTAAAAGATCCTCCTTGCAAGAACATGTGCAAAATCCAGATGCCAGACTTGTCATCCTGATACACTGTTTGCCTCAAAACATTGTTTTTCCTCAAGTCAATACAATCCAGGGCACAAATTAGACATTTTTTAATAACTGCCACGTGCAAGTCACAAATCCACCTCCTCATTCCCATTTCTATTCTATTTGTTAAAAATGCACGCATATATACAGGGGTTTGGGTTGTAGCTGTGTTGGTCTAAGGACATAGGCAGACAAGGTTCCTTGGGTGAATTTGATATCTTTTATTAGACCAACCCAAATGGTTGGAAAATAGTTATTAAGCAAGCTTTTGGGTTCAAAAACCCTTTGTCAGGCTAAGGAAGTTTCAGCAGTCGGTGTGTGCTCTTCCTGGATGGAATGAAAAGTAAAGAAGCCAGGGGCTGGGCTGAGGAAGTTTGCTTCTGGTGATGATGTTGTTGGCAGGTTTTGCATTTCTTGTCCTGGAACGGTCTGGATCCTTTTGGTGTGTTCTGGGCTTGAGGAAGTTTGCTTCTGGTGATGAGGTGATGAAGCAAACTTCCTCAAGTCCAGAACACACCAAAAGGATCCAGACCGTGCCAGGACAAGAAATGTAAAACCTGCCAACACATCTCCACCACCCCCGCTATTACTACACCCCACAACAGAGCCATCAGCATCCCTGGATCTTACAGCTGCACCTCCACCTCATCCAATGCACCAAATGCTCTGATGAAAGATATGTAGGAGAGACCAAACAACAACTGCGCACCAGAATGAACGCGCACCGGAAATCCATCAAAGACAGAAACACCCAGTTACCGGTGGGGGCACATTTCTCACAGGAGGGCCGCTCTCTCTCCAATCTCTCAGTCCTGATCCTCAAGGGAAATTTACACAACACTTCCCAGAGACGAGCCTACGAGCTCCATTTCATCAACCTCCTGGATACCAGAGATCATGGACTAAACATAGACATTGGATTTTTGATACATAATCTGCCTCACATCTGACTTCCCAGCCCAGCCCAGCCCAGCCCAGCCCAGGACTTTTCATCCCATCCAGGAAGAGCACACACCGACTGCTGACACTTCCTCAGCTTGACGAAGGGTTTTTGAACCCGAAAGCTTGCTTAATAACTACTCTCCAACCATTTGGGTTGGTCTAATAAAAGATATCAAATTCACCCAAGGAACCTTGTCTGCGCATATATACATATATTCATTGTAAAGTAACTCCTGGTATTTAAAACTCACTCTGTTAACCAAGGTACTCCAGTTTATCATGGGCACGTTCAGAAGCTCGTCTTTGGGCCTCGCCTAATCAGACACCACAAGGGCTCTCTCTGCTTGAGAAAGGACATTATTTGACTGAGCCTGCTTTTAACATCCCTATTCCTTCCTTTCTTTTCTATTCTTTTTAAAGGTTGGCCTGGTGTCAAAGTTGCTGCTGAGGCAACGGTGCCAGAGGAAATGTATTGCTGCTATTGTGGCAGCATACTGGAAGAAGACTGCATGGTTCAGCACAGGGAAAACTTCCACATTAAGGCATAGACGGTGGACAAAACTGGAAACCTCCCAGGCACTCTTTTGTACTCAGGCAGGCTGGGAAAAGAAAGCTGTAGTTGCATAGCAGTAAAAATAGGAGCCTACTTGAGAAAGGATCATGGCCTGGGGAGGAGACTGGGGAGAAGAGTTTGCGGAGGAAAAGAAATATCCCACACCGAACCTGGGCTGAAATGCAATAACAGAAAATTAATGTACCTGAAATAATAAGCTTGCTGCTAACAGTAAAGGTGCTGCCATTAAATGGATGGGAAATAGTGCAACACTGGCTTATAAATCAAGCTACTGCTATTATATAAAGGGGGGGGGGGAAGCTTCTGTATTTCCCTTAAGCTGAATGCAATTGTATGCTACTAATTTTGATTCATATTTAATAATCATTTAAGACAGCAGAAAGGACAAGATAGATAAATCAGAAGCTCTTTTTATTGGAAAGGATCACACCTATTCTTATGCACCCCTGTTTTGCATGGGGATGGGATAGGAGAGAAGCTAATATATAGAGAGGAGGGAGAACAGCCATTTGTTTCTCTGACATATTTGGGGGGAATAAAAAAGTTCTCATTGCAAACAGTAACTACTACTGCTTACCTGTGAGTTTTCATACTGCATCCTACATCTAAAGCACACCTTAGAGGGTCGTTGATATAGGGATCAGCTTTTTATTCTGTATTTCTACAGCACCCAGCACATATTGAGTCCTGGTCCACAACAAGGGATCCCAGAAGGCAACACAAGATAACTGCCATCGAAGCTTGTCTGGCTCTATCCCAACTGTACAGTTGGACCAATACAAGATACCACCCTAAGAAATCCTTGCCTCAACATAATATAAATAATAAACCGTCTTTAAAAAAACCTAGCCATGTTTCAAGGTTTAAGTCCAGAGCACTCTGGTAGAGCTGACTGAATGATGTCACATGAATTTATTTTCCAGTTAAGATATTTTTTATCTTTCCAATGGATATTCCCATAGTAAATATCTATCTATGCCCACGTGTGCATATTTAGGTATTTAAACTTCCTTAATTTATGTCCTCCCTCCCTGCTTCGTCATACTGTCTGCAGCAAACTGACAGGCGAGCAAGCCAGCCGGGGGGCTGATAACAGCCTCAGGTCCTGTGAAGGAAACAGCAAGACCATGATGTTGATGTCCTAAGTCCTTTCTTTACCTACACTCCTCTAAGTAATCAAGTGGTGTTTGTACATCGCGGGCTTCACCAAGGGACCTGACTGTAGCTCATTCACCCTCGGCTGGCTCCAGGGCTCTCCAGCCAACAGCTGGTACCTTGCCATGCTGGTCTCTGCCCCTGCTGCCCACAGCCCTGGGGAAGGGTGACAGCCATCATGGGAACCATGAGTCAGAGGGTCTACTCATGGTACTTCACCCTGCTTCGAGTCTGCTAGGGTACGGACAGAAGTTACACATAAACCAGTTTAAGTCATCAGAAACTGGTTTAAACCTGTAACGGAACAGAAGCTCAGTGCACATAAACCAGTTTCAAAATGGCTGAAACTGGCTGAAGATAAACCTGGTTGAATGTAGTATCAGACTTAACTGATTTGGGTCAAACCAGTTTATGAAACTTCTGTCCCAGACCTCTTCCTGGTTCAAGTTAAGTCACAGTCCCCCAGCATCCCAGCATGCTTTGCAGCCTTGGGCTGGGCTGTGCTGCTGGCTCCAGTGGAGAAGAACTGTATGCGGGGGAAGAAGAGAGAGGCAGGGGCTGCCCCCCACCCCCAGCAAAACCTGGCTGGGGTGTGGTGCCAGGGAGGGGGTTAAACCCACCTTCCCCAGAGTACTGAGCTGCTCTGCCCTGCTAAACCCACTGAGCAGCAGGAAGAGGAAGGGAACACACAGCCAGAGAGATGTGCTGTAACACCCTCCAGCACCTGGCCTGAGCCACTGCAGGCATGGGACTACATTTCCTGAATCAAAGGTAAATGTCTGTTCACTTCTGTTTCAATTTCATCTGTGCAGCTTAGACTAACTTGCAAAGACTGAATCTGTTCAACCTCGGGCTTCTTGACTATCTGTACTTAGCCCTAAAGGCAAACCAGCTTCCCCATTTCCAGAGGGCTGATGGGGTGGGGAGAAAAAGATGTATATTGTATTCCATTAAACGTGTGGCATATTTGGGGTGAAATAAAAGGGAGTGCTCCTTGCAAACAGGCATGACTGCTGCTCAGCTCTGAGGGTTCGTGCTGCTTCCTACATCTAAAGCAGTGCTTTCTAACCTTCTTTAGACTTGAGACCCGTGGAAGATAGCAGCTCTTAGTGTTCGCTTGTTTTTGCACGTGGAAACATAATAGAGCAATTCTTCTGTTGCAAACAACTCAGACTACAGCAGGTCAGAATGATTTTGACACGATAGATTAATTGAAATGGACACCGCCAATTCTTATTTGAAATCATTGGGTAGATCTTATGAATTATGTTGAAGAGTTTGCGACCTGTGTCGTCCTTAAAAAGATACTAGCACCCTGGTTGAGAGCCACTGATCTAAAGCCTAGATTGTATAGTCTTCAATACAGGGATAAGCCTTTTATTCAGTGCTTGTACAGCACCCAGTAAAACGCAATCTCGATCCATAATAAGAGATCCCAGATGGTTTATTGTTTATATTGTGTTACCATCTAAAAAAAAAAAAAAAATAGTATAGGCAAGTTTCAAAGTTTTACAACAGAGCACTCTGGTAGAGCTGATTGAATACTGTCAGCTGATTTTTTTTGGATTTTTTTTTGGAAAATGAAATGTGTTTTATTTTTCCAATGGATATTTTCATTGTAAAGCTATACTATTACGCGCACTGCGTGCCATCTCCATTAGTAAGTATGAAGCCTCACTACGATAAATGAAATTGTTCGGCAAGGCAGGTGGGTGAGAGGACCATTTTCACCGATGTGCGCACGTGGGTGAGCTGCTGCAGAAGTGTTGTGAACCTGATGAAGTGCAATGAAGTGTGATCTCAAGCAAAAATTGGCTCATTGGGTTTTCATGCAAGCAATGCTGCACGGGACATCAAGTGCCCATTTATGCCTGTATAAATATCGGAACATTTTAAAAGTCTTAATTTAGGCTATTTATGCTGTTATATTCAGCTGAACATATTTTAGAAGTCTTAATTTAGTCCAAGTTTTTAAAGTTTTTGGTTTGTAAAACATGGTCTAATGAGTTGGAGTGTTTGCTTCCTCAGACAAAACTGGGGAGTGGGAAGAGAGAGAAAACAAACCCTTTTGAAGCAAATTTGCACAAAAACATTTTTCTTTTTGTTAACAACTATTTTTCCAAGCATATTCAACGCTTTCAAAACAGCTCTGTTATCTAGCAGGCAGCCCAAATATACCCTTCATAGGAGGATGGTGAGGAAAGATACCCTGGACTTGGTATTGTACACTCCAACACAAACACTCGTCACATTTTGACCTGGAAGTTCTTCAGAACAGGGCACACATCTCAGCATCCCTATTTAATGGATGTGGACACAGAGGCAGAAAGAGGGAAAGCGATGTGCCCAGTGTCCCAGGGCAGGTCAATGGCAAACTGGGAAAAAAATCAAATCTGTTAGCTCTGATCCTGTATGTTCGAACATGCTACCTCCCCCAGCAAAGAGGTTTCTGCCGTTCCACATAGGATATTCTATGCAAAAACACACCTTGCCAAGCTAAGTCCCTAGCTCGTGCCTAGGAGTTTCAAGTCCATTTTCCACATTCTCCTCCAAATTATCCTGTTGAGTTCCCCAAGTCTGAGGGATGAGAAGGACCTCCCTCTTGCCAGTAATCATTCATTATGGGAATTCATTTGAGTTGCATGCATCTCAGTGAATGTCACATGGGTGAAAATAGCTAAAAAGTATGTTTGCGAGACAGAGAGGAAACACTAAGCGCAGCTTTTTTGGAAGCTATATGTTAGCAGTACCCAATTGACAAAGGACAACTGCAAACTGCTCCACTGCACACTGGCTTGCAGAAAATGAAATCTGCCAGCCCTTCTTGTTACAGGCAATATCCTGATTATGATCAGCCATGTAGGAAACATTGTGGGAATAAAAAAAACCAGTCATAAAATAATCCATAAAATGTAATATAATATTATATATACACTTGGCTGGATCAAATCACAGGGAGGTATCTGCAAATATCTGATACATCATTTGGATTCTGTGTTTGTGCCTCTTCAAAAGAGAAGGATGGATAAGAAAAGCATTTTATAAGGAATCATGGGAAAAGGGTCCAATCCTGTAGTGTATTTAAGCATCCTCCACTCCCAGAAGGAAGTCACTGGGACTTACGATGATTACAGCTGACCAGATCTGACCCTTCCAAACAGTGTTTTGGAGGCGGGGGTAGGGGAGGAGGAACAGTATTGGACATTGTAAAGACAACTAGGTTTTTGCACTGCCATTAAGTTTTTTTTAATAGTAACAGTCAAAAATGACTTAAGTGCCTAAACCCCATTGTCTAAAATGATATTAGGATATCAACAGAGAAGTGTCCTAAAAGTAAATGCAATGACGTATAGGCAAGGAAGGCCTGACCTTAAAAGAGAGGTTAAACATTTGGGAATCTTATGGAATGAACCTAATAGGAAAAAGTGAGTCTTTTGCAGCCAAGGTTTTCAGATCCTGATCACAAACAATTTATATCAGGGATTACCTTTAGCTAGGAGAGCGACACATTCATTGCATCAAGACACCTAAATCAAGTACTCCTAGTGGGCAAGAGGTCTGTGTCTTAGTCCTGAATAGCCACTGATAACTTGAGTGACCTTAGACAAGACATTTCCTTCCTGTACCTCTCTTTCCATTCATTATTTGTCTTGACTTTACAGTGTAAACTCTTTGGGCACATCTAGACAAGTGTGTACAAGCAGTATGCAGTGCCTAAGACCTGGCAGCAGCGATGCAAACTGCATGCACTGCTTGTGCAGGTGCTCAGTGTGCTGCTAATTTGTGGTGCGATGGGGTTTTTTGACACCAGGAGATCCTCATGTCAAAAAACACCTGTGCCTGAAAAAAGCGGGGTGGCATGCACGGCAGCAGTGTGCACTGCCCCAAACCAGAGCCAGGCTAGCCAGAGCCATGCTCCGGCTGCTGGCCAGGCTCTGTGTGCCTGGATCGCCACCGCTGGAGCCCCACGAGGCCCCCAGGACCCCAGGTAAGGCTGCTGGGGCCAGCCCAGGTACTGGCCCCAACCTCCCTTACCCCACCCAGAACATTTTTCCATGCTCTAACCCCATATGCAGGGGTATGCGCTGGGGAAAAAGCACCAGCATGAATTTGTGCCTCTGCTTTTTTCCCCACGGCAACTGCACACCACTGTTCACGGGGACCTTTGGGTGCAGGAACTGTTTCTTAATTAGGTGTGTCGTGGAAACACACGCAGCATACTTTTGAGTCAGGTCAGCAGAAGCTTTTATTCAAAAGAAACTACAGCTGTAGGGGGATTCCAAAGTGACATGGATTTCCCAAGCACTTGGAAGGGGTTCCCCCCCAAGAGCAAAATCAGGAGGCTTATATACTTTTTAACATCCGCTTACAACTCATGTGATCATATAGTGGAATTAGCTAGAAAAGCATCCATAAACATTACTTCATTACTTCTTTGCTGTTATCAGGATGAGAACTATGGAGGAGACAAAGGAAGAAATAACACTCCCTGCCTGCACCTGGAAATCAGAGTTGTATATACTTTTTG
Source organism: Alligator mississippiensis (assembly GCF_030867095.1). NCBI lineage: Eukaryota > Metazoa > Chordata > Crocodylia > Alligatoridae > Alligator > Alligator mississippiensis. The sequence goes on from NC_081834.1 coordinate 75,705,718, forward strand.
CTATCTTCAAGGCCACAGTGAGCGAAGCAGTTGCAGAGGAGTTACAAAGAACAAACACTTTCCCTTATCTGTTCTACTGTACAGAGCCAGCAATTCCCCACAAAGCGGTTATGTCATCTTATAACTCGTATGGTCAAAGTTTAAGGCATTTATTTTTTCTGATTCCACAGGTGCTTGTACAGTACCTACCATGAGAGAGCATCGATCTCAGATAGGACTTCTATGCATCAATACAGCATCAATAATAACAATAAAAAAGCCTTGATCTTAACTGGGTGCTAGTCCAAAACTATAAAAAAATTGTAAGAATAATAAGCATCCCAAATACACAAACATTTCCAGACCAGAGTGATCCTGTACATGCTCTAGTCTTTTAAACAACAGTGGGGGAAAAAAATCAGTAAACAATTTCTTAATCCCTCCTATGGATGTTCGCAGTAAGAGTTGCAATTATTTCAAAGACATCTTCAAACCTTGGGAATGAATCATATGTTAAGTCAGTATTTCCATTTCCTTCCATATATTTCTAGCTTTCTTAACATGCTGCCTATGGAATTTCACTGCTTTAAAAAGTCTGACATGAGAATGGCTTGAGGGTAATAATAGTCTGCTTCTTGTATACTTTTGGACAACTGGATATTGTTTTAGTCTTGTTTATGATGCCATGTTAGCCTATATCTTCACCTTCTTTTCTGTTCTGGTATATGGTTTAGGGATCCAGGTAAGAGCTCCTTTTTAAGTTTCCACAGGTTACAACCGGGTGCATTCTCCTCCTTATGATTTGCTGCATTCACACACACACAAGAGGTATACTTGTGTTTGTGTAAATAGATAGTATGGAGGCACCAGATGAAGTGCCAATTAATTAATATTGCCCTTAGAAAAAAATTAGATATGCATACATAAATGAGCCAGAACTATTTTCACATATATAAAATATGTGAAATACAGTGCGTTACATCCAAAGAACTCAAAGCACTTTACTGAAGAGGGAGGTGTCTTTCCCAGAGGGAGAGTAGGAGGGGAAGTCAAGTGCTCAAGTGCAACAGCTTTTGGAAAAGCCACCCTTTGTGGACACACTCCACAAAACCCACTGGGGACTCAGTCCTAGGGTGCAGCCCTCATATTTATTATCTCCTGCCGCAAGCTGGAGCTCGCTGTCCAACCTCTCGTCCCTAGAGTCAAAATCTGACTTCTCGGACTGCAACCAAATCCTGAACGCACCACTCAACAGATCCCGCTGAAGGTGGGAGCCTTCTGACTTCCACTCTCCGGACCCACAAGAAAGATGTCAGCAAACATATATAGACACTAAAAAACTGGGTACAGAGTTTCTGCTCATGCCATGACTTCCCTGCACATCAGGCAACAATGAGCTGTCGTTCCTACTCCCCTTGGAAGTCCCGTTGTAGTCAGCAACGCAGATACCCTGCACAGCATTCATGTTAAAATAGGCCCTCAAGTAAACTCAGCCACTTCTCCTATCCAAAATTTCCTGGGTCTCATCCAGCCTTCCCCCATAAGGCTCTTTTTGTTCATTTGTTTTGTTTTCTTTTGCTGTCCCTGCACCTCGTGGGAGCACATGTGAGCTCGCAGGCTAGCTCAGCTAATGATAGCAATGCAGCTCGGGTAGCTTGGAGCGCAACACAAACTTCCAGCCCATGCATTTATCCAGGGTCTCAGGTGTGTGTTGTAGCCTGTGCTGACCGAAATGCTGCTGTGCATGTGCTGCTCACAGTAGTCACAAACTTAGCGCTAGCTCAGATAGGTTTGCATAAGCTGCAACGGCTGCACTGGTCGCAATGTACAATTACTCCTTGCCTTGCTGCTGGTACCTTCCACCCTCTCTGCTTCCTCTTCCCTTCAGAGATGAGGAGGAAGGATCTTCATCTAAAAAAAGTTGGGGGGGGGGGGGGGGGGAAACGGTGGTGGTGGTGATGCACTTTCAGTAGCTCTAAGCACCCACCCTGGTCTCTGGTCAAGCAAATTGATGCAAGCTCATGGCAGACGCACACAAACTGTATGCTGATACAGCAATTTTCAGGCCAACCGTTTCATGATATCAAGTGCAATTCATAGACTGTACAGAGCGATCCCTTGAACCGTCACATAAAGGTCTCCCAGGGAACCCGTGGAGGAGCCAGCCTAGTGCCGAATCTACTGAACCACACCATAAATACACGCACGTCTGCTTAACACCCTATAATCTGCCTGTCATTCATAAGTAGATGATACCCACATGTCCTTGGTGCTTCTGAACAAATGGCCAGGCTGCAATTTCTCAAATGAATATTTATGCAAAGCCCAGCTTATGAACGCCATGGTTTATAAAACACAATCAGAAAGTATTATCTATTACTACATGGTCAACGATGTGTAGCACTTAAGCAGACAAGCGTAAAGGCAGGAAGACAAAGCCATATGGTCCAGGGAGACAAGGATGCAGATAAAGCAAAGGGAACAAACACAACAAACACAAGGTGGTGGGCAGTTAAGGTTAACGTACGTCTGAATAGCTCCACCATTTTACTTCTCTCTTCACTCGAGTGCGGACGGGGAACAAGGTTTTAGCCTCCACTTAGGGCCTAAATCCGAAGCATACTGAAGTCAAGAAGGCCCTGGACTTCAGTGGGTTTATTTTCTTGCTAAGCTACTGTTTTATGCTGAGGAAGGGGAGGTCTTGTGACTCCTGGAAGACGCATGCTTTAAAGGAAAGTCCTGTGTAGCAGACTGGATCCAGGAGCAAGATCAGGGCATAGGGGGTAAAATGGAAGAAGTGGTGCTGGTGTCAGGCACTTGAGGCTTGATCATGCAGGTGTTGTTGACCTGTCCTCTTCCTGGCGAGGCTAGTGGGAGCTATAGATATTCAGCATCTAATAGGATCCAGCTGTTGCTGAGGAGGGTTTTTAGCCCAGCGCTTTTTTTCTGATCCTACCTTTGAGTTTGCTTATTAAAAACATCCCCATGCCAGATTTCTAAGAGGAAAAAAGGAGACATTATCTGGCTGGGGGGTGTTTTCAGTGCATTCTAGTCATTTCTACCACTGCTAAGCCAAGACTTTTGCTAAAAGAGAGAGAGACTTGGGAGCATATTAGACCTCATTACCACATTTCTTCATTTGCCCTTGATTGTATTTCTTCCAGAATGAACTACATATTGCAAACGTCTTTTTTCTTGTAGATACCTAGTTGACTGAACAAATCACTCTAATCAACAACCATGTGTCCCTTATAGGATTTAACAGAGACTAACCCAAAGAGTTTACATACACACTAAGGAAGTCTTTCATGAAAAGTGTCTTTTCTTTGACCATTTCCCCCAAGTCTATACAAGTGATAAAACACTCAAATTGTATGGTGTGATTGAAAACAATCTTTAGTACCTAAATAATATTCATTATATGGGGCTTTTCTTTTTTCCCAGGGGAAACCTGTGTATTCCAATCCTTCAGTGACTAACAGAACAGGTTGTGGAAGTGCATGCATACTTATACTCTTTGACTGTGGCTCTAACCACTGCTGTGAAGTATGACAAATTATTATTTCGAATCCGGCTGAGTTACAGGGTGAAATCCGGGACCTGCTGAAATCAATGAGCACTTTGCCATTCATGAGACCCTGCTGAAAAGACCATAACATCTAAAATAAACCAAGCCAGGAAATAGGGATTGGAATGCTTCCTTTCGTCCCATTGTGTTCTAGATAGAAAACGGAGTCACAGAGAAATGCATTACCACAGGGGCAGAAGTAGTTAAGAAAGTTTCTTTTTTTTACCAACATGTGCGAAAAATTATTTGCTTCTAAGTATGTGTGTGTGCGCGCGCGCACACATACATGTGCATGTTGCACGGCAAGATTGAAAACGAAATGTTCTAAATTAAAAAAAAACTGTTGCAAGTATTTCTGTTTCACTGAAATGCTTTTGACTCTAATAAAGCCATGCTATTTTGGCAAATCTGGGACCAGCTCTCCACAAGACTGAGAACTGAGCATAGATGCTTTGAGTCTCGTTCTAGCGTGTCTTACACATAAGACCATGTGCCCTCTCAGATATCGGTTCATCTCACTGTCAGAAGAATACGACTGTAACAGTTTCGTCATTTTTTACATAGGGCGGCGATTCGCCCTTAAAACAAGATACTCAGGGATGTGAGCAATGATCCCTGTCAGTTGAAATCTTCAGATCAGGACTGGCTCCCTTTCCTAAAATATGCTTTAGTCAAACACAAGCTTTAGCACCCAGTACAGGGATAAACTGGGTGCAACTGTGGCTTGATGATACAGACTTGGTGCAGGATAGGAGGGCAGATAACCTCCTGATTCCTTCCTAGTAATTTGAAATTGCCAGTAACTTCCTTCCTAATCTGATTTGTACAATTTGTGTTCCTACTGCGAGAACACAAGAGCTGCCTTCATTTCCCCATTTTACTTTGTATGTGACATCAACAAGGTCTTTTAAATTAAAAGCCTATCATATGATTTAGATGCTTTGGGAAAGAATATGGTAAAGCTGGAAAAAGGAAAGTATTAGAAATTTATATTAAAATCACGCAATGTTACTGCACCACAGAAAATCAGTGGGACAGGGCTGAGTAGCTGTGAGCAAGTCTCCATTACATCTGAGTATAAGGACAGCTGGGTGGGGTGGGGGGAAGGAGGGACTGTCCCTTCCAGGCAGACTCTGGCTAGGGTCAAGACCAAGGAGGAGGATTAAACACCTCTTCTCCCACTCAAATTTATTGCCAACTGCAACTGTGCACTACACATCCCAGAGACACCTGGAAGCATGAAGAAGAAGTGATGAGCAACCCTGCAGAGTCCTGCTGCTGTAATTCTGGACTGAGAATCCCAGAGACCTCGGGGGCAGCAGGAAGAGGGAGTGAACACAACCAGAGAGCCTGCTCTAGCACCTGCCAGCTTCTGGCCTGAGCTATAGCAGACACATGGCTGCATTTTCTGAACCAAAGGTAAATGTCTGTTCATTTCTGCTCCAATTTAATCTGTGCAGCTTAGACTAACTGGTAAAGACCAAATCGATTCAGCCTCGGGCTTTTTAACCATCTGTGCCTAGCCAAAGAGGCATAAAAGCCCAACCAAAAGTGTGGCCCCACAATGCCAGTCACTTTTTCGGGTGCAAAGGCCATATTAGGGGACCAAGTGCCAGTCAGTGAAAACTGGACACCTACTTCTCCTTTGTCTTTAAATGTTTCCCCTAGAATGATTTTTCCAAACTGATCCAGTAAATTAGTGGCAGACTGTTGTAGAAGCCAAGTCTATCAGGTTCAAATCCAGCTCTAACCCACAGAGCGTGATGCTCCCAAAATCCACATGCAGAAGACATGCACAGAAAGAGTAGCTGAGCTTCCTTGGTAGCAGTTTCATCATTCCCCAACAAGGTTTGGACTCAACTGAGTCCTTGTGATTTACGTCAGGAGATAAGAGATAAGAGGCAAAGCTGCCTTGGGCTATATTATAATCTCTTGGGATTTTATAGCCAGGATCAGGATTTTATTTACTGGACCAGTTTGGCATGCTGCACAGGACTGACGAGGCCTCGTGTAGGCCCTCCACTCAGAAGTACATTATGCCCTGGGCACATGAATATCGTGGGGTGTGGGATAAAGTGGACAACACGTAAGGCCCAAAGGCAGTGTCCAGGCCAGGACAGTAAAAGAGGACACTGAAAACATCAATACCAATCCTGGTTCTGCCACTGATTTGCTGTGTGAGTTTGAGCAAGTCCCCTGTTTTTCCTGTTTCCCTTGGCTTGCTTGATTTATGCAAGTTATCAATTCTTCAGGCCAAGGACTGCCCCGACAATGTGCTTGTACAGTGCCTAGCACCATGATTTAAGCTGGGGTCATAAATTGTTACTGACATATAAGTGATCATAATATTACACTGAGCTTTGCAGACTGCCTAAATTTGTTATCTTTCCCCCCTTTTGACTCCTATTGCAGGCTGGTTTATCAGATTCAGTAGCACATAGGAAATCCCATTTTCTTCTGTACGGAAGAACTTCAATCTGACAGCGTGCTTGTTTACTGAAATGAGTAGCATTTACATCAAGTACAGTCAGGTTTGAGGCAGTGTTTATAATTTTTCTCCTTTCTTTTTTAAACATAATGACCCGTTGAAGGTCAAGATCTCCTTCTCTGCAGTGCAATAAGCATTTAAAAGGTACTCCTCTGCGTTCAATTTATCAAAAATCTTTGTAGCTTGTATAATCCACAGGCACTGCCTATTGCAGTGAAGGATATATAAGTTAACTTACGCAACTCACAATAAACATAGCATATAATCGTGACACTTGAAAACTTTCCCTTTTTTTTTTTTTTTTTACTCTGACAGGTAATATTCCTTGAATGTCCCATAAACTCACATTGAGACTACTGAATATTTTTGTAATAAAAAATAATATTTTTAAATTAAAAAAAACCTCACAAGTTCCAGTAACACAATCAAAACAGATTGGTCAAAAATACTTTTTCCTTCTAACACTACACAGAACACTTATTCACTGACCATACACAACAGTAAAAGTCCCTACAAAGTAATCATAGAATCATAGAAGTCGGGTCGGAAGGGACCTTGTAGATCTTCTAGTCCGACCCCCCTGCCTGGGCAGGAGGGAAACTGGGCTCAAGTGACGCCAGCCAGGTAGGCATTGAGCCGCTTCTTAAAGACCCCCAGGGTAGGAGCCAGCACCACTTCCCTTGGGAGTTGGTTCCAGATCCTAGCCGCCCTGACTGTGAAGTAGTTCCTACGGATGTCTAATCTGAACCTACTCTCCAACAACTTGTGGCTGTTATTCCTTGTTATCCCGGGGGGCGCTAGGGGAAACAAGGTCTCCCCCAAACCCTTCTGGTCCCCCCTAGGGAGTTTATAGACTGTCACAAGGTCCCCCCTCAGCCTTCTCTTGAGAAGGCTGAACAGGTTCAGGTCCCGTAGCCTCTCATTGTAGGGCCTGCCCTGCTGTCCCCGGATCATGCAGGTGGCCCTCCTCTGGACCCTCTCCATGTTGTCCACATCCCTCTTGAAGTGGGGTGCCCAGAACTGGACACAGTACTCCAGCTGTGGCCTGACCAGTGTCATGTAGAGGGGGAGGATCACCTCCTTGGCCCTACTTGAGATGCACCTGTGGATGCAAAATAGGGTCCGGTTAGCCCTGCCGACCGTGACCTCACATTGTCGGCCCATGTTCATCTTGGAGTCAATGATGACTCCAAGATCCCTTTCTGCCTCTGTGCTCTCAAGAAGGGAGTTTCCCATCTTATAAGTGTGTTGCCGGTTACTACTGCCCAAGTGCAGCACCCTGCACTTGTCCGTATTGAAACGCATCCTGTTTTTGTTAGCCCACCCCTGCAACCTATCCAGGTCTTGCTGCAGTCTTCCCCTCCCTACTAATGTGCCCACCTCACCCCAAATTTTGGTATCATCAGCAAATTTAAACAGGTTGCTTTTCACCCCATCGACCAAATCGCTGATAAAGAAGTTGAACAGCGCGGGCCCAAGGACCGAGCCCTGGGGGACTCCGCTGCCCACTTCCCCCCAGGTCAAATATGAACTGTTCACGACCACCCTCTGAGTACGACCCTTCAGCCAATTCGCAATCCATCTGACCGTGTAGGCATCAATGACACAGTCGCCTAGTTTTTTAATGAGGATGGGGTGGTCGACAGTGCCAAAGGCCTTGCTGAAGTCCAGAAAGACTACGTCCACAGCAACACCTGCATCCAATGCTTTTGTGACCTGATCGTACAAGGCCACCAGGTTGGTCTGACATGACCTACCCCTAACAAAGCCGTGCTGGTTGCCCCTGAGCATCATCCCCGATGCCGGCCCATCACAGATGTGCTCCTTGATGATCTTCTCAAAGAGTTTCCCCAGGATTGAGGTAAGACTGACAGGCCTATAGTTGCCCGGGTCCTCCCTCCTCCCTTTTTTAAAGATAGGGAGCACATTGGCTATCTTCCAATCATCTGGCACTTGGCCTGAGCACCACGAGCGCTCATAAAGCCATGCCAAGGGCCCTGCAATAACCCCTGCTAGCTCCCTCAACACCCTGGGGCGGAGAGCATCTGGACCTGCTGATTTGAACACGTCCAGCCCCTCCAAAAGCACTCTAACCCTGTCCTCCTCAACCTTAGGACTTGAGGCGTTCCCCTCGAGTCCGTCTTGAAAGACAGTGGGGGAGTCCCGGTCCCTGCACAAGAAAACAGAGGTGAAGAATTTGTTAAAGATGTCTGCCTTCTCTGGCGCAAGCACGAAATTGCCTAGTGCATCTTGCAGGGGCCTCACATTTCCCGGTGCCTTCTTCATCCTCCCTATATATTTGAAAAAGGACTTTTTATTATCTTTGATTTTGGATGCTAGTCCTAGCTCTATGTCCGCCTTAGCTTTCCTAGCAGCCCCTCTACAGGCCCAAGCAGTGGAGGCATACTCTTCTTTGGAGATAGTCCCCCCCTTCAACCGGGTGTACGCCGCCTTTTTGGCAACCAGGCACTCCCGGATGTGCTTGGTGAGCCAGGGAGGCTTTTGGGCACTCTTGCCCCCCTTGCTTCTTGTTGGGATTGTCACCCCTTGGACCCCGAGTATTGTCTCCTTAAGGAACGACCACTCATCTTGGGCACTGAGCTCCCCTGCCCTCAAGATCCCCAGCACCTCTCCCACCAATCTCCTCAACTTGTTGAAGTTGGTCCTCTTGAAGCCTAGGGCTACCGCCTTGCTGTAGGCCCTTGACACCCTGCACTGGATGATGAATTCCAGCAAGTGATGATCGCTATCACCCAGGTGGTCCAGGACCTGGAGCCCCCTTACCAGATCATTGCCTGTGGCCAGGACCAGGTCCAACAGGGCATTGCCTCTGGTGCGACTGTGCACCTCCTGGGTTAAGTGGAGGTCCTGTATCTTGGTCAGGAACCTCCTGGAACGGTCCGACCTGGCTGACTGCTCCCCCCAGCAGATGTCCTGGTAATTTAGATCACCCATGATCTAATCATGCTATTTCTTCCACAGGCTGAGAATGAGGAAAGAGACTGCTATTTTAATTTCTATTTTTAAGTACTTGGAAGGCATTCAGATATTATAGTGAGGGGAGACACTGGAAAAGGATTACCAATCCTTTATTACATGGGCTTGTAATGTGAGGGTATGGACAAATGGTCAAGTTAATGCAAATAACAGAGGCGGGGACTTACTGCAGAGCAGTATGTTTTGTGGGCACGTGTTCATGGTTCACGTGCTCACCGTTACCCTACAGTAATTGAAACTAAAAAAGGGCAGCTCAACCCATGGTTTAGCTGTCATTTACCATAGGGCAACTATAGACACAGTGACCACACCTCAACTATTGTGCCGCAAGTCCACGTCCCCTGTTAACTAGCATGCATTTGACTATTTACCTGTACCAAAATACAGTGATTGTCAACCGGGATTTGAAGAGATCCTACTAAGGGTGCCGCTCAATATTAGCAAAGTTCAGCATGCAGATACCTAAACAAGCTTCACAAGATGAACCCAGAGATTTCAAATAGGATCCATAATGTCCAAACTATTTTGACCTGTAGTGGACTTTCTGAGTTCTTTGCAACAGGAGAATTGCTCTATTACAGGATTTTTCCATGGCCAAAAAACACAAATGAAAGCTAAATGCTGGTGTTTTCCGAAGGACACGTTGAGTCTAAAAGGGTTGAGAACCACTGTTCTAATGTGATATGGGCTCAGTACAGGAAACCATGCTAGACAATCAGATGAGTCTTTACATCTATTACTTTATAACAGTGGTGCTCAACCTTTTGGCCCCCACGAGCTGGATGAGTGGTGCAGGGCCACATCCCTCACAAGGTTGGTGCATGAGGTTGTTCCTCCACACCTGGCTAAGGCCCCGCACTGCCTTGGCGCAGCCCTGCATGCCTGGATTGGGTCCCGCACCTCCTTGGCCTGGTCCTGCATGCCCAGATCAGGTCCTGTGCCACCCCAGCCCTGCACACTGAATCTAGCATGCAAGGCCATGCTATCTGGGCTCCCCATGGGTCCAGAAATTCAGCAGAGACAACTAATGTAGCCACTGCTCCTGCCCTGGCAATTTCCCAGACCCAGGGTGGAGCCCAGCTGGTTGAACCATACAGCTCTGCAGGCCCAATCAGGCCCACCTGTTGGGGTTGAGCACCCCTGGTTTATAAGGTTATTAACAAATCTCTGTCTTGTTTCAAATAATGTGAAACCTTTTTCAAATACCGCCTAAGGTCGACCTTGCTTCCCCTGTTTTGTCTCAAAAGTATTCAGGAACATGGAGTGGATGGGGCTTACGGCTAGTTAGAAATGATCTGAGTGAGATCACTGACTTAAAGAGAAGTTGGATGAATAAGATCACACTGCTTGCTGATCAGCATCCATAGATCTTTACTTGCAGATGGGGGAGGGATGAAGACGAAATGAATGAGTGCCTTACCACTTCCCTGCTTTGCTTTTCTTTTCTTTTTTAGCAAAGGGGATTTGAGAATGGGATGCAACAACTCCCCCCGCCCTCCCCACTTTCTCTGCCATCTGCCTGCAAGCTCCACTTAAGACGAGTCATTATCTCTTTACAGCAGGTGGTAGTGTAAAGTAGAAGCAGGCTGTTGAGTCAAAATGAGCAGGTTGTTCAACCCGTACGTTTCCATCTCAAGAGAAGCAATGAGATAAGTATGAGATAGGTCACTCTTTTTCAGACAGCCTGGTTTTATTTCTGCAGTTTAGGTATTTATAGTCCAAACAGCTCAATGCACCAACTGCTACATTTACGACCTGTTCTGTGCTGACTGCTATGAATACAGACCCCGGGGGTGGGAAAGAAGTGGGACTATAATGGGTGAAGCAAAGTTATTCAAACGCTTCTCTTGAGCTCCTTGGAGGCCAGTTCAGACCAAAATTTATCTGGCCCTGGTTCAGAAGTGGATGTAGCTAGGGCAGCAGAACAGTGAGAGGGGAAGAAAAATGACTTGAAGACAAAGATAGTTATGGAAGAAAGAGATGACTGGGGCACTGTCTGGCAAAACTGCAAAAGCACAAAAATTGGGACTGGTGCAGCAAAAGACAAGATCAAAGATTCAGGTAGGGCAGCGTTATGCCCAGTATTGTAACTGAGAGTGAAAATATTATGTGCATGCAAATAAGAATGATGATCAGCACCAGGTGGCTGGACTCTTTACGTGCCGATCACGCTGGCAAAGCTCACCTGAGATTGGGGCCTCTGCAAACATACAGGGATGGATAGTTAATGCTGCAAAGAGCTTTCAGTCTTGATAGCCAGAACAAACAGAGGTGGAAGAGGAAACAGCGACGTGGTGAATGGAAATGACATTTTCCAAAAGCAAAGAAGAAGCTAAGTAGACTGACTTCAGCCCTTGCTTTTTCATCTGAAACTCCTTGTGGTTTGGGGCACTGAATATAGGTTTTCAGTCTTGACCCTCCTTGAACACACGGAGGGTGACGCAAATAAACGTCCCTCTATTTAATTTATACATGTGCTGTAGACCAAAGAAAGACTTCAGAAACAGCCTTGGTTTCTTCTTTTGGTCACGGTCCGTGTGTTTACCACCTACAATGTTGCTGAAAAAAGCTGAGTTTAAACAACTTTGGAGACCTGGAAAGGATGGTCTCCAAATGTTTTATTACATGGATGGCCTGTGCAGGGGTGGGAAAGCCGGGGCACGCTTCAGGAGTGCGGGGTCAGCCACACCTTCCTTGGAGCGGGGGGGCAGCAGTGAAGCAGGGCACGTGAGGAGCGGCAGACAGTTGGGGCACAGGACTGGCAGATGCTTGCTGGCTCTGAGAAGCAGCAGTGGCGAAAAGCGGCAGTGGGGAAAAGGGGGGATATCCCCAAAATTGGCGACAGGGCCAGCCAGCCGCAGCACCGTGGCAGAGGCTTGCCGGCTCTGAGAAGCGGCAGCAGGGAAAAGGCCAGCCAGCCATGAAGCGCATGCAAAAATGGGGAACGATTTGTTTTGGACTCCAAAAAATCTGTATTCTTCATTCATCTGAACCTTGAACTAAATCACCAGTAAAAGTGTGCAAGATTAGCACCTGGTGTCTTGCATTGCAACAGCAATTCCATGTATTTCCGAGTGAACCCAAGCGGCGCCTGGTGACAAAATTGTTGCAAAGTGGGGAAAATGCCATTTTTGCCTATATGTCAGATACACATTGAAAAAAATAATACAATAAAAAAATTCTTTTGGCACAAATTCAGCTGCTAAAACTAAAACGTGTCAGAGCTGTTTTAAATTAACATGATACAAAGTGGCTACCACAATAAAATGAGGTTGCAATGTGGATCTTCAGACGCAATCAAGCTAGCGAAATGGTGATTTTTGTCATGCGGAAATAGGAAAAGTGCCATGTGGATTGATGGCTCTTCCATCACTAACTTGGTAACCTTAGTCAAGTTGTGTCTTCTCCCCATGCTTCAGTTTTCTCTTATGGGAAAAATGCTACTTACCTGAAGTAAAATGCTTAAATATCTAGAGATGAGATGTGCGGTGCAAAAGGTAGATAATTATATACTAATGTCATAGAACAGATACAAGATGCCAACAACCGTCTATCCTGTCACTAAAAGGTGACCTTGCCATCACTGGTCCAGTCTTCATGGCACTCGGAAAAAGGACCCTTCCACGCCAAGTGTGGCATCATTTGTAGACAGAGCAAGTTTATATTAAATCCACAGTCTTCACAGGCATTTTAATATTTGTAACTGTCTTTTATTTTTTTTAGAAGGGATTATTTCTTTTCATTCTCTTCTTATGAAACACCTTACATGCAATGTTTGGAGAACGTTATCATAATCCCATTTCAGTGTTTTTTCCTCCCCCTGTGAATTAAGGTTGCTAACAAGCTCTGATTCTATTATTTGGGACTGTTATTTAGGTGAGGTTGCCTTGATAGTCGAGAGACAACCTTAAACCACAAGCCTCTTCAAAAGGATTTAGTAATTATCTAATACCTACTAAGTCACTGTACCTTAGCCAATGGCATTTAATTTTCCTGGTGAAACGTAAGCAGCAGCTTGTTACCTGTACCAGTTCAAATGGGCATTTTCCAAGTCAGACCTCTTTAACAAATTCTTCACCTCCGTTTTCTTGTGCAGGGACCAGGACTCCCCCACCTTGATTCAAGATGGACTCGAGGGGAACGCCCCAAGACCTAAGGTTGAGGAGGACCGGGTTAGAGAGCTTCTGGAGGGGCTGGACGTGTTCAAATCAGCAAGTCCAGATGCTCTCCACCCCAGGGTGTTGAGGGAGCTAGCAGAGGTTATTGCAGGGCCCTTGGCATGGCTTTACGAGCGCTCGTGGTGCTCGGGCCAGGTGCCAGATGATTGGAAGATAGCCAATGTGCTCCCCATCTTTAAAAAAGGGAGGAGGGAGGACCCGGGCAACTATAGGCCTGTCATTCTTACCTCAATCCTGGGGAAACTCTTTGAAAAGATCATCAAGGAGCACTTCTGTGATGGGCCAGCATCAGGGATGATGCTTAAGGGTGACCGGTACCGTTTCATTAGGGGCTGGTCATGTCAGACCAACCTGATTGCCTTTTACGATCAGGTCACAAAAGCATTGGATGCAGGTGTTGCCGTGGATGTAGTCTTTCTGGACTTCAGCAAGGCCTTTGACACTGTCGACCACCCCATCCTCATTAAAAAACTAGGTGACTGTGGCGTTGATGCCTACACGGTCAGAGGGATTGCGAATTGGCTGAAGGGTCGTACTCAGTGGGTGGTGGTGGACGGGTCAAATTTGACCTGGGGGGAAGTGGGCAGCAGAGTCCCCCCAGGGCTCGGTCCTTGGGCCTGCTCTGTTCAATTTCTTTAATAGCGATTTGGACAACAGGGTGAAAAGCAACCTGTTTAAATTTGCTGATAATACCAGAATTTGGGGTGAGATGAGCACGCTGGTAGTGAGGGAAAGACTGCAGCAAGACCTGGATAGGTTGCAGGGGTGGGCTAACAAAAACAGGATGCGTTTCAATACGGACAAGTGCAGGGTGCTGCACTTGGGCAGCAGTAACCGGCAGCACACTTATAAGATGGGAAACTGCCTTCTTGAGAGCACGGAGGCAGAAAGGGATCTTGGAGTCATCATTGACTCCAAGATGAACATGGGCCGACAATACGAGGTCACGGTCGGCAGGGCTAACCGGACCCTATTGTGCATCCACAGGTGCATCTCAAGTAGGGCCAAGGAGGTGATCCTCCCCCTCTATGTGACACTGGTCAGGCTGTAGCTGGAGTACTGTGTCCAGTTCTGGGCACCCCACTTCAAGAGGGATATGGACAACATGGAGAGGGTCCAGAGGAGGGCCACCTGCATGATCCGGAGACAGCAGGGCAGACCATACAATGAGAGGCTACGGGACCTGAACCTGTTCAGCCTTCACAAGAGAAGGCTGAGGGGGGACCTTGTGACAGTGTATAAACTCCCTAGGGGGGACCAGAAGGGTTTGGGGGAGACCTTGTTTCCCCTAGCGCCCCCCGGGATAACAAGGAATAATGGCCACAAGTTGTTGGAGAGTAGGTTCAGATTAGACATCCGTAGGAACTACTTCACAGTCAGGGCGACTAGGATCTGGAACCAACTTCCAAGGGAAGTGGTGCTGGCGCCTACCCTGGGGGTCTTTAAGAAGCGGCTCAATGTCAACCTGGCTGGGGTCACTTGAGCCCAGTTTCCCTCCTGCCCAGGCAGGGGGTCGTACTTGCAGATCTACAAGGTCCCTTCCGACCCAACCTCTATGATTCTATGATAAGTGAACCATTAAGTGATGCAAGGAAGTAACGCAGAGAGAATTAATACAGGGAAGTAATGCAGTGCTGTAGGTAGCGACTGATTCTCAATGATCAGTATCTTCTGGCCTTCTCTCCACGTGGTTCTGCATACAGAATGGCTCCTTTTCAAAAGCAGCCTAGCAGGAACACTGCTGACATCTCCACCAGGACGAGCTTTCCATTTCCATGCTTTCTCACTATGCAGCTGAACAGCACAAGGCAAAGTTACGTATTGCATAAAGAAGCTAGCATTCCTTACTCCCACTGCAGTGCTATGAAAAGCTGAAGACTTGCTGCAAAAAGCAGTGGTTGCAACTTCTAGGGCTTTGCTATCAACTGAATTGAGCAGGCTTGGTACATAAGAAAATCTATGCTAAGCAATCTAGCTTATTTGGCTGCAGCACAGGCAGATGTGATAAAAGCTGGTTAGTGTCTAAAATGCCTACTGCTCCCACCCGTCTGAGTTCAGTCCTAAAATGCCTGGCTTGAAATGACCAAGTAGCAGGAAGTCAGTTGTGCTATAAACACGAAGCATGCAGGAACATTTCATGTCAAAGAATGCATGGTATGTATAATAAGAGAGAGGATCAAAACTCTCTTTACCCAGGGCAGCTCTCACCTGTAGCTCATACAACCTAGATACTGCAGGTAACATGCATCTAAATTAATATAAATGACATGAACACACACACACTTTACTATTCATTCTGTTCAGGAGGAGCGCACACACTAACTGCAGAAATGATTATTTGGTCTCTGGCAAGTCCCTTAGCCCCGCAAACCATGTCTATACTGCTTGCTTGCTGAGGCCAGGACTGATGCCAAGCTCTGCTTGCTCCCTCCCAATCTGCAGGCACTCAGGCCTGGCCAAGAGGCAGCACAGATGTCTTAAAGAGGTCTTTAGGCTCTGTCAAAAAGGGCTAAGGACCTGCGCTAAGGACCCTCCTAACCCACATGGCCAGCTTTGGGCATGTGCTGAGTGAGAGAGAGTGGATAGATCTTGTTTCTTAGCTGCCAGCCCAGGTTCAGCGCACAGCCATGGCATCTGGCTCTGTTCCATATCTGTAAAAAGGGGGGTAAAGGCTCTTCCTTGCCTCACTAAGTTTTGTGAAAAATCACATTGCTTTGGGTGCTCAGCTGTGCCAGTAATGGTAACGGTCTGCTCCCAGGAGCACCACAAATGAAAAAGGGCCTCTCTGCTGGGTGATGTCTCTAGAAACAGGGTGTTTTCCTGGGGGGAAGAGGGACGCAGGAGTCTGCCGTGTCACTCCAGCATCACCACCCACATTTATGCCGTCACGAGCTCTTCTCCACCGTTAAACCCACCAACATTTCATGCCCACACTTTTCATATTGAACTTCCTGTTTATACAATAAGAAACAAAAGGTGTAGAACTGAAGGCAAGGAGCCTTAAATTTACAAGGTCTCGGGAGCACCCAGGAATTTTGGCTGGATTTGCAGAAGAGCTCAGGTCCCATTTAGGCACCTAACCAAAGGTGCAGTGAGATTTTCCAAATGGCTCAGCAAACTGCAGCTGGATTTTCCATACCCAACATGCAATTCTGCCATGAGCCAATATTTAAATGGGAGCTAAGCTGAAAGTCTGACCTTTCCTAAGAGTGCTAGGCACTCTAAGCCTTTGCATACATTTTACTACAACTACTTCCATAGCCTTTTTACTGACAATGCCTACAACTGCAACAAATATTAAGGACCCTCCAAGATTTACTCTGTCCTTTGTCAGGCAAACCTCTCATTGGTCTAACCTTCAGGTCATCTACCTGACATGGTGCCTAAAAGCATACACGCAAACCAGCTCTCATTCATCAAAATGTTTTCTTCAGAAATGTTTTACTGATGAGCAGCTGCGTTCATTTTCTCCTTAGTTGGTTCCTGTATGCAGATACAGAGCTACAAGTGAAGCTGCATCCTTTTTACCCTTGGCTTTGATGCATTCAAAGGAGAAAAGGGAAGCCTACGCAGAACTGTGGGGAGAGGAAAGCCAGGGAGACTCAACAGTGTAAAAGAGGAACAAGACACCGAAATGCATCGTGCTTATTCTCACAATTTCAACAGATGTTAATTATCTAGCAAATCAGATGATCTTCAGCCCCATCTTGGAATAAGGTTGCCAATGCACCGTGCCTGCAGGATCACCTCCTTTACCCCATTCCCTCCGAGCACCCCCATTTCTTTGCCACTCTCCTCCAGTCCCATTTCACCAAGCCACTATTCTCTGCTCAGCCATCTTTGGTAAGGGAAGGAAATTCATAACAAAATTAACAGGATCATTTGTTTTTAAACCCTCCAAGTTATTCCCTCTTCTCCGTTTCCTGTTTTCTCTGTGCTCCAGGATCCTGTAAAGACAAGTCCTCACCATGTCCACATCAGTGGCTCCACTGAAGTCAAGGGCACACGAGGAATTAGGACATTTGACTCTAAAATCTTTGGGCCACAGAGTGTCCTAACGTGAGCCTCATACAAAACAAGGCATGTTGTCAGGGCTCAATAATTAACTAATAAATGGCACTAGACCAACACTTCCTTTTCAAAGTAGTCTTACAGGGAACAGATCTATAGTTTCTCAACAGGTTTTTTGACATTACAGTCCTTCAGTGCTTTATCTCCTCCTACTGATGAGAGGAGAAGGTGGATGAGCATAATATAATGCGACTGATTTAGCATGTGTGAATGGAAGCAATGACTGCCTCATTTTTGATCCCTATGAAAAACCTTGGGAGCATCAGGCACGGGACGCTGTCCCGTCCGAACAGGCAGCCTCATTCGCCAAATGTTGAAAAGTGGTTAGATTAAAAAGTGAACCTGTAAAAGTTGCAACTCAAGGTTCATGTCAATGATATCTTGAACGATTTTGCTTCAGCTTGTCAATTTACAGGGAAAAGAGATCACTTTTTAGTTTGTTGGAGGTGTTGTTATTCTTGTTATTTTATATCTTTGATCCTGAAAAGCAGTAAGCCAGCAAACTTCCACTTGAAGGAAGCCAGCATCTTTGTAGCAGGACCCCATCCCAACACACAGCGGCATGGTGCAGATCAGTATACATGCGCGATAGTATACTTCGATTGATAAAAACAATTGCCGTTTAAGTGCGGTCTGAGCACTCATGCAAATAAGTGAGAAAAATGCAGGTTGCATACCGGCACGTACACAAGGCAAATACCAAAATAAAGCAGCTGCAGTTGGTTAACAGAAGAGCAAGAGCCAAAATCATAAGCATGGCATTATTTAGCAAGGCTTGCCAGTAGACTAAACAGAATATGATGAGGCAGGTGCCGTGACTTGACACCAGCGGGTGCCAATGGATTTACACCCATTTACAACAAGGCTGAATTTGACTCTGTACCTGTATTCGAGAGTCATTCAGAAAGCCCAGTTTGTAAATGCAGTCATATAACTTACTTCTGTTGCTCTCTTATTTGCAAGGTTATGCCCTGGTTCAGTGAAGCTCTCCAAATGCACACACTACTTTAAGCAGGTGGCAGGTCTCCCTGAAGTATTTGGGGCTACTTACATGCTCGAGTGCCACGCTGAGCTGGAATCTAAGATGCACTGCTTCAATTCTTGTTTGCCATAAGAAAACAGGGGGTTTACGTATAAAATGTAGCCAGGCCCTTTTAACCACAAAATCCACACTGTGAAAACAACAGGGGCATCCTACACAGCCCTTAGGAATCATCAACTATCTCTAATTTCCATTGATAAAACATTCAGGAACCTTCCACTGGTTATAAATGGAAAGGTGAGTTAAATAATCTTTTCTTCCCTGCTGCCCACACATTTTTCAAACCATGAGATGGTCACTTTTGCCTCTGAAAAAATAATAAATAGGAAGGATTTTTGAAGACAGGCAACGATTTACAAAAAGACAAAGTGGAATCAATAAAAACTTGAGCCACTTCAGTGTATCCTTAAAAAAAAATATTTGAGACCCTGACCTTACTTTGCCTCTAAATCTTTCTTGTGTGTGAAAGCTGAGCATGGGAACAATGAATGAGCCAGTCGGGACTGCTAAAGATGGCCCTGAGTTACATCTCTCTCTCTGACAAATACGAGTCCTCTCAGACTATGTCTGTCTGACTACATCAATTATTAATACTGTTATGTTCCACCTCCCCTTTTCCCCAGTTATGAAACTTTTTTTTGCTGAAGATACCGAGGAAGATTCTTTTCCGATTGATAAGTGCTGTACAGAGCATGTCTGTCCTTTTACAAGTTGAACCTGGTAGCTATAGGGATGAAAAATGTTAAATCCAAGCTGAAGATAGTAGGGGCTTATGGATGTTACATGAGTCTTCAGCGATCAGGTGCTTTAATGTCTTTTCTAGTCTTCCCTACTAATAGCCAAGGTATACAAAATCATCATGGAAATACAGGGTCAACTTTCCAGCAGGTGCATACCTGTGGTCTTAATCCAGCAGATATTTATACACGGGCTTAACTTTGTTCACATGAATAGACACACTGAAGCAAATGTTTATTATTTAATACTTGCATTACAGTAGGGGCTGGAGACATCAATGCCGCACTGTGCTAGGTGCTGTACAAGCAGTCATGGAAAGGCAGGTCCTTCCCCCAACAATTTACCCATCAAATATCAACTGGCACACAACACGCTAGGAAACAGAGGGAAATAATCCTCAGCACGAAAAGTAGAGGTGACAGAACACCAGCCGGCAGCCATGCTCATGCCTTCGGTAGCCACCGGGGAGATGGGAGTTTTATGGAGAGGTCTGAGAAGACGGCTGTTTGAATAAATAAAATTAACCGTACGTGCCTGCAAACGTGTGACCCGTGGTGATCAGGTGGAGTCGGTCGGTCCCTTCAGTTGTCGAAAGAAACAAACAAGACTCTTCCCCTAGTACAAATCTAGAAGAGCTGCACTGACGTCAGCAAAGTTACTCTAGGTTCAGAGAGGTGGGAGAGAGGAGATCTGGCCTTGTAATTCCTACAAATTACATGTGTCACCTCCATCCTTGGAAAGGTCTTTGAAAAGATTATGAAGGATCATATTTGTGGGAGCCCAGAGGGAAAATCAATGCAGCAGGGAAAGCAGCATGGGTTTGCAGCAGGTAGATGATGCCTGACCAATCTGGTTTCGTTTTATGACAGGGTCACAAAATGAGTTAAGCCAGTGCTCAAGTCTCATTGTGCTTAATTATATCCCTGAACTGCAGACGGAATATGGAAAAGAGAAACGGCATCATCTTTTTTAACCCCCTGTCAAATAGGTTGGAGAAGCCGCCAGATGTAATACTGACCCTACTATACAGATTTCCCCCCACCCAAGCATTCTACTCTGTGTTCCCTAGACCAGCAGGTGCCTTAATCGCCTCCCAGTTACACCAGTGCACATTGTTAGTGACTCCCGTAAACAGTCCAAGATTTAGGCTTAAACTACTTAAGCTACACTTTAGGGCCTCACAATATGAGGGGCCTCTAAATAAGAAAAAGAAAACTGGCTCAATGTCAAGTTTTATAATAGGAAGTTGGTAAATAAAGGAGATAAAGGAGATATGGAAAAATGACTCTCTTAATATGGACATTTTCATCCTTATGTGACAAAAGTATACATACATTGGATTATTTTCATCGTATGCGGCCTCTTAAGATGGACATAGTTTAGGGCCTCAGCATGTCATAATCTGGCACTGCCCATAAAGCAACTGGTGTAAAACGGGTCCCGGCAAGAGGAAATTCAGGCTCTAGATGCGTTTAACATGGCTATTTATACCAACTTAATCTCATCCTTGGATGAACCTCTTTCAAGTCTGCACTGTTGAAAATAACCACCGTCACTTCCCTGACTGCTGTCATTTAATTAAATAACCTTTCACACTGAGCACACCCAAAAGCAAAAAGGCTCATTAATCTTTCTAGTGATTAGAGACGCCGCAAAAACTTCAAACATTTACCTCTCCTTCCCAGCTGCTGAAATGGTTTCAGGAGGATCGAGGTTCATACCTCACATTGCCTGGAGCAAGAGATAGTGTACATGCAGGGTCCAGATCCATTAACAGATACATCCATGGTTGGCTTGTAGTCCACATAATACTCCTGTAAAGAGGAGTTCATTTGCCTTTCAGACTCTCTGGCCGTTTTTCTGCGCCTCTTCATAAGAGAGTGCTGCTGGAGTTGTTTCACGCTGGCTGGGTAGCACCTCCACGACACGTAGATAACCAGCAAAATCATAGCCACTGAAAGAAAGAGGGCCACGCACCCAGCAACGATTTTGTGAAAGGAAACACGCTCGTACTCCGGTTCCATTCCAGGTGCCGGCAGGTCCGGAGAAGGACTTGGCATAACAGAGGTTGGCTGATTACTTTCCAGTTTAGAAAGGGTAGGTTTGGGAATAAAAAGTGGCCTCTGGGGCATTTTAGGTGCCTGGTATGATCTTTCGGTAACCGACACCTGGATTTCAGTGCAGATATTATATGTTTCCACAGCATCGTTCACCTTCTCACCCTGCATGTGCTTAGGGCCCGCACATATCATAGTGCTTTCTTTACTCCCCTTGAAATCCTTAAGCCAAGTAAAGAGAGGGCAAATGGTTTGAGTACATTCCCACAGATTTCTGGACAGAGAGATTGATATTAGTGAAAGGCATGCACTGATGGTCTCCTGAGAGATGCTGGTGAGTTTGTTGGCATCCAGGTTCAGCTTGTGCAGGTTGGGCAGGTGGCAGAACGTCCTGGGTTCTATTCCTGTCATGTCGTTCCCTGATAAATCCAAGTTGTGCAAGGAGCTCCAAGTCCACGTTAACCCTGGACTAACAGACCGGATCCTATTCCAGTGCAAATAAGTGGATCGAAGGTTGAAGAGGCGTGGAAAGTGGGCCAAGCTGATCTTAGAAAACTGGTTGTGCTCTAGATGGAGCTCTGTTAACTGCAGGAAGCCAGAAAAAGCATTGAAGGATAGACTCCACAGATGGCTGTAGCCCAAATCCAGAAAACCAAGGTTCTGGCAATCTTGAAAAACTCAGACTGGTCCTGTTTTTAGCGAGTTGGACCACAAGTGCAAGAACAAGAGCTTGTGAAGGCCCTTAAACTGCTCCGACCGTAACACCTGCAGCTTGTTGTAAGAAAGGTTGCGGAGACTGGGGACCAGGTAAAATGTTTTGTTGTGCAGATGAGTAATTTTGTTGGAGTTTAGAATTAGTTCCTTCAGCCTTTGGATCCCCTGAAACGCATCCTCAGCCACGAACCTGATGTCAAGGTAAAGCCAGATGAGCTGATTCAGGCCCCAAAACTGATTTGATTTAAGCTTCTGGATGCTGTTGTACCGCAGTGATAAACGATAAGCCTGGAGATCCTCCAGAAATATTCCGAGGGATATCTCTGCATGCGTGAGATTCACAGTACACAATTTTGCCATCACACCTGCAGTTCTTGGGGCAAGTGCACTGAGCCTCAGTAAGCGTACCAGACAGCACCGTAGGAAGTAGCACTAACACCACACTCATGCCTCTCAGCTGCTTCATTAAATGGAAACCTGCAATATTAAAAAGACAAATGTGCATTGTAAAACTATTAAAATAAATCACCAGGAGATTACTTATGACAAGGGGTGTCTATTGGGGCATTGGAGGTCCAGTGGATTTGGAGACAACCTGTTTGTCCTTTCCTGCATTGTTTGCTATGTAAAAGCCTGTTATCATTTCACTTCCTAGCCTGCCTCCCTCTCCCTCTGTACCCACACCACCACCACCACTGTGGTTATTCAATTACTTGTGTGTGATTTATGATGCCAAAGATGGGCCAAGAGCCTGTCTGCTCTTCCCTTGATCTCATGTACATCCGCACACCATGTAGCAGCTATATCCTTATCACTGGATGCTGAGGTTTTAACAATAAACGTATCTGTCAAGTCACCGTTCTGAACTCACCACAGGGTTCGATAGGAAACTCAGCCCCTGCTTTGGTAGTTCAACAAGAAGTAAAATATTTCTTAATAAACCCAGTTGCTCGTAAATCTTTGCCAGCCTGCACCCCACCCCCCAAAATGAGTATAAAAAGGAGCTACAGTGAGCAGCTGACATATAATACAGTTTGACCTGCATTTAAAACATGCCTTTATTGCAAAATGAAAGAGTAGATGAAAGTCTTACTAACCAGCATTGAGGGATCTTTTTCATGTGGAAAAAAAAGCATGCACTGTAAACACCCATACGCAAACACTATCATAAAGCATACTTGTGTATTATCTATATTGTGTAGCAGATGTAGGGGACCCCGATATCATGAGGATGCCTTCATTAATATACACAGCTCACAATTTAGTTTTCAAGGTCGCATTATTTGTGCATTATATGGATGTAAACACATCTACTGATATTTGAATATCTATTATTTTGTACGTGTGTTATTTTTATGTACTGCATGCGCATACCTACATGTATGTGTGTATATATACACACACATGTACACACACATACACCTATATAGAAGTATGAATATGTGTGTATATGTATGCACACACACTTTTATACCAATGTTGTGTGACCCTGACGGCGGCACTACCCGCAGCCATGTCCAAGTTCTTGGGATCCTGGGGTGCCAATAGGTCTCGGTCTACTCCCACTCTGTCTACAGGCTGGGAGCACCACTCACTGGAGCGCTCTCCCGCGGTGCTCCCCGCACCAGACCACACACTAAGTAACTATTTACAATAATGTATTATTTACAATAACAACTCAGAGATTGACAAATAATAACTGAGAGACTGAGAAATTCGACATCCCATAAATACCAAACTAATGTCCATTATTGAGACATTGTAGCTATATTACTTGCGCAAGCTATTGAGCTATTAACTTGTGTGAGCTATTGAGCTAGTAACGATAGCTCATTATTGAGCTGTTTTCAATAAGCTCAATAATGATCTATACCAGCAGATAAAGCAAATACTCATCATATAACAAAAGCGATTATGTTATCAACCTTACCACTCAGACAACTTATAACAGGTATGTATATATGCTTAGTCAGCCAGGTCTCCACAAAATCCCTCTGCCAGCAGCAAAGTAGCCCACTGTGCAGTGGCTGCAGCGGAGCCCCGGGGAGCAGTGCTTGTTCTGCCTCACAAGAGGGGTGGCGTTGCCATCATCTGGACAGAAGATGGGGTGGCCTGTCAGGAGTGTGGCTGCATCGGAGACCATTATTCCCTTGTCCAGTCTTTCCTGGACACCTGCAATCACTCACACAGCTCCCCAGACACTTCCCAAGGCAGCTCTCCCATGGTTAGCACCTGAAGCACTCCTCTCACCCGTACGTTATTGAGCTCTCTGCTGGAGCTCCCACACAGCTGCTTTCTACAGCTCTCCCAGAAAACCTCCTCTAGCAACCCCTTTCCCTCATTCCCTCCAGGGACTCCCTGCACCAGGGGATCTTAAGAGTGGGGAGGAGAACCCATTTGCACAACCCCTGCTCCTTCAGTAAAGGCAATCCTGGGTACTCAGTAGCTGGTGGCTCCTCTGCCCGCAGTAGCAGCCCTTCTCCGCACACCTTCAGCTCCCCTCTCCCCAGCTGGTTTCCCCTTTTATTTCCTGGGCTTCCTGCCCTAGATTTCCAGCTGTTGCATCTCATGCATGCATCCTGTGTGCACAGCCTGCTGCAGAGCCTTGTCTCAAGAGTGCAAATGCCCCGACTGAACTTGCACACTCCAAGGAAACCCTTCAGCATCTTTACAGTTGCATTAAGATCAGCAAAAAGCGTTACATTTAAAGAGTCATATTTTCATCTGGACCCCGCCCCTTGCTGTTCCTCATTGCCGCTGATTTGAATGCTTTGCACTTCAGATGTCAGACTGATCCTTCCGCATTATCTATGCTGCTTTGGGAGAGCAGTCAGATTTTGCACAGCCTCTGAATAATTGTGGCAAGTCTCAGAAATTTCAACCTGCACACACACACACACACACACACACACACACACACACACACTTTCTCAGAGCAAATCATAATTTTGAGACCCCCTGGCTCAGTCCAGAGTTGTAGTCCCACCCATCATTTGGCTGCATTCCTCCATCAGCAGAATTCATTAAAGGCTTGTTATCTTCTCTGTAAATAGTCATTTTAATTATTTGTCACACACATGCACACACCCTGTGCTGCAGTTATTAATTCCAATGTTAAACCAAGAGGCAGTAAGTGAAATCATTCTTAATCTAAAAAGCCCTTATGTGTCCCTCTCTTTCACTTCAATGGTTAGGTCTCTAATTTAAATCCTGATCTTTCCCTCTTGCCTGTCCACCAGCAGCAGCCAGCGAGAAATATGTTCCAGCTGTTGCAGAGTTGAGGGGGGATGGAAATTAAAACTGTCACACTTGAAAAAATACGACAAATGACTGCTGGAGATCCACCAGCTATACTAGGGATATTTATTGACGAACCAAGTCAGCCTTCCCAAAACCCACAAAATCACCCCCCTCTCGCGTACTTCCCACATGCTGCAAACTGTTCACAATCCTTCCTGACAACCTGCATAATCTCAATACAGGTTTATCTAATGTGCACACAATCCCAAAGGAAATCCCGTACGCGCGCACCTCAGACAGATACAGACACCTATTTAGAGGTGTATGGGCAAGTTGGATCATGAATGGACTCACTGTGGTTGTCAGCTCCATGTATGCATTTACAGATTAATTACACATAAAACAACTGCGGGGGGTGGGGGGAAGGTGTGTGTGCTCGTGCAGGGGGGGGGGGGGGGTACGCAATCGAAAAATAAAATAGCAAGAACACCTGGACTGCACTGCTGCTGTTCAGACTGGTCCCCACTCTCCATCGGCTAATAATCCAGCTGAAAAAATGTACTGTACACCTGCACCTGTGCTAAGGAGGCAGCAACAAAAGTTCACTTACCCGTCCTTTTGTCATCCACAAGCGTATCTCCTTTTTCCTTCCTCCAGCTGTTTTCTTCTCCCTCTCTCTTTCTCTTACTCTTTTTTTTTTTTTTTTACACAGGGCTCCTTTCTTTAAACTATTGCAACCTTCATGCCACAGCACAGCTGCCACTCACATCACCACCATCCAACGGGCATGCCAGTAACCCACACAAAGTTTCCTAGAGAGGACAAGAAAGATTTTGGTGGATGAGGAAAGGAAGGGACAGGGGAAGGGAGTAGAGTGGGGTGGGGAAGATGGGCCAAGGATGGGGAGGGTACAGCAGAGGCGGGGGGGGGGAGATACTAAGCTCTGAGAGCCATTGTGCAAGTCATCAGAGAACCATCACCTTTACATGGCAACCTGCATTTAAGAGCTATAGCACAGCAGGTAAACCAACTTCTCTGGGAGGAATAAAAATAAAATCTTCCCATACCTAGCACCCCTTATTCTGCTGCCCTTTGCTGTTCTCAGGCACAGCAATCCATCCTCCAACTCTTGAAGCAAGCAGGTCTCCTGTGCTGTTTAAGAGCTATGCCGGACAAGTTAATCCATGTAGCCGGTCATGTTGAAAGCGTCTTGTAGCTGTGCTGAGAGGCAGCTCTTGTCGAATTGGGCAGGCTTTCCAGAGAAGGAGGATGCTCCAGAGTGTGTGGGTGTTTGTGATGCACCGAGCGCCCTCCACTGGAGAGAACGGATCACACGTTTCAGGCACGAACAAGTGATCCTGCCATTGCTATGCACACTCCTCTTTCAGAAAAGAAAATTAAGGACACAGTATTGCTTCCTCCCTCCCACACCTCATTTTCCTTCCCAGATTATTAAACATTTATACCATGGATTTTCCTGCAATTACTATAACTGACCAAATACAACACTTCATCCTTGCATATTTAGCAAGCTGCATGCCTAAACCACCATCTTTTTCTTGTGCGAATTATAGGCTCTTTTTAATCCCTTTATTCATTGCAGGGGGCTTGGTGTGGAGGGGGGATGCTTATAGATGAATAATAAAAATGCTGTTAAAGGTACTAGGTGGGGGCTGTAAATCTAGCATCTGCATAAAGGGTATTTAATTAAAAGTGCTATGTTGAAATGTAAACAGACTGAAAATGGCATTTTTTTAAACTCCACTAAGTGCTTTTTGTCAGGCAAATAATATAAAGTTCAACATATAATTGTAACAGACTGCCAATGTGGGTGAACCAGATCGGCTTGAGATACTTACCCTGGGCTAGAAGCAGTACCGGTGACAGCTGAGCGACCTCAAGGGTAGAGGTGGGGAGCCCTGCCCTGTGGAGCAGGGGAAGCCAACGGAAAGAAGGGGTTTTCAATCCCCCCATTCTCAGGGAAGGGGGATGGCCGGGGTTGGGGGCCCCCCACCCTGAGCCCTGGCTGCCCGGTTTGCAAGCCAGGGGGACTGCCGGAGGGGATAAAAGCAGCATCCGAACTGGTGCGGGGGCTGCTGACAGTGACTCTGGGGAACGATGCAGAAGGCTTAAGAAGAGCTGGGGAGAGCTGACCCAGCCGAGGGAGCAGAGACCCCTCTGAAGAGCCTCGATGGCCCTGGGAGAAGAAGGCAGTGGCAGTTGGCCGTACCTCCAGCCCTGCAGCAGAGAGGGCAAAGCAGCCAGGAGCGCAGGCGGCATCCTTATCTGGAGCAAGGAGCTGGGCCGGTGAGTTGAGGAAACCCCTCACCTTCCCTGGGGAAGCGGGACAGCAGCAGGAAGGCACTGGGATCCTGAGGAGCAGCAGAGAGCCAGGACAAGGGTCCCCGGGATCTTGGGGACCCTTGGCCACTGCTCGGAGTGGGATTGGTGAGCCGCGAAGCATGTCAGGTGCCCGGCCAGTCATCTGGAGCAGGGGTTTGGAGCAACGACCCCTGGGAGCTGCTTGTGCTGCTGACCCTCTGCCACTGACTGCTCCAGAGAGGACTCAGTCCTGTCCCTTATTCTGCAGCTGATGGTCATCACATGAAGACCCTGAGCTTTGTGCTTGGGTCATGCTTA
The DNA here is from genome assembly GCF_030867095.1 of Alligator mississippiensis. Taxonomy (NCBI): domain Eukaryota; kingdom Metazoa; phylum Chordata; order Crocodylia; family Alligatoridae; genus Alligator; species Alligator mississippiensis. The sequence continues at coordinate 75,733,430 of NC_081834.1, forward strand.
TTGCTGCAGGACTCTACTCTGTCCCTTGCTTTTTTGGTTGCCACAGAGAGTCACCCTTCAGCCTCTTTGGGGGGTTGGGATTTGATACACTTTGATTGCTGCAGACCAGAAGAGCTGAACCTGTTGCAGTCTGTCACTTATTGGGAAGCCTGTGGGAGCTGCTGGGAGTGAGCACCCTGCTTCCTTGTGGTAGCACCTCAGCAGCAGCTGAAAGCTGCCAGTTCCCCTACCCGGGGGTCTTGAGTCGAGGGCTGACTAATGCATTCGGGTTTGTTTTGTGATTCTGGTTATGCCATTGAAGTTCACGTGTCAGTCACCTTTCCTATTATTCTTGTTTTGTAAATAAAGTGTAAATCGTTAAATCAGTTAAGTGTTAGACCTTCTTGGGGCCACGGGGTGCTCTGTGGGGAGCAGGGGCTGGCTGGGAAGTAAATTGGTGCTGGCCAGAAGCCCTGCCTCATTCTCACCACACCATCCCTGGTATTGGGCAGGGTGGCAACTACTGGGCTGCCACCCGGGTTACATAATGCAAGGCTGGAGAGGCATACTTACAGACACCTTTTTCCAAATTCAGAAGCAGTCAGGTCTCACAGACAGAGCACTGGCCTGGGACTCAGGACGCATGGTTTCTACTTTGATGTTCTGTGCAACCATCACTTCTGTAGTGTTTCATCTCCCAACCTTGATCTACCTTGCTTATTTGAGGGCCTGATCCAACTCCCACTAAATTCTTTGGAAAGATGTCAATGGGCTTTGAATCAGGGGCATACGATTCTTGATGCATGGACCCGATTTTCCAGATGGTTCAGCCCTCAACGTATAAATATTTTCAGAAAATCTGGCCACTTACTGACATGCCTAAGACGGACCCAAGCTCCTTAGAAAATCTGTCCTCATTTGTACGTGCTGTGGAAAGTCTGAAAGTAATAGCCAATGCGTCTAGAAAGCACTTAGCACAATAAACCTTGATCCTATCTGAGGTCTCTGTATGCTACCACTATTCATTCTACCAGTATTAACAAAAATAAAATCCCATCATCCTTCAGGGCCTGATTCCACACCTGTTTTTCTAGATTTCTTATTCCTTTACCAAGCAAAAACATTACTGGCTCCAGTAGGAGTGTTTCCTTACAAAAAAAATGAGGGTTTAATATTGCAATCAGCTTTAAATGAAATCAAGGCCACCAAACAGTCTCTGCTTTCTCCCTCTCAACCAGTCTCAGTCAACTTCAGGAGTCACACCTGCCAAAAGAGTTCAGTATTTGGCTTTCATTGCCTAGGGCCAAGCAAAATAGCTCACCGCCAATAAAACCCAGAAATAGGCTCAAGTCAACATTTTTCATCCTGTTCCACAATCCCAACATCTTACTATTGGGATATGTCTTGATCCAGGTTTTCCTTTTATCCTCTTATAATGATTTGGGGCCATTTGCATTTAATGGTTCAAGGTTTTGAATTTCGATTCATCTGCATGACTGACTATGATGGTGATTAACAAATATCATGATCAAGCTATCAAGCTAGTCCCATGTCAGAGGCAACCAACTGGGTTCAAGGCTTAATTGTGATGACATAATTATGAAAGCAACGTGTCATCGTGATCAGCATCATTTTTATTCTCGTTCATATTTAAGCCCAATAATATTTCCTAATATAAATGGTGCCAGAGTCTGGGATCCTGGGACTTGGACTAGACAGTTTGCTAAGAAGAAGTACATGGAATAACTAAAGCTGAATTGAATCAGGTTTTGTTCCCCCACCCCCAGATCAAGGAAGATCTAAAAAGACTGAAAACATTTCCATGTGGTTTGCTTTCCCGGGCTTCTGTATCACTTCCTTTTTATGAGACAAAGTGCCAGAACTGTCCTCATTCTAGATGCTCTCAGGTGAGCAAGAAAATAGCTTTATTTGCTGCTTGAAAATTTCATGAACTTTCTCTCCTAAACTTTTGATTTTTAATTGGAAAACCATAACCCTCAAAACTGAAATCTTTGGCAGTTCCACCAGTGCCCACTCCACAAAAAGTTTTAGTCAACAACAACAGTCTGGGTTTGTTCTTGGTTTTCCCACAAACCATAGTGAGAAAACTAGTTCAATAGTCAGGAAAGTGTACAACACAGGAATGAAAATGTCATTTGAGATTTCTAGTCCAGGTCTATCTAGGCACAGGAATCACAGAAATCTTGCATGAAGAAGTTTAGGATGGCATATAGAGGTTTGGATGCTCCAAATGACAAGGTGTCCTGCCAGCTATCATCAGTAACCTGCAAAAATTATCAATACTAATAACCACTAAACTTGCTTACACTGCAATCCATTCTTTATCATCTAGAATGATGACTGCATTTATTTAATTCAGTTCCCGATCAATATAATAGCAAATCTGGGGAGTGGGGTGGCGGGGGTCATTTTGACTCTCATGATTTCTAAATCATGGGATTAAAAAAAATAAGACCGTGTTGCAAATTCTTTACATTTGTCTTCTTTTTTTTGTGCATTTAAGATGTGTTTGAGTCCTGTTGTAAGGTCTTTTTTGGAGAACTACAGGAGTCACAAACTTCCACATGCTGAACCCTTTATCTGTGAAATCTGGAGGGACGAGGGTGCTCTCCCCATTTAAAAAAGAACAAAAAATTCCCCAAACAAATGATCTCAAACTGTTTCATATGATCAGCTTTTCAAAATCCCTGCATAGTCGCATGATACATTTCTATTGACTGCCACAGGAGTTGGACTTTTCATGCTCTTCCACAGTTTGAAAAGCCCCAGCCACTAACTGGTTGACAAATGGAGGTCTTCTTCATAAAAGCTTTATGAATTTTTTTCTCATTTTGCTAATTTAATTTTTAAAAATACTGTCCACCACGTCTAATCAATTATCTAGATTCGTTGGCTGCCTACCAATGTCATCCCATTCACAAAAACTTTTAAAGTGCATGTAGAGCTCTAATTATGACTGCCTCAGCCACGTCATTGTCTTATTCATTTAACTGATTAAAAAAAAATAGGGCCGGGGGAACCGTTTCAAAAGCCAGGCCTGTGTAACATCTGCCAAAGAACCTGCCCCCAACATTTCTGCATGAAGTCCATAGCTTCTGCCTCATAGGTTTCTGAAAGACAGAAAAGGATGGAGAATCTACCACATCCTGTCCCCCTGGCTAATTCATCTTCTGTTGAACAGCTTGAGGATGAGAGCTCTGGCCACATGGGCTTTGAGAGCTGCAGTTTATTGCTTCATGCCATAGTGATCCAGCAAACAGCTACTTCACATACTTTCCAAATGCACGGATGTAATGTGCTTGCCTCCCTTGTATGCCAACCTAACCCTGTTGCTCACTGCTCCCCGTAATGAACACTGCTATTTATATTTGACACAGGCAGTATTCAGGCAGACCTCTGTAATGGAGACTCAGCATCTTTTAGGCACATAGCTCAGAAATGACTGCTTGGGCACAGGTATGTCTGTAGGACCCTGAGATTTACTTCTCCTTTATAGTCTGGTGTAAGCATAACCCACTGGTGATCACATACTGAGATCCCATGCTGCGCGAGTCCACAAAGTACAGGCCTATGCTACCACCCCCGGCTACATAGCCTTATACAGCTTCTAAAAATACCGTATTGGTTGAAAGAATGAATCTCAAAAGACACCCAAGAAACAAAGCCTCCGTTTTTGGCGGCATTTGTCGGAGATGCTGGGAATCTTGCTAAAAGCCCTCAAATTATTCATTAGTTCTCTCTTTAGTTCATCGAGCTCCAGGTTCTCCAAGCATTGGTTTCACATGTGACATTTACTTTGTGACACCAGACACGCCGAGTCAAAACTGAGCAATAACTACACAAACCCAGTTCACACAGTGTGAATCAACTTATCCGCCCTTTGGGATGGAAATTTTTATCTCGGCTGTTTTGGTGCAGCAGAAGCACATATTCATCACTTAGAAAGGAAGGCCTACTGGCATCCATCTTCTTGTGTGCTTTAATTCAGAATGAATCACCACTGGAAATGGCCATTGAAAATATTGTTCAAAAGAAAAGGCATTGTACCTGCCTCCGTTCGATTAGGAGCTCGCCCGCCGCCTTCGCCCGGGCTCGGGATCTTGCGCCCCCGAGCTTCGCTGGTACTCCCCAGGGTTTACCCCGGCTGGTATTAAGGGGGACCCCAGAACTCGCCTGCCACGACTTTGATGACTCTCTCAGTGGGGGGTCTTCCCTTGGGGTATCCCCTGGTGCCGGCACGCCTCTTCGCGGGTACTCTCGGGGCTCCGTCCTTCCCTACACCCCGGCCATACGCCACCTCAGGTCTTCCTGTCCTGGCCTCTCACCCGTCCTCGTCTCGTCCTCTCTCGGCTCGGTCACCCTAGCCACTACCGGCTGTCTTCGGACCGGGTATGCCCCTCCCAGTTGGGGGGTGCTGCCCTGATCCCTCCTTCCTTGGGATGCAGACGTCCTCTCTGCTTCCCCAATAGTCCCGACCGCAGTTACCCGCTCCGTCGGCTCCGCAATACCGGCTACAGCTGGCCCCACTCTCGGGATAGCTGCTACGCCTCCCGCTGCCTCAGGTGTCGGGTTCCCCGCTGGCTGCTGCCCCGCCTCTGGGGCTGACTTCTCCCCCTGTCTCCTCCCTTCTGGGTGCTCCGCTGCGCTGCTCGCAGCCTGCTCTGCCTCTACCCGGCGGCGTCCCGCACTCTGCAGGTGGCAGCTGATCCCCTGCTCGCTGGGGCTCCGCGCTCCAGCTCTCTCCCTTCAGCCGCCCCGCTGCTTCGGCAGGGCCGCCTTTTGTTCCTCCCGGCCGGCGTGCCCTGCCCCTGCCGCTCAGCCGCAGCCGGATAAACGCCCGGCTGATGACCCACGCCGGCAGCGCCGGTGCGTGGAGTTTCTTCGGGTCTTCCAGCCCTGCGGGAGGTAAGCAGACCCCTTGGCCGCCGCGGGGGTCTCCCAGTGCCCCCGCTCCCCTGGGACAGGCATCTTAATTTTAAACTGTTGTGTTTGTTGGTTTATCAGCAGCAGCCCTGCTTTTCACATATATTGTCACTTTTGAACCAACAACAGGAAACAAGCCTGCCCCTTTAAGCCTTTTTTTTTTTTTTTTTTTTTAGAAATGGTACTTACTACTAGTTGCCCAAAAAAATGAATACGTTTCAGTTTGGGGGATTTGTTTTTCTTAATTAACAACTAAAAATATTTCTATCCTCCTGTGAGGTAAGGAAGTGACAATTTATACATGAGAAACTGCAACAAATTTCTATGCAGGTTGGGCACCTAAATACCTTTGGGGATCTGGGCCTACATAGGATCGCAGGAAAGTAAGGCTGGAAGGGAACTCGTAAGGTCACCTGGTCCCCTCCACTCGAGGCAGGACCACCCCTGACTAAACCATCCCAGCAAGTGTCTGTCTTGAAAACGTCCAGGGATGGAGACTGAACAGCTTCTCAGCACAGCCCGTTTCAATGCCCGACCTCACAGTCAGGAAGTTCCTAACCATCTCCAACCTCCATTTCTTCTGCTGCAGTTTGAGGCCATTGCTTCTAGTGCTGTCTCCTACAACCATGGAGAAAAGCCCATCCCCATATTGTCTCTATAGTCCCTGTTCAAGTATTTGAAGACTATTAACCAATCTCCCCTAATCCTTCCAAACCAAACATGATTTGAGCAAATGTCTGCAGCAGAGCTTCGGATCAGACACTAGCCTTGTATGGCACAGGCTAGTCATCTTTCTACACCTAATTTTATCTTGCTTTTCTTCTCATATAACCTGGCCCTCTGCTTGCAGAGGGGGCGGCGGGGGGTTGTGAAACATTCACTGAGCAGTAAGGTGGCATTTTATACTCACTTCCCATTGGGCAAAGTAAAGGGTCGTTACAAATTTGAACTCTGGAGAGGAAGTCCGTCCTCACTCTTCCAAGTTCTCAGCTTTGGATGCGCTGCAACTGCTTGGCAGAGACATGGAGCCAGGGATTTCCAAAACTAAATGCATGAGCTAATATAATCTGAACAAGGAGGCAAAGCTCTGGGGTTCAGGGCTCTTGCAAATGCAGATCAGCACAAAAGGGGAGCTGTAAATACTTGCCCAAGAGGCTTACAGCAGTAGATACTGCAGTGGTACTAATGAGGAGCTTGCTGACAGGTGTAAATTGTTGCCTGTTGTCAGGTGTGACAGGCTGAATGAGGGCAGAATACCTCTGAGTGACAGCAGCACTGCCGCGGCAAGGCAAAACTCTGTTCAGCTTCAGAACGGCGCCATGTTTTACCAGCAGAGGATCTGAACCCCTAATAGCCACCAGACTTTTTTAAAACTCAATTTGGGTTCAACTTATTGTAACAGCCACCAAACCTGGTATTATCACAGTCTAATTTTCAGAAAGAAAGGAAAAATCCAAATCAATTGGAAAAGGTATTCACAAAAAACATTTTTGCTAATGAAACATCTCCTTTTCTTGCTCCACTCTAAATTAAAACTTGCTCTTTAAATTCAAAACAATGCTGAGGCATATAATATGCCATGTACCCACTTTCCATTCCTCTCTTTGCACAGTAATTGTGTCTGAGGTTATCATTTATATTGAAGATCATCCTGGAGTTAGTTAATTGGGCCTGAAGCTCTATAACAATAATTCAAACTGGGCAATTGGTAATAAATATAAATTTGTTTTATCCTTGGAACAATTCAAAAGGCTAAAAACGTCACCTGTCTTTACTCCTAATGTTACTGAAGAGGGAAATATTTAAGCCTTGCAGTATCACGTTATTGCATTAACATATGGTCATTTATGTTTCAAAGTGGAAAATGAGAGTCCTGGCATTTGTGGAGCGCCAGCCAGGTCCATTTTTAAAGCAAGACAAGATTCACTAAACATGTCAATAGCATTGTAACGCAGCCCATTTTACAAGCCACAGAGGGAATGTTTCCATAACTCTTTCTCTGGATGATTTCTCTAAGGATATTAAAGCCTTGTTTAATTACTGGATCAAGAAGGTGGCCTAATATTTACAACCAAAGCCACTCAAACTGGTCAGGGTCTCGGCAAACTTACCCCGCCATGGGGAGTAACAGCCATAAAAAGGTTATTTTGGAAGCGAGTAAGACTCACTCTTGTGTAGACAATAAGTGCGAGGGCTGTAAGCTACTTAACACCCTCCAAACATGGAGTTTAGTGCAGTTATATTCTTATCCTCAACTGAAGGCTGCCATGGTATAAATGTTAAAATGCTTGTGCTCTCCACACCCTAAAAAAGACTCATCTTCCCACTTATGTTATTTCAGCCTAACTCTACAATCTCCATTTTCACAGAGGGCACATTTTAATAATTTATAAAGGGCTGGTAGATGTTTTAATCATGGTTATTCATTGCTAATGAGTTTTATATGTGGCTTACAATAGTTTATAAGTATTCATAACACCTCCCCCCCATCCACGGCCCATTGCTGAGTGGGTGGGGAGGGGAGTCCCCCAGCAGCCGATCGCTGAGCCCAGAAAAGTCAACGGTGGAACCAGCGGCAAAAATGGAAGTGGTGCTGAGGGATTGAGTACCCTCTGGAGGGCCCCCCGCCCCCCCTGGTACCTACCTCGTCAGTATGCCACCGTTTGAACCACTGGAGGCAGGTTTTCATTAGTGTGGGACTTACTTCAAGAAACTTTCCCAGTGATTTTCAAAATCTGGCCCTTTATTTGTAGGCCTTAATGACAGTGAACATTATTGAAAACCTGCTTTTGGGGTCCTAATGGCTCCTGAAAACTCACCGTGCAGCGCCATGTGCATCGTGTGTCTACACTACTGAGCGTTAACAAAAGGTGCCAAACTGATCAACCTGGAGAATGATGCTATCTATCCATGCAGTAGGTACAGCAGCACGGCCAGCAGCAGTTCAGGCTTTTCCCATGCTGTCCCACCAATACGCTTTTATTCCTGAGCTGGAGTGTATACACGTGGGAAGGCTGTTCAGTCTCCAAGGCACAAAGCAAACCTTTGGCTCAGCTGCTGAAAAAGGTCAGTGAGGCTATTTTGTAGTGCCTAGGGTGATGGGGGTTTGTGATGTGTACATCTGCCCAGGAGAGCCTGGACTAGCATCACCAGCTCATTGTTACACAAGGCATCAGACTGCCGCTAGCCAACTTTGGCTGGCTTCAGAGCAAACTGGATTCAAACAAATGACCTCGGGTGACAAGCTCGGTCACTGCATTTCCATTGTTTTACCTGGTCAGGCAGATATTTAATTAAAATAATGAGGAAGTCAGGCACGATTCCAACCAAGGGATATGCAGCTGCAGTTCATTAAGAGACTGCTTTAAAAACACAAGTCAATCCTGTAATGCTGGGAATTGTACCTTTCAATGGTTTAACTTCACAGATTTAAGTTTGGGGGGCAGATCTGCAGAAGCGTGTGTTCTGTTAAGCAGACACAGCTGAAATGGTGTGAATTCCAGCACATTGGTGTTTTACACTGGGATAACACAATGCAACCATGGACCTTTTCTTACGTGAGCCCTATTACGCATTCAACACAATTACATACAATACACACAAATATGTAATAACTCTGTGAATACGTACTTATGCACATACAGACAAATCACATACACACATACTATCTATGTACAGATACCTAGTTATGTATACTGCATATAAATACACACGTTGTAGATATGAATCATACTCTGCCCTGGAGTACACCTAGCACAATGCTGGACTGCAGAAGTCTATGCAGAACTCACCAGCCAGACTTATAAAATGTGACTTCACTCAAAGCAGCTGCTATGAACAGGCACCAAACAATAATTGGGGGCATCATTTTGAGAGCATTAAGACATTTACCCTTAGTACCTGACTGCACCTGCCAAGCAGTCCTGGCCAGCCAGAACAGCCTGGAAACTGGGCCCTGCCTCTCTGAATTAATATAGGAGAGTTTTCTGGGAAGCTGAACTACAGACAGGGAAAAGCAAATGCACAGAGAAGGGGAGAGCTCTTTTATTGATAGCAAGAGCTCAATCTAGCCAACACTTGCTTCGGTGGCTGCTGACCCACAAAAGCTCCACAGACCCTTTGGGTTTTGCTGGTCTGTAGGCCTGTCACAATGGCATGTGTGACACAGGATCCCTTTGGTGACAGGGTATGGCGATGAGGACAAAAACAGATGTACATCAATAGCTCAACAATCACTCGCTAGATTTATTCTTTCGAACTGCAAAATAAAGTAACACTGCGTTTTGTTATGTTATAATGCAACAAAAGACCCTCAGTTTGCAGAACAGAGCAGAATTCAGCCATCCATGACTGTTACCAAAGACCTTAAACTCATGCCCAAATGATTTATGGAACAGGATGAGGCTTCAGCAAATGTCTGAGTGCTTTGCTGGACTGTAGTCACAGCTAGGATGGCGAGTAGAAACTTAACCCAGCACTTCAAGACTCCTGTTCAGACTCAATACTGCATTGGCATACATTTGGACAAGTAACAAAAAGCATCAATTCCAACTAAAAAATGGAACCCTATTTATTGCAGCCGTGAATTGCGCAATATCCAGCACAAACGAGAGGAATATCGGCTTACTAAGTACAGAAAGAGATGGCTGTTTTCCCAGTTCGGTTGTATTTGAGTTACTTAAGTAAAAAATAAACATTGTTATATTAAAACTTTTCTTCTTTAAGACACAGCACAAAACTTTCTCCTGCACCACATGTCAATATAAAGGCTACCCACCATCTGGGCTCTTTTTTGCACACCTGTAGGTCAATAAGCCTCTGTACCAAGGGTGATTTTTGCTCTAGATTTGGGAAGCCAGTTCTACTGCCAGCTTTGTGGGCACCATAACAAGCTGGGCACAAATACAGGGAGAATAGGAGATCAACACCTTATCAAAGCCCACGGAAGAATTTCTGTTCACGTCACAGGGCTTTTGCAACTGCCAGACAAAGAGTTTGAAGGGCCGAGGGGTGGTGCAAGAGACCAGAGATAACACAGGACAAAGCATGCTGGAGTGTGGGATGAACTCCCAGAGGAGATCAAGTGAATCCAGACTCCCACAATCTTTAAGAAATGTTGCAAAACTTTCTCACTTGAGAAAGCATAAATGATACTCACAATACAAATATGCTGGAGCAGCCCACCAAAACCTCCCTACCTAAGCAAAGTATCAACCCCAGAAGAGGAAAAATGCCAAATTCTTCACTGTTGTTATTGAAGGTTTTCAAGTTCTCCAGTGAAGGGTGGCAGTACACAGCTCAAACTGAAGTAGCTGAGATAGCTAGAGGGAGAATTTGGTGAACAGGGCAGAGAAGCTGCAACTGCTGGGTGAGCAGAAGGTGCAAATTGGGATCATTCACAGGCACACTGCAAGGCTTAATTAATTAGCATTTGCCAAGGGCTTCAAGATCCTTGGTGGAATAGGGTGTTCAGGAGTGAAATGTGCCCCTGTGCAGCACGGCATCTAAAGAGAGCTTGATCCTGGTGTAGTCCTTGCAGGGTGGGCACCTAAATACCTTTGAGGATCTGGGCCTACATAGGATCATAGGAAAGTAAGGCTGGAAGGGAACTCGTAAGGTCATCTGGTCCCTTGTGCCTCTGCACAGGGGTAAACTTCACTCGGAGAAGGAAAGGACAATGATGATTTTATCTTTACGGCCTGTGAAGTGCTTTGGGGGGATTTAATGGTTGCCAGGAATTGCTATTATATCCCATTGTTACTATCTTTAAAATGCTCTATTATGGTCATTTGGGGTATTCCACAGCTGACCTTTGTTTGTTTGGATTTTTTTTTCCTTTTTAATTTAATGTAATCACTGGATTTTCTTTATATGGTTATGACAAAGTATACTTTGCATCCTATGGTGCAGTGGTCATCATAGGATTCACAGAACGCAGTACTTGTGTGTCAGGGAAAAGGATCAAATAAGTTTCATGGACTGGACACAAAAAAAGAAAAACTTACAAATTTGTTAACTGGGGCTAGAAACCAGCCCTGGCAGAGGATGAGAAAAATCTGTTTTTCAACCAAAAAACCCCCAAACAAACAGAAAGCATCCTTCCCATTTCAAATGTTAATCTTAGAAAACCAAAGAACATCATTAGTTATTTTTTTAAATTCATTCACATCTTAGCTTTTGTAATGATAGGAATCAAATGCAATACAAAAGTATCAATGCCAGTAGCCTGAAATCAGATGTCCTTGCTTTCATTAGGTGTGCCACTGAAATGCTTCCTAATGTTTCCCAGACCCAAGGCTGCAAAAGCCTTCACCGTTAACCAAGGAAGATTTCACAGCAGCAGGCTCTGGCCTGAAGGGTGCAACAAAGTTATTTTAATGACATTTTCTGTAAGATCGCCATTGCAGCATAGGTTAAGGACAATGACATATAAAGATGCATCTCACAGAGGTCTAGAGTACATTCCACTAAACCACTCAACTTTTTCACCTATGGCATTGGTTTTGCATACTGGTCTGTGCAACATCACCCTATAGTGGCTGGTTTCCACAAAAAATATTTCCAATGCAATACACACAGAGGTGATGCAAGTGATACGATTGGACTGTTTGGATAGCAGGTTACATTCAAAATTAGTCTCTGCTGAGATGATTAGAGCCAGCCCATGCAAGGGATGGAACAGGTAATTGCCCTTTTGGTTTCAATATAAGGATTTTTACCCAAAACTAAAAGTTTAGAAATGCTTGGCTGATTTTCCAGGAAACTGTTGCTTCAGAATCCTAAAACTCAGCATCACTACAGATGAATTTCCAATATATTCAGTCTCATGACGGATTGAACTGGGAAGCTCCAAAACTGCAAGACGGGATGCATTACAGTTGGGAACTGCTGGCAAGATTTAAAAATCACAGAACAGAAACTCAAATGTGAAAGCTGCATTAAACTGAACCTCCTGTCTTAAAGCCAGTGCAGAACTTGCTCCAGAAGTCTAGAGACATGCATAAAAAAATGCACTGATATTTAAGCACAAAGGGGAAAAGCATCCCTGGTTTTGTCCTACTTTGCTTTATTCTTCCTTGGTTACCACTTCAGGCTACTGGCATTGATATTTCTGTTTCTACCTCTCTTTTTGCAAGTATAAAACTATCCCATTCTGTATGTAGGAAAAAGTTGGTTCCGGTCAACTGAAAAGTCACATTTAATTTGGGCCACTTTTAATAGTTGTCAACAGAAATAAAAAGTCAATTCCTTCCTTTAAGAGGATGTCCAGCTTCAACACTGACCATACTGAATTATTAAAAACTTTTTTTTTTTTTTAATCTCAAGGTTCCTCAGTATCAATATCCCTATTTCTATTTGCACAGAGAGATGATGGGCCTTGCCCAAGTCTGCATAGTGACTTGTGCACAAAGACGGGCATAGAAGCCTCTTATGAGGACACCCGCAGATGCATCTCCCATAGCATGCCCTGAACCCAATTGCTTTTGGGCAGTTTAAATATACGTCAGATACCGAGACTGGAAGAGAGCAATAACCGCTGTGAAATGCCCTAGCGGCAGTTACCAAGAGGGACAGACCCTTTGGATTGAAATGGCTGCGTAGTTTTGGCCAGCTGCAAAGATGCTTTGGGCCAGCAACCACTGGGGCTTCTTTCTCCCAAATTAGAGCCATGGCATCATTGGCAGAAAAAACATCTCAGTGTCTCACAAAGGTGTTTAAGAGAGTAATGCTGTATCTCCATTGTTTGCAGAATTCATCTAGCCTTGCAAATCATAATACAAAAGCTGTTCCCGCTCCCCCACAAAAATAAAAGAGCTCCCCAAACAACTATATGATTTGCACATTATTTGCCCATACCCTCTGTAACCACAGCTTTGGTGCTACTCAGTGTAGGAGGCTGCTGTTTACGCTGGGGGAATGGGGTGCTAAAAAAAAAACAGGTTACATAAATACACCCTGATCAGGGTTACTTTAAATTCAGTGAGCTTGACTACATTGAGACATGCCATTGAATTAGTAGTCAGGAAGCAGGATTTATACCCCACATTTGGGTACTAACTAGCATTAAATTCAATTAAAATGTACAACCCTCAAAACTTAACAAAATACTGCTGATTTCTAACCATTTGGACAAGAAAAGATCTTCAGGATTATGACCCAAGCCATACAAATTCCTACTTCGGGCTGAAATCAGCTGTGATCAGCACTGGGACACTTCCTATTGATTTTTTGGGAAGTATCAGGACTGAGTTTGGGAATCTAGTTCCCAATGCATTTGTTTAAATTGGTGGTTGTTTCTCTTTCTAACTGTTGAATTAACTCTGAGGTGGAACCAGATCTGGCAAAAATAGCAATGCATAAATCTGGCCTATGGTCCTTACCCTGCTTCAAGCCCCATTGGCTGAGACCAGAGCGGTCTAAAAGGGCCAAAGCGGTGTACAGGAGCCCTCAAGAACTGGCCGTAAAAGTGGGAAGACAATTCCAGACCACAGGTTTGAGCACAGGGGTGTAACGCAGCACCCAGTGCTGGGTAAATTATGCCAGCAGCCTTTTCAGACTAGGCAGCAGGCCCAAATCAGCAGCCTACACAGCAGGCCTGCCTTAGTTTATTTCCGTTTTTAACAACATCACATTTAGTTTCCCTCAAAACTACCCGACAGCAAAATTCTGGCATGTAAAACCTGGCCCGTAACAAGAGACTCTCCAATGCAAGACAGCAACCGGAAGGATGGCCCAGTGGCTAGCGACTGGGGGACCCAGGTACAAACCCTGCTCTGCCATAAACTGCCTTCAAGATGCTGAGCAAGTCACTTAGTCTCAGCTCCTCGGTTTCCCATCTGTGCTCCATAACCACACATCCCTACCTCACCAAGGAAGGGGTCGTGAGATGCTCAGACATTACAGTAATGAGGACTCACAGGTGCTACGATATAAACGCTGCAAAATACCATCTGCTCTGAGCTTACCTGAGACTTTCCAGAATTGCAGCAGGTTTTGGCTGCTACGTTTTAGACGTAGCTTTCTATGGCTAGCATTGCTGAAGAAACAGGTTTAAAGTCAGCAGCACGTGCTTAAAAGGTAAAAAAACTTAGATGAGCAATCACAGGGATCGTCCAGTTGAACTGAGTAAGAACTTACCATGTACAACTTACTGCAAACAAGTTAAAACCATTAAAGCTATATATGTATGTTTGGGATCAGCTACTTTTCCCAGCATGATTCCAGTTCAGGTGGCAAATTCGTGGTTGACCAGCTAGCAGCCTCAGCACTAGTTGTGACAGGCATGGTAGTGAGCATAACAGTGGGTGCCTACTGTGGACCTTTTGCTTATGAACTAATCCTGTTGATGTTAACAGGATTTGTATCAAGAGAAGATGCAGAGTAATTCATATTGCATTTTCTTCCATCATGAATCTATGTGGTACAGGTTTACTTACAAAAATGGGATGGACAAATTAGTGTCTGTAGAGCACACAGAGCACAAGCATATTCTCTTTCTGGCGGGCACTCTGCTCTAAGAAAATGTATGTGCTACGTAACAACACATGTCACTGTCAGACTAACAACGGGTAGCAGCAGCCTGAAAGAAAATGATGCATTTTGTTAAAGTATTTTTGGACCATCCCACAGAATTTAATACTATCCCTGCTATTGATTTTTTTTCTGCACGTACATGTAGAAAGGACATCATTCACTATTATATCCTACAGCTGTTCAGAGTAATTTCTATAGGTGTCAATTGGCTCCAATCGTCTCTATAGGAGCAGAGGAACATAAGATCTTTTTTTGGAGAAATTGTTCAATAGTAAACTTAACTATGGATGTATTCCCACACCACCGAAATCACAAAGAGTGAAAACGTATGTTTCAGAGGTTGCAATATTTGCCTGGTAAGTCGCAGCTTAAATTATTCAAATTTAATCTTTTTTTAAAAAGCGGATGGAGAGCACAAATTAAATTACTCGGGTGAGCAGGCTATAGATTTAATCATAGCTCAGTTATTTTCACACTGCAAGGATAGCTGTGCTGTTTGACCACAGCCAAATTAGACCATTGCTTCCATTATGAAATTTGGCAGCACTAAAACACAGGACAATTTCAGACTTCAGTCTGAAAAGCAGGGGGAGCCTTGCATTGGCTTTACTGGAAACAGCTGCTGACAAAAGTTCCTGACCAGATTTTGGTGGGACCAAAGCACAATTAACAGTGTAGAGACTGAGAGCCTAGTGCATTTGGGGGTATCATGCTGTTCAGTCATTTAATAATAGGCCCATTTTTCAGCTCTCTATTTAGTGGAAATGGGAAACCACAAGACTAATTCTTCACTCAGCTCAGATTGGATTTATGTAGCTTCACTGAATCCAATACATCTCTGTGTTTAAAGTGCTTGAAAGTCTACCACATCAATGCACTTTTATAGTGTTCAGGGTAAGCTACAATTATCCTGGTCTCAAAAGCTTCCAAAAAAGAAAGGCAGAGAGAGAGAAGAGAAAAGAAAAGAAAAGAAAAGAAAAGAAAAGAAAAGATCAAGCCCACTACTGCCAACCTCAACCATTCAAAATTAATGAGCCAAAACCCCATTAATCATGTGATTAGGTAGAAATAATAATAATAAATTCCGACATCTTCAACTGCTGCCTTAGCTTTAGGGACTATGTTTTCCAACTTTTGTCTGCAACTGTGAGAACTAGAGATTCAAAATAAAAGGGGCCATAAGATCTTAGAAAGTTATCCAATCTAACCCCCTGCTTAAGCCATTCCTGCCTCACAGGTGTTTGTAAGGACTTATTTTTAATATGAACAGTTGATTTTCTTGTGTAATTACCCACATCCCTCAAAAAACAGCGTAGGTGAAATCAATGGCAAAACATCCAAAGTATCAATACAGCTAGGACTCACAGCTTATACATCACAAAACTTGTGATCAAACCAAGAGAGTTTGCAAAAATTATTTACACACACAGTTAACTTTAAGACACGCCTATTGAAGCCAAGTATCACACATATGCTTCATCTTTCCCACTCATTCCCAACCCAAGGCTATAACAGGGTAATGTTATATGTCATTAGAGTATGCTGGACCATTTTTCTCTTGACCTTGAGAAGATGAGGGCTAGACCTAGCAGATGGCAATTATGTGTGATGGTACATGTGCAAGGAGAAAGGGATTCATTTCTTTTCTTTTACTGAAGCTGCCACTGGATTATTGGGTTTCATGGGGGATAAAGGAATGATGCGTCTTCCATTTGCAATGTACTTTTTACAAAATAGCAATGAGGCACCCAGAGCACTGGATAGGTCTTCCTCTCTCAGTTTGTACAAAACTAGCTGAGATGCTTGCAGTGTCAGAGCTTAGGTTCATTGCCTATTTTAGTTGCTGGAGTAATAGATTACATTTTTTCATCATAACATAAGGGAAATTAAATAAAGTTTATTTTAATGGATGGGGTATGGACGAAGAAAAACAATAAAAGGACAGAAATTAGTGCTAGAGTATGCCAAGTATTGCCTGTGGGTGTCACATATTAGTTCATTGTAAAATACCTTCCCTGTTTCATTGTAAACCAGGTACAGCATAGAGAGAGAAGCAATCAGTTTGATTCCTCCTTGAATTTAATCTCCCATTTCACACCACAATGCCTGAGGAGGGTGAGCCAGCCAGACGCACAGTCAATAAATGGAAATTGAGGTCAAGTTATTTCTTAGGTAATACCAGTTGACATACAAATCCTGAAAACTGGAACTACAATCTGAAGTTATCATCTACCTTTTGGTTAAATAAGTAATAATACATACCATTTCGTATTTCTACCAAGCCGTGCACCCAAGAACCACAATGCTGCAATAAATGACTTCTAATTAATTAAACCTTCCACACCTAATGAATTTCATCTATTTTACAGCTACAAGCAGGTAGACTATTATTAATCATATTTGCTTACCTCCTAGAGACCCTAATTCAACCGAGGACCCTTAGTTGGTCACTGTACATACTGGCACTGTACCGGCATGAAATAGGGTGAAGCTGCCCTGGTGTTGCTTTTATTTACCATGGGAGAAAACTGGGGGCAAGAAGACGAATCACTCATGTCACTCCCAGCGTCCTTCTGATTTGCTATCATTTGTCCCTCTCCCTATTTTTAAGACATCTCCACCCAAGTGATTTCTCCAGAGCGGGGTGTGTTGTTCTCGCACACATCAGTCATTACCTTAATCCTCCACCTTAATCATTTTAAATAGTAGTTTTAAAAGACTACCACCACCGACCATACTTCCCACTCTCCTTTCTGTGGCACTTGCACCTTTCTGGTGGCTTCCCCAATCACATACGGACTCACTCCAACCTCACTTAGTTGTGAAACGAGGCTGCATCACAGCACAGCACGAAGAGGCAAGTGTCCTAAAAGCTCCGAGGCCCAATCATTAAATTCCCATGTATTTCATTTCAAAACTGTCAGCCTCTCTTTGCGAAAGCAGAAACTCTAGGGAAATTGGCTTCGTATTTTTCTTCTACACAGAGATCCTCTGATTCAAAGATCAATTTTAATCTCTGGAGGGATGCTGTATGTGTTCATTTTCAGTAATTCATTTTTGCTAACAGTTCAACCTCTGGAAGATCAACATTAGTTTTTCTATTTCGGTCAGCCATCTTTTTCCCGAAATGAATCAAGTGAAAGCTTATTCAGAGCACTATTAAAAAAAAACAACTCCTTCAAGGTAGCTGCATGTTTTGTATAGCTGAAAATGTACAATGGATTAAAAGTCGTTGCAAAAGTTGGTATAGTAGGAGCTATCCAAAAAACTTCTGATCCCAGCAAGCAGACATTTATATGAGGTCACGGTTGTGATCCCCAAGGCTTTCTCCTGATGGATCTAGCCTACTAACACAACTGACACTGTATGAAGTATGGACTGCCTCTTTATTAGAAAACAAAAATACTTTCAAACCAAAGTCTGGTTGCTCCTGAAATTTTTCTTTCTTTCCAGCCACACACTACCCTGCCTTCTGCTCGACTTCACACTAACCCCGATAACTAGCTCTCTCTACCAGTTTATAGTCCCACAAGATAATGAACCACCTGCCTCAATCAATCAGTAGAGCTTATTAACTCTTTCCATGATGAATCAATACCTGCCAAAAAGGGTGGGAAGCTTCAAGCAACCACTGCTGGCTTGGCACTCTGGACCCAGAGCCATCCTGATTTACCAAGGTTGAAGCAAACAAAAATCATCATTAGCTGAAGTTCAGTTATGTCCTTCCACCCAACTAGTGGGTTCCCTTTAAAACTGGCTGGTTTGAAAACAGAGGGCCAGATCCTGCTCTGTCTGATTTAGAAAACAGCTGCATTTGACTCTTGATTTGACACCTTGGCTCAAATCCTGCAGTTTTGAGCCAGTTGGCTCTGTTTCTATGAAGCACTTAGGCATAAGGGGACACAATGGTGGGAGTCTATTACAGACCTCCCACCCAAAGTCCTGAGCTAGACCAGGAGTTTGCCCAGGAACTGGCTGAGGCAGCTTGCTCCAGGACCATGGTTGTCATGGGTGACTTCAATTACCCGGACATCTCGTGGGAGGATCGCTCAGCAAAATCTGAGCGGTCGCAGAGCTTCCTCTCGTGCGTGGATGACCTCTACCTGACTCAAGAAGTCTATGGGCCAACGAGAGGCAAAGCGCTGCTCGACCTGGTGCTGGCTACTGGGGAGGACCTAGTCGGCGACCTAGTGATCGATGGGAAGCTGGGTGACAGCGACCACGAGCTGATCACCTCCACCATCCGCCGAAAAGCTGGCAAGTCAGTCAGCAACACGCAAGTCCTTGACTTCAGGAAAGCCGACTTTGACAAGCTCAGGAGGCTTGTCAGTGAGGCCCTAAGGGACGGTGACCACAGGGAGAGGGGAGTTCAAGAAGAGTGGTTGCTCCTCAAGGGAGCGATCCTCAATGCACAAACTAAGTCTATTCCATCTTGGAGGAAAGGCAGCAAGAGGGCACAGCAGCCCCCCTGGCTCTCCAGGGACCTAGCAGACCTCCTGAGGCTAAAAAGAAAGGCCTACAAAGGATGGAGGATGGGAGTCACCTCCAAGGAGGATTATTTTGCACTGGTCCGGTCCTGTAGGGAGCAGACCAGGAAAGCCAAGGCTGCAACTGAACTCCAGCTAGCTTTGAGCATCAAGGACAATAAAAAGTCCTTTTTCAGATATGTGGGGAGCCGGAGGAAAAGCAGGGGCAACGTTGGACCCCTGCTGAACCAGATGGGGCAACTGACAACTGACGCCCAGGAAAAAGCCAACCTATTAAATAGGTACTTTGCGTCGGTCTTTCATCAGCCCCATGGGACGCCCGTGCCCGCTACAGGGCCGGGAAGTCCGGGTGAGGGTGATCCCCTGCCCTCCATTAATGCTGACTTTGTGAAGGAACATCTTGAGAAACTGGATACCTTCAAGTCAGCCGGCCCTGACAATCTTCACCCCAGGGTACTCAAGGAGCTGGCGAGCATCATAGCCCAGCCTCTAGCGCGGCTGTTTGAAAACTCTTGGTGCTCTGGTGTAGTGCCCGAAGACTGGAAGAAGGCCAACGTGGTGCCTATCTTCAAGAAAGGGAGGAAAGTGGATCCGGCTAACTATAGGCCCATCAGCCTGACTTCTATCCCGGGGAAGATCTTAGAAAAGTTTATTAAGGAGGCCATCCTTAATGGACTGGCCGACGCCAACATCTTAAGGGATAGCCAGCACGGCTTTGTTGCGGGTAGGTCTTGCTTGACCAATCTCATTTCCTTCTACGACCAGGTGACCTATCACCTGGACAAGGGAGATGAGATTGATGTCATATATCTTGACTTCAAAAAAGCCTTCGATCTGGTGTCCCATGATCGTCTCTTGGAGAAACTGGCCAATTGTCGCCTTGGGTCCCCCACGATCCACTGGCTGGAAAATTGGCTCCGGGGTCGGACCCAGAGGGTAGTAATTGATGGAAGTCACTCATCGTGGTGTCCTGTGACCAGCGGGGTCCCCCAGGGCTCTGTCCTTGGACCCATACTGTTCAACCTCTTCATTAATGATGTGGACACTGGAGTCAGAAGCGGACTGGCCAAGTTCGCCGATGACACCAAACTTTGGGGCAAAGCATCCACACCAGAAGACAGGCGGGTGATCCAGGCTGACCTGGACAGGCTCAGCAAGTGGGCGGATGAGAATCTGATGGTGTTCAACGCCGATAAATGCAAGGTTCTCCACCTTGGGAAAAAAAACCCGCAGCATCCTTATAGGCTCGGCAGTGCTATGTTGGTTAGCACTATGGAAGAAAGAGACTTGGGGGTCATCATTGACCACAAGATGAACATGAGCCTGCAATGCGATGCTGCGGCTAGTAAAGCGACCAAAACGCTGGCTTGCATCCATAGATGCTTCTCAAGCAAATCCCGGGACGTCATTCTCCCCCTGTACTCGGCCTTAGTGAGGCCGCAGCTGGAGTACTGTGTCCAGTTTTGGGCTCCACAATTCAAAAAGGATGTGGAGAAGCTTGAGAGAGTCCAGAGAAGAGCCACGCGCATGATCAGAGGTCAGGGAAGCAGACCCTACGATGACAGGCTGAGAGCCCTGGGGCTCTTTAGCCTGGAAAAGCGCAGGCTCAGGGGTGATCTGATGGCCACCTACAAGTTTATCAGGGGTGAGCACCAGTATCTAGGGGAACGTTTGTTCACCAGAGCGCCCCAAGGGATGACGAGGACAAATGGTCACAAACTACTACAAGATCGTTTCAGGCTGGACATAAGGAAGAATTTCTTTACTGTCCGAGCCCCCAAGGTCTGGAACAGCCTGCCACCGGAGGTTGTTCAAGCGCCTTCATTGAACACCTTCAAGATGAAACTGGATGCTTATCTTGCTGGGATCGTATGACCCCAGCTGACGTCCTGCCCTTTGGGCGGGGGGCTGGACTCGATGATCTTCCGAGGTCCCTTCCAGCCCTAATGCCTATGAAACCTATGAAATCTATGATATGCTAAACTTGAATCGTAGTGCTTAAGATCAAGAGCCTCAAAGATGTTTAGGTAACTTTTTTTTTTTTTTTTTTTTTGGTGCTAACTCCTACAGAAACCAGTGTAAGTTAGGTACCTTTATAGCTGTGACCATCTTACCCAGACCTTCCCAACGCCTGAGCTTTTCAACAGGTTCCCCCCCCCCCAAGCTTGCATCACAAGCCTTGGGAAAAAAGGAAGGGAGCGGATTGTACCGCAATACACCTAAAAGCTATAGGACATAATATGTATAGCAGGGGTATACACTTGTTGGTATATGCATAATGTACACAATACCCATGCCTAGTCATAGTTTTTATTTAATGTTGCAGACCCATGAGTTTATGAATTATTCACATAAAAGTTATGCTTGGTAGCCGTTGTGATGCCGGAAGAATGTCAGTTAATTATAATGGTGTTGTAAGAGTAATTGTCTAGAGCTCAATTATACAAGTGCTTTATTTTTACCTAGTTTTAATTAAAGAAATACAAATAATAGGCAGGTGAATGTAAAATAGACCATACTATATTTGCTGCACGCACACCATAGAAGCATCGTTCTAGTCTACATTGCAGCAGCAGCAGCTATACAGTACATCTGTGCTTTATTCACAGTATGTAGCACTGCCTCAGATTCACTGGACGCACTGCTAATCTGGTGATTTAATACCTTAAAAAAAAGTAGCACAACTCAAGAGTTGGCATAGCACAGAAAGCAATTTAGTAGATTATCATAGCGCTAAATTGTACCTCCAGAAAAGCCTATGTGGATATTCCAAAAATGATCTGATAGTTTATTAAAAGTGGCAGGCTCTGCCCTAGGTCATCAGCATAATGGCTAAGAAGATATAAACCATATATCACAAACAGAACTGTGTGACCATGTTGGAAAGCAAAGGGGAAGGGGAAAAAAGAGAGAGAGGGAGAGGCAGGGGGAAAAAAAGGGACAATACTAATCAGCATGCCAAGCTGCAGGGTTGATGTGGGTGTAGAATTCAAATGTAGCTGGTGAACAAGACGGATCAATTTCAAGTGGCATCCCCTTAAAGTCCTGCCAATGAGTAGGGGCTTTTGTCAACCCTGCTATTACCAAGAGACTCATTATGTTGTAAAAATATAAGCAAGGTAGGTTTTTTTAATTTTATTTTTATTCTCCCATAAACCATTTTTCCTGTTGCAGTAGCTGATCACCTTCGTATCTTTTTTGTCTTTGCTGAATACAACACGGCATATTTTCCCACTTGACATCCTTTGCGTGCCAGTGCAGTTCTGCCCTATTGCTACCACCATAGGCAAACCACAGAGTGAGTTCATAAAATTAGTGGATGACCCCTACGTGGTTTTTGACAGACGTTAGTAACAGAATTATGCCACTTAGGAAATGTTACTACAAAACTGCACTTGGGTGAGCCACCCCTTTTTGAGTGGAAATCTAAAAGTTAAATAAATTCATGAAAAAACAAGATTCATGCAAAATTAAAATATTTCCCTCCAACCCAAGATGATAATGCTATAGGGCATATGGAGATGAAATGGGGGCCCTAAATTGAAGTGGTTATTTTTTAAAAACACTGCTTCAATGTAGGGCCCTTTAAACCCCCATGTTGTGCACACACACGAACCTACCTGCCTCTCTGGCAGTGGGGAGGGAAGAGTGAGCCGCTGGAGGGTGGAGTGGTCCCTGGGCTGTGTGGGGGGACTGATGCTTCCCTCTGCGGCAGTGGTGGCACCCACCCACAAGCACCTGGCTCGGGCAGTCCCAGGGGGCACCACAGCAGTAGAGGGAAGCACCGGGACCTCGTGCAGCTCAGGCAAGCAGGCTCCAGGGAGGGGAAAAAAAAGATCAGGTTCGCTGCTTTTTTTTTCTCTTGGGCTGAGCCTGCCTTCCCAGGCTGCTGCCAGGCTGCCTTCATAGGCTGCCTGCAGAGCCCCTGAGCTGCACAGAGCTTGGTGCTTTGCTTCGTGGTTGTAGGGCAGCGAATTAAAACTCCTCGAAGGAGTTTTAGTTTGCTGTTCCCCAAGTCATTTAAGGCGCATTATGCCACCAAATTTGCTACAGCAGCTGGAATTACTGTGCAATACACCGCCAACGCATTCAAACACCAAGTCCATTAAAGTGGTGCAAAAGCATTTAACCCACTTTCAAGTGTCGTGCATGCATGCCCCTTGTTTCGTCTACACCGGGCCGTAGTCATTACTTACGCGAGCTCAACATAGGTGTGAAATGGTATCATGGGCCAAGTGCACGGCTTTGAAATCTAAGCAACAGGTCTGTAACATTTCAATTTTCTAGAGCTCCAGGTTCCCATCCCAGGAGGGAAAATTTGTTCTTCTGTGCACTGTGGCAGAAGGATTTGTTAATGTGTGAAGGTTTTCCAGAAGGGATCTTGAAACCTGGGTACAGGCTGCAGAATACCATCTAGTTAGGAAAACCTGGTCACTTTACTGTGTGCCAAAATCTGGTCCCAGTTGTAGGTCTGGAACTTTGGAAAAATCTCCACATCACTGACCTGCCTGGGAACAGAACGTCTGAGAGGACCAAAAATTACAACCACATCACCTGCATCTCTCTCTAGGCTCTGAATCACAAGGCTTTCCTTCTAACCAAGTCATTTTTTTCAGGCAAGAAAGAAAGAAAAGAAAAAAATATATAAGAAAATGCAGGACAACGATTACAAGGTCAATTATAAAGAGTTTTGTGTAGAAAGACCTCTATTAGTAAGTTCAATTTACAAGTAGTGATGCAGCAAAATCACTGTCAGTCCATTTCGCTGAAGAAGGTAAGAGTATATCTTACACCAGGGAGTGCTCCCTGTTAAATACTGCAGTCTATCTGAAGCAATGGAAGGGGATCAAAGAAATGAAGAGAAATTCTCACAAGAGCCTAAGTGACTTAGAACCCTGAGCTCTAATGACTGTCAGTGGGACTTTGGCCCTGTCCATCAAAGAGCTGGTTTGCAGCACCTGCACCCTGAGCTGAGGAGCACTGCTGACATGCAGGTCCAGGCCCCTCGCTCCTGTGCTCTGTGTGCTAAACCTTGGGGAAGGAAGCTATGTCCCAACAGGAGAGCACGTGCCCAGATCCCTCCTCAGGCTCCATCTCTGCCATGCTTAGTGGTCCATACTCAGGACTTCCCAAAAGCTGTCTCAAACAATTGCCTTATTTCTGTGACTGTCAAATTCAGAATGAATCATAGGAAGGTAGGGTTCAAAGGGACCTCAGGAGGTCACATCTAGTCCAACCCTCTGCTCGAGGCAGGACCAGCCCCAACAAGATCATCCCAGCTGAGGCTTTGTCTAGCCAGGTTTTGAAACCCCCCAAGAACGGAGCTTCCACCACCTCTCTGGGTAACCCATTCCAGTGTTTTACTACCCTCTGAGTGAGACAAGTCTTCCTAATATCTACCCTCAACTTCCCTTGCTGCAACGTGAGCCCACTGCTCCTTGTTCTGTCATCTGCCACCACTGAGAACAGTCCAGCTCCAGCCTTTTTCAAACCCCGCTTCAGGTAGTTGAAGACTGCTATTAAGTCTCCTCTCAGTCTCCTCTGATCTAGACTAAATAAGCTCAGTTCCCCCAGTCTTTCTTCATAAGTGGGAAAGGCATATTCTCAGTAGCCCTTCCTAGCTTGATTTGGAGACACCATAACCATGCCCTAAGGACCTGGGAAATAGGACTTGGTGTCCTTAGTCACTGAAGCACTTTTCAAAAGTTTGCTCACCCTTACCAGGATTTTGTTCTTGCCCAATGACATACCTGGTGCTGAGTAAGACCTAGTTAAATCTAGCCCCTGCCCAAAGACTTTCATTGTATACTGATGAACCTAAGTGACAGGGACTAATTGCAGGATTGTATGTGCTTGGATGTATGGCATCAAAAATAGTTAATGGTCGATAAAATCAAAAAATGGTTGCCAAAGGGAGTGCTGTTAATCATGCAGACAATGCACAACCACAACAAATTGGCATCCCAAAGCACGTAGTGTGGTGTGGGGTCTAGATGGGGAAAGGGGTGGTTTTGAAGAGAGCAGGTTTTTGCATCACATCTCAAGGGAAAACGATTGGCACTTGGGGAAACATTTCAGATCCCATTTGCTTCCAGTGCCAAAGCTTTTATTCTTCCACAAAACTTTATTTCAGCTAAAAAAGAAGTGTGTTCCTTTGCAAAGAAATAAACAAACCCAGGAGATCAGCTGTGGTAATTACAAGAGCTGGTGCTCACTGGGGGTCTGATTTCATTTGCACTAACATAAACCTAGAGTAAACCCATTAAAGTCAACAGTTACGGGGTTAGATTGGGGGTGTAAGAGCAGAAGCAGGCTCCAAAGAAACATCAACCAGTCAGACGGTTTGGGGGGATATGTGAACCTTACATGCAGGGCACACTAAAGAAAAGGGGTGGGAAAACTGCTCTTCACACAAATGGCCTCCTGTTTTTTGCACTGCATGGTAGTGTGGTGGTATGGTGCACACTTACACACACTAAGAGCCAGCTGTGGGAAAGGTTACCGTCTTAATACAGAAGGCAGTATCGGTTATGATCTAAATATATTGGCACCAATATCCCCTTTTTTAACAGGTAAGGAGTGGTGGCATAGACTTTTTAATAAGAGGAGTTTTTAAAACTTTTTTCTCCGAGCATTTTTTAAGTAAACCAGTAGGTCAGTCAGATTTGTAAAACTCTTGGGCCATTTGTAGACATGCTCCCTGTTTCCTACACCATGTTAATGGATTTGCATCACACAGTTGGAATCAAATTTCAATTTGAGTTAAGGGTTAATAGATGATCATTGGCCACCAGGGAGATTTTCACCTATTTCTGCACTTCTGCAGTAGAGATGGCAGGGGTCTCTGGACACTTCCCACCACTCACAAGCAGGGCCACTCACTTGCTACGCCTGGTGGAGGGCACAAGCAACAGCACACCCAAGATACCTGCCGTACATACATGTTAATTAATACG
Source organism: Alligator mississippiensis (assembly GCF_030867095.1). Classification (NCBI taxonomy): domain Eukaryota; kingdom Metazoa; phylum Chordata; order Crocodylia; family Alligatoridae; genus Alligator; species Alligator mississippiensis. The sequence goes on from NC_081834.1 coordinate 75,759,330, forward strand.
GCTTAAATTGCCTAGTTCAGACTGCCTTAGTTGGCATTAACTTTAATTCTTTAAATCCAATTTTAATTCAGACTACTGATGTCCGTATGTTTATAATAATGGCTCTAGTCTGGATTAAACCTAGAAATATGTTATGTCTAGGATGTCTAGGATTAGGGTCACTAATGCCAACTTCCATGGGTTTATCAGGTAGCCAATAGTTCATCAAGTGACTGAACTTCATAACTAACTTTACCCATGCGAGTAGCCCATTTGAAGTCAAGGTCCATGCACCACTTAGCCACTCTGCAAACTTTAGCAGACATACTAACTTATTTCAAGTTAGACATGAGTTTATGTCTCTTGGCTAAATCAGGATTTTAAGAGATTTAGCACACAATCATATTCTGTGACATTTTTAAATTCACTGGGGGGTATTTCTGAAGCATCAGCAAAAACACCAAACATCTACCATTTCCTTTCCTCACAGCCACCATCTCCACCTAGTCTATGACGTGTCATCCAGACAGCTTCAGAAACACTTGTGCTCCAAAAAAATCTACAGCGTGTTATAAAATACCTGAGATATTTTCAGCTATCAGTTCAAATACAGCCGCTTTATTAATGAATATGTTTTATGACAGCATAGGAAGAATTTTAAGTTGTCAGAAACTAATTTTGCAAGTCAACATTTATGCCAGGACATCTGAGCTAATGAGCTTACCCTTCCAAGACTCCAAATGGGATCTTATGTGGGGATACGAGCAAAAATCTATGGATCCCATGTGCTCAGGACTTGAGTCTTGTGGCTCACTTAAGAATGAGGGACAAGGGAAAAAGCAGTAGATTATTATATTATCAGTTTTGTTTTGTTTCTGAACAGACGAATTGCATTTTGAGGTTGCCACCTATGGGAAGTTTAATTTAGATTGATCTTTTAACATTTTGGCATGTTTTTAAATTCTCTATCCATTGCTCTGTACATTCAAGAGCATTGCCATTGTGACAGTCAGCTTAAATATTCATGAAATGTAAATGCTTGCCTAAGAATGACTGATCTTGTCATGGTGCTTTCTTCTTTTTCAAAACATACCAGCATTCATAAAACTGATGAAATAGTAATTATTAAATGTAATAATTTAATAATTATTATATTTCACTGAAGCTGTTATTGGTGAAATATTTGTGCGTTTGTCAAGGGCATCTGGGATATATTCAAAGGCACTCTCTTTTAGCATAAATCTAAACAAAAAGTTTTTCCAGTGTTGCAATGGCAAAATCAGACCCTAAGACTATGGGAAGCATCAGCAGGTTCCTTTATCATCCCAAACACATTAAAGCCTTATGACTAAACTAACGTTTTCCCACTGAGTTGTGCCAATCTTGTTAAATTTTCCCATGAAAACAAACATTTTTTTTCAAAATAAAATGTTTGGTCTGGAAAAAATATGTTTCCAAAACAAAACGCTGTTTGGTAATTTTTCTTCTGAAAGGCAACGTTTCTGTTTTGTATTGATGTGGTTACATTTACATTTTCCCAGAATAGGTCAAGAATGCCCAGGGGCACATGTCATATCTTAACATTATAATAACTGAAATATCCATTACTTTATGTTAGATCATGTTAATAACTTATTAAAAGGTAGATGCTAGTTAGCACTGACTAAAAAAAACCTGTTTTTCTAGATCAAAGCATCTCAGGCTTATATTTCATAGATTTCATAGACATTAGGGCTGGAAGGGACCTCGGAAGATCATCGAGTCCAGCCCCCCGCCCAAAGGGCAGGACGTCAGCTGGGGTCATACGATCCCAGCAAGATAAGCATCCAGTTTCATCTTGAAGGTGTTCAATGAAGGCGCTTGAACCACCTCCGGTGGCAGGCTGTTCCAGACCTTGGGGGCTCGGACAGTAAAGAAATTCTTCCTTATGTCCAGCCTGAAATGGTCTTGTAGTAGTTTGTGACTGTTTGACCTAGCCGTCATCCCTTGGGGCGCTCTGGTGAACAAACGTTCCCCCAGATACTGGTGGTCACCCCTGATAAACTTGTAGGTGGCCATCAGATCACCCCTGAGCCTGCGCTTTTCCAGGCTAAAGAGCCCCAGGGCTCTCAACCTGTCATCGTAGTGTCTGCTTCCCTGACCTCTGATCATGCACGTGGCTCTTGTCTGGACTCTCTCAAGCTTCTCCACATCCTTTTTGAATTGTGGAGCCCAAAACTGGACGCAGTACTCCAGCTGCAGCCTCACCAAGGACGAGTACAAGGGGAGAATGACGTCCCAGGATTTGCTTGAGAAGCATCTATAGATGCAAGCCAGCGTTTTGGTCGCTTTACTAGCCGCAGCATCGCATTGCAGGCTCATGTTCATCTTGTGGTCAATGATGACCCCCAAGTCTCTTTCTTCCATAGTGCTAGCCAGCATAGCACTGCCGAGCCTATAAGGATGCTGCGGGTTTTTCTTCCCAAGGTGGAGAACCTTGCATTTATCGGCGTTGAACACCATCAGATTCTCGTCCGCCCACTTGCTGAGCCTGTCCAGGTCAGCCTGCATCACCCGCCTGTCTTCTGGTGTGGATGCTTTGCCCCAAAGTTTGGTGTCATTGGCGAACTTGGCCAGTCCGCTTCTGACTCCAGTGTCCACATCACTGATGAAAATTGTGAACAATATGGGTCCAAGGACAGAGCCTTGGGGGACCCCACTGGTCACAGGACACCATGATGAGTGACTTCTATCAATTACTACCCTCTGGGTCTGACCACGGAGCCAATTTTCCAGCCAGTGGATCATGGTGGACCCAAGGCGACAATTGGCCAGTTTCATCAAGAGGTGATCATGGGATAGCAGATTGAAGGCTTTTTTGAAGTCAAGATATATGACATCAATCTCTTCTCCCTTGTCCAGGTGATAGGTCACCTGGTCGTAGAAGGAAATGAGATTGGTCAAGCAAGACCTACCCGCAACAAAGCCGTGCTGGCTATCCCTTAAGATGTTGGCGTCGGCCAGTCCATTAAGGATGGCCTCTTTAATAAACTTTTCTAAGATCTTCCCCAGGATAGAAGTCAGGCTGATGGACCATTTGTAATGGTCTAGCGGTCTAAAAAAATTTGGAGTAACTTCCTTACACGCCATGACTATTAAAAGATTGCAGAAGGCTCTGTAATGTTACAGCCACCATACAAAACATGACACTTGCAACTCTGAATTAGCCCGTTAGCTTCACTGGGGCTACCTAAGGGGAGCAGAGTGACATTTAAGTTAAGGAAAGGATGGGACTATGTTTAGGTCACTAGTCTGAGAAATGAGAGACCTGTGACTTTGGGGAGCTCACTGAAGTCACACCTGTATGGCTAACCTCCTGTGCCAGGGTGTGGCACCTTCAAACATGCTGGCTATCTTCTGACAGGTAGGCTAATTAATCTCTGGGCACTGCTAAGCGGGGTATGTAATGATTGCGCCACTGGAGACAACAGCACTGGGATGATTCACCTGAGCAACTGAGAACTTGGCCTACTGAGTACATGTGTTAAATAAAAAGGTCTGTCTTTCACTCTGAAGTAACTTCACCCTTGAACTACTACTGCCAACTACTACCACCCTTTCTCCTCTGCCTTTCAAAAGGCTTTTTAATGGTTCAGCATTCTCAGTTGATCTCCAGTCTCTCTCCTTTGATGCCTTAAGCTGGCAAACTATTAGCCACTTAAAATGGGATTTTTGGCACTAACAGCTTGACTCATTGTATACTAAGTACGCTTTATCTAGACTTCTTGAGTGGCAATCTTGTTGGCTCTTCCCATGAGCCTTTATTGAGTTAGCTCTATTTGTTTGTAAATGAATTGGTAGCAATTTCCAGGCTTGTAAAGTAACATTGCATCACATCACTAGGCCGCTCACAATATTCGTACCATTATTGTGTAGTCTTCTTCACTGATTAACAGACAGCAGCTTTGTCTATACCACCCCAGGCCAGGTATTAAATATTACCATTCAGATACGACAGTGCTGTACAGCCACTTTGGACTGAAAATGGAAATCCCACCCCAGCATCTTGGGAAAAGTAGCAACATCATGTACATAACAGATCAGTGACAGGGCTGGTTACATAAGTTTTGGTTTGCTGATTCATAGCCTGATGCTGTAATTATTAGGCCAAGTCCTCTTTTTTACCTACCCTACCTCTGCAGTGGATTGCAATAACATGCTCAAGAGAAAAAGGGCCAGAATCATGAAGCTCGTATCAGAAAGAGAACTTCCTCACACTTCAAGTTGAGTTGGAGCCATTGTTTCACTCAGATTCATCTCTAAATTTTGAAAAGCACTATTTTTTTCTTCAGGTACTGAGTGCTTAGATGTGTCATTTCTTTCCCCAGAACACATGAAGGAAGGGGAAAAATAGAGACTGTGCGGGCCGGGCGCGAACCCGGGGCCCTTTGTCGCGCTGCACGCGGGCTGTGGCCGGCAGCCCGGGCACGCCGGGTCAGAGAGGGCGGGCGCCGAGCTAGAATTAGGCACAGACACGTAACGGTTGATTTTAAGATTGTTTTACTTACACCGAGATGGTCGCGGTGCAGGCTGAAAACTTGCTTGAGTTGCGGTTACAAACAGAAAACACGAACAATCACGTGGAGTTTGCTAGGCTCCACGCAGACAGAACTCCGGATGTCCAGGACAAGCGCGCCTCAAAACTCGTCGTTACGTCTTATAAAAGGTTACCGCTCGAAGACAGGAAGAGGTGGGCGGTGGATCAGGCTGCCAAACTCCTCTGAATAACACACAGGGCTTCTATGACCCTGCCGCGCACCCAGAGTCCCCACGAGATGGATGATGGATGTCCTCTTCGGCTTGGGCGGAAACTGCTCAAGCCTCTTATACGGCTAGCAGGCCAATCGCTAGCAGCCACGTGGGAATAATTTAGAACTAGCCAATAGCGGGGAACAAATTTGCATTCGAAGAGCGGGAACTCTTTGCACCGTGCATTTCTGCGTTGCAAAGAAAATGCACCCTGCAAAGACAGCTGCAAAGTGGCGGGAACTCTCTCCTTTGCACGCGGGTTCTCTGTGCAGCAAAACTCCACCGTGCAATGAAGTTGTAATCCCACGGGGATAATTCTAGTGCCGAAGCACACACAAAATCAGACCTTTGGGTCATGACGGAGACCATGAGAAGAACATTATTACTTTCCACCTGCTGAAGAACTGTAGGAGGAATTTATTTTTTCTTTACCATTTTCTTTTAAGATTGTGCAATTAAAGGAAAAGTCAGGAGATAATGAGATAAATAATGAGGAAGGGCACAGGACACACGTTTCCTTATTATTAGAATGATGCAAAACTTAGCAGCTTTGTTTTGCAGGGGCTTGCATCCCAGGTGTTTTATTTTGGGTTTCAGGCAAAAGTTGAGATGACTTGCACAATAGATGAGCCAGACTAAAAACCTGAAGAACCTAGGATTAACCTGAAGCTACCAAGGATGAAGTTTCTTTTTCTTTTCTGTCTTATTATTGTCACTAGTATATTACCTACAATCGTACCTTTTGTCAATCTTACATTAAGCAGCAGGTACAATAAAAAGGTGAACCAAAAATAAATAAATAAAGCCAGCTTTTGAAGGAGATATAATACTCTGACACTACCTGCCTATGTCCATTAAAAATTGCTTGAATTTCTTGGGATCAGGTATTAAGTCTGGATCTCCAAGTCTAATTTGGGCAGGTATGTACTGCCTGCCTGCCTAAAATCCACCTTGTTTTAAATATAAACCAGATTGTTTTCTACCGTTCTTCTCCACTTCCAGTCCTAACGTGCTGCGTATCATCCCACGGGCTTCATTAACAATCGTGTCTTCCAACCAGAACTGGTCGCATTTCAGTGAAGCATGAAGTCATCCCAAAGTTAAGATATTCAAAGCTGACCAGTTTCTTGGGTGCTCAGCTTGGAACAGCTTTAAGGGACTTTTGATAAGAGCACAGTGAACACCCAGCAATGGACACCTCTCCTCACTTCTGCAAATCCTGGCATTTGCAAATCCACTAACAATATTTTTTTACAATAATGCTTCCGTGTGCATCAATTGCAGACATTTGGCTATTGGAGGAGATTTCCAGGTGTATCCATGGCAGCTAGATACTCAACTCTCATTGAAAGTCAAAGCAAATTAGGAACCTAGCTATCATTCATGACTGTGGAAAACTATCCCCATTATTATCATCTTGATTAATACGAATAAAACAGAGTTTCCCACCTTGAGTTCTCAATCTCCTTTCATGAAGTATTTAGCACAGCATGAGCTCTTGAATCACAACCCGACAGTGAAGAGGAACTAGATTACATATATGATCCTTTGGTATACAAGAATCAATAAAACACATAAATAGAAACCACACTGGAATGAATTCATTTTTGACCTACTACTCCTGACAACGGTAAAGATTTAGCTGAGCAACTATTTGACTTAGAGCTGCCTTACTGGGCTTGCTTTGCTTAGCATACATCAAGAAAATGATGACGACCTAGACCAAGTCTTGACAGATTTTGACCTATTCATTGATTGATGAGCTCCAATTACTGCATCAGATTCAGCAACATATTTTACCTGTAGTTTGTGTCATCACTCATATGCTATTCTTCTTTTACAAGATAGTTTAATGTTGTGCAGCTTGATAGATGAAGTACTTTATGCACAGCTACACAAAATATAAGTGATTTACTTTCATTAAAAGAAGGAGATGGCAAAATAAAATTTAAGGCCAGATCCTGATAGTCGTATTCATGTTGAGAAGTCGCAGACTCTCTGACACTTCCCACAAAAATCAATAAAATGCCTCATGATATTGTCATGACCCAAAGGTCTGATTTTTTTTGTGTGTGCTTCGGCACTAAGAATTATCCCCGTGGGTTTGCAACTTCGTTGCACGGAGGAGTTCGGCTGCGCAGAGAACCCGCGTGCAGGGAAGTGTTCCCGCCACTTTGCAGCGATCTTTGCAGGGTGCATTTCCTTTGCAACACAGAAATGCACGGTGCAAAGGTTTCCCACTCGTCGTATGCAAATTCGTGCCCCGCAATTGGCTAGTGCTAAATTATTCACGCCTGGCGGCTAGCGATTGGCCTGCTAGCCGTATAAGAGGCTTGAACAGTTTCCGCCCAAGCTGAAGAGGACTCCGCATCCATCTCGTGGGGACTCTGGGTGTGCGCGGCAGGGTAATAGAAACCCTGTGTGTCGCTCAGAGGAGTTTGGCGGCCTGATCCACCGCCCACCTCTTCCCGTCTTCGAACGGAGCCTACTATAAGACGTAACGACGAGTTTAATGCGCGCTTGTCCTGGACATCCGGAGTTCTGTCTGCGTGGAGCCTAGCAACCTCCACGTGATTGTTCGTGTTCTGTCTGTGTGGAGCCTTACCTCCACGTGTGTTCGTGTTTTTTGTTGTAACCGCAACTCAAGCAAGTTCTCAGCCTACACCACGACCATCTCGGTGTCAGTAAAATAATCTTAAAATCAACCGTTACGCGTCTGTGCCTAATTCTAGCTTGGCGCCCGCCCTCTCCGACCCGGCCTGCCCGGGCTGCTGGCCACAGCCCGTGTGCAGAGCGACGAAAGCGACCCGGGGTCAGACCCGGCGCGCACAGATATGAACACTTTTCTTGGGCAGGAAGACTGGGGAGATATAACCTAGCCATTGGTTGCCTTATGTGTTTGCAGTACTTGTAGGGACAGTTGGGGAGAAGGAAAATTTCTGGATGGCTCATTCATTACTAAAATAGTATATCTGCTCAGAAGCAGGGAAAAAACAGAGAGTAATATCAAGCCAGCGGGCCAAGCAGTTCCTGAGCTGCAGGGGGGCTGGTGGTTCCCTGTGCAGCAGCGGCGCTCCTCGGGCAGCACCCACCGCTGGCACCCGGCCCAGGTGGTCCCGGGGGCACTGCAGCTGCGGAGGGAAGCACCAGGCCCCCGTGCAGCTCAGACAGGCTCCAGAGAGTTAAGAAAAAAAGATCAGGCTTACCACTCCCCTCTTCCTCCCCCCCCCCCCCTCCTTCTCCCCCCCTTCACTGGAGCCTGCCATTAATTGTAGATCCTGTGCTGGAAAGAGAGACATTTAGGAGCATAGGTCTGGAAAGGATCTCCTGGGTCACTAAGTCCAGTGCTGTCACAGGCAGCCATGTCACATAAGCCTATTCATAATTTTAACATGTTTCTTCTTAGAATGAGCTGTTTTTGCTGTTGCTGGGTTTGGCCAGCTGAATGTTTTGACTTTTTGTTTCCAGGCACTGGGGCTTCCAGCAATGTGAATATTTGCATATGGAAACCTGCAGTTTATGCAGGAAGGTCAGGAAGGGAAAAACAAGGAAGTTTGCTGAGCGGGAGGAGGGGAGGCATTTTCTAATCCACTGAGAGAGCTCTGCCTGCTAACAAATTTCACAAATTTCACAAATTTCTGAGGTTCTTGAGATATTGCTTTCAACAGAAATATAAATGAATTCAAACATGCATTATACGTCTGATTAATTTTCGGCTAGTGACATTTTAAAAATAAAATACTTGTCAAGTAATCTCTCTATTGCGTGGCATACGATACATCTCCAAGTGCTTGTACTTTCCATATGTGGGAGGCTTGCTGATATTAGTAAATCTGAAGCCTCAAACTGCCTATGCCTGCTAATACTCCAAAGAGGGTTTTTTATTTTTATTTTAATTTTTTTTTAGGAGTTGCTGTTGCTTTGGCAGTAATGGCAATAAAAATGAACACCTTACTTCACTTGGTCTTCAGTAGTTATTTTTGTTACAGTAATGCCAAGAGTACTCAGTGTACTAATTGTTGTACATATCCATCCATGCTATGCTATGCTATGCTACGCTATACTATGCAGCCCTTTGGTACCACAGTACTTCAGTACCTGCCAACTTTTAATAAATTTATCATCACAGCAGACAGCTGAGAGAAAGAAGTGACACGGTCCTTGCTCTAAAGCAGGGGCAGCCAATTATTTTGGGCAGAGGGCCGCTTACTGGGTTTTAGCAAGCCATCGAGGGCCATATGATGGCAGCCTAAGGCAGCTACATATTAATTTTCTAAATTCTTTAGGGGCCCTGCGGGCCAGCGAGAATGGCCTGGTGAGCCACATTTTGCCCACCCCTGCTCTAAAGACTAGAATCAGAGGCAGAGAAAGTCAAGGCATCTTTACATTACCTCTGTACAATATATAGGAGGTACCACAAAAGATCATGACACATCCACTCACTCCTGCTTACACATATCAAAGCCCCCAAATTAGGCAGTAGATTCAGTTTAGCAACCTAATCAACAAGCACTTACCACCCCTTTCGGGCATGCCACTTGATACACACTCAGGACCATGATACACTGTCTCATGCACTTTAAATTGTCCCTGTTCACCAATTTCCAGGCTTTGGCAAAGCAGAGTAGAACCAAGAGTGCAGTGTTTAGGAGTAAGCAGAGCCTTCTTGGGAGCACCTGTACGATAATGGAAGTGGCATGTGCATGTCCTAAGGGACCTGTCCAGGCTCACAGCTTATCTAGGACTTGAACCCACACCTTCTAAATCATGTTCTCACTCCTGGACCACCCTTCCTTCAATGAGTCCCTGTCTTGAAGAACATGTAACATAAGTGGGCCCAAGACACACAGAGCAAGAGAATGATCACTTCTATTTTAAGCATGGGAGACTAGAGACACACACACAGACTGAAACCACTAGATCAATCTCTCAAAACCTTGGCAGAACTGGGAAACAAAGCCATATTTTCCAAGTTAAGTTTTTAAATGTCCCTGTCCTCTTCAAATAGAATGGATTAGGGATTGTGAATGTACATGGAGAGAGGTCAGCATCAGTTCAGTAGCTGGTATCTATGGAGTGTAGTGACTATATCCTGTACCTCTTAAGGAATGGGTTCACATATCAAATAGATTTTTGCCATTTCACCACAGTGCTGACTTCGGTGTGTATAGTCCTCTCATTCTGAGGAGGGTTCAAGTCCAAAAGGTCTAACAATGATCTAACATTTGCTATTTCTTCTTTGCCAGTTTGCACAGCTTGATGCATTTCAGTTACAATGCAATAGAAATATAGGTGCTCAACTGCCATGGTAATGGCCTGATATGGGAAGCTATATAAAACTCTTCCTGTTTATGAACAATTCATTAAAATAACAGCGTTTAAGTCAGGACAAAATTTGGCTCTCTTTTGACTGTAAGCTTGTCCAGACAAAGATGTGCCATAACGTGGGCCCTGGCAAACATTCATTTAAAGATGCAGTTGGATCATCCCCGATCCCAACAATTGTTTCTCCTGCCATGTCACATGTGGGTCAGATCCCAATCACAGACTTGATACTTGCCGTTGCTGGGGGAGCCTGGGATCATAATCCCAGGCGTCCCCTACACCAGCAAGATCAAAGTAGTTGCTCACACATCCAGGCTTGGGGCCAACAACCAGTGAATTGTTGGCTCCAGGAAAGGACTGCAATGGGGTCTTGAATCAGTCCCAGCATGGGCTAGGCTGGACCCACAATCAGCTGATTGTTGACCTTGGCCCATACCTGCTACACATTCCATTTAAGGCACCATACAAACCAGCTATCAAACTGTTCTACATGATACGTAAAACATTGTTATGGCTGGTTTGCCATGTTATGGCAATTGAGTGCACATGTATCACCCTTGCCACTTATGCCATGGTTAATATGTTAATTACAGTATAAATATAACATGTCAAGGGGGGCCTATAGCACAGTTCACTCTTCATGCAGTGCCATAGGAAGCTGACTGCCGTCTACAGAGCAGAAGCAACATCTTATTGGGAAACTAGGAAGCTTCCAGCTGTCCAGCTTTGCCAATTTTTTCACAGTAGCTAAATTACCTGCTTTGGATAATTTCTAACCTGCAATGAATTTTGCTCCACCCCCAAATTTCACAATGTGACTCTACAGCAGAGATGGAACCTTAGACCAGGCTGTTGGGCCTAATCACCTGCCCACGTAGGCCCTGGAGAAGAGACTGCGTTTATCCTGCAGGCCCAATCTAACGCACTCTGATTTTTACTATTAAGATTGCTATTAATTTCTTTGGTTCAAGTCTTGGGTGTTCATACCGTACAGCTTGGGTTTCCCCATGCAGCCAGCTGGCAAACAGCCACCATGTGTCTCTCTGGTTATTTTAGTGCAGAATTTTAATGGAAAGGGAAAAAAAGGCTAGATTTCCATTATACATTTGCCTATGCCAAATATGTTCTTGGTGCAATCACTAAGTAAGATCCCCATTTAAAGGTCACATTTTGCTCATTTCCCTAAGACCATTAAAGCAGAAGCATCCACTAGACGTCCTGCCTAGCCTATTAGAAAGGTCAAATGTTGTAAGACAACATACCTTTCAGTTCTAAATGCAATTATACTTCCTGAAAATCACAATGCTTGCATACTTTTTGAAATACATAATGAGATTTTCATACAGCAGCAGGGCTGCAGAACTGAGAAAAATCTTTGTATAATGCCATGACCTGGGAAGAAAATCTCTGTTTCCTTCAACTATCATGTGAAAACAACTAGGTCATGCAGAAGTTAGTTGCTAAAACTTCCAGCCTGAGCCTCTGCAGCATATTAAAAGCATTATTGAAATCCAGTTTCAAACCCTGTTATGCTCGGAGCCGTATAAAGATAACAAAAATGACAGCCCCTGCCCCAGAGCGCTTGCAGCTCAGAAGTCAGGCAAGTTACAAGTGGTTAAAAGGGCAAATGGGAGTAGCCAGGCAGAGTGACAGGACAACATAAGAACATGAAGAGTTTGGCAGTGATAGGAATTCAAATCTCACCTTGTTAAGATTAACCCCTTCATACATGGGCAACCCATCTTCCTCCTGACACTTGTTTTAAACTGCTTTGACAGTGTAAAGTAAGTGGCCTTAAACTGGATGCAAATGTAATTGCAGTAAAATGGCTTTCAGTGTAAAGGAGAATCTGGCTAATTGATCAGCAATATACTCCACTGATTTCTATGGACCTACTTGTGACTTATGCCTTGACACCCCTGCAATAGGGAAACTCAGTGCATGCAAATGCAGGAGGCTTTTTATTTCTCATTTTCCCGATTTTCCTTTTTGAAGTGATGAATGGGATTACATCCTACATCTTATGGCATTTCAGCATAGCAAATATGCCGTTATATTATGCAGTTGATCATAGATAGCCAGTTTTCTCCCCTCATACAAGGCCTGCTGGCTCATCAAAAGTCCACCCCCGCCTCTCCAGAGTGAAAAATTAAAACATCCCTCCATGGTAATTCAGTTTAGACAATCACACATCAAATGAACAGTTCCTGGAAAGGGGCCTTTGTGCAGTGGGTATTTCTGGTTTTTAGGCTGCCAAGAAGAAAAGCGGTTTACATTAATTAGAAGCCCACTTAATAAAAGTAAATGTCTTGCAAAAATTGCATTTGCTGTCAAACAGAGACAGCAGATAAGAAAACATTGCAAAATGGAACAAATGTTACAGATTTCAGCCTCTTTTAGATCCTTCGTTACAATTTGAGGGAACATATTGATTATGTTATTTCAGTGCTTAAGAAAAAGATTGGGTCTTGCTTTGATTTTAATGGTGCTTTTCATTTTACGAGTCAGGAAAAAGATGCTGAGCAGACTATTATTTTCCTTGATAGGGCTGTTAGAGACTCTTACTTGGCCATCATACCAATCTTCCTTGCATTAGCTTGACATACATGATAATTTGGGGGGGTTTGTCCATCCTCTGATTTGCATATTCATCTTTATGCTTAGTGGAGACAGCTTGACCTTTTCCCTGCACGGCATACAGTACTACACAGTACTAAGCTGATTAAATGGATTCTAGCATTCTAGCTAGTTTCCAGTTATTGTTCTGCATCTCACATATTCCTTTCACTTGCTGGACATTGCTCACCGAGAACCAACCCTACCTCCTTACAGTGCTGGCTGGAAGTGCTGCGCTGCTGAGAAAGAGAACACAGCGACACAGATTTAACCTTAACACCAAGTCAATACACATTAAAATTGGGTGCATTGGGTATTGTGATCACTAACAGAATGAATTTGGATCTCATGCATGCCTCCCTTTCTGAATCAAGGGAGCTCTTATAAATCAAAGCCCATATGCATCTCCCTGTATAAAATAATAACCCCTTCTAGAGCTGTGCAAGCTTCACTTCAATTTGACACATTGCACCAGCTTTCCAAACATGTCTCACTTGTTATTTATGTTTTGCCTGAAATTTTTGATGGCTGATGCAAGTAACAGAACTGAGATCTCCGACAGCCTGGTTAGCCTGAGCTGAAACAGATACTGCTGTAGCAGAAAGCCCCCTTTTCCTCTTGCCTGCAGTTGCTCTCCCCTCCTTGGATATGTTTTTTCTCTTCTACCTTTTCTTCCTTCCTCTTTCTTTCACTTTAAAATAAGGAATTGTGTTTTAAAATTTGTATGTGTGCATTTTGTATGTCCCCTTGTATTTTGGTATTTTTATCTATTTGTGTGCCATGGCATTACTTTTGTAGCTTATATTTTATACTCCTCACCTTTCAACTAAATGTGTTTAGTTTCAGTTATACATTGTAACAATGTTAACAAGGACAGGAATCTAACTGCAGCTTGGCTGTATCAGGCAGGCCCCTGAAAGAGCCAGTGAATCAGTGATTGAATGTGTAACACAGTAGCAGGTGGAAATTAACACTTAGGGAAAGAGCAGATCAACCAACAGAAGAAATCAATAGGAGACAATTGTAGCAACCGGGAATTCTCCAAACATCACTGTTCAAGGGCTAGAAGCACTGGTCTGAGTTAATCAACACCAGGGACCAACTTTTTGGGCTGAATATCTCCAGATCGACCGCTCCCAGAGCCCTATTCAAAATTCATCAACACACTCCCAAACCTGCACGTACATGCAGACGACCCCTGGGGCTGACAGATGCCATCCAGTAGCCACTGAGGGGGAAGTCCCATGAGGGTCAACAACCCCTGGATTGGGCAAACCTGAAAACTGGGGAGTTACCAACGTCTGCCAAGGACAGATAAAAAGCAGTGAAAAGTGACCCTCAGGGGCGCCCTCTTGATCTCCAACTTGACCAGCACCCGCCCTGTCCAGCCAGAAGGACCAGCCGGCGACCCCCTTCTGGAGGTTAACACCACGCTGAAAGAAGCCTCGACTGGCCATCGACGGCAGCCTCCAGCACCTGTGGGATAGGTATACCTGACTCTTGTAGCTCGCTACTGTGTGTGTGCATGTGTGGGGACCAGCCCCAAGGTTTATGATTTAACTTCATTACAGTGCATCAATCCGCCTAATAAACCAGAATTTTAAGGATCCTGAGTTGGATATTTGTAGCCAACGCTGCATTTCCAAGTCTATGTCAAAACCTCAATATTTGTTCCTTCTTGCGGCTGCACCCATAATTGTCTGCCTACAACTAGCAGTGACAGCAGTATTGCTATTACAGAAACAGAGGTACCTCCGCTAAGGATTTACTCAGTGCATTAGGAATGTCACGTGGTTTTCCCATCAGATGAAAATTTCAAACTGCATTCATTTGGGGCACAATGCTGTAACCACTGGGCTTTTGGAATAAATATCTAGACCCGATTTCAGGGGTGACACAACATCAAATTTGACTCTAATTTCTTAACTGATTGAAAACACAATTTTAGACTACTCATTATTCACCTAATAATATTTTCCCCAACTCCTGTTGTAAGCGTGTGTTTGTAGAGGATTATAAGCACTAGAAAGAAAGGGAGAAAGTTATAAGCTACAGCTATAATCATTTTTTTGCCTCTGGAATTTGATTATTCTACAATTGGTTAATTATTAGAACCTTTATTCATGTATTACTCCACCAATGCAACTTTACCATCTTATACAAACTTTAACATCTTATACAAGCCCAGAAAAGGGTCGGAGAGCACACAATATTAACTCCCAGACAGCGTCTCCCCTTTCAAGGTACAGGAAAACCAGGCATGGGTGTGGAAGAGAAGGGTTGTCTAAGTAGCACATCCTTGATTCTGTCATTTCTAATCCCCTTAATACTGCTGCTACATCCTCAGGATCTCCTGATAATATACATATATATACACACATACATACATACGTATATACACAATCAATTTGGACATGAAAGGGAGAACTGCTGATGCTGAAGGTCCCAAAGGATTATCACATTTGAGCTGGTGCTGAAGTTACAAAGTAATGGTCAACAATAATTAAAGGAGGACCGAACAAGATCTGATATTCCATCAGGCGCCCAGGACAGAATTGAGGACAAAAGAAGGGAAGAAGGATGATCTAGTGGTTAGAACCAAGAAATGAGTGGAACTGAGTTCAGCTCCCAGGCCTGCCACAGATTTCGTGTAGGATTTGCAAAAAAACACCGATTTCCTTCTGGGATCAAGCTTCTTGACTCTAAAATAAAGTTAACGCACTGTTTCCTTAATACATTTTGCGTTTAGTTAGCAGGCTGTTTAGGGCAACTGCAGGCTCTTACTACATGTATGTATGGTAACTAACATAATGGGACTTTTCCAGGAACTAATTAAAGTAAAAGTAAATAAAAGAAAGTTTGTTTTTTTTTCCAGAAGGCAAAGTAGTATTTTTACATAGAATGTGGCTCCATTCCTGTCATATTTTTTGCAGTATATCTGTAGTTACATCCCAAGATTTTTTTGTGCTTTACAAGATAAAAAGAAAAAAACCCTATTAAGTCCCCCTGCCCCAAACTGCTTATACTTCAAGGCCCCAGGGTGGAAAAAGATCATTGCACTTAATTTTAAGTATGCACATACTGGTACTGCATTCAGCAGCATATTTACTCCTAACCTGTCCAAACTAAATGAGACTACAAACATGATTGAAATAGTAAAACGGAGCACCTGTCTCAATTCTCTCAGAACGTAAGCTGCGACTAGACCCAGCCAAAAACAGTAACCGAAAACACACACATGAAATCATTGTCACAAGTGTGCACTTTAGAAAAAAAAAGGGGTTTTTTCCTTTAGTGCAAAACCTCCAGCAAATCAGTAGTTGCTCAAACCTATAGCCCCTTGAACACCACTGAATTATGTTGACAATTTTTGTGTAATATTGTGGAAACATTTTTTTCTTTTTTAAGTTTTAATTAAAAATTCCATACTTGGAAAATGTTACCTGCTCTTCTGACATGGTAGCCTCAGTGTATTCATATTTTTCCACTCCCACAAGAACACATTGGTTTTCATTGAAGAGTTGCCTGCAATACTAAGAGCACTGAACGCATGACAATCGGTAATTATCTGGACTTTGCAAAAGTATCTAAGGAAAAAAAAATTGGTCACATTTGGTCTTCCCATCCTAGATCTGGTCTTTAAATGGGATTTCCTATGTTAACACTCCCAATTCCAAATCCACATAACTTGACTGACACTTAGGCACTTGAAATGAATTTTGCAAGCTCTCAAACTTGGAAAGGAATTTTAAAAAACTCATTAAAATGTGGGGAGGAAGCTTACAGGCTTGGATCCGAGAGGTGTATACCTTTCCATTGGAATTCCATAGGATTTGAGCAACTAAATCCTTTGGGGTCCTTGTGCACAGGAGAGGGAAGGAAAGGGTGCAGAGCAGGCATTACAAGGATATTTTTCCAAAGTTAAATGCAGTTATATAATGCTTATACAGCAGTCTCCCCAAGGAGCCTTAATAATGTACTACAGCTGCCAACCAGTGAAATGACTTCTGCAGTTCATGGGATAGAGGCTCTCGCTCTGTTAATCCAGGTCTTGGATCCAGACACTTTATCAACAGCCTCAGAGAGCGTTATACATGGCAGAGGTACTGCCAGCATAAACAGAAGAAGGTTGAAACTTTTGTCTATTTAAAAGGTTTCTGAGGTACTCTTAAAAACCCCTCCTGCAAACTTTTATGGACCTTCCAGGCACCAACGGTATTTTTCTTCCTAATCCCTTTTGAAAGATAAATCCCAGTGCTATGAAAGTAATGCAAAAATCACATTTGGGAATCAACAAGCTCATTTGCATTCAAAGAGAGAAGACCTCTTTTCCTTGAGAAAAATCAATATATGTCAGAACAAGCCTAAAATGTGCATTTAAATGAAGATCACTGCAGTACCAGATCTCATTAGGTTGATAAAATCACTATAGCCACCACGTGCAAATCCGAGGGTCTGGTGACCTCCACGCACCTCCAGGTGCACCGGGGCTCTCAGCCACACGCCGAGGGTAGCAGACCCGAGTCGCCATGTGCAGCTCCCAGGGTCTGGTGTCCCCATGCACTGCTATGTGCACCAAGTATCCTGGGACCCAAGCTGCCTCCTGCAGCAACCAGGCTGGGCCCCATGCACCGGGCTGTGCATCATGTAGGGGGCCCCAGCAGGCTCTCCCTGCTCCCAGGGTCGAGGCTCTGGTGGTGATTCCTCCAGTGATGTCTTCAGGAGCCCAGGGCTATCACCCGCTGGGGCAGCTCTCCCCAGCTTTTCTTGGCCCCGCTGTTCTTGAGTCCCTTGCTGCATCTGCCCTGCATGCTGAACATGCTCTCCTTTTGTACACTTCAGGGGCTCTGCCCCTCAAGTCCAGCAGACCTGCCACACTGCAATCTGCAATTAGGTCGGAGAGCTCCTCTCCCCCTCCCTTCGGGAAAGGGGCAGTGCCCGCTTTTCTCAGCTTGTTCCTGATTGGTGGACTGGCTCCACCAATCAAAAGTAAGGATTCTTGAGCCCCAGGACACACTGGAGCTCAGTTGGGTAAGTCCGTCACACCAGTATGAGAACTAAGGGGAGCCATATTATTCTTTATTTGTTTAGAGCGTCATGTTTATATCTACCAATGAAACCCCTGGTAGAGAGACGGGATGCTGGACTCAATTTTGAGTCCAATCCAATCAGGAATCTCCTAGGTCCCTATGATCATTTCAGACAGGTAGTGAAACTCAGAATCCAATTGCAATCATGCTTTTAACAGGAAATGTTTTCTGGTTATAGTGATATATTAGTCTGCCAACAATGGAGAACAAAGCCGCGAAACATTTCTCGTTTGATATTCACAGAGCAGCTGCAGTGAGGTGTTCTGCATCTGTGCAGCTCTTCCTCAGGCTGGGTACCAGAAACAGAATGAGGAAAGCAGGCACAAGAGGCTGGCCTCCTCCAGCTCCCCTTGAAACATTTATGGCCATGGTTTCAGAAGAGCTCAGCAACTATTGGCAGGTCTTTGGAGAAACTAACTGCTTATTTAGGTGTGTAAGTGGAACCGGTGATCCTTTGAGGATCTGGCTTTACATGCCAATTTACCGGCTCAACACCCAGTGCAGATACCAAAAACACTCTCTAAACCCATTTACAAGTTGGGCTCCATTCAGACCTCAGCTGGCGGGCAATAAGTAAAGACAGAACCGGATATATTCCGCATTTAAAGCAGAAAATGGGCCAAGAAGAATTCCACTCTGGATGAGGTTATTGTTCAAGGTCAGGTTCATGGCTACTTCAGAGATGAAAGACCAGGTGTGTGGAAAAGTCACGCAACTAGGTTTTACTATATTCAATAAACCAAGAGGATCACAACTACATGAGCCTGTTCATGTAGGGGCATCCATAAAGAAAGAACTGTACACAGACACACACATCCATCCATCTAACTCCAGAAGTGCTCAGGTTCTACCTGTGGATAGTTAGGCAGAAGGCAGGGCAGGGCGGCACCTTGTAGGCTCACCAGTTAAAAATACAAAGCTAACTACCTCTTTTTCCTATAGGTAGGTAGTTAAGAAATAAAGTATCTGTGGATGGTGCTCAGGGAAATGTAGCCTAATTCCTGGGGTTTGTAGGATCACTAAAACCTGTACTGCACTAGAAAGGACAACCCTCAAGAACTTTTCAACTGCTCCTACCCTGCCCTGCCTAAAAATGAATGGAGGTTTTCAGATTTGGTCCAGCTCTAATACAAATTAATACAAACATACAAAATGTTGTAAAAATAAAACTCCAGGCTCTCTTTTGTCCTTTTAGTTCTTGGGCTACTGGATTAAAGAAAGCATATACACTTTACTGTTAAGAAGGGTGTCTTCTGCAGTATACAAGCAATTGGAAATATAAACATAGCCCTCCAATCCACCCATTAGTCTTTTTAATGATTCTGAACCACAACCACCCTGAGATAACATCTCATTCTCTCTATGTTTGAGCCACAGAAGCTCAGCAGAATCCTGATATCTTTGGCCTTTTATTAAACTGAAGCCTGGACAGACGTGAGCACTAAAGGAAAAGGATTATAGGGGTTTATTCAGCGCTGTTATTCAGTGCTCTGTCTCTCTGCCAGATGCATTAAACTACAGATCTCACAATTGCATAGAATTATCACTGGCATTAAATCTATGCTAATTCAATCCCGTCCAAGGAATGGTGATTTAACCCAGACCTTTCCCAATGTCATTCAATAGCTCTAATTAGTTAGAGAGGTGTTCCTATTCTCCACTCACGAGACCAGGACATTTAAAAAATAAATGAAATGTAATTAATTATGATAGGTATTATTTAAAATGTATTATTAATATTCATTCAACAAAATGAGAATAAAAAGGGGGTATTTATGACAGCTGAGGAGGGCTGTTTAGACATAGCTGGTTACAGTTTTCTTTTTCTAACAGAAACATTAATTTCTCATGTATGTAAGTTCACATTTAGAACTACTAATGGAAACAGTGCAAAAGCTAATTGGATGTTTTAATGCGAATGCTAACTGTAAACACACAATTTCACCCATCAGTTGAAATGCAAAGCTGCCTCCTTACCACGTGCCACCTTCAATCCCTAAGATTTCTGGAAAGTAACAGTTCACTTTCACTGATTAAGAACAAAAAATAATTCTTACATAGGATACAATTAGAGCGTGGAACACAGAGCCACAATACATCACTGGGGCCAAGAGATGTTCAGCATTACCAAAGAACTGGACATTTAGATGGATGGTGTGAACATCTGCAGTTACAATATTAAGAATTAAAATATGTTTTAAATCCAATGCTGTCTAGATCTTAAATTGTATATTTGATTTGTAGGTCCTCAAGGCTTTGACCTAAGGTCAGGATAATGACAGAAGAGGAAATCAAGGAACAGAAAGGTGAAATGACTTGTCTGAGGAAAGTCAAGAAAGGTGGCAGGACCTGGACTAGAACCGATATCTCCAATGAGGGAAGGGAAGGGGAGAATTAAACAATTGTATCTTCATTTTTTTGGGAAGGCTATAAATCTTCATGCTACAGGGCACAAACTAAACTAAAACTGAAGCAGGTTGGGAAGAATCTCTCCCAGTGAACAGACATTTCCATAACACATAGCATCGTGTTTTACATTTTCTTCTTACGAGTTTAAGAAACAGGCAGACTACTAGACTAGATAGGTCACCGGCCTGATCTAATATGGCAATTTCTATATGCCTAAGGTTGGGGGGGGGGGGAGGGGGGAATAAAAAGGTCTGGTACAACTTACTCCAAGGAAAAATCTAGGCAGCTCTAAAAAATTGAAATTAAAACATAAAAAAAAAAAATCAAAAAAAATCCAAGTGTTCCATTCCTAGATTTTATGGGGGCAATAAAAAATGACAAAGCAGCTCTTGTTAAGCTAGACTGATGAAGTGATATACTGCAAGAAAGGCATTTAAGGTTGTATTGAAGCAGATTTAAAGTTAATATATAGCAAGTACAATAATTCTGGTGCATATTAAATAGAGCTTGAATGGAATTTTATAAAAGTATAGACACGCTAGTGTAGACATGCACCACAAAATTGTAAGCAAAAAAAAAAAAAAAAAAATCTCTACTTTGCCTCACCAAAGAATTTGGATTAAATCAACAAGAGTTTTCATCCATCAAATAGGGTGCATCGTTGTAATTTCTGTTTTTTTTTTTTTTAATTTTATTTTATTAATAGGAATTCAGAATGACCAAACTTTTTTTTAAAATGTATTTCAGTTCTTCACTTTCTTTAATTGTAAAATAAGGGAAGGTTTTGTGTTAAAAAATAATGGTATTCTAATGGAAAGCCATAACAGCAGCGCAGAATATAGGCAGGATCACGGGATCTGGATTTGTGATCTGCATTTACTGTTATATGACTTTGGCCAAGTCACTTCTCCTTTCAAGGACCTTTCCCCTCCGGGCTCATTTGCCCTTATGTATACTCCATCGAGAAGGAACTTTCTATTACTATACATTTGGACGGTAACCAGCACAACGGGGCCTCCTTCCTCCTCCATCTTCAAGGTGCCACTGTAATATAAATAAGAATAAGACTAAGGACCAGGTAATAGGTCACCACTGTGATCCGTTGTGCTGGTCAGGACGATACTAAGTGGCCAGAAAAATCCTCCAAATGTAGTAGCTGAGGTTTCCGTCACTGAAGTTTCCATATCATCTTCCTTGGGTACTCTGTGGGAAGGATGCTACAGGGAGAGGGGAGCACTTATCTAACAGAACAATTCCCTTGGGGTAACTCTGACTGATAGTAGTTAGAGAAGATTGGTGACTGATCAACCCCAGGCCAGGAAAAGCATCTGTGTGGTCATCTTGCCTCCCTCCCATTTAGTTACCCAAAGCACGATCATATGCTGAGTCGCTGCACGTATGCACACAGCCAATAGAAAAAAATTCCAATAGGCAGCACTTAAGAATGTAGAGAATAGCTGCTGGTTTTATTGGACCAAAAAAGATGCTGTGCCCTGCAAATGGCTTCCTCTGACAGCTCTTAACAGACACAGATGAGAAAGGAGTCACAGGCCAGTTAGAAAAGTGTGTTATTTGTAACACAGCCTGAATTTTGATGCCAGAGATGAGACTTTACATTCAACTTCTACTGCTAGACAGGATGAAATGGAGCAATGGAAAATATGTTGTGTTTGTGCACGACAATTGAACAGTGACTCAAAACAAGTGACATCAATGCCACATTCTCTTCGTGGCTTGTGCAGATTTCAACAGTATACCGGGCTTCTGCATTTCTTCTACTGCACTGAATAAAAGGGTCTACCACATTAGGAAGGGAAAGACAAAAGTCAAGTGCTATCATTAACTGCATCATTATTTTCCAAAATAAACGTGGAACCTTCACCTCCGTAGCAGTGAATGGCATCACTGGGGCTGCTCACATTAAGCTGCCATCACTGCACTATCATTACGGGGCTGATAAGGAAAAAGAAACACTTTGGGATACACTAGAGGATGCGTTTATTTCCCAGTGTCTCCAAGGTGAATTGTGCATGTATGGGTTTTTGAGGAGAAGAAAGAAGGTCGGTGATACTGGAAACAACAGGGATAATAAGTGCATTGCTCTCAAGAAACCTGTTTGACACCCTAGCAGAAAGTACAGACTGAAGTTGATCAATGTAAATCAACTTCAACCGGAGTTTGGAAACAAATGCCTTAAGTCAAGAAGCAATGTTTTAGGAGTAAGGAGAGTAGCTTAATTATTCTTGCCCCAGAGGTACGTTACTGTGCTTCTCTACACATTGAAAATGAACTCCAGCCCCAGATAGCTGAAAAAGAAATGGCCATGCTAAAGGATTTGGAGAAATTATATGACCATTGTTGAGA
This sequence comes from Alligator mississippiensis, assembly GCF_030867095.1. Classification (NCBI taxonomy): domain Eukaryota; kingdom Metazoa; phylum Chordata; order Crocodylia; family Alligatoridae; genus Alligator; species Alligator mississippiensis. Next base: position 75,781,901 of record NC_081834.1, read on the forward strand.
ATAAATTCCCACTTAAGGTGTGCACAAATGTACACACACACTTCACTTTTGCCAAAAGTTGTTGAATGTGGAAGAACTGAAGCTGATTGCTTGTTTCATTGGGCTGGACGGAAAACAGAGTAACTGTTATTAGAACATTTTAGACTTAGGGAATAGGTGACAGTCATTGATGTGCAAGGACTATTAGAAGCAGCAGCAATGTCACCAATCCAATTTATCACCACCAATGAAGAACACTCAGCTGAACCTACAAGATTAAAAAGATTTTTTATTATTCGGAGCTAAAAAAGTAACAAAAAACAAAACCAAACAAACAAACAAAAAAAACCAGCCAGAAGTCTCCCTGCAATGGAAGTATCTGATGGAATTTAAGGTTAGTGTGAAATATTAAATACAGGGAATTTTTAATGTTGCATGCAAGGAATATTGATGCTTACATAATGCATGGCAAAGTATTTAGTAATGCACCATGGTATAAACAAGCTGGGATAAAGGGAACCAGTCATCCCATGCTCATTAAACTGTGTTGATCCCCAATCACTTGGGAAATGCTAGTTTAGTGCTGTGACCTTCGGTAGACATTACTGCAGCCCAAACATCTCATAGCCACAGGTGCAGGTGTGAGACGGGAGATGCTTGTACAGACAGACTGAGTCTGAACTATGTACTGCGCCTATTGTTACTTATTTCCAGGACCCATCATGTGTTTTTCTTCACATGAATGCAACAAAAGCTTATACTGTATCAAAGCGCCGCAAACTAGAACAGCGGTTCCCAGCCTGTGGCATGCATACCACCAGTGGTACGCAGACAACCTGTCAGTGGTACGTGTTAACAGACTTATTATAATTATATGACAAAAATTTGATGGTGGTACTTAAGGGTGAACTGAGAAATTTGCTGGTCGTACTTAAGGTCATATCATTTTAAATTGGTGGTGCGCAATCTGTCAGAGTTTGGGAACCGCTGGACTAAAGGATGTAGTCCTGGAGTTGGGACTTTGGAGACTTGCACTTCTACTCCAGGCTGTGCCACCAATTGAGTGGCCTTAGTTGTGCTGCCTCCCTTCTCTGTGCCTCAGTTAAGAACACAAGAGCTGCCATTTACTGGGTCATGGGTCCATCTTACCCAGTATACTCTCCCAGACAGTGGCAGAGTGCATGCTGAAAGGGAGAGTGAGCAGGGTATGACCAGGGTTTTTCCCATTGTTCTTCTCTCACTTGCAGCCTCCAGCATTTAAGGTCTAGCAAGTTCTGATTCGGAGGCTGTACCCCGAACTCCTGTGCTCAATAGCTATGGATGCACCTCCAAGAATTTGTCTTGTCCCTGTTTAAATGTGGCTAAACTGCCACAAGATGCTATGCAAGCTGACAATGAGTTCCACACGCAAATTCCACCCTGTGTTAAGAAGAACTTGCTTTGTCAGCTTCCCCTCCTCACAGTGGGATCTCAGTACTCACCTCCCTTCTGCTTCGATGTCTGCTACTAAGGGAAAGCTCAGCAACTTGATTATCTTTATATTGTTAATACAACAAAGAGAGAGAGAGAGAGAGAGGGAGAATAGGCCTTTCTAGGAGCTGTATTCTGGCATTGTTTGCTTTCTCCCCTGAACAGCCCCACCTTCCAAAATAGAGGATAACGTGATGGACATGGTATACAGCTGTTAATAGTAAATGAAACAGAAGTATTATGTGGTATGCTTTAACCTTATTTCACATAATACAAGTAAAGTGTTCTGTCTTCCTAAACAACTAGAATACTTCAGTTAACATTTTCTGTTCGAGTCTCCCTTTGTTGAAATGATTTTAGTAAGTGCTTGACTTCTGGTTATGATTTCCTTTTCTTTTTTTGGATTGAGGTTATAGTTCTATAATTTTGAAACCAACTGTCTGTGAAAGTCTCTAGATTTTGGAAGACTATGAATACACTTTATAATATAAACTGTATCCAAGCTAATATTCTGGTTTGCTTTGGTGACAATATGTAGCCTGGCATTCTAATGTAACTTGTCTAGCTCAGAGCTGACTTAGGATGTGTTCAAACTGATCCTTTAATTCAAGTACTGTATTAATTCTTTTACTTAAAAATTAGCTGAGTCATTACTTTGTCTTAAATGCCCCCTTTTAACCTACATTTTAAGATAGCAGCTTGCAAATCACTACCACCTGGTGTTGATCAGGGCAAGAACTTGCAATGTCCAATATCTGAATACCAATTTATCCTACTGCTTACTGCATAGTAATTTATCTGACTGCTTATCCCTCTTCTCCCTTTCCTCTCCATCTAGGTTTCACTTTTATGGCTTATCCACCTGTTAGATATTGTCTGAAGTCTACATTGTGATCTCTATGAGGCATGGGCCATTGTCCTATTTGCACAATGCCTGGTATGATAGGGTCCTGATTGGGCCCTATGGTTGCTATCACAATAGTAGTAATAAATTACTTATGAGCTGTATACTTCTCTGCAAAGACACCGTCATCATTACAAATCAGCGACCACTGCCCGGTGTATTTACTATCTACAGCCAAAAATTAGGAGGACTCCCCCAAGACAGGGCTTCAGGTCAAGGCAAAGAAACTTATGGCAAGACACAATGGCAGGAAGCATGCCCCTTATCCTCAAGGATGGATAGTTAATACATCATGAAATAAAACAGATCAATACAAGTCAATGGAAAGACCCTTCAGGTTGAGGTGCAACCCAGAACAGTCTTCCAACGTGGTATGAACCTTCCACAGGTCCCCAGACAATTCTGCCCCAAGCAATTTTGCAAAGGAAAAGGACAGCTTACCTGGATTAATCCCTTGCTCACCTTGACATGGCGGGCTTCATATCTTCACACACATGGCTCACATGACCATTTATCAACTTTTGTTACTTGCATTCAGGAAAGACCTAGAGACTCAAGCCCTTTTGTGCGAGGCACAAATGCCAAACAAAACAAAGATCGATTTTTCAGTGGAGAGCTTCAAAGATAACAGGTAACTGATTTGTTCGGATCAGAAATGAACGCAATCTTCTCTCTACTAATAAACAGGGCACACAGGCCTCAAGCTGCAACTAGATCCATCTCTAGTGAAATCAATGGCAATCTTCAGAGGCACAAGGACCCACATTTATGGATCTACAATTGCAGAATTGAGACCTATTTAGGCTTTATGGGACCCAAAGCATTGTAACAAGGCAGATGGATCTGTTTCTTAACTAACCCCCTACAGAATCCACGTGACTTGAAATGCTACTGCTAATTATTCTTATCACAGAATAGTGGGCACCTTGGGAAGATCGGAAGGAAAAGAGAGCTCTCGTATTATTGAAGTGCGAATTATCAGTGGAGAAAAAGCCACTGAAGGAATAAGAGGTTGTAAGACCAATAAACTATGGGCAAACAGTTAGTGGAGTTTTCACTCCAGGCCACGAGACAAAGAGAAAGTCCAAGACGAAGTAACTGCTAAGAAATGGAATGCAGGAAAAACATTCATGGTTTTTTTGTTTGTTTTATTTTTCCCCTTTATGAAGATGAAAAGTTGTAATTCAAAAAACAAAACAAAACAGAACAGAACTGAAGAAGCCTATGCCAATTAGACATTTGTGGTTGTTCTGAAATATTTACTACCCAGTGTTGAGTATTTTATGCAAGAAATATTTGTGCTTGTACTGGCGCTTCATTTTAATATACAGAAACATATTGGACCAGATTTGTCTACTGCCAGTAGAGGCCTCTTAAATGAGGCCTTGATGATCATGCTCCATAGAAGTTAGTGGGATTTTTACTACCTTTATGGCTAAGTGCAGATGTCACACTTAAATCAGCCTAGCCCTCGTTAGGTCAATCTAACTGTTGATCTTTACAGACATTCAGGGAGGTTAGTTCTGGCAAAAAATGGCCAGACAGATCTTAACTAGTTCACCCAAGGCAGCAAATTATGTCAGATCAGGAATGGTTTCAGCCCAATCTGCTGAACATCTGCACAAGTTCAGAGCACAGTCCTGAGGCTGGGAAAGCCCAGCCACTAGCCCCAGCTCTGGGGCCACACTCCTTTGACCCTCATAACCCTGACTGGGCTATTTTCAGCCCCCAGACTCCCCCACTCCTGGATGGGCAACAGCAAACCCACCAAACCCTACTCCGTACAGATCCACCAGCACCTCCAATGATCCCACTGACCTCAAATTACTTAGATTGGGGTTCCCAACATATCTCCCAGCTGGTGAACATGTGCACAAGCTATACCTGAACTACAATCATGCAGCTTCAATTAAGTCACATTATCATGGATCAGGTATGGCTAATATCTGCATGTACTATATGTGACTAGCTTTTTAAAAGAGATTAAGAGATTTAAAAGAGATTCGCTTGTTAGCAAATCTGTCTATCCTTGTCACAATGAGAGCGGTTGGGTGCTGACTGCTTGGGAAAGCAGATTCCCAAAGGTGGGCTCTAGGAAACTGAGAAGATGACTGTAGGATCCCTTAAAAATCTGGGCCACAAAAGGCAAGAGCTAACAGGTAAGGCATGACATCTGGATCTAGTTCCAAAGTCCCTTAAACCTTTAGGAAGCTTGGATACAAGGTATGGTTCAAGACGCACCTGGAATAATGGCTGAAACGCAGTGTTACATTTCCTGTCCTATCTTTTGTTAAGGAAGGAAACGTTAAGTTACAGAAATGGGATTGAGGCAACCAACGAGCTCTGCTTTAGCATATTTTTACAGCAAGTTGTAGCTTGTAATGGTCTATCAACATTAAGTAAGACTTGCATCATTTCTGGATTGGAGCTCCCATGTTCAGACCAGGCATTTACCCTGCCACAGGGTCATTGCATGCCCTTACACATTCTGCACCTCACATTTCCAATCCCACCTAGCCCCAGTCCAGCTCCTACTGGAGTAAATGGGAAATAACCAAAATTCTCAGCACAGGCCATACCCGGTCCTAACGCCTGACTTGGAGTAGGACTAACAGGCTTCATTACCAAAACTAATGATGAGTGTGGAAGAGGGGCACACTGAAGAAACCTCTGGAGGCCTCTTCCAGTGACACTTTTCCATGATCCTATTTGAAATTCTCAAGCAAAACCTGCCTATAAATACAGAAACTTTCTTCATCAGCAGTAGAGCCCTCGGATGGATAAACAGGGACAGCCTTGCGCCAGATAACTCGAATGGCAAGACAGATGTGTTATTTTGCCTTGGTAGTGCTGGGAGTGATTCTTCAGTGACCTGATGAAAAATGTTTTGCATTGAAAAACGTGTCTAACTTTACTGGACCAACTGCATGGCTGGGATAAAGATCACTCAGAAAAATCCTGGCCTCTTGCATTATTTTGCCTTCTAATTTGTACACTGCATACTTTTGCTATACTTGCTGTCCAAGCAGGTAATAGGGTTTTATCTAACCTCAAAATCGCTATACAACCAAACTGTCTAAGAACCAAGATGCAAATCACAAACTGAAATCTCTAATTGTTCATATTCAAGCAGTACAGAGCCCAGCTGGATTCCATGCCACAGTTAGCTTGTATTTGTAGCTAATATTAAAGTACTCTTCCTCAACTTCTTCTTTTCCAGTATATATAAAAAAAATCCTTACACCACTGTTCTCTCCTTTTTAAGGCACTTGTGCAAATGCTTCCTAAATTCCTCTAGCTTAATTTTAATTTCCACTTCAAGAATTACCTTTTTGGGGCAAGTACTTTGTACATCCTCCAAGTCCAAAATTTTCCCTCCTCTTAAACTTTTACCATGCATAAAATGTGCATCAGCACACAACACAGAAACAGCTGCTTTGCTGCTCTGCTTATCAAGTTGCATTGCTGTTGCTAGTTTGTTGGCACAAGGGAGCCAGCACAGTCAGCCGACTGACACTAGGGTAAGCACCACACCACCTCAAGTTTAGTTACAATTTCTAGTCCGCGATGACAAGATAAATCTTTGTTACAGTGAAACAAGAGGACAAAGCAGTAAAAGGTAGCAGTGAAAGTTTGCTGTTCTTATCAACACTAACTATAAAGGTGGAAGGCCAATTCCTTCTTACATCTGTGTAAATCCACAATAATTCCAGGGTACTGGTCTCAAGTTGGAGTTACACCTAATTTAACAGGAGTACAGATGAGGACAGATGTGGCCCAGCAGACAGCATTCAGAACAGGATATCTTTTCAAAAGCAGTGTTGCATTAACATGCAGGATTACCATGCATACACATACACATAAATAACATATTCACAAAACCCAACACCTTAATTCTATACAAAACATAAAGAGCTTTGGTTGTCAGGCCCAAACATTTGTCTTTTGTGTTGCAAAGCACATTTCTTTTACATTAGAAATTTCATTCAGCTCTATTTCACTTCGGGGAGGTGTGCAATGGGATATCTATCCCATGTGGTTTCTGCTTACCCGATATCGGAGCACCATTTCCACTCCCTCTCTGGATCACAAGTTCTGTCCCACTCTGGCTTGCAACACCGAGCTGAACATCCAAGTTCAAAGTCAGTCTGGCATTTACAGCCTTTGTGCTTCCAGTTGCAGTAAGTCTGGAAACACACAAGTCACAACTTCCCTATTAATTTGCATTAAGATATCCAGCGCTCAGGATCTCTCTGTTCTGTGGAAATGCCTTTCCTTCTCTTGCCCAGTCACCTGATTTTTCCTTTACCTAGGATCAGTTACTAGATTTTTCCTTTTTCCAGACATTTCCTCAGGCATGAATCAGGGGATCGAATGTGTTTGCAAGCACGCATTACATCACCATTCTAATAATTGAGTAAGAGTTTGCTACTAAAATTGGGAATTACTTTCTTGAAATGGTTTGTGCTAAGAGTGTCTCACTATTCTCTCCAGCATTGGGCCGGACCCTGAACTGAGTTCCATGCATAGAGATGTTTGCAGCACTGCCAACTTGGATGGTTCAAACTCATGAGATTTACAAATTATTTGGGTTTTTTTTTTCATTGGCCTCCAGTTTTTTTCTGCTGATAGGGTACATGGGGGTCATATTGTCAGCTTTTCTTAACAACAACCAGGAAGGGTGTTCTCCCATACAAACATGAGTCCAGGCATCCTGGCTTTAAAGGAACATGACAGTTCACCAGGGATCCTAGTTTTCTGTTTGGTGCAGAAAAATGCAGATTTTCTCATTTTAAGGGCAGGACCTGGCAGAACAGGGTGAGGAAGCCCAGTGAGTCCCATGCCACCATGGTGAGGCACCCCCTGCCTGCCTGGCAGCAGCAGGAGTGGCACCACGGAGTTGTGTCCCCCACTGCTGCCAGGTGGGCAGGGAGCACCTTGCCATGGTGGTGTGGGGCTCATGGCAGTGGCACCAAGCCTTCTAGCCCACCCTGCCAGATCCTGCCCACAGGACCAAGGAGGGCCCCAGGGGGAGGTCAGCAGAGCGGGAAGCCCCAAGCCTACAGCTGCCAGCCTGCATCTGCATGCCCTCATGGGCTCTGCTCCATCCACGACACCCACGGGGAGGGGGAGCTGGGCTCCGCGCTCTGTTCAGGCTGCAGCAGCCCCTGCCTCCCATGGTTGGCAGTCAGTGCTCAGGCACTGTTGGTGGGGGGCAGAGGGCTTCAGACCTGGGTTCCCAGCCCTGTAGCCCTGGCAGCTTGCCCCCCGCACCCCTCTCTCGCAGTGCTGGGGGGTGCAGGGGCTGTGGGAGGGGAGTGAGGGGTACCAGCAGGGCCAGGGGCTGTGGCTTGGGAGTGAGGGTTAATGGCATGAGCTGGGTACCGGACTCTCAAGGCTGCTCACTGCCACAAAGCAGCTGGGGAGGACAGCTGCAGCTGGATCTGTATCCTGGTGAACGAAGGGGGCAGGGGAAGCTCTGATTTTCCATGATAAGAAACCCAAAATCAAATGCTAAAATTTATAGGCATTTAGAATTTAGTTTGTTATAGTGATTGAGACACTGGTAGGCTTCCAAATTGCTTTCAAATTGTAAATATATCAATAAAATATTGTGTTCAAGTGATACACACACGGCTACACATATGCATATACAAATATAGTGGTGGTCATTTAAATCACGGGAAAACTGAAATTTTAGTTTTTTAACTAGAGAATTTGCTATTTTTATCAGAGAGTTTGCAACTTTTAAACAGAGAAAAACAGAATCCCTGGAGCTTATGACACTCGCATTAAAATCAAGAGTTAGTGGCACTGCCTCTGCGTCTGCAGGAACTCATTTCAGGATCCTCGTGCATTTTGCTGCTTGCTGTAGTATCTAGAAGAGAGAGATCACGTAACAATTTCTAGATAATCAGTAGATCCCAGTTGAGCGAATGGGCTTTCTTAAATTATTTATATGCTAGTCAGGTCTTGGTGGTTGGAAATCATTATTCTGATGTATTTCACTATGTCAATCTCCACCAACTTTTCACAAAGATTATGCCATTCCCACTTGCAGGCTTCAAATGCAGAAAAGGGCAGAATCCTGAACGAATGTAATCTTGTACACTAGTCATTTTTGGCAGTTAAGTTTGTCACGACTTGTGGCCAGTGACAGCTAATATAAATTAGAGCAGCCTGCTGGAGACTAGGCTTGGTACCTAGCCAGCTCAGGAAATAAAAATGTGAAACTGAACTTTCTGCTGGTTTTGCATTCTCCTCCTCAATTATGTTAGATCCGGGCAAGACGGAGGGCTTTTACCCCAACAGTCTTATCAGGCACTATTGTTTCAATTTTATTCTAAATAGAAGAGACTAAATATTACTTGAATGCAAATTTATCCCACAAGCTAGATATAAGATGCCAGCAATCACTGTGCACCATCATACATAACCAGGGACCTACCTAAATCATAGTTTCACAGATTTTGCAGAAACTGCAAAAAAAAAGTCCACGATTGCCAGGAAATCTGGTATTGGTTGTGATTTCCTGCAAAATTAGCCCCCTCCACCCCCGCAAAAAAATACCAGTAGATCATTGATGTAACCAACCAGATTGGTTACATCTCCTTGTCAAGGAGATGTAACCAAGAAGAAGAACTGGCCAGATGACATTTTCATCTTAGGATACCCCAACAAGATGCAAGTAATGTTCACCCTGAACCAAGATGGTCACATCAAGGAGATGCAACCAAGCAACCACCACCAATTAGTGGTGAGGGGTGGGGTCACCAAGGCCCCTCTGCCAATCAGCAGTGAGGGGCAGGGCTGTCGCAAAATGCCCGCAAAGTCAGCTCGGTGTGCTGCAAGCTGTGACAAACCCTTTGTCTCACTGCTATTTATGCAGGTCCCTAGACATAACACAGATCAAAATACTTGCCATTCAACTCTGATTTAGCAGGTTTAGATCTATACAGTTCTCCTGCACCAACTGTTAAGGGAAGTGACTTATTAGTAGGAAGCGCTGGAGCTCTTGAGATGCTCTGGGTGACACTTGCTGTCATTAGCATGATTACAACCATTATACAGAAAAACGAACTAGTCATAACTACAAGGCATAAGTGTAACAGCAGTATTTCCATTCATCTACTCAGCTAGAAGCTGGAAATTCTTTTTTTATTTATAAATAGTCACCCCAAAGGAATGCATTTGTCCATATTTCAATAATATGATTAGTCAAGTGCACTTCTCTATTCCCAGATGGTGAAATATTCTGGATGTCATTCCACATTGGGTGTATTTGGAAGAGTGAAACACAAGCTGAATGCTCTAGATGAGGAATAAGCTTCTTTTTATGGAGAGCTATATGTCATGTCATATAGGATTGATGGCATTTAGAAATGGAGCCTTATATCTTCATGAGAGCAGATACGTTATAACGCGGTTTGGTAGCACAATCAACAATTGTAAACACTGACAGAAGAACAGCAAGACAAGTTGGGTTTTCCAGTGTTGCCACCGATTCTTGTTCTGACCTTTACCAAACCCCCTGGCCAACCTGGGCCTTAGTAAGTGAGGAAAATTATGTTTATCACAAGCATGCTGTGTTTTCAGTCTCATTGGTAACAGCCCAATTCACCAATGCATTTAAACATTTCTCTGACATAAAATGCATGGATAGTCCTATTAATTTCAGTGGGATTGCTAAACATAGGTGGAAGCCTACCTATCTTGCTGAATCGGACTTAAAAGCAATGTCTAAACCAACGTTTCCCAACTGGTGTGCTGCGGCACACCGGTATACCATCTGCCAGGCATGTCCAGGTGTGCCGCATCATTTTGGGGTGGAACCAAGCCCACCGCCATGCCCCAGCCAGCCAGATGGGGAGCATGGCTCCAGCCAGTGATTCAAGCGCTGCGCCACCTGCTCCACTCCCTCGGGAGAGAGGCCACGTAAGTGTGCCACGTGGTGAAAAAGGTTGGGAAACACTGGTCTAAACCTCAGCTATAATGAGAGTAATGCTGTCAGCCTATTCCAAAGCAAAGAATAGCTGTCACCATGACAGGTATGAACTGCAGTAGAAAGAGCAAATTGTATAGGGCATGAAAGAGGATTGCTTTGTCTTGTGCAGATAGATCACTTCCTGTCTGTACCAGTGGTTGAGGGCATACATCCAAGACTAGCAAAGGTGTGCTAGGCACTTAAGTGACTGAGTTGCTGTTGAAATGATAGATGCTGCTGGGACTTTGTGTCATCCAGGATGTCAGGACACACAGAGCCCTGACCAGAGGTCTTATTAGTTTCAGTCTAGGGTTTGAACTTAACTAGAAGGCCAGATAGGGCATTGTAGGAGTGTTTCTTGTTGCTCTTCTCTTTGCAAAACATTGCAAAGGGGACAACAGTAAACTATGGAACAGAGCCAGTACCCTTACTCTCACTGGGTTGTACCTAAACACCAAAAACCATCCTGAACAAACCAAAGTATTAGCATTTGATTTATGCTGCTCTATGATTAGGGGTCCCAGCTGTTATCACAATGCAAATGATCAGACATTTGAAATAACCTGGTGAGCATGGGGCAAGTGCAGTTTCAATACCTTAGTTTGTCAACGGGAAGAAGCTTCCCCCATTTCTTTTTAAAATGGCCTCTTTTTTTTTCCTTTTTTTTTTTTACAGACATCTGATCCCAGCAGTTTTTCCTTCCTGAGTGCAGAGAAGCTGGATCCAGTGATCTGTAAGGCCCCTTCCAGCCTCTAACAACTACAAGCCTCTGAAAAAAACCTGATGAGATAAGTAGGCTATTTTGCTTTAATAAAAAAGGAGTTTCATGATGAGCTGCTGCTTATTCAAAGTGGTTCAATCATCTCTAATTATCGTTGTCACTGGTGACTTTTTGTTGCAAGGAACTTAAGCCAGGATTGGGGTCTTCCATGGTGCCCTGTACAAACGTATGAAGATGCAACCTGGCACTGAATATTGAACAATCCTACAAAAGTATAACCGGATTTATTGGCCCATTCCAGTTTATATTCCTTTCATCATGAGGAACCATGATTTTCTCAGGGGAAAGGCAGCATAGTCTATTTGATATGGCAATAGGATAAGAGCTCATAAATAAGGCTGAGATCCTGGCCCTGGCATTAACCTCAGATGAGTCACTTCACCTCCCTGCCCCTCCTGTTCTCTTATGTATTTAGTTGGAAAGCTCTTTAGGGCAGGGATCATCACCCCATATTTGCCCAGCACTTAAAACACTGGGGCCCTGTGCTCCTGCTAGCCTGATAATATTTCTCCCCTTTGGCAAAAGTCCTTCTTAAGGGAAATGTCAGAGCTAAAAAGAAAATGGATATGCTTAGGTTCTTTAATCTTTAATAAATACTCTTCACAACCAATGCTCACTTAAAATATGGATGCCTGATTCCCAGCCATTAAGGACTTTAAGCATCATTACTTCTATTTGGTGAAATAAACTTATTAAGCTCTCATGGTAGCCTCAGCAGTGCTTGTGGGTTTGCAGGGAAAAAAACCCACACATTGCTGACTGTCTGAGACCAGAATTTCTTGTGGTGAGATGGGGGAACTGGCGAGGAGTTAGCTTTAGGTCAGGGCTCCATTTCCTGGGTAATGTTATTAATTTATTCATTAACATGATATCAAATTATTGAAAAGAAAGCACCATGCTGAGATGTAGATAACAGCAGTTCTGCGTCCCATCTGAGTGGTATGTTCACTTTAGCAGAACTTTTAACTACCAGTAATGTTTCATAACTTTTATTATTATTCAGTTCAGCCGAGCTTTTTTTTTCCAACTCGCTTTACACATTTTAATGAGGTTTTAATCTTTCTTGACATATTTATTTAGATTATTTGTTTTACAAAAGTAAAGTGCCTTAAAGTGTAATTGAGGAAAGCAATGCCTCTTTCAACCTGGGTCTGCATCTCTAATTCCCCTTTCTTAATATTTCCCAACCCTTAAAAAAAAAAAAAAATCCTATACATGGGATCTTGTGAAAATGTGTATTGTGGGGGCATTACTTTTTTAAATTAATTCAGATAGAATTCACATCCTTATGACAGTACCGTGAATGCTACAGTTCTCCTACAGAACAACTGCTTGTCAACTTAACTTTGGCCTTTTGAGGTTTGTTCATAAATTTTAAAAAGCATTTTTAAATAAAGGAGTAATGTAGGAACCATCATGGCAAACCTAGAGCTGACATCAACCGTAGCAAATTAATAAGAAATCCCCTAATGGCAAGCAGCCTGCTTTCTATTTTGTACAGTTCCTAGTGTGCTTGCTTGCACAACTATTTACCTGCAGGTTGAAAGAGCTCTGCATGTTGGGTACGTGTTGAACTCTTTTGAGTACTGAATTTGTCTGGGAAATTTGGCCATAAATGTAACAATGGGACTTGATGGGTGCTGCAAGCTTTTATAACTCTGGCTTTCATTTGCCGGTGTAAGTAGGAGCAAGAGCTCAATGACATGGCCTTCGAACAATCTTACTTGTAGAGACTTTTCTCAAGCTAATTTTAAATAGGATTTCACAGCAGAATACTTTTCCAAGAAGCAACATTACTGTAGTTTCTGATGAGGATGATAGCTTATGAAGAATGAAAAAAATTGTGTTTTTTTTTTTTTAGAGTTCACCTGGTCAATAGATTGGTTATAGCCATCTATATAGCACAGCTTGAGTGGTATATTTATAGCTATCCAGAATACCTACCACTAGTGTCTGCACCAAGATTATAACCTCTATTTTTGAGCCTCCCCACCGCACAGACCTCCTCCCAGTTTACTGGCTCATGTCCCAGGGGGAGTGGGGAGGAAGGTGAGGGGGGGCTCTGGGTGCTTAAAGTGTGAAATTTGACCACTTCTGCCTCTGGCTTTTTGAACATCCATACCTAGCTAAAGAGTGCTTAACATCTCAGGTCAGAAATGAGCTTGTTCACTGAGTCCAGTACCCTGTAGTTGCACTTCACTTAAATGCTATTCAAATTTAGACACATGTTTAAGATCTTAACACCATAGTGGCCCCTGAAGATTTTCTGGCCCACAACTGCTTGCTACACACAATACATGCATGACTACTTTATATGTAAGAGACTTAACAGGATATTTCCTGTTTCATTTTCTGAGCAGTAGAAGTATTTAAAGAGCATTAATGTAGTCAAACTCAATTTACATCATTTTTTTTTACCCATGGCTTGCAATCATTTTTCACCATCCCCATGCTAGCTAGCTATTGTTTTGTAAACAAATGGCTTCATTCAATTTGGTTTCAGATTTAATTGTTCCTTATTGGAAATGTCAGGTTTCACAGTTGGTTATTAAGGATGCTAGTGGAAAGAGAAAGAGAGAGGGGCGGTGGCCAAGGGAAAGCACACTTCATTAGAGAACCTTTGCAGGGACCACCCAGCTGTAGTTCAAGTCAGATCCATGGGTCTGTGACCAGACTCTGTAAAATGTGGTGTCTTGACTATAATCACTGAGGTGATGTCCTAGAGGGAAAATCTTTGCACATGTTTAAACTGGTTAAAGTTCCTAGCTCCACTACCGGTAAATCATCTGGCTTCTCCTCCACACTAACCACACCCTGCCCCCATTATGCTGGAAGAGAATAGGTTAAAGAAAAAAGCAACAGAGAAAAGGTTTTTCTTCCATTCTGTGGTTTAATAACCAATGCTGTCCCACAGCCTTTCCTCCTTTGTTGTCCTTTAGGTGTAAAGACCCCCTGGCTATTTCAGTTTCCTCAACTACTGGAAGGCAGCAGCATGAAAGTACCTGACACTCAGGTGTTGCCCAGTAGCTTTCCCTGCAGCAGAGCTACGGGGATGCCATGGACTCCTGCTTCTTGCACACACATGAAAGTGTTCTGTGCATGGGGAAATCGCTCAAACATTTTCAGGAACTTTATGCAATCAAGTAGCTGAAAGGTGGGGGGTGAGGGTAAATGAAGGAGAGGAAGACCCTTGAATAAACTAGTACTTGACTTATTTCTAATACACTGATGCCATTAGGCAGCAGAAGGTCAGATATGTATGAAATGCTTCTGAGGATTCCTTCAAAGCTGACCCTTTCTATCAAGATGACAGTAGCCGCCACAGATCAAGTTGACATACCCATGGATTCTCAAGATGGGCAGCATTAGACAACCCTGTTCCCCCACAGTGAGGGTATGTTTTGCAGTGAAATTTTGCAACCTGCTTTCCTCTGCCGCCAAGATTTTCTTCCCACTCAGGAGATTGGCATTTGGGTGGCAAAGGGATGACACAGGACTGTCCTCTGGTTAACTTGCCATATAGGGTGCCTATAGACATGCTTGTTGGTGTTCTAATTAGAACATGGAGCAGACTTGATTAATGGAGCCTGCTCCACCATGTTCCAATTAGAACACTCCAGCATTGCCTTGGTGTCATGCGTATTAAGCCCCCATCCATTTCAGAATGGCCACAGGGGCACTTCATGTAATCTCAATGAAAAAGCTCTAGATAAAGCATCCCACAGACATTTTGAAATATGCGAGGGCTTAATACACATGACGGTGAGCCATTTTAATTAAAGCAGCTGTCCAGAAACTGCTTTAATTAAAACACCTCCCACCCCACACCGAGCATGTATATAGGCAGCCATAAATTCTGGAGACCTAAATTTGAGTCTCAACTATGCCAACAATCCCAGCAAGTGATTTAAACCAGATTTTCCAATATTCCGTGCCCAGGTTTTTAAAACAACTCAGATCCCGTTTGAGTATCTGGTCCGCAAGTATCACAATGGGCTTTGCCCAAAGCTTATCATTTTAGAAAATTTGATATTATTTTGCAAGGCAGCGTCTCTGAGGAGCACCAATCCCAGACCAGGACCCCGCTGTGTTAAACACAATATGAGTCCATACCAGAAAGATGGTCTGACCTTTTCATCTCCCTTATCCCTTAAATCTGTAAGTTAGGGATAAACATTACTCTCTACCTTGTAAGAGTGTTTCAGGACAAATGCATTAATATAGGATATACATTAATACACCATGGCACTGAGAGCCATATAAGAACCCTCACAGGTAGCCCAGAAAGCAATCTCTGCCTGTATGATTATGCATCTATTTATTGTGTATATGAAATTATAATATTTTGCAGAGCATGAAGGAAAGTTAAATGTAACTGAAATCATTAATCCTCCTTATAGTTCCACCTTTAATGAAAGCTTTGGAATTTTCTCTAATCTCTGCAGAGCCAAACTGTTTTTTAAAAGCAATTAAACACTTGGGAGAGTGATCTACTTACATATAATAATGTCACATCCATCCACTAATTGGAATACATTAAAAGTTTAAGTTTGATCAATATTTGTCACTCTCAACCACCAGTTAACATTAATAAAGTAGATTACTGTCGGAACAAAAAAAGCAAGAATCATCTATAACATTGTTACGACATAATCAAGACTAGCAGTTAAAACTGACTGTCCCAGGGGAGCTGGGATGCCGAAGGAACCCCGGGGCAGCAAAGAGTCCCACTTACCTCCCGGAAGAGCCGGCGCGGGTGATCAGCGTTTATCCGGCTGCGGCAGAGCAGCGGGGGCAGAGGACGCCTCCCGGAAGGAACAAAAAGCTCCCCCGCTGAGGCAGTGGGGTGGCCGATGAGAGGAGACCGGAGGAGTGAGCTCCTGCATGGAGGAGATCAGCCGCCACACAGCTGCGGAGAAAACAAGGGGCGGAGCCAGAGCGGGCCCCGAGAAAGCCGGCAATGCAACCGGCAGCAGTGCTGGTGGTGGGGCCGGCTCCGAGGCGGTCGGCAGAGCCGGTGAGGGAACCGGCTGCATCACCGACAACAGAACCAGAGGAGGAGCTGGCTGGGTGACTGGCAGCAGCGCCGGTGGGGGAACGGGCCGCGTCGCAGGCGGCAGCGCCGGTGGGGGAACGGGCCGCGTCGCAGGCGGCAGCGCCGGTGGGGGAACGGGCCGCGTCGCAGGCGGCAGCGCCGGTGGGGGAACCGGCCCCGTCGCAGGCGGCAGCGCCGGTGGGGGAACCGGCCCCGTCGCAGGCGGCAGCGCCGGTGGGGGAACGGGCCGCGTCGCAGGCGGCAGCGCCGGTGGGGGAACGGGCCGCGTCGCAGGCGGCAGCGCCGGTGGGGGAACCGGCCGCATTGTGAACGGCAGCGCCGGTGAGGGAACCGGCCGCGTCGCAGGCGGCAGGGTTAAGGAAGGAGCCGAGGCAGAAGGGCCAGGCTGACGACCCCAGTAGGTTGAACATTGAGCTGAAGACCTTTACGGGCGGATGGCAAGTTGGGAGCAAGAGAGCGGCAGGCCAAGGACACCATGGAAGCCAAAAAGGTAGAGCTTCAGGTGGCGAGTGGCCGGGGTATAGGGGAGGACGGAGCCCCGAGAGTACCTGCCGAGGAAGGCGCCAACCCTGGGGGCTGCCCCAAGGGAGGACCCCCCACTGAAGTTCCATCCAAAGTCGTGGCAGGCGAGTTAAGGGGTCCTCCTGACGTCAGCAGGGGTAACGGCCGGGCCTCGCCCGTAAGCCCAGGGCACACGAGATCTTGGGCCCGGGCAAAGGCGGCGCGGGAACACCTATTAGAGCAGAGGCGGGCACACTGATCTATAAATCCAACACCAGAACGGTGCAGTCACTTATCATTAAGGGAATGTATCCTGCTACCCATCCTGTATTTGGGGCACTTTCTCCATAAAAAGTACAGTAGTCTAAGCCCATTTAGCAGTTATGAAACACCTTCTATGAAATGGCTTTGACTTGGTGTTATCGGCCTGCCTTATGCTACTTACACATGTTTAAACGAAAGGTTCCCTACAGCTTTCCAAAAGCAGGGAAAAAATCCACTTTCATTTCTTAAACAAGTAAATAGTGCATAGAGAATTGTTTAAGGAAAAAAAAGAGCAAGGATTAGAAAGAGGCTTTTATATATTTATGCAAAGCCTCCAGAAAGGCAATAGCTGCCAAAGAACTGAGCTGCTGTGCGGGGAATTTATTACATAACAAAAACGGCAAAATCGGCTTTATTTGCCAGGTATGGAAAATGGTAAAAGTTATGCAGTGTTGCCTACAGACTGAAATCCTATTCAAGTCAGTGGACAAGTTCCCACGGAGTTCAAGGACATTTGGAAGGAGAACCCAAGCTTTCCATCCCCACAAAACTCAGGCACCACTTAATATCAGCACTGGCGTTAAACCCATCTCTCAACAAACAACTACAGGATATGCCTCTTTTTCGGCACAGGGGACGTCCCAAGCAAGAGACTGGACTTCAGCTTTGGTGCTGAATTGGACTCAAGTAACATGATTTTGGCTCATTTACATAAGAGCTGCTTTTTAGAAACACTGAGCACTTTCAGCTCCCATGCACTTCAAACAGGATGATGAGCATGCAGCATTTCTGAAGAACTGCCTTTCATTGCCTCATGAGAGGCTAATGCTATTTCATGGAAATAGTCTGAGGCTTAAACTAATGGTTCTAAAGCTCACTCACATCCTCAGAAGAAAATGCTACATAAATGCAAAATATTGCTATAATAAGCATTCAACAGTACAAGCCATAATAATCATTTTCTTCCCTTCTCCAGCAGCAAAGGAGAAAATATAATACTTACCTTGGTAGAATTACCATGTCTTGGAGAGACTATAAATGGAAAATTCTCACACGATACTTCCTTGGATGAAAGCTCCTATGCAAGTGTAAATTATTATCATTAAAATAATGATTTTGTACCCTGCTTAAGTTTTTTGCAGCTTGCCCTGAGATTGAAAACAAAGCTCAAGGATGTAATGTGAATTTTACCACAGCATTTGGTCTCCATCTGAATTGTGTAGCCCTCACAATCAGCACACAGAGACCGCATTAAGAAAGAAGGCCCTATGGTACAGGATCCAAATGTGTTGCCTTATTTTTCTCAGATAAT
Source organism: Alligator mississippiensis (assembly GCF_030867095.1). Classification (NCBI taxonomy): domain Eukaryota; kingdom Metazoa; phylum Chordata; order Crocodylia; family Alligatoridae; genus Alligator; species Alligator mississippiensis. The sequence continues at coordinate 75,800,152 of NC_081834.1, forward strand.
TTTAAAGCCAGGAATGACTACAGAGATTGTAAACAGTACCTCACCAGTTCCAATCCAGTTCAGGTAGGAAGATGAACAGAAGAGATCATCAAGTGATGGCTCTGAGGTGTCCCATATAAAATGTGTTCTTTAGTCTCAGGGCAGCTATCATGGGTGTTTTTATCCATTCCAGACACCCCTCGCTGCCACTCTCAGCAGACAAGCAAATCATTAAAATGACCACAGAGGCTGATTTAACCTCTCAAACCCTCAAAATATTCTTCCCCCATGGCAAGATCAAGACACGCTGGCTGGGGAAGCATGCAGAAGCTTGCCTAGCATTTGACTGGGTAATAGGTCCTTGAGAAGCAAGCCAGAAAACAATGTAGATACCTTCTAAAAATGTTGCTTTGAGTTAGAACTGGTTTAAAATTTTTCAAGCAACCTTTTTCAATGGAAAAGATGTTTTGAACAACATCTAAAAAGATGTGTTGGGAATGTATTGATTTTGTAAAAAACAACAACATTCAGTTCTGAGCAAGTCAAAATATTTTATTTCAGTCCAATCTTAACTTCTATCAAGTCAGAGCACATGGTGAAAAATCCTCAGGTTCCTATTTTCCACCCTGATTTGGGATTAAGTGAAATTTCAGGAACTCAGCATATTTGTTTTCTAATCATTTCCACCCCTATTTTTGAGAGTCTCTGGCACCAGCTGCTAGACATCCTTGACAGAAGTACTTCAACTGAGTTCAGTCAGTGTTTTAGGTCCCCCATTCCTCTGTAAATAAGGACTAAAACACCTCAAACCTTTATACAGAAAAATGGAGAGTCCCAAATTAGAGAAAAGGATGGAAGTAGGTGAGAATAGGCTGTGCTCCAAAATCCATTTGAATCAATGTATTCAGTGTCCAAGGTTTAAAATTACTTTATAAACTGTCACTTTTCAAATTCAAGTTCAATCCAAACATGATTTATACGTGATCAATAGATATTACAAGTACGTTGCAGACATGAATAGATGGTGTGAAGTATGTGCTAGGCCCTATCAGTCTTAGTTGTTAGAGACCTGGGGTTATATAAGTAATCTTTTGACCCAGGAAACTTTATAATCATCCACAAACACTGCTTGGGATCAACATGGAAGTACACAGATACAATTCTTGTGTTCTACAAGAAGAAGTCAGACTTACATATGATCACATCATCCTTTCTGGCACAGATAACAATTCCTGAACATGTCCATCAGTCACATATTAACTACAGCTGGTTAGGACTTGCCTGATGACGTGGACTGAGGAGGATGGGGGGGGGAAGACAACTATCTGTGCCTCCAATTCCCAAGTGGGTGCTATTTGAGGGGGAGGAGGAGGAGGGTGAGGGTGATTGGTTAATTATTCTAGTTACTCTTTTGGTCTCTCCAACTCTTTTTGTCCCTGTATCCCCAAAACAGTAGAGCGAGGTTTGTTTCTTTTTAAACATTTTTTTCAATTCTATTGTTTTTTCCTTTGAAGGAAGGGAAAACAAAAACTTGTCCAGTTCGATCATTAGCCTGCCACAAACTATTTATAAATGGAACTTCAATATTCAAGTGTGACCATAAGAGACTGGAAAAATATTTATGATGCTTGAAACAAATCCTTTCTATTTCATGCACAGCTGATTTACACTACGCTGTTTAATGACTCTTCTATTTTTTTTCTTGCCATTTGCCGATCTTTTTTGGTGTCTTATTTGCCATCAATCACACCCTAAGTACAGTAATGCTCTCTAGGGCTGTGCGAAACAGCACCGTTTCATTTTTACTTTTTTTTCGCCATTTCGATGGGACAGTGTTTCATTTTGAGTTTCGGTTTGTTTTGAAAGCACTGTTCCTTTTTGTTTCATTGCAACTGTTTCAACGTTTCGCCCTTAGGCTATAATGGGGAAGCACAGAACTGCCTATAACTTTGTCATATTTTGGCAGATTTGAATGAAAATAGCAGGGATGGTAGCCCCTTCTGAGGGCATGAAGCCCACCAAGTTTCCAGGGGACAGGTGAAGGGGTTTCTGGGAAACTGCACCTCAAGCTGCTGACAAGAAAAACTCATGTCACTTGTAAATGTGAAGGCACAGGGGGGTGAAAATAGCAGGCATGGTAGCCACTGATGAAGCTGGGAAGATACTTGGTATTTATCTAAAAGTTTTTTGAGGATGCTCCACATCCCTGGTGATTAACCCCAGAAGGTTGAGGGTATTCAGCATTGCAATACCCAAATGATTTAGAAACACCTAAATGGTGTAGGAGCTTAAAACAAATCAACTCGCAATAAGTCACTTTTAAAAGATATTTAATAGAAATAAATGCAAAGGGGGATTCTTAAAAGTACATAAGCGCTTATCTGCCACGGATTTAACTGAGAATGAAACAAACACGTATGACAGGATTTCCTTTTAAAAATCCTGTTTTCATATTTTGGTTTCTAAGTAACTTTAAAAAAATTGGGCCAGCACAGATAATCCTCCCACAGGATCTGGCACAGATGATCATCGTCTTAGCCCTCTGAGGTATGGAAGGGGTATCTGTATTTCCTGAAGAGATGTAAGGGCACTGAAGGAGGGAAAGGACTTCTTAGAGGTCAGACAGGATGCTGGCGATACAGCTGGAAATCTAAGTTAGTTCCCTCTTTGCGCTTAAATTTCCACTCCAAACCTTATAGCACTTCATAGGAGGACACATTATGTCCAACTGACTGATAAGGAAGCAGAGTCACAAGGAAAATTGGGTCATTTCACCACATTAATGAAAGACCCAAGGCCTAAGTGAAAAACCTGCCAACCTGACAGAGCCCAATGTCTTAGAAAGGGTTGAACACTGACCCACATGTAGCGCTTCTGAACAGAGAAATCAAGTGGTCCCAGCAATCCAAGATGCCCATGCACTATGGAAAAGCAGTATCATTGTGTAAGAGAAAAATATATCATAATACTGACAAGCTTCCCTCATGCCCCTTACCTTTAGATGCATCATACTCCTTTACACACAGTATACAGATTTTCCGTGGCCTTCAGAAGCAAGAACCTATTAAAAGTTTTGGACATTAGGGCTAGGGGCAGACATTCAAAAAGCTGGAGTTGGAATGATTCAACCTTTGCAGGTTAGTTTAACCTGGCTAGGCTGAACTGGTTTGTAACAGGACAAACGTTATCTCTCGACTGAGGCAAAGCAGGAGAGTTAGTCTTCCCTCTACCCCCACTGGTAGCTGGGTTTGCCTGCCCTCGCCGCCGTGCTCCCTGCCTGGGAACAGGCCCCCTGCTGACCCTTCCACCGGCAGATGAGGGAGGAGGAGTAACCCCTGTCCCTGCCCCTCCCACCCCAAGGGACCCTGCTGGCCAGCATCTGGCCATGTCCCCTCCCCGCGTTTGCAGCAGGAGAGGGCAGGGTCCATGTTGGGGGCAGCAGCCCCTGTCATAATGTGGGGGAGCGCGAGCCCCTTCCCGATGGGGGCACTGTGCTGCAGGGCTGGCAGAGCTGCAGCGGGGTGTGTGCAGTAGCACCGGGGTCCCGAGCGGGCCAGAGCCCTGCAAGCCCCCTGCAGTGCTCTGCAGAGCGGCCCCTCCCGGGAAGAGGCTTGCTCTCCAGGAAGCCGTGACTGGCTAAATTTTTTAGGGGTCCCACGGGCCGGATAGAACATCCTGGAGAGCGGCATCTGGCCCCCGGGCCGCATTTTGCCCACCCCTGCCTTAAACACTGTATAGGAGGAACAATCAAAGCCTGGTAGTGAACGCGCCTTCTTAAAAGTATAAGGGAATGTTTTAACGTGCTCAGAATTTATGCCCTTGTGGATGTTTTAACTGAATGAAGCTCTAGATCATTTTAAGTCGACCTCTTAACTCAGGCTGTTCTTTTTCCCCTTCCTTTGAGATATGAGTCTTTGGGGTTCCTGTCAAAAAGTTTGCTGCAAGGCAAGCAGGAGAAAGAGGGGCAACATACACACACTACAGCTGAGAGGACAACTGTAACAACCAATTGCTTCAGGGCCAGTTATTTGCCACAAAACTGAAGGACTGGGATATTTCTGACTTCAGACACTTTATTTTCCTGCTGCACTTCAAAGTACCCAGGGGAACTTTTCCAATCTTTTCTCCAATGCCTGATGAAGGGTGTCTGTGCCCGAAAGCTTGCAACTAAAGACATTTTTTTGTAAAAAACCTTGTTGGTCTAATAAAAGATATCACCTCTACTATGAGTCCTGATTGCCTTTTCCTCTAGACCAATGTGGCAACAACCTGGATAGCTAAATCGGAAGAAACAAGTTAGTTAGAGAGCTTGTCAAATACCTCTCCCTCAGGGAAGAAATGTCCACTATGCACAGACTCCCTTCTGGCCAAACCAGGGTAGGAGCTACTGTCTGAACTACACCTACTAATTAATATTTTGCACTTCTAATGCATTGCATCTTATTACAGGTTCTCAGAGCACTCTGCAAAAAAGTAACCATCTCAACTGCATGCATCTAAACTAAGTACAATTATCCCCTCGTCTATTCACGGGTTAACTGAGGCACATCGCTCAAGGCGTTTCAGAGATGTACCATGATTTTAGGGTGCTCAACCTAAGATACATTAAATGTTCCTGCTTTTCACATACTGCTGAGCACTTACATTTCAAAAATCCAGTGTCCTTACGGTTCTGCTAAGTGACATCATTTTTTTAGATGATTGTTTTGTCACTATTATTGTGTCACTACTGGGAAGAGCCAGGAACAGGAGCCATACATCCAAATGATGACCCTCATTGCTTTAAACACTTGGGAGAATACTTCATCTGTTATTTAAAGAAAACAGTACTGTATTTATCTGCTACTTTGCGACATGCTTTTGAAGGTGCCCCCTTTGCAAGTCATCAGGAGGCAGATTACCCACCGAGGTCAATGATACTTTCATACATCAAAGATGCATGGGAATGGATCCAGGAGTGTTTGTGCTGACTTCAACAGACATTGGTTCAGCCTTTAAGAACTAATGAAACGTAAGAACGGTAGACACTGCAAAGAGAAATGCTGAAGGGTAGCAGTCTAAAACAGTTATGAAAATTAAACTGGCCAACCAGACAGTAACTGTGGTACACAGAAGTATTAGTAGTTGTCGAGAGAAGCAATTGCAACTACAGCTTATCAGTGATTCCTATTCCCAGTAAAAAAGTCAACAAAACTGAGAAATAGAAGAACAGAACGGAAAAGAGAACAGAATAGAAAAGTCCAATTTTATTTCTACATTTGTATTTTCATCCAAAGTGAGAAAAGGGTGTTTGCTTGTTTTTTGTTTCCAGGAAGTAAAACATTGTTTCCAATATTCTGCTCCCCTGATTTTTTTTTAATTTGGGGTGTCCACATTTTTCAATGAAAAGGAATATTTCAGAAAGGCTGGGGCTCTGGGTCACTGAACCAGTGGCTCATCAAGACATAAAATATGATGCAAGGAGCATGAAGCATATGAAAAAAACCAGCCCCCTAGCAACAGATTGATTTTGTCCATGTTTTGCATTTCCTATGGAGAACAGCAGTGAACATGGCAAAGTCCACCCACGCATCTCCAGTAGTGAACACGAACCAAACATTCCCACTCACTCGTGGAAGGAAGAGTTTTGCAATGTTGTGACAGCTAGGTGAGAAACCACGAGAGATGTCTGAACTCCCCTCATTGTAATTCCTCCTGCAAGGGCGCATGGACGATTACTTGTCTTCCACGGCTCTGGACTCTGTTATTTGTGCTGTTTGCTGCTCGTTATTTTTGTGCTATAAAAAAAAAAGTGAGAGAGACAAGCCGTTCTTTCTCTGTCAAAATAACTTGCACAAGAAGAGGCTATGGAGAGGAGAATGGCTTTCTGAATATGTATGACCTTAGGGCCTTAACAAATCCTATGCTCTGGGCCGCGTGGGATAGGTTAGCTGCTAACCAACTTCCCTAATGCATAAGTCCGTTGGAAAATAAATCATCATATCTGTTCACAGCCAATGTGCTACATTCCTTTGTCTACATTTGCACGCATCATGCTTGCTATTGCACCTCAGTCATTTATTTAAAAAAGAAAAGACAAAGAAAAAGAAAAAAAATAGGCATTATTTTGCCAAACTGACCTTTGCCACATACTTACGTTCCATATTAGCTCCCACTAACCAGGGAACCAGAAGTGAAATGTCACTGCTGACTAGTGACAAACACTGACAGCACAAGGAGGATGATTTATTCCTTAAATTTGATTCTTGTTACAATTAAGCTACCTTTCCCAAAGAAAGATGAAAAACCCAAACAGCAAACATTTTCAAAGGAAATAAAACCACTTACCTTGCAGTTGACAAATACTGTAAAGTTCTCCACACAGATAATAAACTTAGTAATAAAAGTAGAACCTAGGTTTGATCTTTTGAAAGAAAAATAAGTAATGTAAAGTTTAAACCTGGATTTTAAATGTGATGTTTATTTTGTACAGATGCACATGTGCGTATGTGTGCGTGTGTCCCCACATGCATTCACACCTGAAAATACACAGCTTCTCTTTATGGACAGTCTCTATTACTAGTTTTCTGGCCCCAGAACTTAGGCACATCCATGTGAGAGAAAGAGTATACAGTCCAGATTATCCTACATTATTACTCATTTTAGGTGCTCATTTTTAGGTATTTTGAAGGGGCCCAACACCTGCCCTCTGAAACAATCAGATTGTTTTTAAATGCCTCAGACTAGGGGCCTGAAAATTGAAAGAGCCAAAGTCAGAATATATTGGAAAATGTAGCCCTGTGGGGAGAAGTTTCAAAATCGCTGTGGAATAAAGGTCATTTAGCACTCTAGTGGCAAAGCTGGGAATAAAACCCAGGTCAACTGCATCCTAGTTTAGTGTTTTATAGGGGTGTCTGAAATGGGCCTTATTCAATTCAGATTCAGCCTGAATCAGGGACACTGATTTGATTCGTTCATTCGGCTCACTGTCCCCGATTTGATTCGGCCAAATCCGAATCTGAAGATTCGACGCCGATTCAGAGAATCAGCGATTTGGACATAGACACAACTTGAAACGTGTTTTCTACACACCTCGAGGTAGCAGGCACGGCTCGTGAACGCTGCGATGCTGAGGAGGATGGAGTGTCCCACAGGAGTGCGGGGGGCCCCTCCACGTGTTCACCGGTGAACCTGGAAGTGGATCAGACGTACTTCCGGTCCACTTCCAGATCCACTGGGGAGTGCGCAAGAGGCTCCCCCTCCACATCCCTCCAGCTCAGCAGTTGGCCATGAGGGGACTCCGGGTGCCCCCCCAGACCCAGGAGGCACCAGTAGCTGAGCTGGGGGAGCATGGAGGCCCCCCCGCCCTCCTTGCACTCCCTGGCAGACCGGAAAGTGGACTGGATGTGCTTCTGGTCCACTTCTGGGTCTGCTGCCAGGCACACTGGGAGGCCCCCCACACATCTGTGGGGCACTCCATGCACCCCAGCATCACAGCATTCATGAGCCATGCCTGCTACCTAGAGGCACGTAGAAAAAACATTTAAAGCTGTGTCTATGTCCGAATTGCTGACTGTCCACATCGATTTGGAGGGTTCCGATTAGATTCGGAGAGATTAAAGGGTCTCCTGATTCCATCTGGATTCGGAGCTTCAGCCACCAAATCAGGCCAAATCTCCGCTGAATTGAATCAGAGACTGAAGCTTCGCACAGCCCTAGTGCTTTATTTACGAAGGAAATCTAAAGGTCCAAGCCTGTGCAGGCTTCAGGCTTCAACGCACTTGTTTTCTCTCTATTCTTTCACTAGCTTCTGTGACCTTGGCCCTCTACCATTTTCCTCTTCTTTATACTGTGAAACAATGAGATACAATGTCAGGGTCTGTTCTGTGCTTTTAAGACATCAATTCATTCTTCTTGATCTTCGCACCTCATGGAAAATGGAGAGAGACTTTTTAAGTCATTTCCCCAGCCTTCTGACTCTCAGGAGGTGCTGATCAAAATCCTATATTTATGTCATCAAAATGATGGCAGCAATCTTCAGAGCTGTAGGAATCCACAAGCATTTACCTGACAGAATTCCCCTAATCCCAAATAAAAATACAATCCCAAAGCCTCTGTAGCGGTACATCTTTTCTAAACTATTAGAGAGAGACTGAAAACAACAGCTAATTATGACATCCCACTCCACATAGGGCAAGTTCGAGCTCCTCCTCCTTCTGGAAGTGATGCAGGAGGGGAAAAATGAAGCTACATTTATTGCACCTAACCTGAAGCCTTGCATCTCCATTGAGTTTCCATCTTTGTTGCAGATTTTCTCAGAACTTGGGCAAGCCACTTCATCTCTCTCGGTGCCTCAACTCCCAATTGTACAAAATGGGGAATACTATACTGTCTTATCTTACTGGGGCTTCAAAGGCCCAATCCAGAGGAAGAGCTGTCGGACTGTGGTGAGGAAAGGTCAAAGTAGCACTTAAAATAATTTCTCGCTGCCCCCTCAAACATCCTTTTTAACTGTGCAGGATTGAGTCCTGAGCTTCAGTTACATTACAGCTGTCCTTGTCTCGTGCCTTTCTTTTGTTTCTGATCCACAAGGGCTGTTTCTTTCTGCTTCTCAGACTGCTTCTGTGTGCTTAGTGTAGAAAAGCCATTAAAAGGTCTTTGTAGTGACATGGAAGCACTTAGTGAGCATGTAAAGCAACATATCCCATGCCAGATGGAGGGTTCAGTAAAGGGTTAATAGGGGAAGGAAGCAGAAAGCATGAGTCCATTCTGAAAACTAAATACAAATGACAGAAACTATTGCCATTATTTATGTCTGACACAGCGGATCTGCATCTTGTAAAGCTATGTAATTCCATTTACTTTTCTATTTGCCTCCCTCAGCAGCTTTCCTCTTTTCTTCCCCCATGTTGTGTATTATTTACTGATCATACAGCATCTTGTTTGCTCCGTTACTCCTCATTCAAAAGTAAGAAATAAAAGTTTCTCAATAAAGAAAAAAGGACGGGGGGAGAAACTAGAGCTAAAATGCTGTTACTCACCCACCACATCTTCATGTTATTAATTTCTGATTGAAGGGAGGCCACCCCATGGCTTCCCAAACCTGGTCTTACTCTTAGGACCGCAGGTGCTCGTGGTCATTGCCTTAAGGACCAATTTAGTGGGCTCCATCCTCGCCAGTACCCACTCCCATGCCTCGCAGATGATCTGCTACCACGACTCTCTGCCCTCTGGCAGGCCCAGGCACTGGAGCTTCCCTTGATGCACCCTAGTCCTCCAGGGCACCAGACCCTCCTGGTCCCCCCACACAGGCACTGGACCTTCTCCCAGGTACCTAGTCTCTCCTGGGGTCAAGTTCTCTCCCCGCTGGGCTCCAGACCCTTTATTCTTCTGGCCCCTCTCACTTGCCGGGACAGTTGGGACCTCCATACCTCCCCTACGGTCCCTTCCACAACCACCAGCCCTCTCAGACCAGTACCTCTGTCCCCAGGCCTGCTTTGTCCCTCTCGGGCACTCTCTATTCATTAACTGGGATTCAGGCACCCTGGTCCTCCTCTCTCTGCCACCACTCTGGAGGCTGTGGGCTCGCTCACTCACTCACTCTTGTTCCCAGACTTACCTATTCCAAGACCTGGCCGGCCTGTTCCTGGGCTCAGTGCTGCTTCACCCAGGTCAGATGTTAAGGCAGAAGTCCTGCTGCTCCTCTCCCAGTAGCTCCCAGGGCTAGACTGCCTAACCAGCTCAGGCACTGGGCTTATTTAGTTCAAGCCCAGCCCCTCTCCTGGTCAAGTGAGTCCCTCATTAGCCCCTGCAATACATGCAGGCTGCTCCTCAAGCAGCCTCCGCTCTTAACATGACAGGTGCTTCCTGGCACAGTATGGGAGGACAAAATGGTCAAAACCTTCTGAACTACCTTGTTTTGGGAGTGATGGCTGTAGCTGTGTTAGTCTAAGGACATAGGCAAACATGGTTCTTTGGGAGTTTGTGCCCCAAAGCTTGCAAAGAACAATTTGTCCAACTATTGGTTTAATAAAAGATATCACATTTACCCAAAGCACTTTGCCTGTCTAAATAACTAGATATTTTTGTCTCTGCCTTAGCCTACTCTCTTTCTTTCTTCTTTTCCCAATTCATTACTTCAGCTCTTTACTTTCCAACTCTGTTTGGCTCAATGATAGCATGCACTGTACGAGCTTTTGTTTAAACCCCATGCACAGATACAAGAACTTTCCCTTTTCCATCTTTGTATTGCACCTAGCATAACGTGACCAAATTCTGACTGCCAGCCATCTCTGGCAGTACAACGATATGCATATTTACTACAAACACACACGATACATGTATGTGCAATATTTTAAACGTAACAGGCACATAGCAAGTATAAATATACATACATATATGTGCAAGCTCAATCAAAATCTTCAAATAAAATAGACTATTTAGATTTAATCTATCACTGAACTTAGAACCTCAGAACCACCTACTGAAGTGTAAAATGAGCTGACCGGCCCTTACTATCAAACAACAACATTTCAGGTCAGTCAAGTATTAACATACACTTAAAATGAATGGGCACCTAAACAGAATAAGGCACCACTGCTAAGTGTTATAAGAAAGCGATATAAATCATGTAAGAAATTATATTACCTACAGCAGTATGTTATATCCTAAGTCTAGGCAGCACGGTCATTAATCAGCATTTGTCAAGACCATACAAAAATAGTCACTTTTTAAAGGTATTTCCACTATGACTCTTATTCAGTCTCCTTTATAATAAACTTTCACGTGTCCTTTGAGTTGCTTGTGTTTGTCTTAAGACACAGGGAACTCTTTATCCATTTATAAACATAAAGCCTACTTCATTTTATTAAGTCAGAAGCCCATTCTTGTTTGCTCTAAAATGGAACGGGTTACATGCAAGCTGGATTGTCAACACAGATGAATGAAAGAAAAAAAATGTGGTGGGGCTGAGCGTGTGCACATGCCTACATACCCCCCTGCCACCCACAGGAAAGGGAGAGGGGGGAGAGGAAAAGGTGTGGGGGGGAGTGGCATTGCCTGGTGCTGCACTGCACCGGCCCCGGCTGCCTCCTGGCCCCGGCCCTGGCCACACCAGCCCCAGCCCCAGTTGCCTCCCTCTCCTGGCCCCGCCTATGCTGGCTGCCTCCCCATCCTCAGGCTTGGCCACGCCAGCCTCAGCCCTGGCCAGGGCCCTGTTCCCAGCTGCATAACACCCAGGTGGGCCCAGAGCCGGAGGCTGGAGTGGGGCCAGCCTCAGCTGTGCCACTGGGCTGGAGGGGATGGAGCCTCTGGGACCGCACATGCCCACCCCACCAGGCCCTACACAGCCAAGGCGGGGTGGGGCAGGTTGCGTGACAGAGCTGTGGCTTGCCTGGGCACACGGGGAGGGGCGATGGCTCCTGCCAGTGCACGCATCTTGGGACAGCCCGTGATCCTGATCTGTGTGAGGCAGCGTGGACTGCTGCTGCAGGGTGGGACTGGGGCAGTGCCAGGCTCTTCCCGGGGGGGGGGGGGCATACCATGCTCCGGGTGCACGGTGGCGGCACTGGGAGCAGGGTCAGGTGGGCTACGGTGTATATTGAGGTGGCTGCAGCCCTCTCCCAGCGCTGCTGCTGCCCACCCTCAGCATAATCCTGCCCCCACCCCTGCTGGGAATAGCCTGGCCCCAGCCCACAGAGGCAGCCAGCCCTGCCCCACACAGGTCTGGGGGCATGCACCCCCCCATGCCTCCCAGGCTGTGCGTAGCGGCAGGAGCTGCACTCCCTAGATGAGCTGCTTGGGGCTCAGTCTCACCCCGAGTGCCTGTCTCTCTCCCAGCCCTAGCCCCATTCCCTCCCTCCCCACTGCCTACGCATCCCTCCCCACCCCTGCTGCAGCTGAAGGAAGCCCATGGCCAGGCTGCTTTGCAACCCTATCACTGCCCCATGCTTTGGGGGGGGTAAGCCGCATTAGCAGCCCCCTTCCACCGCCTATGATCATCAGCCAAAATGTGTACCTACATGTTAGCTCTGTACACAAGCCCAGCTCACACCCTGATGGGAGTCTGGCAAGACACCATTACTTTGATGTGGATACCCAGCAAGAAGACACAAAGGAGGGAAAATCACATTTTCGGGTATAAGTCAGATCCACGTTACAAATTTAAAACTATAAAAATAACCCTCATGGAAGAAATTCAGTAGGTAAAACTAAAAAACATGCCTGGAGGTGTTTTAAAGTACCACCATAAAAAAAATAAATCTAAAATGATAAAATCAGCTGACAACGTGGATACACAGATGCTATTTAGCTAGCTTAACGGTGATTTTTGTCACACGGACACAGGAAAAGTGTAACATGGAAACAAGAGTGGTGGCACGTGGACAAGTGCCTTTAGATGGGCACTGAAGCATATTGAAGCATCCTGAGCCAAGGCTTCCAAGAAAAGAGATAAATTAGAGGTACCACTAACATGATAGGAGCATACAATGGAAGAGATTTTCAAATCCACAAGGTATGTGTGTCAAGGAAATGTTGCAAATAAAAGAGAACAAATTGATGGCTGCTACAAAACAGAAGCATTCCTAGTGATGAACTATCGGGGAACTAGGCTGAGGCCCCGGCCTCAAACGTATTCAGGAAAACAGCGTGCAGATGAAGGCAAGACATGAAGCTGCTCAGAATATGAGAACAAAGACAATCTATGAACAAAACAGTGGGAAAAAAACAACATCCGAAGCAATTGTGGTGTCTCATGCTTCTGCAGACTTCCATAGGAGTGGGAGAAATGTTAGAAATGTTTTTTGGCACCAAGTGCCCTTCCTCAGATCACTTCAGTTATCCAAGAGGATACTGCCTCCCCTGCCCATCCAAAATTCACTACAGTCAGTGCCAATCTTTTCCTTGATATCAGTGTCTACCAATGCCACTCACATTCAAGCCATATGCACACAGACTAACTTCCTGGTGCCTCTGCTAAACCCTTCCTTCCTGCTGTTTTTGCTCCATTCTCCAACTCCCATATAGCAAATTGCTAAAGCCAAGGAGAGTTGTCCCCTTACTTCCTATGAAAAAGGCTTTCTTATGGACCAGAGGCACAAACCATCTGGCTGGAAACAAAAAATGCCTCTGGATTAGGCCAGCAAGACTCAAGTTAAATGTTCACGCTCTGTCCTGCTGTGCAGAGCGCAGGAAAGGAAGAGGACGGAGCCAAAAGGGACAGCAGCAGCTTTTTCTGTTGAAATGCCTTGAGTTCCTCACATTTACTGACAGAGCCATTAAAATGCAGTTTGCAAGAGGATTTATTCTTTGTGAGAATCCTAAATAGGTTTTCTTTCGTCTTCTCTTCTTTGAAAGAAGTACAAATTCATCTGATGATCAATTCTGTAATTTGCAGTTGCCAAGTAGCTTTGAAGCAATTTAGTGATCTGTGTACTTATTTCCCCTCTGCACTGATGGCAGGCAATATAAGGATATTGAGTCTTAATAAACTATTCATTCCCATGATCAAACTGAAGGAATTAGAATCAGAAAAGTCTCTTCAATGTTAATTATATTTAAACAAACAAACAAACATTGTTACTTTTGGACCTTCTTTTAAAAGTCTCCTCTTGTACTCATACTGAAAAAGCTGACAAATGAGACCTAATCCCAAGAAGTACTGAGAGCCCTCACTCACAACTGAGGGCTAGTCTGCAAGGCTAGGGACAGAGTGATCGGAAACCGGTTTAAACCTGTAACAGAACAGAAATTCAGTGCACTTAAACTACTTACAAAATGGCCCAAACCGGTTTAAGATAAACCTGCTTGGATGTCGTATCAGACTTAACTGATTTAGGTCAAACCACTTGATGGAACTTCTGTCCCAGACCCCTTCCGGGTTCAAGTTAACTCACAGTCCCCCAGCATCCCAGGATGCTTTGCAGCCCTGGGCTGTGCTATCTGCTCCAGCAGAGCCGGGTTGGCCTCACGCCTCTGCAGCCTAACCTGAACACTATCGCTGCTCCGCCTAGGGGAGAAGGGGGCAGGGGTGGGAAAACTGATTTAAATGTTAGCGGGTGCCTTCCTGGCAGGGGCAGAGCTGCCCCTCAGTCTTTTCCCCCGCTTCATGCTTGAGCAGACAGGCAGGGGCATGGGCAGACACTGGCCATGCTGGCAGGCTCAGGTGGAGGAGTTTAAACCCCACTCCTCTGCCTGTGAGGGATCCCAGCCGGGGTCATGTCCCAGTCCTGGGCTGGCACACTGAGGGCGAGGGTTTTACACCTTACTTGGTTCCCTGAGGGCAGTGTTTCTGCGAGGGATCCTGCGAGTGAGGGCAGGGTTCCTTACTCCCTCCCCATCTAAGCATGCAAGCCCTGCCCTGGGGTATGGCCACAACCCCCCTCCACTAGAGTGGGTAGCAAGGGGGGGCAAAAGCCTTTCAGAGGCTGCCCCCTCTAGGCAAACCCCAGCTGGGGTCCAGGGCCAGGGAGGTTGTTTAAACCCCCTCTCTCCCCACCTCAGCCTAAAAGCCCCTGATTTGGGCATGTCCATGGCCCCTGCTCTCCACTTGAACAGGGGACAGGGGCCTGGCAGGACCTGTCCCCCTCCCCCTGAGGCAGACCCATGCAGTCCCATGCAGCCAGGGAGGACCTTCCCACCTCAGCCTGGGAGGCCCCTGGCTGGGGCATAGCCATGCCCCCCCACCTTCTGCTCACGAGGGCAAAAACCTAGCAGGGACTGCTCCCCCTCCCCACTTTGAGCAGAGAGTTGAGGCCAGAAACCTGGCAGGTGCTGCCTGCCCCTCCGCCCTCCAGAAGACCAGGGCTGGGGTCCCATGCAGGCCAGTGTGGGGGTTTAAAGCCCCCTACCCCTTCCCCAGCCACATCATGCTGGGCCAAGGCTGGGGCCTGGCCTTGCCCCCTCCACTCAAGCAGGAAGGGTGGAGAGCTTCTCTCCTCCCTTCCTTTTGGCAGTGGGTGGGAAGTGTGCTCTAGCATCCTACAACTTCTGGCCCAGGCCACTGCAGGCATGTGTCTGCATTTCTGGAATCAAAAGTGAATGTGTGTTCCCTTGTTTCTCAGTTCAATCTATGCCGGCTAGACTAACCTGCAAACATTGCATCGATTCAGCTTCTGGCTTTTTCACTGTCTGTACCTAGCCCAAAGGAGCCCTCAGGAAACCAAGCAAAGATGTGAAGCCAGTGCCCACAAATTCAAGCACATCAAACCACAGGGTGCCCCTGCCATTCAGAAGTCAAGTAGCCACAGTTCACTTCAGCTTCATCCTCCTCCAAAAGATTCATGGCAATACGAGTACATTGCACTGATTGGCTTTCAGGATTTTTCTAACACTCCTAACAACCCAGCCATGCTCTTCCATAGCTCTGTTTCTCCAACAGACTGTACAGTTCTCTCCAGAGGGGCCCAATATCAGCCCGCTTTCACAGATCAGTTACTGAAGCAAAGAGATGAAACAAAATGACCTGCTTTCGGTTACTAAGCACACAGGTGGCAGGGATAGATTCTACATCTCTTGTGTGCCGCTCTAATGATCAATCTACCAAGTAACACTGTCTCCTATCAGATGCAGTGGAAATTTCAATGTAGATGAAGTTAAGTGTGTGCTGAAGAACTTGAAGGAAGAGCCTCTTGCTTTGTAGCCAAGCAGGTTAAGGGAGCTGTGGCAGGTGCACGAAGCAAATGATAGCCCTTGCTCAAAAACATCACAACGCTATGATTTTTCAGCAGCACCATACGCACTTAATGCCTAGTTCACTCTGTTTTTGGTGTAGGCTGAAAAGGCCAGGGCAGGGGAAAGTTTTCCACAGAAAAAGACTAGTACTTTCAGATACAAAGAACATTTCAGAGCAAGGCAAAAAGCAGGCAAATATGGAAATGGTTTAAACCTCGATGGATGCAGGGCCAACCTCCTGCACATAGAAATAAGCAGGTGTTGTATTAAACCTGTTACAGGGGCAGCAGCCACCTCATCAGGGCAGGAGGATAATTAGGTGGTATCTGCACAGATGTTCTGAAAATAGAAGCTGCAAGGATTTTTATTTTTTGTTTTAGTTTAAAAAAAATACTTACTCAAAACCTTCATGCAACAAATTTCAGCCTGCTAAAAATCATTACTGCAGAGGGCAATCCTAAGAGAGAGGCTATATGTCTACAAAGCTCCAAGCACTGCAGACTCTCTGGACCCTGCCTGTATTCTCCCAAGTACTACTGTCATTTGGGCTCTTTCCAGTGGTAAGCAAAGGGATGGCATCCATTTTTAAACAGGAAGCAATGAGTATGCAAGCCATGTTTGAAACAGGCAGCAAACACACCAGAAACTGAACGAAGCTAAGTGTTCATGCATAAGAATTTTTCATGCAATTTTGGAATGCTGGAATAATTTTCTCTTACGCTAAATAGCGGATCATAATCTATTTATTTCAATTATTTGGCTGCTTTTGGCTGTCATGCTATAAAAGTTGTGAGAGAGGGCAAACTCTTGCAAGGCCAGCTAATTGTTGCCTAGCTAGGATTCAATGTCTATTGGTAAAGCTTTATACTCATAAAAAAACACCAGTTGCTAACTTGCTACTTGATGCCATATATTATTTTCTTGCAGCACACTTCCATTACTATATAATTAAACAACAATGTAATCTTTTTGCCAGTGAAGGATTGGTCCTGCAGTCCATTATATAGCATTTCTTCTAAGCTGGTTTTAAAGATTTTAAGCAACAGGGCTTCCATCTCTTCTCTACTATTAGAGTCTAATATTCAGCCGAACAGATCTTTAAAGCCAGTTTCATTCTGATGATGGCTGGGTCTGCCAAATTTCAGCCAGCAGTGATTTTTTTTTTTTACGGTTAATTTATAAGTCCCAGAGAACAGGAATTTCCAAGGGAAACACTGACAGGACATTAACTGCAGTGGCAATAATGTATGGCTACAGTATTGAAAAACTAGGTAAAATCTGATATAATCAAGGCTTTACAGAAGTATCCAAGTATACTGTGTGAAGTGGCCTGTCAGAAGGGCACGAAATTGTTCTTTGTGGAGGTAAGTTATCTCTGTTGTACGGAGAGACAGGAACTCAGCAAGGCATCATTACTATTTTAAACCATCATATTATTAATATTGATTTATTCCTGCAAAAGAGGAGTTAGTTGGGAGAAGACATGCAGAAGTATTAGGCTCTTTTTACTGCCAGTATTGCTTGTTGAGAAATATAGTTAAAACAGGGGAGAAAAAAATGTGTATGCAGTTTTGCTAATATATTTATCAGGCTGTCATTCCAAGAAGAACTGTGCTTATGGCTTATTCCCATCCCACCCCCTTCCCTGCCTCTGTTTTCAGCTATGAATGGTATTATGATAGGAGCATTGTAAACTGTAAGGCCTGGGTATTAGTCAGCTCAACTCTTGGGCTTCCTTGGCAGATAAGCACTTCTCTCTCAGGACATGAAAATGTACTTCGAGATCTGAACATTGGAGTACTGGCCTTGGGTCAACCATGAATGGGCATTAACCCCCGTATAGACTGGAAGGGCCTGGGAAGACTGGACTTTGAATGGCATAAATATAAAGGGTCTTCCAATAAAACCCAGAACATTGCAAATAGATGTTTTCCACTAGGTAAATACTAAACCAAAAGCCAATGGCACTTTATCGTGCATCAGCAGATGCATGACGAATAGGTCCAAGGAGGTGATACTTCCCCTCTATCGGGCGCTGGTCAGACCGCAGTTGGAGTACTGCGTGCAATTCTGGGTGCCACACTTCAAGAAGGATGCGGATAACCTGGCGAGGGTCCAGACAAGGGCCACTCGTATGGTTAAGGGCCTACAGACCAAGCCCTACGAGGAGAGACTAGAGAAACTGGACCTTTTTAGCCTCTGCAAGAGAAGGATGAGAGGCGACCTTGTGGCTGCCTATAAGTTCATCACGGGGGCACAGAAGGGAATTGGTGAGGATTTATTCACCAAGGCGCCCCCGGGGGTTACAAGAAACAATGGCCACAAGCTAGCAGAGAGCAGATTTAGACTGGACATTAGGAAGAACTTCTTCACAGTTCGAGTGGCCAAGGTCTGGAACGGGCTCCCAAGGGAGGTGGTGCTCTCCCCTGCCCTGGGGGTCTTCAAGAGGAGGTTAGATGAGTATCTAGCTGGGGTCATCTAGACCCAGCACTCTTTCCTGCTTATGCAGGGGGTCGGACTCGATGATCTATTGAGGTCCCTTCCGACCCTAACATCTATGAACCTATGAATAAACAAAATAGCAACTCTCAGGAAAGAACACAAGGTGATGTGTAGGTGATGGTGGTGGATGGTACTTTCACTTATTTTCCCAGGTAGTGGTAATCTTTCTCCAAATCTACAATGAGCCCCAACTGCATAAATCAACAAGGCTCCCTGCATACTTAGGGAAGTCAGTGGGTCCCTATGCAGATGTTCACTATTTGGAACTCATTTTAGAATCCAAGACAGTATTTGCTTCGAATCACTGGGAGATCGGATGGTTCTAGGGATGGAAGTGGGACCCTTTCCAATGCAGCAAGCACTGGGGCCTATTTACAAACAGTAGAGGATCTCAGAGCCCCAAGCCATGAGAGCCAGTGCCATTCAGCTGTAGTATACCCACTTAAGGAAGAGCTGCTGTGCTGCTAATGGGCCAGAGAACATGTGAGAAGCGAGGTTTGTATGGCAATATCTTTTATTGGACCGAGTGTATAGCTGGGAGAGGTGTTAGGCAAGCTTGGGCTGCTGAGTTCATGATCTGCCTGATTTAAGCTAGTCTGCCCCTCTGCTGTGTGCCTTAACTGAAGGATGTTGGCATTTGACTCTTTTGGGAAGCACTCTCTTCCTCCCCACTTTCCCAGTCTCTCAGTTTCATCCCAGGACCAGGAAACACTTCCCAGCTCCATTTAAAGTTGTTATGCAACAAATTGGCATTTTCCAACTGAGATGCATTTTGACTGAAAACTCCCAACTAGTTAATTAACATTTCTCTCAGCCATTATTTGTCTTGTGTATCTAGAGTTTTTATGTTGTTAAATTACCCTTGATTGATGAGTGAAGTAAGGGTAGGGAAAGATTATGTACAGGAGGTTGGTCTACTTCCTAGAATCCTGGTTTGCAATGTTTTCCAAAGCTGCGGTGTTGCCCTGTGGGGTCAGGCCAATGGTCAGGATCTCAATATCGCGCTGTTCAACAGGAGGACATGGTGTACAATTGCACATACACACACACACAAAAATCAATTAGGTGCACACACACCCTCGAGGTGCATACACCCCCACCAGGCACATACACATCCAAAATTATCAGCCTAGACACATGCATACCTATCACCAATTCAAGCACATGCACACTCTGATGATAATGACACAAAATCATACACAACATACACGTATGCACACAGGCTGAACACTGACTCAGGTGACAGTGTGTGTGTGTTGGTGCCTGTGGTACCTATGCTTGGGGTGCTTGGAAACTAAAGAGATCAGGGAAAAAGGCAGTGGGGATGGGGCAACAGTAGTGGCAGAGGTCAGGGGAAAAGGCAGTGGAGATAAGGCAATAACAGTGGCAGAGAGGGGCTCAGGGCAGCTGGAGCCACAGGAGCATGGCACAGGTACTGGAGGTGGCGGTACCCCAGAAGCAGGAGAGGGAGAAATGAGAGAGAAGTCAGAAGGGTGAGGCGCAGAGATTGGATCAGGGACAGAGCCATAGTAAAGCAAAACCCAACTCAGGGCTCCAAATAACAGTTTTTTAAATGAACACTGTACTGTACAGCTTGGTTCCCACACACACTCATGGCAAGCATTCCCACACACATACACACACACACACACACACACACACACACACACAATGGCAGCAGGAGAAAGAGACTCAGTGGAAGGGTTGGAGTCCAGGTAGGGAAGAGAAACATAGTCCAAGTCCTTGGTTGGAGAGGGTGGGGGTGATAGCTACCTATCCAGGCTGGGAGGAGGTCCTCGATGGCCAATTGGGGCTCTTTCTCCAGCAGGTGTTGTCCAGAGGAGGTCACCGGCAGGGCCTCTGGGTTGATAGACAGCATGACATGGAGCAGGTCTGGTCCAGGTGAAGATGGCATCCCAAAGGGTCAGTCTTCACTACCCCCCTTTTTTATGGGGCAGACTACCTCTGATCTCTTCTGGGGAAAGCCTTGTCCAGGCAAGGTCAGTCCTGTTCCAGAGGGTTCCAGGTGTTCATACTGCGCATGTGCAGCCTTGGCACAATGGTGGCTGCCTCATCTTTTGTGTCTTGAATGCGGAGGGTGGTTCCAAGGGCTGGGTCGTTGGTCCAGGTACTGGTTTTGATGGTGGGGTGATGTAGGAGGGGGTCCTGCTATCATTGTGTTTCATTCATCCATTCACTCTTTTGTTTCAGGCACTCAAGGAAAACCAATTTACATGGGAGAGGTTACAGAAGTGCAACATACTTACACACCAGGGTATGGGGACAAGATGGGAAACAATACTTGACATCACTTCACAGACACAGGCCTAGACCATACAATATTAATATGAAACAATAACAACCAATGCACAAATTATAGGAATACAATACAATATAAAACAGTAAAAATCAATACAAACATAACAGAACACTATTTACAATCTATAAAAAGGGGCGTATTACAATAATAGTATACAAGACCTTAGCTTAGCTTACCTAGTACTACTTAAAATCAAAGGATAGAGGGCAGAGAGAAAGTCAGAAATGGTTGGGGAAGGGGAGGGAATGCATTTTAACAATTAAAAAAAAACAAAAAACTGGAGGGTTTGCTACATTGGGATATTTGAAAAATAATATTTTTAAGAGGAAGAGTTGAAATCTATCATATTGGGATTCTTCTCAGAGTCCATGGGCTCTCCGTTTAAAATATCAGTTTGAAGGGAAAGTCAGGTTTAATGTCCAAATGGAAGGTTTAAATGTGAGGCTTTATATTATAATACGTATATCCGAACCCTGCCCACCCCCTGCCCCCAAACCCCTCCTCTATATAGTCATAGCCAAAGCTCACCTTTTATTTATCTATATCTAGTGTGTGTGTGTGTGTGTGTGTGTGTGTGTGTGTGTGTGTGTGTGTGTATTCCAATATAATAAAGGGCTTAGCCTGTCTGTCTGTAATGCTTTTGGCCAATTGTGCATGTGCTGCCGAGAGGGCGGGCTGGCGGCGATTGGCTGCACAGGCCTGGGCTGCACGGGCCCAAGTTTGAGCCGCAACCAGGGAAGTTTGTGGTGGTGGTGGCCATGCCCCAGCCACCCGAGCAGTGAGGCTTCCCCCATGTCTCCCTGCCTGAAAGTGAAGGGGGGGGTAACGGTGGTGGTGCCTCCCCGTCACCCATCTCCAGTGCCCCCCAGAACAGCTGGCAGGGAGGGGGAGGCAGTGGGCAGGAAGGGAGGGGAGCGGGGTAGGGGGGAGGCGAAGGGGGGCCATGGGGGCAGCTGTTGTCAGGGCTAGGCAGCGGGGAGGGAGTGGAGTGGGAAGGGGACCCTGACAGCAGCCAGCAGGAAGGGGAGGCAGCAGGGAGGGAAGCTGCATGGGCCTGGGCAGGTGTGGGGGGAGGTGAAAGGGGGGTCATGGGAGCAGCTGATTTCAGGGGTGAGTGGCAGGGAAGGAAGGGATGGAGGGAAGCAGGGAGGGGGGGGGGGTCATGGTGCTGGTGCCCCCCTTGCCACCCAGTCCTGACAACAGCCAGTAGGGAGGAGGCGGCGGTGGGGAGGGAGGGGAGGTTGAGGGGAAGCCCTGCTGTGAAGTGGAGATGGGCAGGGGGAGGGAGCCCCTGCACCGGAGGCGGCGATAACAGAGGGAGTCTTTACATGGCTGGCCCCGAAGGGTGAGTGGGGGCAAGGGGGAGGCATGTAAACACTCCCTGAAATCCATCATTCTTGACAGGCAATTAGCTAGTGCACACACACACACACACACACACACACTTTTCTCTCACCCTTTGCTGCTCTTTCAGTAACACAGGAAAAATCCACGTTAGGGAGTAAATGGGCCTGTAAAATTATAGTCGAGATAAATTGAACGTAAGGAAACACAAAGCTGAACAGTAGCAAAAACCCCCAAACATAAATATACATGAGGTACTAATATATAAAATAAAAGCCTTAGTCAGTCTGTCTGTCCATAATGCTCTGGGCCAGCTGCACATGCACAGCCAAGAGGGCGGGCAGCAATTGGCTGGCCCGGGCACAACTCTGCCTCGCTGCTCAGTGCAGGAGGTAGAGGTGGGTGGGGACGAGGGAGCTGCCATGCCGCAGCACACTGACAACAGCCGGCAGGGAGAGGGGGACAGAGGAGGGAAGCGGGAAGAGGAGTGGGGATGGCGCTGCCACTGCCAGAGGAAAGGCAGGCGGGGCTTGGGATGAGGCTAGGTTGGGCTGATCCCAGCAGGGGGGCAGGCTGCGCTGAGGCTGGGCCATGGGAGACCAGTGGCTCCTCCAGGGCCGTGGGTGGATGGGTAAGTCCAGCCGCTCCCCCATGCCACATCCCTGGATGAGCCACTGGGCTCTGACTGCCCCATGACCCGGCCCAGCTGGGACCCCGTTCCTGGTGAATGGGACCCTGGCTGGGTTGGGTCATGGGACACTTAGAACCCAGTGGCTCTTCCAGAGATGCAGCACCAGAAAACTAAAGGGGCGGCATGTGGCCCCCCAGTCTGTGCATGGGGCAAGGGTGGGCTGCAGCCTCTGCTCCCTGCCTCATTGCTGCTACTTTGACAGCAGTGCAGAATGGCGCCATGTGAGGTCTGGAGCTGGGCAGGCCAAGCAGCAAAGCACATGTGTGTGGCACCTGACACTGTGTGTGGGTGTGGCTACGTGGCTGCAGCATATGGCATTGTGTGTGGCACATGGTGCCATGTGTGTGGCACTGTGTGGGTGGCATGTGGCTCGGTGCATGGTATGTGGCTGGGTGCATGGTGTGTGTGTGTGTGTGTGTGTACTGCTGTGTGGCGTGTGGCACTGCGTGCAGCACATGGTGCTTTGTGTGGCATGTGGCTATGGCTGTGTGGCATGTGGCACACGCCTGGGTGCGTGCATGCGTGCAGCTGGGTGTGTGTGGCTTGTGGCTGTGTGTGAGTGTGGGGCTGAGTGTGTGGGATCTGTGTGTGTGGCATGTGGGGGGGGGGGGGGGCACATGGGGCCGAACACAGAGCAAGGAGGGAGGATTTGCATGCAGTTGGATGCAGGGTGGCAGCAGCATGGGCTGGTGGGTAGCAGCGCTGTCATTCTGACCATCCTGTCATTCTTGATGGGCAATTGGCTAAGAAATATATATATATATGCGCACGTGATGCAAACACTAAGCTGAACAGTAGCAAAAAACCCCCAGACATAAATATATATCAGGTACTAGTACCTCATACATATTTATAGTATCTCATATATATTTATGTTTGGGGATTTCTCGCTACTGTTCAGCTTTGTCTTTCTATCACGTTCAGTTTCTCTCAACTATAATTTTACAGGCCATTTAGTCCCTAATGTGGATTTTTCCTGTTACATTAGAGAGAAAGAAAAGTAAAAATGCATGGTATTTAATAGTTTCTGCACACCAACTTTCCTCATTAAAAATTTCACACAATTTCTGCAACTGGCATTACATGCCATTGCCATGTACTTCTGTCCTCATGAATGTGTACATTTGATTAATTTGATATTCAGTGTAGGTTTTAAATACCGTGTGGTAAATAATATATGTTGCTGGAAATGAAACGGTCACATTTTTTCCACAGGACCTCTTGCTTAATTTTTGCCGAGGACAGACAATTATGGCTAAAGTAGTTGCCATCCAGCAGTTCTTGTTGTCACTGACTAAGATTTTCCATGGCGCTGTCATCATACTGTCTAAGTGTTTTACAAACACTGATGAATTTCTCTTCCCAACAGACAAATTGTATTCCTGTCATACACAGGGAGTGTTCCTAGACATGCAGAGACCCACAGATACAATTATCCAAAAAAAGCCACTCATCCCTGTTGAGAAGTCTAGGGCTTGATTTTTCTGAGCTCCTGATTCATTTTACAGCACATGCTATGTTCAGAATGGAGCTCCCAATCTCCATTGCAAGGGCTCTGGTCAGTCTGATCTGGGACATTTAAAAGTGAGTGCCCCCAAAATACAGAACACACACATTGGATCAATAGGTTGCATATTAGGAGGGACTTACCCTGTTCTGATGCTTACCCAGTTAAATAGTGGGAAACCGGAGAAGTTGTTGACTCTCTATCCTTGGAAGTTTAAGACCAGGTTAGACAAACACTAAACTGGGTTGGTTTACTCATGGCAAATTCTACTTCGGGCAGGGGGTTGGGACTGGTTAACCTGCTGAGGTCTCTTTTGGATCTACAATTCTATGATCATTTATTAGAGTTTTTTCTTCCATGACTTACCAAGCCTCACCTACAGGCTCTCTGGCAGAGGAAGGGGTTGGCACTGGATTTATGACCCAGATAGATACTTTGTGTGGCAGAATGCCACCTCTGTCTCTCGCCAAAAACTCTGTTCTGTGACAGTGTGGTTAACATGGGCCCTGCAGAGGGCAGACATCCCATCTCTTTAGGGAACCAGAGTTTGAGACATTCCTAAGGGAAGGAGGAAACCTGCTCCCTCTGCCTAAGTGACATCACCTCCCCGGGTGAGAGGCATACGCTCCCTATTTTTCTAAGCAATGCCAACCTGACCGGGAGGGGGCTAGAGACCCTGCCAGTTTGCCTGGCAACCAGTGATGCATTTCCAATGGGTTCACTGGCAGCCAACAGGTGCTGGCCTCCATTGGACCAGGTAAATGAGGTCATAAGGGCTATATAAGTGAAGAACTGCTCAGGAGGAGGGTTGTAGCCATGAGAAAAACTCAGAGAGAAGAGCTGGGCCATCTGAAACTTGCTTCCTGTCTTGAAACTCATGATCAATGAACAGCCTGCCTCCAGAGAGACTCTCCACCTGCCTCTGGATGGTGTTCGTGAGTAAGCTACCTGAGATCTAACTAGATATATAGCTTCAAGTAACTCAGGTGCATGATCAAAGGCTACCCCTGTTTGCTCTAAGGGATTTCTCTGATACTGCTCAACCCTGTACCCCATTCCAAGCCTACTTCTTGTAACCAATAAAGTGCTCCTTTGTACCTAGCACAGGAGACTTACTGGGAGTGGGTCTAGATTAGGCCTTGGGGTCCCCGCCTCGGTTCGGCTGCCTAAGGGAGACCACTATTGGTGCTTCATACTGAGGGGAGCACCTCAAGTTCTTGAAGTGAGTCACGTACCCTCGAGGGCTACTAGACCTGTGTGTTTCCCAGGGGACAGAGCCAGGATCATGCCAGACCCTGGGTGGTGGCGGCTCCAGGAAGGGGGTCGGCTAGATGTGGGCTGCCCCCAGGGAGGCACTCGGAGCCTGGAAGGTGGTTGGGAGCAGTGAGGTAGGTGGCTCCGTGCAGGAGCACCACCTACTGACCCGCCACACCCAACCCCTCAGACTGACCACAACCTCACCATCTGATCATAGGCAAATTGTATTGATACACAGTGATAGCAGGTAAGAATAAGGCAAACACCTCTGTAGCTACCAGTCCCAGGGTTCACAGAGTCATGGTGCATCTGGCCAGTACACAAGCTTCACTCTGAAGTTCTCTCTTGAATGAGAGATGTCAGCAGCCCGGAGGTTGGAAGCTGAGGACCCCCCACCACGGGGTGGATAAGACAGGCTGGTGGTATGCCCTCTGTCCATGGTGGCCTCAGGTTCCCTTCCTAGGGACCCTTTGCTGCTCTGAAATCCCCTTTTTTGTATCCTTTACCCCCTCTGATGACTCTTCATTTTTGGGCATCGGCGATTGGGCTCTGTGGTCATTGTGTTGCCCACGTTCTGTCCTGTCAGCATGTGGAATCCCCAGCCTGTTTCTGCTTGCCTGTCAGACACAGTGGGCCTTGAAGAAACTGTCACAGACATGCTTTTAGAAATCAATAACCCTTGCCGTCGCCCTGGACCATTGTTCTAATGAATATCTACTTTACCTACAAGCCAGTTCCCACAAGCAAACCACTGAATACCATTTTCTAGCCATCAGAAGGGATAGAAGCTGATTTTCTAGGGTAACATCAACTGCTCTACACAGAAAGCAGCCCTTTCTCTTCTTGCCACTGTCTGCCTCATTTACTACATACTTTACAACTTTTCCCAAAATAATGGCTGAGTTGCACATGACTCCTTCATTTTACCGCCCGGATTTGTTCATACAGCAGCGCCCTCCTTTACACCAAATGAAGCAAGTTTCCTGGGGAAAAAGTCTAGGCTGTATATTTAAAGGCCGCATCAAAATGCAGGAGCACAAGGCTCCCAAAGTTTATGTAAGCAAGCTGAGTGCTTGCACTGCCTCACCTCTGAACACTCGACTTTGCAACTTCTTATGTTTTTAAGATTTTTTTTCTTGTCTTTTCCTTTTAATGTCAACCATAGCCACATAAAATTAACAATTTATTGAAGGGTTTTTTTAGAAGGTTGAAGTTCAATTTAGCATGGTACATGGTGGGGTAGCTTGATTCTTTGTTTCCAAAGGATACCGAGAGCTTTTTCACGATTTACAAATAAAATTCTCCCCTTCACTTTACAGGGATAATCTCCTCAAAGTGTAAATCAATCTCTTCACTAAAGTTTCTTCTTCTGCTCTTTCTTTGTGCTTGCGCTACTTTGCTACTGGCTGCAGGCCCATGAGTGCTGGGCTTTGAACAGTGACCAGTTATCACAGCATGACTTTGAATGCTGGGCAGGTAGCAGCAGCATATATTGAGAAGCAAAGGGCACCAGAACTTTTTGAACATGGGAGAAGTGGTAAGCACTGCACTCCAGCACACCGCTGATACCACACATGCTCTCACCCGCTGCCTCTCCAGCTTTCTAAAGCCCTTCTGTTGTTAAAAGCCATCACAGAGGTACAATATCAATAGAAGTCAGTCAGCTGAACAGATGGGGCAGAAAAGTTAATTGATCCACTGGCGCAGGGAGCAAGTTGGCCATAGCACAGGGAAATTGTAAGGAATTGCAGATCTATACTCAAACTGCATTAGTTATGAGGGAGGTTTTTTCTCCTGGTTGTATTTTTCTTATCATCCCCGATGCATTTCACAAGCCATATTCAGATAATAGTTTGAGGAGTTTGTGCAGAGCTTTGATGCCAGTTCCATTTCTGCTGCTGTCAACCTACCCACTTCAGCACCAAAAACATTTTTTTTCATCTGAGAGCACAAAGTTTATTTGCTCTCTCTTTTTTAAAAACAAGTCAAGGTGGTATCTTAGAATAGAGTCTGTTCCAGGCAGCAGATGAAGTCAAGTCATGCTGAGGGACAGCATTGGGATCAGCACTGGGAAGAACAGCAGTCAAGCTATGCGGCACACAAAGCAAGGTCTGGATTAGTTTGAAGACGCATCAGCTATGCATTCATATGAGGTCTCATTTCAGTCTTCAGTGATCCTCAGTGCAAATGTAGCCACGTAAGAGGGCACAGTATTAAGCAGACATGATACTTTCCAAGTGAATTCAGATCTTATCAATCATGAAGACAGAGAAAGGAGGAATAGGCAGACATTTCACACGCTGCACCCAGTTCTGGGGCAGCAGATTAAAGTTGCATGTTGTAGATGCTGGGAAGAAACAAAACAAACCCCCCCCCCCCCCCAATCCAGCAGACCTTCAAAAAAAACCCTCCAGTGTTAATGTTGCCATTCTCCCAGTCTTTGCAAATATAAGCATACATATTTATACAAAGGGCTAAGTCCCTGCTCTTCCTCCAAGTCACGTTGTATTGGGCAGCACAGTTTTAGCTGGCAATTGAGAGGTTCTCAGAAGCATTCTGCCAGCCCGAGACAAATGCTACGAGAAATGACTCGGCTGAAGGGGTCTGGAAGCTGCCAAGTCAGCCGAAGCCCTTGAAGCTGTTCCAAAGAGAAGTCGTAGGTGCTGTCTACGAGCAGGCACAGTAGCCAAGTCACCAGGCTCTCATGAAGATGAAAAGCATCATTACAAGCAGGGGCCTCTGTTACAGCCCAATGCTTCTCCTTGTGAGATCCATGCGAGTCCTAACTTCAGCAGGAGTTGGACTGACTCGAGACCTTATCCAAAACCCCCTGGGGTCAATGAAAAAGGAACTGCAACCAGAAGAATAACTGAAAGGGCAACCAGGGTAACAGCCCCAGGCACCACCTTCCTGGTGGGGTGCAAAAGCAGACATTGCTGCAGTGGTGGCTGATCATATTGCCCAGTCAGCACAGAAGGAGCAGGGGTTGCCCTGGGCAGCATGCAGCTGCCATACTTATCACTACAAGGTCTGAACCAGACCCCTCACTAAGCCCCACAGCCCTAAATTACCATCCGAGTTCACTCCAACAGCAAGCAGAGACCAAAGCACAGCCTTAAAAGGAGGCAGCACAAGAACTCCCTAAAAATAAGGGAAGTTTAGCTTCGTTATTTTAGTTCTCTTGGAACTAAGTTGCTGATTGCTGTAATTATACTGGCAGGTAGTAGAGTAGGTGTATTATCAGAGATGCTAAAATATTGGAAGGAGGATATATTTGTTGCAAGAGAATTGTGCAATGCAATATAGTGCAGCAGGTGTTGCTGAGAAGCTTAGCTTTAAAATATATGTGCGCACACACACGCACATGCTAATCCTGTTCTGTTTCAGGATGTACAAAGCCTTCCCTGACCAGGAGCACTGATGGTTTATCTCCAGCAATTGAATTATTAAAATCTAAGGCTAGGAAAAAAAAAAAAAAAGTTTATGTGGGGGTAGGGGAACACCATTGTAGGTCCTCTCAGAATATTCCTATATAATATGTAAAGAAGGGAAAACCAACACTTTCCTACAGAAATCTTATGTAGGGGAAGGCAAGTCTGATGGAGGCTAGCAGCCCATCAGGCTGGCACGCTGACAACACACGACTTTCTGTAGCCAACAGCACAGGACAGTGATGTGGCTAAAACTACATTTGCCTACTTTCCACTCTCCGGTCTGCATGACCAGCTATTTATTTGCAGCTGGATTGACTGGAGGCAGCCTTCGAGCAATGAGCAAGGCTCACACCACCCTTCCCTGAGCCCATTTGTAGCATCTGACAGAACAGATGGTTGCCTAAAAAAGCAGGTGCCACTGAACCAGTTAGTATCTAAAGGTGCTACAATGCCGTCTGCTGCCTGACTTCAGACTAATGTAGCTAACCACCTCTGAACCGTACCCCTGGGACTGTAATGGGATTCTTTACATCCTCTGCCAACACACTTCATTCCCATACTATAGACAGTTACAGCCTGTATTAGAAAAATAAAAGTGTTTGCTGGACAACTTCATTAGACATAAGGCTCTTGTTACAGAACTTCAGAGGTGGGTGAAAAGATTTCATAGCAGCAATATAGGTAGGGATTTGCAGATGAACCTAAGGGGGTTAGGTACCTGCTGTAGTTGTGTGGTGGTATAAAAAAAAATCTTTACAAAGCCTCTCATAGGCTGCAGAATTCAAGTTCTTCATGTTAAAAGTGTTTGTGCATCACCCCCATAAGCAGCCTGTGAAGTATGGTGTTAGGAGTGTAGGCAAAAGGAGGGTGACCCTACACGCTGCTATAAATAACTGTTGCTGGAGGGTCTGCTTCAGACAGTCATCACTAAACCATCACTCCAGTGAATAGCACTACACCGAGACTGCAGATTTTAAAGCCCAGAGGATACGATTATAACGATATACTCTGGTGCATACCAGAGTATATCGTTATAATATAAATAAATAAATATGCAGGGCAGAACATTTCACCTACTAATTTCTTCCTGAAGGTGAACAATTTTTATTTCAATTAGAGAATACAGTGTTTAGCAAAGCACCCTTTTAGGTGCTTGAACCTGGAAGGAGCAGAAGGAAAAGGTTTTGATTTGCTTATTCTGACGCGTCCAACCTTACTCCTCGTCTTCAGCGGACTTGCTGTTGGAAAAAGTTTCTCTTTACTTCTGTTAAATCTTCCATGTACATTTTTAATTAGATTACCAAGTGTGTTGGTGGAGACAAAGGCAATTCATTGTCCTCTTGCAGTCTGGGTTACACTCATTTGGATGCACTTAAATTAAGAGTGCTGTTCTTATCTAAGCAGTAAGTTTGTGTAGAAATACAATTTGTAGGTAGACTGAAATATTCTGGTTTCCTTTCTCCTACTGTCTCACCTTGTTTCTTGTGCAAGCTGATTGAGAAGGTCAGTTGCTCAAGTCTCCCATCTAATGGGGAGATGAAATGCAGGGGAGGCAGCACTGACTTTTTAAATTGCAATACTTGCTAGGAGGAAGAGAAAGCAGGGTGGGCAGAGCTAGTAATTTCAGCACACAAGACCTTTCCCCGTTAAAAGCTTTAAAAAACCAAAACAACAACAACAACAACAACAAAAACAGAATATAAAGGACACCATTTCTGATCTTAGCATGCTTTAGATCAGCATTGCTCAACCTTCTCTGGTTGGCAGCCTGTTACTGGATCGTTTGTTCAAAATTGTCACAACTTCCTTACAGTGATGGTAATGATGCACCTATCTTAACTGACATGCATGCATTTGTCTATGCGATTTCAAGGACCTGACAAAAAATATCAGACCTTTAGGGATGCGAGGTGTAGGAGAGCAGTGTGCATGTTTATTTTATCTATCTAGCTACAACATGCACACTGCTCTTCCACACCTCTCATCCTTACAGGTCTGATATTTGCTGATCTTTGGGAATCTTGCTTCTCGGTCAGTGGGTTAAGCTCTCAGCGGACATCACAAAAGGCAGACAGGGTTAGTGAATGGTGTTGAAAAATGGATTACAATCTAAAGCACATACATGTATGCATATACGTGCTTTAGATTGCAATCCATGTTAATTGCAAGGCCTTAACATGGAATCAATACATCTTTCAAAGCATCTCTGATATACAACTATGACAGAACATTGATCTCCAATCAGGTTTCGTATTTTTTGCAATCCATTTTTCAACACTATTCACTAATTCTGGCCGCCTTTTGTGATGTCCACTGAGAGCTTAACCTGCTGACTGAGAAGCAACGTTCCCAAAGATCAGCATTGCTAGTGGGAGAAGCATTTCATTGACCAAATCCTGGAGCTTCAAATTGTGATATGCTGAAAGGAGATGGAATAAATTTGGCTGATGTGGCTGATGCAATCATCATCATAAAGCTCTGATTGGCCAGACCTATTGATGTCAATTCAAAGCTTACAGTGGGGTCTCTTTTGGAGCCATGGTGAATTGCTCCACCTTGTTTAAAACATGCCATTTGTTCAGTCGCACTGTCTGTGCCTGGAAACCTGAACTGTACTTTGTGGTACATTCAAAACACTCAACAAGCAAATCTTCTATAACTGGCAGCTTTATAGGCCACAATCAATTGTCTGATCTTTGTATAGGAAAACTACTTTTTTATTTCAGTTCAGCACGTTCTATATAGGAGGTTATTTTGATGGGAGACTGTATTTAGAAGTGCAGTGAACCATTTGCGATTTGAAAGGTTGAAAACATTATCCTCCTGGGATGCTTCGCTTTGAGAGCTTTTTGGTTGGGAGCCAGGTCTAAGCTTCCTTGATCTCAATTGGGCGATTTCACCTCCAAAACTTTACAGAAAGCAACCACTAACTTGAGCCCTGGTTTTGCTTTCAGATGCACTTGCTTAATTCTCCTGCCTCTAATGAGAGTCCCAAGAGTGCTTTCCAAGGCATGTCTTACCTTGACAAGTAAAAATGAAGACTAAAACTAAATGCTATGGGAAAGTTTACCAAAGCTAAAGGAAAAATCAAAGGGGTATGATAGAAGGAAAGAGTACTTATCGAGTAGATCAGAACGCGGGAGGGATCGTGTCATTCACAACTCTCCCCCTACCCTCACACTAGGAGCATTGCCATTTGGAGATGGTGGTGTAACTGTGACTATGCACTACCGTGTTATAAGAAACTGTAGCAGAGACCCTAACCAGGATCTAGCATTAGATGTTGCCCAAACACAGACATTGTCATTGTTTAAGTAAGGTCACAAATGAGGGTCCTTGATGAAAAAGGAGACGCTTGGCAGCGGCTTGCCAAGCTTATTTACAAATCTTGGTTAGGGACAGGAATTACACGTAAGCCAGCATAAGTGATCAGAAACTGGTTCAGATCTGTAACCTAACAAGTTCAGTACACATACAAAATGTCTGAAACCAGTTTAAGATAAACCTGGATGGATATAGTAGTAGACTCAACTAATTTAGGTTAAACCGGTTTGTTGAATTTCTGTCCCAGATCCTCTCCAGAATCAAGTCAACTCTCAGTCTACCAGCATCCCAGGATGCTTTGCACCTCCCCTAATAACTGCTCCCCTCCCCCATCATAGGGTAGACAGCCGAGCCTTGGTTTAAGCTGTCTTCTCCAGCTGAGCAGGGAGGTGTAGTCAAGTGCCTTGGGCTACTGCAGGCAAATAGCTGCATTTCTGGAATCAGAAGTGAATGTCTGTTCATTTGCTTAACAGTTCAAACTGTGTAGCTTAGACTAACCAACAAAGATTGAATCAATTCAGCCTTGGGCTTTTTGACTGTCTGTATTTAGCCATAAAACACAAGTGTTATTCTCATATTTTTAAAATCACTTTGCTCCTGGGAATACTCCGAGAGATGGAGTGGAGCAGTGGGCAGCTGTGCTGGTGGAGAAGCCAGCACTGTGATTATCGGCTTAGCCGGTGGGGAAACTGGCGGCAGCGCCGGTAGCAGGACCGGAGGAGGAGTTGGCAGGACCCTAATCAGTGTAGCCGGGAAAGGAGCCAGCGGCAATGCCAGCGATAGAGACGGAGAAAGGGCAGAGAGGGCCCCAGGCAGCCTAGCTGGGGAAGGAACCAGCTGCTGCACTGGCAAGAGGGCCGGGGGAGGAGCTAGCTGGATCCCAGGCCACAGAGCTGATAGTGAAGGCAGCTGCAGCATGAGCAGCAGGAGTGGCGGAGAGGCCAGCTGCAGCGAGAAAGAGGGCATCGGTGAGGTAACCGGGTGCCCCACACAGAGGAGAGCCGGCGGGAGATACGGCGACCTCGCGGACCCCGGAGGAACGCAGGTACCAGGCCGGAGGGACTGGGCTGGCGTCTCTATAGGCAGTACGCCCAGCCTGAAGACCGTTGTTGACGGCCGGCGTATTGAGGCGAGAGGGTGGCAAGCCAGGAGCGACGTTGAGGCCATAGGAGGAAGAGCCTAAGGTGGCGAGTGGCCGGGGTGTAGGGGAGGACGGAGCCCCGAGGTTACCCACCGAGGAACGCGCCGACACCGGTGGATACCCCAAGGGTGGACCCTGCACTGAAGGTACCATCAAAGTCGTGGCAGGCGAGTTCAAGGGTCCCCCTGATACCAGCAGGGGTAACCTCCGGGGTGCACTCACGAAGCCAGGGCGCACGAAACCTTGGGCCCAGACAAAGGCAGCGCGGGAACACCTGGTAGAGTGGAGGTGGGTACAGTTACCTAACTGAGCTCCCAAGTCACAGGTGGCTGCTCTCCTCTCCAGTCCCAGCAGCAGCAGCAGCAGCAGCAGCAAAGGTCATTTCTAGCTGCCCAAAACCGTTTCAACAGAAGCTTCACACCCTCACTGCACCAGGCAAAAAGCAAGATCCTGCCAGCGCGATACCAGCAAGGAAACGTGCAACGGAGGACTACACTTAACCGAGTATTACTCATGCAATAGCCCGATTGCATTATGATGGCAGACATTACTACCTGCAGCTGTCAACACAATGCTGGGTGGTGGCAAGTAACTGAGCAACCTCTATGGTGCCAACGGCTTTGGAGACGAAGCAACTTTGGGGGGAGGTATGAGTCTTTATCCCTGGTGGAGGAAATGCTACCGAATGGCAGATGCCATGGCAGAGTGGACTGGGCTCTCTAGTCTTCATTGGCAACCAGTCCAAGAGTGGAGCCCTGAAAGGCAGATGGAGTTAAGATCTTCTTCGCACCAGCAGCTCCTGCGGTCAAGCTGGCTCCAAATGTACTAGTCTCTACCTTTCCTTTGGGATTAGCCAGCTAGCCTGAGAGGGGGTCATTGATTGGGCAACTCAAGCGCCTCCATATAAACTGCCCAGGGACACAAGAGCCATAACTGAGTGCACATTCAGCAGGACAATGCAAAGACAAAATGCCTTGGATGCCCCTGCCCCATTAGGTTATATTTTACTATGATACTCTCCAAGGGAAAATGGTAGGGGAAGCAGTGGTGAAATCAACTTATCCCAGAATTCTGTGCAGTGATGAGCATCTCTTACAAATTCAGGATTCAGACTGCTGCGCTGATGCAATGAGCTATAAAGGAGCACCCCTGGGTTTAAATATTAATTGCTTTGATAAACAGAGAGCAAACTGACCACGCGATGAAGGATGAATACGCAACAAAACAAACCAAGGCCTAACAAAACAAGGAATCAAGCATATGGGCTCCCCACTCTGCCTAGAAGACATTGTTCAGCCTCTTTAACATAATTCAATTTATTGGTGCCCTAAAGCATATCCATCTGAACAACGGGCTTTATGCCAGTTACTGGAGATGTGCAGTAACTGGGATATTTCTGCTTAGGGGGTATTTTTTTTAAAAGAGGTTTCTATTCTGAACTGGAATTAAAACAAAGCGTCTTTTGCAATGAACGTTTTCATTTGGAGTCAACTGAAATGTTCCTTCACAATTCAAATTTGTTTTCCATTACAGCTTACATTATAAAAAAAAATTATATGGGAAGAGTTGAAAAGGTTGGATCCAAATGTTTCAATATTAAATGCCCTGTTTTGGGCTCCTTTAGATGAAGTTTCACTGAGAGAGTGAACATTTTTATTTCTACAAAATGTTTTTCAAAGGAAAAAACATTGCATCCCATCATTTTAAAATTACCCTTACTTCTAACATGCTTCCTACATGGTGTTCTAATGCTTAATTCATGTAGAGTTTTAAGGCCTTTTGAGACTGTGGAGTTTTTCCATTTTCACTCAATGGTATCAGTCTTGTTCTAACATTGTTCCAGACATGTCCTGCAGTGAAAAAAATCTTTTTTTCAAGTTAGAGCTCTTGACTTCGGCTTTCTTTCACCAAAGGAATGTGCAACTGAGGGCTGTCTTAATAAGCTTTCCTATGTATAAAAGCTTTAACTTCTTGCAACCTAGAAAAGAGGATAAAAAGGCAAGGAAAAGAAAGGGGGAAATATTGGACCCTGGTCCTGGAAGAAATTTCAACCCAGAGGACATGAGTGCGAGTGTGAAGGGAGATTTACAAGTTTCATCCCAACACAAGTAGGATTCCGTTTGCCAAGCTTAGCTGACACAAGCACAAAAATGGAGCAGCAATCAATTGGTCTCTAAGGTGGCTGACTGTCCCTTTGAGATGATGGAACTTGTTTTATCCTCCAACTTTTAAAATATCTACACAGAGCAAGACATGCTGTTAACCTATAATATAATACTGAGTTTGAAATTTTAAGAGGATACACACACTATAAAATATAATTTGAAGTGAAAATAAAGCAAGTGGTTAGCTAAACATTTTTTTCTAAGGAGGCCACGCTACCTAGAAGTTAGATTGAAATATTCCAAGCCTTTTTACTCTTGCAAATAAACATTTAAAAATGGAGACCACTGCTTGCACGCCTAGTCTAACCAATGTGATAACCATTAATTGAAACCAGTAGAATAGTGCCCAGATATGTTTTACGTCAAACGACTGACTGGTGCTCTCTGTGTATGGGGCGGGGGTCTCCGTGTGTATAAAATTGAGATTCGGACCAATTGGCAGCCTGATGAAACAAGCCTGGGAATTTTTCCACCGATTTCACTTATTTCTACCTGAAATCTTGACCTCATAGAAGACAGAGTTAAAACTAGCATGATTTGAATGCAACCAGGATTTCATCCTCTGGATAAGTTTCCTAGAAGTAAAATGACAGCCTTAAAATATCCTCAAAGCTTTCAGCAGAGGTTTTTCTTCAAAATATACCAGCTGACAACTTTTTGGTGGCCATTGGTATGGTTTTGTGGTATAATTTTATTCCCATTAACCATAAGAAAAAAAATACAACAAATAAAACTATACCGAAGAGTAGGGGTGTGCAAAGCAGGCAGTATTTGATTCAGATTCAGCTGGATTTAGGGGACAGTGATTTCGTGATTCAGATCACTGTCCCGATTTGATTCGGCTGAACCTAAATTTGAAGATTCAATTCCGATTCAGAAAATCAGCGATTTGAACATAGACACAGCTTTATATGCTTTTTGTACATACCTTGAGGTCCCAGGCACAACTTGTGAACGCTGCACTGGTGGGGTGGATGGGGCATCTCACAGGAACACGGGGGGGGGGGGGGGGGGGCTCTCCAGCGTGCTCGGCAGCAGACCCAGAAGTGGACCGCAAAAAGCATAACAAAATGCATAGCATCTTCAATGCCTTGTTTCTCTATTATTGTTTAAGACATTCACTAGCACAAGGAAGTTACCCTGTGGGCAGGCAAGAGTTCAAGAAGGCACCACTTAAGAGAAGTAACAGAATCTAAGGGAAAAATTACAGGACTCCAGAGACCTCATGTATATTCTCAGCTTTGCTACTGACCCACCGGGTGAACTGAGCCAAGTTATTTCACTTCCCTCGGCTTCAGTTTCCCCAGCTATAACAAAGAAAAAGATTGTGACTCCCTTTGTAAAAGTGCTATATAAAAGGTAGGAGACATGATAAAGTGCTACTTATTCTAAAGCATATCATCGTGGCCTTCTGCACATAAGTGAACCAAGCCCTGGTGAGTTCACCACCTGCATTCCCTCAGGTTTGGCCTTCATTTTTCATATGTCCCAAAGAACACCAGTCCAATGAAAATAATGGATGAGAGGAAAGTGTCACATTCCTTAGCAGTCCTAGAGTCTATATTCTCCTCTCTATATTTTAGCTGTTCCTTTTTATTAACACTGTCCAAATACAGCTTTCCTTTTTTCCTCCAAACACAGCTTTGGAATAGGTCAGCTATTTTGTCACGTTAAGTATACAGTACAAGGACCTACCTACCCCCTGTTGCTTCTCACATTCAGTGACTTAAAAGCAATGAAAAACTGTTTCTGATTATTTTAAGTGTAGCAACGTAGCTAAAATTGGATTATACTGGCTCCTAAAAAAGTAATATCTGGTATCAGCCTCCAGCGAAGCTATTCATATGCTTTTGCACTTTCAGGAACAGGGCTTACAACCAAATATATGCACATATAATTTAAATAGACTGCAATCATAACCTCATGTACAAATGGTATGTTAGGAGCAACCAACAGATGACACCAAGGTGGGGGGAGCAGTAGATACGCTGGAGGGTAGGGCTAGGATTAAGAGAGACCTCAACAAACTGGAGGATTGGACCAAAAGAAATCTCATGAGGTTCAACAAGGACAAGTGCAAAGTCCTGCACTTAGGACAGAACAGTCCCATGCTCCGGTACAGGTTGGGGACTGACTGGCTGGGCAGCAGCTCTGCAGAAAAGGACCTGGGGGTTACAATGGACAAGAAGCTGAATATGAGCCAGAAAGTGTGTCTTTGTTGCCAAGAAGGCTAATGGCACACACAGATGCATTGGTAGAAGTGCTGCCAGCAGATTGAGGGAAGTGATTCTTCCCTCTATTCACAACTGGTGAGGTCATATCTGGAGTAGTGTGTCCAGTTTTGATCCCATCCCCTGGCTACAGAAAGGATGTGGAACAACTGGAGAGAGCCCCACAGAGGGTAATGAAAAGAGTTAGGGGGCTGGGGCACATCACTTATAGGGAGAGGCTCAGGGAACTGGTCTTATTTCATCTGGAGAAGGGCAGAGGGAGAGGAGATTTTATAGCAGCCTTCATCTCCCAGAAGGGTGGTTGCAAAGAGGATGGAGCCGGACTGTTCTCAGCAGTGGAAGATGACAGAACAAGGAGCAACGGTTTCAAGTTGCAACAAGGGAATTTGAGGTCAGATATTAGGAAAAAACCCTTTCACAAGGAGAGTAGTAAAGCACTGGAACAGGCTACCCAGAGATGTTGTAGACTCTCCATCCTTGGAGGTTTTTAAGACCCGGCTATAAAAAAGACTTGGGTAGGACGATTTAGTTGGGGCTAAATAAATAAGTTTTGAGCAAAGGGTTGAATTAAATGACCTCCTGAGGTCCCTCCCAACCCTAATTTCCTATGATTCTATGAAATGGCTGGGAAAGAAGCTAACTGCGCCATGCATTCAACGCTAACAGGCAGACGACACACACAGTACATCTACTCTCATGTATGCCCTGCCATTCACATCAGTGATTCAAAATTAGGCACCTCTTGCACTCCATACTTTGGTACAGATCTTCAAAAGCTCACAGCATTCTCATTTAAGCATCAAGCAGCTCTAATTTGGGCAACTAAATAAGATGCATTTGCTTTGCAAAAAAACCCAACAAAAAACAAACGCTCAGCATATACGCTTCCTTAAAGAACAAAAAGGGTCTACTGGAAGGGACGCAGATCTGACAGCCTGTTTTTTCCCATTACTTTGTCAACTCATGGATTTTGGAGTGACCTGCTGATACTCTTTATATAACTGGCCTTCAGACCTCACCAGACAGAAATCATTAAGCAACACTGCATTTAGCAATCAAATCATTCTGTACCCATTTAAATACTTACTCAAGCTGTATGTTGAATAAGCATCTCCTTTATAGAAAAGCTCCACTGAATTGCATAAGCTTATAATCTAAATGTCCTGTGAAGTGAGATCTTCATTCCCTGACTTTTCCTCACTCCTTAAAAAGGATGGCATAAACTCAGCGTAAGAGAGGTGCATGGATGTCCTCCAAGCGTCTCCTTCAAATTCTCCAGCATAAAGAAACATCAGGGGAGGAGTCTTCAGCGGGCCGGACAGCAGAGATTTCAGGCAGCCATGAGGACCGAAGGGCAGCTCAAGGAGACAACTCTTAGATGGGCTCTGTCATCTGTGCTGGTGTCTCTCTCAGCCCATGAGGAAGCCCAAGATCAGAAAAGCACAGTGATTGCTCTACATCACCACAGACCCTGGTTTGCCCTTGGTTATGTGCTTTATGCTGTCTTTCTAAGTGGTGCAGCACTGAATCAAACCCCTGGGCTCAGAGAGAACAAAGTTGGTGAATGGCTTTGTAGGCTTCAAGAACAGAATACACCATATGCTATTACAATCTACGGGGTGGCTCCAAAACCCATTTAAAAAGGTGGCAGTAAGGAAAAGATGATATTCTACAGGGTATTCCCAATTAGGGTTGAATCTGAAAGTCAAACACATGAGAGCCATGCAGTTTGGATAACCGTGATTATACTGTAACTTTATTTGGTCTTTTAAAACGATCTCTAACAGGAAAGCAATTTTGGCTAGTTCCACCAGTAGTCAATAAAGAACGATTTTACTGTGCTATTGGAGAAGAACAATAGAAACTTTCATCACCATTATGTGTAAGCAAACAGACCACGTATGCTGCATAAGCTATCAGAAAGTGAAGGACATAACTTGAAACAGTAAGGCTAGCGCAACTAGAATTACCTGGCTTTTATCAGCTCTAAGTTACTCAGGAAGGGAAATTTAAATCAGCAGCTAGTGGTGAATAGTGATTGGTGAAGCTGTTGCTGTGATGATATCGTCATGTTTCCCATATCATGCTTTGTGTAATTCGTGATGTGCAACAGGCAATCTCCCTGCGGGGCAGTTGTCCATTCAGAATGCATTCTTTAATAAATCAAGTCTTTAAACTTATGTTGTGGTTCGTCTGAGCCTCCGTCCAACGAACCCGGGGACTTACATTCTTCCCCAACACTATAAACAACGCTGAAAAACATTTCTACTTAAAATCAGCCACTGCCCACACTGCGATCCCTGGACTATGTGCTGGGACAAAAGCCATCACAAGCAACAAAGAACAATAAAGCATTGAACTTCATCGATTGTGTACGTTATAAGAATGAGAGGATGATTTGGTAGCTGAAGCTGTGCATTTGGGCCCACAATAGCGGGGCTCATTTCCTAATCCAGCCAGTGACCTCCTGGTTTACTAAACCAATTTATTTAGCATCTGATCCAAAGTATCTTACCAACATACCTCACCATTGGCGCACTGTTAACCTCAAATAAGACTACTAATATGCTTAGTGTTAAACACATGCTTAAACACCTTTCTAAATTGAGGTCCTTAAGTGCCCCATGTCTCAGTTTCCCATGGTTGATGCAATAAGCCACCCTGCTGTGTGCGCGCTCTGTATGAACTAACAGCTTCCCTGCGGTGC
The DNA here is from genome assembly GCF_030867095.1 of Alligator mississippiensis. Taxonomy (NCBI): domain Eukaryota; kingdom Metazoa; phylum Chordata; order Crocodylia; family Alligatoridae; genus Alligator; species Alligator mississippiensis. Next base: position 75,840,405 of record NC_081834.1, read on the forward strand.
TAAGTGAGCACCCTGAGCTGCTCTCTCTCATGGACATGCTCATTACCCCATGCTCAGGGCCACTCAGAGGAGGCTTAGCTGCCTCATTTCCAGCACTTGGCACGTGTGGGCAGGGGGCTTCACGCTTTCCATGCATGCTCTTCAAAAACTAACAGCATGGAAATAAATCAGGCATATCCTGTGCCTGTTGTGGCCCCAGTCAGGAAAGCTCAAATGCACATGATTTCACTGGTGCCAGTTATCCCATTGATCCTGATACTACTCACAACCAAGCACATGCATAATTCATTGGAGGATCTGTGCAAGAAAAGATCTCTCTAAGACTCTTAGATGTTAAGGCTACACCTCCAAGATAATAGAGAACAAAGATTTTTCACACAATCATTTTGGCCTCAGCCCCATGACTTACCGTTGAAATACAGGGCCAAATGTCTGCTTCTTTCCAAGACCTGAAGAAGGGTGATTTGTGGCCAAAAGGTTGTCACATCTCTCTGCCAGCTACATAGATGGCTTAATAAAAGATACCACAATTCAGACATTTCCTGGACCGTAATAGCTACAGTAAGACCCCAGCCCTATTAGTTGTACTATAGAATTTATTTCCCCAAGGTGTGCAGTCTTGATTTGAAAACAGCAACTGGTGAGGAACACACTGCACCTCCAGGTGAATGGCAACCTAGCCCCTTCAATAAAAACCCATTATTTCTCATCTTGAACCTATATTTTTTTTGCTCAGTAAAAAGCAATCTGTTTCCAGGAAACCCACAAAGACACTTATGGAACACAGTCAAATCACCTCTTAAGGTTTTCTCCAGCAAACTAAACAGACAACTTCTTCTGTCAGTCATTATTTTGGAAGATTTCCCAGATCTCAAATCACTCTTAATTTTTCTTCCGTCTTTTCCAGCATTTCAGTATAGACACCAGAAATGGATATTTCATTCTAGTAATGGGCTTGCCTAAATTGTATACTACGTTCATGCACCTGCTTATCTTCTTAGGATAATATTTGGAGAGCAGGAAGCATCTCTTACTTATAGGTTTGGACAATGTGTCTTGACCTCAACCGGGTCCTCCAGATGCTAGTGTACTAAGTCACATAATATGAGGAGTCACCCAAGGTAGCTGATCACCTGAAATAAGACAGAGGTCATTTCTGCATAGCTCTTGAGAAAGCAGAACTTGAATTAAAATTGTGAACTGAGATGAATAAATTGCAACTGAGAGTGAGCACCAGATATAGAATACTCCTGAAGGATATGAAGATCCCACAGGCATTTAGAAACCAAGCCTAATTGCAGCATGCTATCATCTTAATATAAAGTCAAATACCAGTTCCAGCTACAAAAAAGGCTTAAAGTAGATGGGAAGTTTTGTATTTCCCTGGTGCTGAAAAAGAAGATGAAAGTAAACAAGTGACTCTGCACCGTCTAAGGGTCTACGCATGGCAGTCTGGCGCCTTGCTGCTGCCTCTCCACAACCCCAGTGAGAGACTTGTCGTGCCCCTCGCTTAGGAACACTGAGGCAAAGAACTCGTTGAGGAGTTCAGCCTTGTCCCCCCTGTCCGTCACCAGTTGTTTCTGCCCATTTAGCAGGGGTCCTATTCCTCCCTGGGCCTTCCTTTTACTCCCAATATATCTAAAAAACAATTTCTTGTTCTCCTTTACTTGGGTTGCCATCCTCAGCTCCATGGTAGCTTTGGCCTGTCTAACTGCCTCCCTACAAGCGCGAGCAGAGGAAGTATATTCATCTTTGGTGATCTCTCCCTGTTTCCACTTTTTATGTGCTCCCCTTTTGGCCCTTAGGCTGCCCTGGATTTCTCTGGTCAGCCAGGGAAGCCTCCTGGCCCCTTTCCCTCTTTTGCTTCGCTCGGGGATTGTCTCCCTTTGTGCCCAAAGGATCGTTTCCTTAAGGCACAGCCACCCTTCTTGGGCTTCCATTTCTTCAAATCTCCTGCTCTGCAGTGCGTCCCTGACTAATCGCCCGAGTGCACTGAAATCAGCTTTCCTAAAGTCTAGCACTTTCACCCTACTATTTACCTTACCCACTCGACGTCTTATGGTGTATTCTATTATTAGGTGATCACTGTCCCCCAGATGGCTACCGATCTGTAGGTCCCCTACCATGTCATCCCCCGTTGCCAATACCAGATCCAGTATGGCTTTCCCCCTAGTGGGACCACGTACCTCCTGTGTCAGGTGGAGGTCCTGTACACAGGTTAGAAACCTGCGTGAGCGATGGGACCTTGCTGTCTGCCTCTCCCAGCAGATGTCCGGGTAGTTTAGGTCCCCCATGACTACCGCCTCTTTAGCTGTTATGGTCTCCGAGAGCTGCCTCAGGAGCCCCGCATCTATTTCTTCCCCTTGGTGTGGGGGTCTGTAGCAGACCCCTACCACCAAATCCCTTTCTCCTTGCCCCCCATGTAGCTGAACCCACAATCCTTCTACTTCCTCATCCTCAGATTCCATCTTGATGAAGGTTGATGTATATTGCTCACTGACAAAGTGCAACCCCCCCCCCCCCCTTTCTTCCCCACCCTGTCCTTTCTGTACAATCTATAGCCCTCAATATGTACCGCCCAGTCATGGGATGAATCCCACCAGGTTTCCGTTAGCCCTAAGTCATAGGTGTTTAGTGCAAGCAGGAGCGCTAGTTCATCCTGCTTGTTCCCCATGCTCCTAGCATTAGTATATAGGCAACTGAGCCCTGCGACTGGTGCCTTCGCTGCCCCCCCGCTCCGAGTCCCAAGGGGCCCTTTGATTCTTACCTTCTCATTTCTTACCTGTGCTGTAGTGCTGGCCTCCCCATGGCTTTCAGGTTCCCAATGCTCTCTTCCTTCAGGCTGGGCTGTCCTTGTGGCTGCCACATGGTTTGGTGGTCCACAGCTTCCCCCGCCCTCATCTTCCCCTCCCCCCGACGAGCCTAGTTTAAAGCCCACCGGAGGAGATCCGCCATCCTAGAAGAAAAACACACGCTTACCTTTGGGGGACAGGTGAAGCCCATCCCAGCTGAGCCTGTCCCTCGTTGAGAGGTGTGGGTCGTTGTCCAGGAAGCCGAAGCCTGCCTCGAGACACCACTGCCGAAGCTGCCAGTTGGTTTCTCGGATGCAGTTCTCCTGCTGTCTTCCGTGTCCGTTCACTGGTAGGATGGAAGAGAAAACCACCTGTGCACCGAACTCCTTCAGCACGCCACCCAGAGCACTGTAGTCCGCCATCAGGTTATCGGGGGTTCTCCTGGCCGCATCATTAGCACCCACATGGACTAGGACCATGGGGTAGTAATCGGTGGGCTTGATCCTGGCCTGGATTACCTCCGTCACATCCCGAATCTTTGCTCCAGGGAGGCAGCATACCTCTCGTGCCGAGGGGTCCTGGCGACAGATGGGTCCTTCCGTACCTCTCAGGATGGAATCGCCTATGACGAGCACTCGTCGCCTCCTCCTCTGGGTCCTCGTGGATCTCTTGATCTGTTTGGAGTGTGAAGAGCGTGGTGTTTCTTCTTGCCCAAGGGTTTCCTCCTCCCCTTCCATCTCCTGCAGGGTCGCCAGGGCCTCGTACCTGTTCACCAGTCGGACTGGAGAAGCTGGTACCGGTTCGCTGCAAGCTGCTCCGGTCCTGGCTGTGACCGTCTGCCACTCTGCTGCGGAGGGCACTCCCCGGGCTGCTTCTTCCTTGGGTGCCTGGGCCTGCAGGGAAAGGAAATAACTGTCAATTTCATCCTCCGCCTCCCTGATCCCCCTCAGCCTGCTAGCCTCCTCCCGGAGCTCCCTCACCTGCGCCTCCAGAGCCCTAAGACGGGCACCTGCCGGACAGGTGTGGGGGCCCCCAATCTCTGCCCCCCCGGCCCTGCTGGGGATCCCCCACAGGCCAGGAGGTAGGGGGACATCAGCTCCCCCATGGGCTCGGTCTGGGTGGAGGCCTCAGACCTGCCCCGGGTAGCCATGTCCCCCTGGGCAGAGGCCCTAGCAGCACTCCTCGTAGACACCATTTTGAGCTGCTGTTTGTAGACCTGTGCGGTGTCTACTCCCTACCCCTACAGGAGTCCCACTCCTGGCCCTTCCTGCCCGCCCGCCGGCGCGAACGCCTGCGGAAACGCCGGCACGCTCTTACAGCGCGCGCCTGTTTGCGCGCTCTGTTCGCGTTGCGCGGCTCCCTACCGGCTCAGCTATATGGGACCCAGGGGGCTTCCCCTCCGGATCCGGCACAGCTGCGCCGGGTCCCTCCGCCCCACTTACCTTCGGGGGATCAGCTGTTGCTGCCCCCACTGCCGATTCCTCTGCTGCTGCCGCCACCGCCGCCGCCGCCTCCGGTCAGTCAGTTGGTTAAGGGGCACACGTGCATGCGGGACACACACATGTGCCTGGCTCCTCTCTTTCCCGCTGCTGGTTCCCGAGATAGGAACCAGACAACCACGGGTAAAGGTTTACTGCAGTATATTTGCTCGAGCAATGACCATTAAACCAGCAAAGAGGCAAAATGGCCCCCCCTCAAGGGTGCGGGCATCTTTTATACTTATTACAATAAGGCAAGACTTACAGGGTTAACAAAAGCAATACTTGGGCGGTGCTTTACAAATCTTCATAACAGCATATTTCTATTAAGCTGAACTAGCACTTTTTAAAAAGCTAAAAGTTAAGTAACAGTAACACTATGATACGTTAGCAAGAACTTGCAGTAGTAGATACTTCTTAAGGACACGATCGCTGTACTTAGAACAATGGCTTCTTTGTCTTATCTTGTTTTTTGCTGTAGCTGATTTTACAGCACACAGACACAGATTCACTTGCTGCATTTTACTCAGAAAATGCTTAACACAGTTAAAATGATTACTTGACACAAGCAAAGGCTTAGCTATCATTCTGCCTTGTGGTCAACGGCATTGCTAGGCCACAGGTCATGCCTTGTATTCAGCTGCAAAGCTAATACTTCTTAATAATCCAAATTATTGTTAACCTAACAGTATGCTATCAGAAAACTATTCTATTCTATTTCAGGGTAATAACAAACATGTTCACTACAGTAGGCAAGGTTCTTTCAGCAGACGGGAGATCTGGTTTTTGACTGGCTGAGCAGCTGGAAAAAAGGTCTTAGCAGGCTTTCGGGCGCAGCCCCCCTTCTTCAAGCCCCAGGAGTCTCTGCGGGTCTGAGACCGCACGCAAAGAGACAAGCGGCAGGCTGCTGGTGAAAAGGTAGAGTGGCAGGCACACAGGCGACAGGGACCGTGGGATCCCGGGCACGTGGAGAATTCACCCCGCAACACCTGCGGGCCCCCAGCCCTCGTAACCAGAGGCTACGGTGATTAGCCAGACAAGGAGCCTCAATTTTTCCAGGAACCACCTGAGACTGGAAACCGGGGGACCTGCCCATGACCGGGACAGCTCCCAGCCAGCCCTGGGCCACACAGGGGAGCACGAGCAAGCTGGAGGTGGCTGGGGACTGTTCGGTTTCAGGCCATCTCCCACCAGCTCAGGGCAGCATGTGCATGCTTCCCTGTGCAGCCCCGGGGTGGCGGGGAGCTGTCCCAGTCAGAGGCAGGTCCCAGTCTCCTGCCTCAATTGGGTGACCGAGGCACGGGGCATGGAAAGAGCTGCAGGGGGGGTGTCGGTCCCAGCCTCCTATCCTGATCCGCTGGCAGGGCGGCCAGCAGCAAGCTAGCTGCCCCGCAGGGCATCAGGGCAAGGGGCTGGGCCCTGCCCCTCCCCTGCAGCTCTTTCCATGCCCTGCACCCCTGCTCAGGGAGCCAGGGCAGGAGCTCCCCACTGCCAGGGGGGACACATCAGCTCTGCCTCAGCAGCAGTCAGCCCACCCAGGGCCCAGAGACAAGCATCTCGGTGCTCTCTGCCAGCCCCCCTGGGCTAGTCTGAAGCTGGCCCTGGTGTCTGCAGGGGTCCACTGCTGTTTACAGAGGGCCCAGGCAAGTTTACAGAGACGGCGTCTCGCATTCCAACGTCACGTGGAGATAAATGACAACAGCGCTGAAAAAAGATGAAGGGACCCATGTTATTCCATAAATCCCAGCAAGTAAAAGCTCCATTTCTCCGGTGCCAAAAGCATCCCGCAACTCTACAAGCACATTGAGGCAGGCCCGTCGGTTAGGCGCCATACAGCTTCCTTCCCACGGAACGTCACTTAGTGAATTGTATCTTTTCTTCCCTGTTCTACATTCGTTACCTCTCCAAACAGCTGCATACCTTCACGGCGTGTGGTAAAAGTCTGCTCGTTAGCCCAGCTGAAATGTTGAACGTGGAAGGTAAAGCGGTGTAGCGAATAGCTATACGTGTTTCATGGACGGCAAAGGGATTGTACCAAGCCGGGCCTGATCCACCCAATTTGCTTTATGGGCTCTGTGCATGCGGGCACACTGTCGCACCTAGACTCGAGCTGGGCTTTTGCTACCGTCTCCCACAACATTCCCACAGGCAAGCTGAGAAAGTCCATGTCAAATAAAGAGTCTGGAAGGTGGACCGAAGCCTGCTGGATCATTGCATTCAGAGGGAAGCAGTTGATGGCTCGATGTCCGGTGGGCAGCTGATATCAGGTGGAGTGCCTCAGGGGTCAGCAACGGGCCCGTATGGGTCGGTATCTTCCTTGGTGACCTGGGAGAAGGCATAGAGCACACCCTCAGCACCAGCCCACAAGTTTTTGGGCCCCCAATGCAAAGAAGGCATTGGCAGGGTGTGGGGAGGAGTGGCAAGCACAGAGGCAGATGAAGGTGTACCAGAGCCCTGTGCAAACACAAGACTGGAGGCCCCCTCCCACCATGGGAGCTGGGCTTTGAGCAGGTGGGGGTAAGGGCCCCTTCCCCTCCTAGAGCTGGCAAGGGAGGCTGGGGGCCCCTGCTTGACTGTGGGGCACATGCCCACCACTTCTCCCTGCTCTCCACCCCCGCTACAGCCAAATGTACACATACACGGGGCAGACAAGGTTCTCCAGGTAAAGCTGATAACTTTTTCTGAGACCAACAACATGGTTGGAAACAGTTTTCTAGCCAGCTCTCCAATTTAAACACCTGCGATCAGGCTGAGGAAATATCTACGGTCGGTGCACACTCTTCCCAGATGGAACAAAGAGTAAAGATGCCAGAGGCGGGCCTGCGTGCAACCCAGTCAGCGACGGTGTAAACTGAGGAGTCAGTGGCCGAGAGCCAGCAGGTCTCGTGGAACCAGTCCTTAAACCGTTTCTTACTGAAGGAGTGAGCTTGGTCTGAGACGCTACAGACGTTCTACAAAGACTTCGAAGCGTAGGCCACCTTGCCAGCAATGGCCTCCTAGCCAGCGTGGATGATACCCCATTATATGCCACCATCCCCCGCCAGGACCACATGCCCTGCATATCTCCAAGAGCAAGCTGGTGATTTACAGACCCAACGATACGACTGAAACGCTACGCTTCATCCTCTCACACAATTCCACTTCTAACAAGCACCGCTTCCCTCAGGCCATGGCCCCATAGGAGGCCACCCTGTTTATGAGCCATCTAGAAGAAGAATTCCTCAAAGACTGCGCCATCCAACCCTTGCTGTACTTAAGCCAGATCGATGGCATCTTCATCGTTTGCACCAAAAACCGGCCACATCTCCGGTTGAGTTCCATCGGAAATGCGGCGGTCGTCATCCCTCTGTCCGACCGTCTCTCGCGGACTCTGGCACCGACATCTCCTTTCGAGAGGCGACGATCGGCATCCCGAATGGTAAAATACAGGCCACGGCAGATGAGAAATCCACAGACCAATGTCCATGTCTGCACGAAGCCGGCAGTCGCCCTAAACATGCCACAAAACCCGTGGTACGCAGCCAAGCCCTCTGGTAGCACCAAATTGGTGCCGCGGGCAACGCTTGGGATCGCAGCCACACAACTCTTAAAACGGCTTTCACGTGGCACGGACACTCCTCCAGTGAAACAGTTGCACGTTTCAAAGAGCCACCCGGATACCACTTGGCCGATGGCTGCAGTGCAGAAGGAAAACCCCCACAATTCGCACACCACAGGGTATGACTTATCACCGCTCCCTCGAACCTACAGGGAAACTCCTCAGACCATTGCAGCCCACACTAGAAGGAGACCCTAATTCTTCCCGAACTCTTCCCAGAGCCACCCGTCCCGGCCTTCCGACGAGCACCGAGCCTCGCGACCCTCATCGCCGGAAGCAAACTTCTTGCAGCCGAAAATCGCACCAAACGGGTCCAGGCCACGCCATGAAAACAAGTGCAAAGCCTGCCAACGTATCTCCGCTGCTGCCTCCACAACTGCTATGCGCCACGACAGAACCGTCGCCATTCCCGGGTCTGACACTGGCACCACCCTAAGCATTTGCTATCTTGTCCGGCTCACCAAGTGCCCTGATGGAAGATACATAGCAGAGACCAAAAGACTAAAAGCTACATTTCTCAGGTGCCAAAAGCCATCCCGCAACTCTACAGACACATTTTGAGGCAGGCCCATCGGTTAGGCTCTGTACAACTTCCTTCCCACAGAACATCACTTAGTAAATTGTACCTTTTCTTTGGCTTTCTACGTCCGTTACCTCTCCAAACAGCTACGTACATTCACAGGGTACGGTAAAAGTCTACTGGCTAGCCCAGCTGAAATGTTCAACGTGGAAGGTACAGCAACGTAGCGAATAGGTATACATGTTTCAAGGACAGGAAAGGTATTGTACCACGCCGGGCCCAACCCACCCGATTTCCTTTCTACGGTGACAGGATGGGCTCTGCGCACGCGAGCACACCATCGGACCTTGACTCCAGCTGGGCTTTTGCTACCATCTCCTGCAACGTTCCCACAGGCGAGCTGAGAAAGTCCAAGTCAGATAAAGGGTCTGGAAGGCAGACCGAAACCTGACCGGATCGTTGCATTCAGAGGGTATCAGTCAATGGCACAATGTCCGGTGGGCAACCGGTATCAGGTGGAGTGCCCCATGGGTCAGCGCTGGGCCCGTTTGGGTCGGTATCTCCATCGGTGACCTGGAAGATGGCACCGAGTGCACCCTCAGCACCAGAGCCAGCCCAAGAATTTTTGGGGTCCCCTGACGTGAAGAAGGCATCATCGGCAGTGGGGTGGGGGGCCAAGCACAGAGGTGGATGAAGGTGTAGCAGGGCCCTGTGCAAACAAGACTGGAGGCCCCCTCCCACTGTGGGAGCTGGGCTTCAGGCGGGCAGGTGGGGGTAAGGGCCCCTTCCCCTCCTAGAGCTGGCAAGGGAGGCTGGGGGGCCCCCGCCTGGCTGTGGGGCACATGCCCACCACTTCTCCCTGCTCTCCACCCCCGCTACAGCCAGACATACACATACACGGGGCAGACAAGGTTCTCCAGGTAAAGCCGATATCTTTTTTGAGACCAACGACATGGTTGGAAACAGTTTTCTAGCCAGCTCTCCAATTTAAGCACCCGTGATCAGGCCAAGGAAGCATCTGCGGTCAGCGAGTGCTCTTCCCGGATAGAACAAAGACTAAAGACACCGGAGGCGGGCCTGCATGCAAGCCAGTCAGCGACAGTGTAAATTGAGGAGTCGGTAGGCTGAGAGCCAGCGGGTCTCGTGGAACCGGTCCTTAAACCGCTCGCTACCGAAGGAGCGAGTTTGGTCCGAGATGTTACAGATGCTCTACAAACCCTTCGATGCACAGGCCACCTTGCCAGCAACGGCCTCCTAGCCAGTGTGGATGTTACCTCCTTAGATGCTACCATCCCCCGCCATGACAGCGTGCCATGCCCGTCTCCAAGAGCAAGCTGGAAGCTTACAGACCTAACGATATGACGGAAACGCTACGCTTCATCCTGCCACGCAACAATTCCACTTTTAACAACCACCGCTTTCTCCAGGCCGTGGCCCCATAAGAGGCCACCCTGTTTATGAGCCACCTGGAAGAAGAATTCCTCAAAGGCTGCACCATCCAACCCTTGCTGTGCTTAAGCCAAATTGATGGCATCTTCGTTGTTGGGATCGAAAACCGGCCACATCTCCGGTTGAGTTCCATCAGAAACGCGACAGTCGTCGCCTCTCTGTCTGACCGTCTCTCGCAGACTCCAGCACCGATGTCTCCTTTTGAGACGCGATGACTGGCATTCCAAATGGTAACATACAGGCCACGGGAGATGAGAAAGCCTCGGACCGATGTCCGTACCTGCACGGAGTCGGCAGTCGCCCTAAACACGCCACGAAACCCGTGATATGCAGCCAAGCCCTCAAGTACCACCGAATTGGCGCTGCAGACAGCACCTGGGATCGCCACCTCACAACTCTTAAAACAGCTTTCACGTGACATGGAGGCTCCTCCAGTGAGATAGCTGCATGTTTGAAAGAGCCACCTGGATACCACCTGACCGATGGCTGCAGTGCAGAAGGAAAACCCCCGAGACTCGCGCACCGCCAGTTATGACATATCACCGTTCCCTCAAACCTATAGGGAAACTCCTCAGACCATTGCAGCCCACACTAGAAGGAGACCCTATTCTTCCTGAGATCTTCCTGGAGCCACCTGTCCTGGCTTTCTGACAAGCACCGAGCCTCGCGACCCTCATCGCTGAAGGCAAACTTCCTGCGGCCCAAAACAAACCGAACGCGTCCAGGCCGTGCCATGAAAAGAAGTGCAAAGCCTGCCAACTTATCTCCACCACTGCCAATACTGCTACACACCATGACAGAGCCATCGCCATTCCTGGGTCTGACACCAGCACCCCCCAAAACGTTCACTGCCTCATCCAGCATGCCAAATGTCCCAACAAAAAATACGTAGCAGAGACCAAACAACAACCGTGCAGCGCAGTGAACGCAGGCCGGAAATCTGAGGTCAGAATGCCCGGTGACCGGTGGGGGCACGTTTCCCCTTGAGAAAACCGCTCCCTTTCCAGTCTCGAGGGATGAATCCTCCACAGACAAGCCTACGAACGTCACTTCATCAACCCGATACAACAAATCCTGGCCGAAACATAGAAGCAATGCAAAGCTGTAGAACTCTTGGTTCCAAAATGACCCCTTTATGAGACCAACTGGGAAATCACCAGAAACCTGTCCTTTTCGGTGAGCTCTCAGGCTCGAAGGCCCTGCATCGGGCTCCGAGAAAAGTATAGATGGTCCCTGTGGGTAGGAAATACGCTTCGTGTGTGCACACACAGAGGCAGCTGGAGGTGGACAGCTGTCCCTCTGGGTCCAGCTTTGTCTTGTGATCTCCCAGTTGGTCTCCTCAGAAGGATCATTTTGGAACCGAGAGTTCTACCTTTTTGCATTGCCTCTCATCTATGGACCAACACGGCTACCGAGTACGTCCCAGAAACACGGACAACACCGAATTGCAGCCGATTTTGGATTTTAAACTTCGTGTCAGAGCAACAAGTAAAGTTTTTTTTTTTTTTTTACCTCCTTGCCTGCCGTCTGACACCTCCGGGGAAGAAATTTTACATACATGCCATACCAATGAGGAGCTCGGCACAACTCTCAAAGGCACAGCTACTAAGTACATCCCTGGACTAAACACAGACCTGGGATTTATGACGCGCTATAAGTTGCCTGACATCTGACTCCCCAGGTACATCTCCAGTTTCCCCTGCTACATTCATCCTCCTTCCTCCCCACAATCCCGGCCTGCCTCTCATCCACTGGCTCCTCAGTGTACATCTCCACTGCCTGCCCTTCTTGCTGCAGACCAGCCACTGGCCTCTTTACCATTAATTCCCTCCAGGAAGAGCACACACCAACTGCAGAGGCTTCCCCAGCCTGACCAAGGGTTTTTAAACCCAAAAGCTTGCTCAGAAAAATGTTTCTAACTATTTATTTGGTCTAATAAAAGGTATCTCACACACACACACACACACACACACACACACACACACACACACACACACACAGAGGACCCTTCCCTCTGCCCTCCCCGCCCCTGCATCCCCCTCAATCTCACTTGCCTGCACTTCTGTTACATTCACATGCAGGGAGCTGCTGCCTGGCCATCCTGAGCAGGCCTGCAGATGCAGAGGGCAGGGCTGGCTGGGCTGGGCTGTGCCCAGTGGGGAGCAGGAAGGCAGGGGTCTCCCAGCCCAGCTCAGCCCCCTCCCCTGCAGGCGTGGCAGGGCTCTTCAGGTAAGACCCCAGCCCAGCACCCCCCGCCCAAGGAGGAGGGGTCCTGCTTCCAGCTGCCAGGGAAGCAAATGTGAAACCCGCAGCTTTCAACCTGGCGCTGAAAATGGGTGTGGAGTTTAAAACGGTGGCTTTCGCTTCCCTGCTGTGGAGGATGCCAGCTGCACGGGGCCCCTCGGTTGCAGGGCCCCCTGCGGCCACAGGTGTCACAGGCATGGGTTGGCCAGCCCTGCTCAGCAAGTTTCCAGTCAACACCCAAGCTGAGGGGAGTAGTAGAGCCACTGCAGGCTAGGGCTAGAATTCAGAGACCTCGGCACATTGCAGGACCTAATCAAAATAAAGGTTCAACAAGGACAAGTGCAAAACCCTGTGCTTAGGTTGGAACAATCCCAAGCCCTGGGACTGGCTGGGGGCTGACTGGCCGGGAACCCGCTCTGCAGCAAAGGACGTGGGGGTGACAGGGGACAGTGAGCTGAAGGTGAGCCAGCAGTGTGTGCTTGTCACCCAGAAGGTGAACGGCATCCTGGGCTGCGTGGGTAGGTGTGTTGCCAGCAGGGCAAGGGAAGCAATTACGCTCCTCGATGCATCAGCGATGAGGCCACATCTGGAGTCCCGTGTTTAGTTTTAGGCCCCCCGCTACAGAAAGAACGCGGACAACTTGGAGAGAGTGCAGAAGAGGCCAATGGAAAAGGTTAGGAGGCTGGGGCACGTGACTTCTGAGGTGAGGCTGAGGGCACTGGGCTGATTTAGTCAGAAGAAGAGAAGACTGAGAAGGGATTGAATAGCAGCCTGTGGGGGGCTCCAAAGAGGATGAAGCAGGGCTGTTCTCAGCGGAGGCAAGCAGCAACAGGGTTATGCTGAAGCAAGGGACCTCTAGGCGAGATAGGAAGAAAAGAGTTCTCGCTCGGAGGTGCATGCTGCCGAGGCGGCCGCATCCCCGGGAGGATTGTGTCCCTGAGCAATGACCACTCTTCGTGTACCCCATTCGCCTTGCCTTGCCTTGCCGGTCCCGCATCGCCTCCCCTACTAAAGCTCTGAGCCTGTCAGAGTCCGCATTTTTGAAGTCCGGGACGTCGCTCCTGCCGGTCGATTTGTTGACGACAGTGAACCCGACTATTGCACGGTTGCTGTTGCCCAGGCTATTCTCCATGTTCATCTCCCTGGGCCAAAGGCAGGTCTAGGAAAGCATTACCTCTGGTTGGCCCTTGCACATCCTGGATCAGGAAGAGCTCCTTGATCGTGGTCAGGGCACTGCATGACTGATCCGACCTAGGCGAGCATTCCTCCTGATCTGCGTCCGGGTACTTGAAGTCGCCCGTGACAACCGAGTCCCTGGCACACGTGACCTCTGTCGGTTCTCGGGAGAACTTCAGATCCAGCTCCTCAGCTTGGTTCAGGGGCCTGTAGCAAATGCCTACGGTTAGGTTTCTCTCACCTCGCACCCGCCCCGCAGCTTGACCCAGGGCGTTCAAAGCTGCTTCTCTTCAGTGCCAATGTCAGCCTCCGGAGAGGAGTCCCGCTCTCTCACATCGAGAGCTACCCCTCCGCCTTTTCTCCCTGCCATGCAGGGTGCAGCCCTCTAGGGCTATGCTCCAGTCATGCGAGGAGTCCCACCAGGTCATACTGCCACTAGCAGGAAAGCTCCAGGCGCACAGAGAACAATCTGTGCGCCTGGCATTGGTGTGCGGGCAGCTGAGGCCCCCAGCTGACACCCTTGATTTCCTGAGATGCTGTGGGAGAACTGTTTGGTTTGCATTTACAAAACCAGTTATCTTTGTGTCCTCCCCATGGGAGCTTTCCTGCATGCCGGTTCCCAGGCACGTGCCGCTTGGAGTTTCCCCGTCCCTCGGCAGAGTCACTGTAAAGCCCTGTCTGGTCGATGGGCCACTCTGGCTGAGAACAGGGCCTTCCTTACCTCTCCTAGGAGTCCTCTCTCTCTGAAGTATGTGCTGTGGTCAAAGAAAGCAAACCCCTCGTGGTCACACCACTGTCAGAGGCGTCTGTTGACCTCTTCCACGCAGCCTTCCCTCCTGGCTCTGTGGCCTGCAACAGGGAGCACAGAAGAGAAAACAACTTAAGCCCCCAGTCCCTTGAGCCCAGCCCCCAGTGCCCTGCAGTCACTCGTGTCCCAGTCAGGGTTACCCCTGGCTGGGATGTCCGTGCCCACATGGACGAGGAGCACGGGGTAATAGTCAGAGGAACAGATGAGTCTGGGGATCCTGTCAGATGCAGGCCCCAGGGAGCCAGCAGACCTCTCGGGGTATGGCCCCCCGAACCCGTACCTCTCAGGAGAAAGTCCCCCGCTGCTAACGCCCGCCATCTCGTCCTAGGGGCAGGGATACTTACCTCCTGAAGACTTACCTCCTCCTCTGGTGTCTCTGTCAGAGTCTCCTCTTTTACCGCCAGGGAAGCGTACCTGTGGTGCGGTGCCAGGGGAGAAGCGGCCCTAGCTCTGCCTGCTCCGGACACGGAGACCACTGTTTTCCAGGGAGCTTGGAGCCGGGGTGGGGCTTTGTGGCCACCTCCTCCCCCGTTCCCCTGGAGTAGGGCCTCGTGGTAGTTGTGGCTGTAATCTTTGTGGGCCCTGTTGGCAGGCAGCCAACATACCTTCTCCTTGAGCTCCCGCACTTGGCCCTCCAGGGACTCCACCAAGGGGGAGCGCTCCCATGCTCGGGTATCAGCAGCCCCCATGGTCCAGGGCCAGTCTGGGTGGAGGTCTCGGCACCAAGAAGCTAACGCTGACAGGCATGGTGGGTCGCTGCCGTGGCCGCGAGCTACTTCTCATACTTAGCTGGTCTCAGCAGCTTCTGTTTAGGCCTCTGGGCTCAGGTTGCCTGCTTGGCCCAGCCCCCCGGGTGCCTTGTGCATGCCCTTCCACGCAAACTCCCACACAAACTGCTGCACCCTTGTTGGGCCACGCCTGTTTGCATGCTCTCTTTGCTCAGCTTCAGTCATGGGGCTTCCTGGGTGGCTCAGCTAAGTAGAGACCGGGGTGGGGGCATTGTTCCCCTCCTGGGCTCCACTCAACCAGTGTATTCCACCTCGCACAGCCCCATACACACGCATGCATGAGCACGCACCCCCACCCCGCCACACACACACACACACACACCCCCCCTGCGAGCACCCCTGCACTCACCTGCCCTCTCTGTCAGCCCAGCTTTTACCTCCCAGCCCTTCACTGGGGGGGGGGGGGGGGTCCAAGTCTGGGTCTTTGGTTCCCAGGGGCGCAACGGGTGTGAACCCGTGCGTCTTTGCCAGGGAGCAGGCTCAAGAGCAAGTTCTCCGCTGTGCGACAGCCAGCTGTTTCAGAGCACACATGAAGAACAAGAAGATGCGTCTGCTTTCTCATCTAATCTGGCTCTCCGGGACTGCTGACACATTACGGCAGCCAGGACAACAATAGCCTGAAGGACGCTTCTGATCTCTGGAAGGGCGGAACCTCTGAAGGCAAGTCCCAGTGGCAAGTTCACTCTTCCTACCTCTCTCTGTGGTCCGTGGGGCCCTGCTCTCTCCCTCGTGCTAGGGATGACACTGGACAACAAGGAAACATCCCCGCTGTCAGAAATGAGAACAATCTCCTAATTGACTGGGGTTGCTGATGGCTCTCGGTGGGGAGGCAGCTGCGCCGCATGTTCCGGTGTTTGAAAAGTGTCCCGGCCTTCAGAAAAAGTGGCTGTTATTTTCTGCACAGCATCCTCACACACACAGCAAGATGCACCAAAGTTGTGCGTGCACTTGTGTATCACATAGCGGGTGATCCAGTTCTGCTGGAGGGACGCCACCGAGCACACTTACAGCACAGGCTGCTCCTTCCTGGGGAAGTGCAATATCATTGCAGAGAGAGAGAGAGAGAGAGAGAGAATTAAAAACAAAACTGACCGCAAAGTACCACTCGTGAGTATGCAACAGATTCTTCCACTCCACGATTTAGTGCAGCAGGGCCACGGCAGGCTAGAGCTTAGCGCAGGTGAACCCACCCGAGCAGCAAATATCTGAGCATCTGCAGGTTTTGCAACCGGCGCTAGTCACTGCCACAGCTTTGCTGTTATTGGTCCTTCGGCTAGGCAAGGCGCCTGCCTGAGCTTTGACTGACCTGAACCGTCCGAGATGAGGACGGTGCAATAGTGTCAACCCGCTTCACCCCCCCACCCCTGCCAATCCAGCAGGCTACATTTCCCGTGTTGCAAACCCAAGATGCAGAACGCGGACTCGCCTGAAGTCTCGTGCTTTACGGAGAGATTGGAAAGAGAGAACACAGTGCTTTTGAGGACTTTTGTTTTTTCCCCCTTCTGCGGAGCTTTTACCATTCAGAAAAGGGCAAAGGGGAAAAAAAGGGCAAAGGGGAGAGGAAATTGGACAGGTGATAAAGGCTGGCACTGAGGGCAAAGAGGGGGCGGAAGTGGGAGGCTGGACAGTGCGTACAAAATGAATCAGCGGGGCAGAGCCAAGCAGCAAAGCGCTTTCAGAGCAAAGATGGGTTGTTCCATTTCACAGTCACCTTGCATCAGGCCACGAGGCTTCCTCATTACCCTCTGTCCCAATTGTTTTCTGATGGTGACAGCAAAGCAGGCCTGCTTGGCTGCCAAAGAGACAAACCCAGGTCTCGGTTTAGGGCTGCAGCCCCTGCAGGGCACGGGCATCACGATAGGGATAAAACCAGTGCACTCAGGGCACCGGCCTAGGATGCTCTGGTTTTGGTCTCCAAGACAACCCTGACATTGGGGCTTGTGTGGTTTGCATTGAGTCTGGCCGGCAGACCCATGAATGAAGCAGCTAGAGATATGAAACATTAATCGTCTCCTTTGCTTTCAGACCACGCAAAGAAGGTGCAGAGGACTTCAGAAAGATCTCCTGGGTGACGGCTTGCTTCTCAGCGAATCCGCATCAGAACGAGCGCTGACACATTTCCGAGGAGAATGACCCAGGTTCCTGCAAAAGTGCGAGTCTGGTCTGCTTTGGCTAGCTATGCAAACAACACTCTTGACAGCCCCGCGACAATGGAGCCCAGAAGCGTCTGCGAGACGACGGGACTCGTGAGAGTGGGAAAACACCCGTCACGCAAAGGGACTCTTCCTTAATTGCAAAAAGCGAGATGAGGAAGCCGATCCCTCAGCTTTTCACCGGAAGGTTCAAAAGCCCTGCTCCTGCCACACAATGCCACCTCCTGCTGCACACAAGGGCCACTTAAGGAGACCAAACGGCCCTTGTGGCCTAACAGCATCCAAGGAATGGGCCGAAAGCAAGAATGCTGGTGGACCCATGCATCCCATGCAGCCATTTTGCCAGTACAGACACCCAGAGAAGGCCACCAGGACCTCTGTCTTGTGCCCCATCCCTCTAGAGCCATTTGCAGGCCCAAACTCTGGGCCGGTGGCTGAAGCTCCAAGACACAGGTATTGCTCCGAGAGGTGCGAGAAAGAACATCTACGTGGCCATCGCCTGAGCCGAGCCTTTTCTCTTTGGCGCGCCTGCCATTTCTTCTCCTAAAATGCAGCCGAGGAATAACAGCCACCCTGATAGATAATTGCCTGGAAAAAAATACATATCGGCGTAAGAAAATATGCAGCACGTACGAGCCGTGGTGAACTGTCATGAGACACGCTTCTCGTGAATTGTATGAAGGGTTCAGTACGGTTTCTGGTGACTGGCACTACAGCTAAAGAAGATCACATACAAGGTTGTGGTATAAAAAAAGCAAAGGCCTTAAACTTTAATCAAAAAAAGTTGTAAAGATGAAACAAAAGGCCTTGTGTAAAAGCGTGGGCTACAAAAAGAGGAAGAAAGTCGGGCCTTGTAGTAATTAGTGGTTACTGAGACAGCAAGAAAAGAGTGTTTTGTAATAAAGAAATAAAAATAATGTTTTTGTAACTGTTACCACAGCTAGGTTTCTAAAAATGTCACTCTCTGTTCACATGAATTGTAGGTGGCTGTTAAAAAGGTATACGAGTCTTTTGCTTTAACATTTAGACAGGGAGCCCCCTCCAAGCGCATGGTGAATCCATGTCACTTTGAGGCCCCTCCTACAGCTGTAGCTCTATCCAAATAAAGCTTCTGCTGACCTGACCCAAACGTTTGCTGCATGTGTTTTCCACGACAATTCCTGGTGCAGTGACTCGGATCCACGACACGGATTGAGGAAGGAGGACCACAGACTGCTTCCCCCGAACCGCGTGGCACCAAACATAAGAGCTAAGAGACCTAATTTAAAATCTGTATCTGGGGGAAACGTTTGTTCACCAGAGCGCCCCAAGGGATGACGAGGTCAAATGGTCATAAGCTACTTCAAGATCGTTTCAGGCTGGACATAAGGAAGAAATTCTTTACTGTCCGAGCCCCCAAGGTCTGGAACAGCCTGCCACAGGAGGTGGTTCAAGCGCCTTCATTGAACACCTTCAAGATGAAACTAGATGCTTATCTTGCTGGGATCCTATGACCCCAGCTGACTTCCTGCCCTTTGGACGGGGGGCTGGACTCGATGATCTTCCGAGGTCCCTTCCAGCCTTAATGTCTATGAAATCTATGAAATCTCTAATGGGGTTTTGAAGGAAGGCTGCCTGTAGGCTCCCGATTTGCCCGTGGCGACTGGATCCGAACCTTATTGAAAACAGGTCAGTTTAGAACCTTACTGCCGGCTAGAATTGTCCGTCTGGTAAAGGATCCAATTTTGTGTCTGGCGACGTACGTTCTATTCGGGGAGAAACTGTTTAAAACACCTTCATCCAACAGCACATCAGGCTTGTAGTTAATTAAGTAAGGTGGTGCACGCGCATGCGCTTAGAAAAATGAGCCACTGACCAGGTCCGGGACTAAGGCTGGGTCTAGCTGCCCCGATTCTGCCCGATATGGTAGCGTCGAAAGCAAGGGGGCCCAGCTGAAACCTCGTGACCCAGTGGACAGGGCGTCTGAGTGATTTTGTCTTTTCCAAACGCCTTGTCCCAGTAGCTTCTGCTGAGAGCAGGAGTGAAAGGATCCCTCCTGTGTTTCCTCTCCCTGCTTCCACCGTATGAGCTGGTGTCGGGTCAGAAGCCTGTTGTCAGGGCGGTAAGAAACCACGGGGCAAGGCACCGAGTGGCCTGGACGTCCTAAATAAGCCTTTCCTGCGTCTTCCTGCGTGACTGAAAATGGGGATAGGTCAGTAAAAAACAGTTCCAGTCCCCCTAAGGGGACTCCGGCATACTTTATGTACACACACTATTCTCCCAAGACTTGCAAGTATCTGGATAAGTGGAACCGGTATACTAGGGATGATCCTGTGAAGCAATTTCCACAGGAAGGAGCATTTGATCAAGATAAAGTAGTGCACTTACAGGGGGGCTTTAACATCCTGGAGATCTAAGATGTCTCCTCATACCAATTTAAAAAAAAAAAAAATTCCACTGACTTTGTGACATCTAAAAGATGCTCTGAATCTCAAAATCAAAGTTTGAAAGATTCTCAAAAAAATTTAAACAACAATTAAAGGCTGTTAGGGAGAAATTGGCTGCTCCTCCGAATTATATGCCGGCCATCGCTCCATTGTATCCAGCTTTGCCTGGGGCGCCCCCTCCACAGGAGCCAGCAGAAGACATACTTGATTTCTGCTCCAATCCTGCTCCCATGAGAACCCCACCACAACAGCCAGCTCAACACCAAGCTGCAACAAAAATTTCCTAAACTGAGAGAAGACCTGAAAAATTTTCAGGAAAAGTTACAAACTGTAATAACTTGTTACAACCCCACTTGGGCTGACAAACCAACTTTTACAAGCCCCGATACCTAAATTACCTAAACAAACCAAGATGCACCTTTATATTTCTTGTTCATGGCCAAACGAGGACCCGGGAACTGGTCAGGACTTTATTAACAAAAGAAAAGCTTTGGTTCAGGCAATTCTTACAATCTGCCCAAAGACGGCAGACTGGACCAAGATAAATACTTGTAAGCTACTAAATTTACGGTTTCAGGACAACGAGGTAGAAAAAGAAATGCAGTTGGTATAGGTGGACAATCTATCCCACATCCCGTCTCTGAACCTGTATCTGTCTCTATTGGCCCTTCATCTGAGAATCATGCCTTTCTTCTTAGTCCCTGTGCTCCTGTCAACCTCTTGGGAAGGATTTGCTGTGTAAACTGGGATGTGTGATTTATTGTAGCCCAGAGGGTGTTTACCTTGAGGTACCGAAACATAGGGAAACCGAGCTTGTGGCTTTGCTAACTCAGGAGCGCTCTGATCCCGACACTTCCTTCTTGCAAGAGGAACTGTTGGCACGGGTACCTCCGCAGCTGTGGTCCACCCATGCGAATGAAGTGGGGCACATGCCGAGTGCTGAACCAGTGCATATTACTTTAAACCCTGCCAAGCCATTTCCTCATGTCCCACAGTACTCTCTCTCAAAGGAGGCTGAAAAGGAAATTAAGCCTGTCATTTCCTCACTCCTTCAGCAAGGGATTATTGTCCCAATATACTCCCCTTGCAACACACCTATCCTACCGGTTAAAAAACCTGGTAAAGATACGTATCTTTTTGTACAAGACCTCCGAGCTGTAAATGCTGCTGTTTTACCCGCTTTCCCCGTGGTCCCTAACCCTGCTACTATTCTTTCCTGTATCCCTCCTGATGCTGTCTATTTTACAGTAGTAGACCTTTGTTCTGCTTTTTTCTCTATCCCCGTTCACGAGGATAGCCAGTATCCGTTTCATTTACTTATCAAGGACTCCAATATCAATATTATCAAGGACAAGACTCCCTCAGGAGTATACAGAATCCCAGATCCTGAAAAAGGATTTGGATCCTATCGCATTCAAAGCGGGGTCCACCCTTGTTCAGTATGTTAATCGTCTGTCGTTAGCCTCACCCACTTTGGAAGCCTGTAAGGAAGATACTTTGACACTCCTTACAGCCTTAGCTCAGCAGGGCCACAAGGCCTAAAAATCTGAACTACAGCTTTGTAAGCCTAAAGTACACTATTTGGGGCATGATGTTTCAGCAGGAGAACGCCACCTTTCCTCTGGTAGAATTGAAGCTATCCTTGGTATTCCCAAACCTATAACTAGAAAACAAATAAGGGGATTCCTAAGTGCAACAGGTTATTGTAGACAGTGGATCCCGAGTTATGCTGCTTTTGCAAAATCCTTGCAAGCATTTACCCGTGATACCACTCTGGAACCCCTACCTTGGACTCCTGAAGCTGAGCAAGCATTTGTGGCCCTTAAACAAGCCCTCACTGTTGCTCCCGCTCTTGGACTCCTTAATTACAGGAAACCTTTTACTTTGTTTTGTCATAAACAGGAAGGAGTCGCTTTAGGAGTACTTAGCTGCATGGTGAGAAGCATCACCCAATTGCATATTATAGTTCTGCCCTTGATCCCGTGGCTGCAGAATTTCCCCCTTGCCTTCGTTCAGTGACTACTGCCGCTTTATTAGTTGAAAAGGCCAATACTCTAGTTCTAGGATGCTCTTTAACTGTTGCAGTTCCCCATGCTGTAATGGCTCTTCTTCTGAAGGGCAAGACTCAGCATATTTCCAATTCCCGCCTTACTAAATATGAGAAACTTTTACTGTCAGCTGCAAATGTAACCTTAAATCGCTGTTCAATTCTGATTCCAGCGTCACTTCTGCCAATTGCCTCTGATGGCCAACCTCGTGATTGCCTATCTGTCACAATTCAATTGTTAACCCCTCAAACTGACCTCAAGGACATTCCTATCCTGAACTCTGACCTTGTTCTGTTTGTAAATGGTTCCTGCCTTAGAAATGATGCCGGCAAGTTGGTTGCAAGATATGCAGTATGCACTCAGTATGCCGTTTTAGAAGCCTATTCCTTACCTCAAGCTTGCTCTGCTCAAGTTGCTAAACTCATTGCTTTAACACGTGCCTGCATCCTTGCGAAAAAACAAATCACAACCATTTATACTGACTCTAAGCATGCTTTTGGTGTTGTTCACGATTTTAGACGAATTTGAAAACAAACAGGATTCCTCACTTCATCAGGAGCCCAAATCAGTCATGGTTGTTATATCAAAGAACTTTTGGAAGCTGTTCCATTGCCCTCTGCTATTGCCATTGTTAAATGTAAAGCTCATGAAAAACCCTTTAATGATGTCACACGAAGAAATGATCTGGCAGACCATTCTGCCAGAAATGCAGCCCTTTCTGGCCCACAGGCTCCTAACTCTGTTTTTGTTTGTTTTTCCGCAAACCAGTCTCCTTTGGCTAGCCTCTCAAACCTAGCCTTTCTTCAAGATCAGACCATAAAAAGGGAAAAAGATGGCTGGCTGTGTGCAGGGTGTTCACTGCACCCTGACTCTCTATGGCGCTCCCTCGACGGCTGCCTGGTAGCACCTAGAGAGCTTTTGCCATACCTTGCTCGTCTGACTCAGTCAGAAGCCCATACCAGCAAAGGAGGCATAATTGCTGCAGTACAAAAAGATTGGTTTGCCCCAAATTTTCCTTCCGTGGCACAAAAGTACTGCAGCTCCTGTGCAATCAGTTTAGCTCACAACATTGGGCAACGGGTAAAAATGACACCCGCAGCCCATCCCCCTCCACGGGGACCGTTTGTAAACTTGCAAATTGATTTCGTGCAGCTACCGAACTGCTGCTCTTATGAGTACATTCTTGTTATTATTGATACGTTCTCTGGATGAGTAGACACCTACCCATGTGCACATGCCGATTCCATCACTGTAGCAAAAAATTGCTCAAAGAATTCATCCCTAGGTTCCGGTTGCCATTTGCAATAGATAGTGACAGAGGCACCTAGTTCACAGAACAGATAGTAAAAAACATCTGCCAAGCACTCAACATACAGGAACACCTACACTGTAGTTATCATCCACAGTCAAGTGGTGCTGTAGAACGTAAAAAACTCATATTTGAAAACGCGCATTTCAAAGATCTGAGCTGAAACAGGTCTCAAATGGCCTGATGCACTGCCCATTGCCCTTATGCACATTGAAAACACTGTCAACAGAAAACGCGGTTTTACCCCTTATGAAATACTCATGGCACAACCCATAAGAATGCCGGCTACACCACCTGTTGCCCCACACCAAGCAGACCTACAATTAAACTGATAAAACTGTCCTAAATTATTGCAAAGCATTAATGAAGTATGCTAGGTCTGTTCATTCACAGGTCCAAGAAGCTTTACCTCAACCACCGGCTGTTCCTTGTCACAACCTTGAGCCAGGAGATTGAACCTTTACGTAGGCCCATCAACAGAAAAACGCACTTCAGCCCAGATGGAAAGGACACTTTCAAGTGCTTCTGACCACTAACACTGCGGTTCATTGCCAAGGTCACCAGACACGGACTCACGTCTTGCACTGCAAGAAAGTATCACCACCATTGGATCCCGAGGCCGCTGAGTTCCCACCAAAGTTGAAACCTTTCCTGAGGTCAAGGACAAGGACCCTCAGGACCTCACTCAAGCGAGTGAGGAGTATCAAGGCACAAGTGATAGTGATCTCATTGATGAGCCTAACACCCTGATCCAACTAACTCCATCAGTTGGAAAACCAAGGTATCATCCGCGTCCTCGGAAGACGTAAACGTTTCCATTTGGAAGATCATCGCTTCAACCAGATTAACGCTATTAACATCAAGATGAACAAATAGACAACGAAAACCTGAAGAATTGCCTGCAGAGGCAAGCCAAACAATACTTGCCAACATGTTTGAAAAATGTGTCATAACTGCTATCCGTTTAGCTTAATTGTTTTAAGTGCTTCAAATGTATACTTAAAATTCTTGCAAAAAGGTTACTGAAGCCTTAAACGCATCTGATTGTTGGGTCTGTAGACTTGTCCCCAGAACCAGTGATGAAGGATTTCCAGTGATACTGTGGCCTTTAACCCTTATAAATTTAACTGTGTGGTGGACAGACCCAAACAATGTCGCCCGGACTGAGGCAGGGTACCTTAAGGTGATACCTCTACAGGGAGAAATGTGTTGGGTACGCAACTACTCCCAGCAAAAAAAATATTCAGTGGGAAATGGTAGTTGCAAACATTGCGATATGGGAAGAGGGGTGCGGATGAACCATCACACCAAAGAGAGAACATGGTGCCAAAGTTTTACCGGATGGTATAACCCACATAACCAGACTAGCAGAGCTGGCTCGATATCCTGCAAACCAATGAAGTGGTCAAATATTACCATGTGGGAATGTTATAATTTAGGAGGGCATTGGTATAAAAATGGCACCAAAAAGTCAGAATCTCCTGATGTTTTGGGGAGGCCTTCTCCTTTTGGAGGTCGGTTTGCCCGAGACTGGCATGACAGCTCCTTTAGTAATAACCAAGCTCTGCGAGGAACCTATTGGGTATGCGGGACTAAAGCCTACCATCAACTACCGACAAATTAGTTTGGATCCTGCTATCTTGCCTGGCTAACTCCGACCGTCAGGATAACAAAGGTCTTGCCTCAAGGGGTCACCAAAGTAAGAGAGACAGCCCCGATTTAGCAAACCAAAAACAAAATGCAGTAGCTACCCTTAAAGCTTATAAAAACCCTTTAACTTTAAGAAAATTAATAGGGTGTTCTGTAGCAGGAATAATTCCACCAGTTACGGGCCCAGCTATCTCCTGTTTAGGAAGATATACCCTGCGACTACAAGCAGTAATTGAAATATTAGCCTTAGAAACTGAAACTGCTATAACTAGTCTGGGAAACGCTATAAAAATCATAGCTCAAAACCAAGATGAGTTACGACAAATAGTTATGCAAAACCGATTGACTCTTAGTTATGTTTTAGCTTCTGAAGGGGGTGCCTGTGCATTAATAGGGCAAGCATGTTGCACGTATGTAAACAGTACTTTCCAATTAGTAGAAGAGCAAGTAAATGATGCATTAGCACATGCTGCAAAATGAGCTGAGGTTGCCTTCCTTCCAAAAAATACTTCGGCCGACTGGTTCAGTTGGCTAGACCCTTGGGGACTATTCAAAGGCTTGCTCAGAAAAATAATGCCTGTTTTGTGCCTGATTTTAGTTTTAGGCTTAAGTACACACACACACACACACACCCCCCCACCCAATTTTGTGTTGTGTCCGCATGAATGTCTGAAGAACTAAGCAGAGCATTTCTAGTATCTCAAAGGAAACTAAAATAATGGTGTTGTAAAGGTGTGAGCAGATTGAAAGTAGAAATGAACGGCTGCAGAACGAAATTGAAGGACTTATGAAATTGGAAGTTTAAAGCTAAGACGAGACTAATAGTCTCAAAGGGGGACTGTGGTATAAAAAAAAAAAAAAAAAAAAAAAAAAAAGAAAGGCCTTAAACTTTAATCAAAAAAGGTTGTAAAGATAAAACAAAAGGCGTTGTGTAAAAGCGTGGGCTACAAAAAGAGGAAGAATGTCTGGCCTTGTAGTAATCAGCGGTTACCGAGACAGCAAGAAAAGAGTGTTTTGTAATAAAGAAATGAAAACAGTGTTTTTGTAACTGTTACCAGAGCTAGGTTTCTAAAAATTTCACTATATGTTCACGTGAGTTGTAGGTGGCTGTTAAAAAGGTATATAAGCCTTTTGCTTTAATGTTTAGGCAGGGAGCCCCCTCCAAGTGCATGGTAAATCCATGTCACTTTGGGGCCCCTCCTACAGCTGTCGCTCTATCCAAATAAAGCTTCTGCTAACCTGACCCAAAAGTTTCCTGTGTGTGTTTTCCACAACAAGGTGCTTTGTGAAGTTTTCATGGAAGATGCCTGTGGCTTGTGGATCAATCTTACTTACAGCTTTAAAAAGTATGGGATATGCTGATTGTCTGTTTGAAAAACAGGGGGAGTCCAGTCTCTGTCACAGTCGGTCCATTACTAAAGGCCACTCCTAGGCGTTCCCGGGGATGAGCCACGTGATATTTTAGTGGTTGTCAGTCTGTCCCGCGTGACACGTCCACTATGATTTAATTGGGGGTGAGGGAGGAAGGAAAAAGCAAACCATCTTGGCAGAAAGAACAAAATGGCTGATTTAAAAAGAAAAATGACTCGCTTGGGGAAAAAAAAAGCTTTGGGCTCAGCTCTCCTGAGCGACGCCTCACCAGACAAGCCTCTCCAGGGCACCTGAGCTTAGCAAAGATCTTTTGTGCTTTTTAAAATACAGGAGTGATTGCTGTCCCCCAGTTAAGATCCTGGTGTGTAAATGAGTGGACATTCACATGGCAAAAGGCTGTCCCCTCCATGAAGACCTGACACGCTAAAGACAAAACAGGTGGAAAGGGGGAACTTTGTCATCCCCAGCTTGCAGGCGAGGAATGCCGGGTGCGTCTACACGTGCCATTCACGTGCCTGAGCACACCTAGGACCGCAGCCCATTGAGTTGGGCTGGAGCAGCCCCAGCTGGCAGGGAACCAGGGGGTTGAGCCTGCCAGCCCAAGGCTGCTCCCACCCAGCTTTGTGTGCTGCAGAGGGGCTGGCTGGGGCACGAGGGGGAGCCAGCGTGGGGCTAGCCAGCGCACTTAATAACACCGCCATAGGCTATTACCTGTGTTTACAAATACTACTATCTTCTGGCTTCATTGATTACTTTATCGTGGCCTAATAGGGCCATTCACGTAGATGCCGAGACTTTACTGCAGAACTAATTAGCTCGGCAGCAAACGTCTCCTGTAGACGTGCCCACAGAGATGTGGGGCTAAGCAAGCAGCCAGCACAGCCAAAATATTTTAGCTTGGGTTTTCTTTTTGGGGGGTTTTAGGGGGGACAGGGGGGGTAAAGAAAAGTTTTCATGTTCCAAGCAAATCAGCCAAATCAATTGCAAAGCCACAAGTGGCCCAAGAACCACATGTGGCCCTACTACTGGCAAACATCCTCCACCCCTGCATGGGGCTTCAGATGCTTCCAAATCCTACATGCAGGCCAAAGCCTGGAGGCTCGGGGTTTGGATGCCCCTCAGTTTCGCCTGCCCTCAGTTGCACAGGCGCAGGGACAAGCTAGGGAGGACTCTCCCATTTCCATAAAGCAGGTGTATAGCCAATATCTTCCCACTGGAAGAGAAAGTGGGAGACTGTGCTTGACCTTGGTCCAGGTACTACCCCATGCCAAGAAAGTGGCCCTCCTCAGCAACTAGGAAAACCGCCTTAGTGGTCGTGGTGTTTCCCCTTTAGCTCAGCTGTGGACTTTCAGTACCTTATCCAAGTCACGGCGGGCATATACGGCATAGACAAGAGCTGACCTCGGAGCTCCTAAGTCACAACCCAGCGCTGTAAGCACAAAGCCCATGCTCCTCGGAGCTGGGCTACATTCAGGACGTGGTGTAATATTTGCTGCGTGACCTCGGCCGAGTTACGCCTTCACCCTTCCGACAGCACATCTCCTGTCCTGCCGCTTTCAGTGAGAGATGATTCGACTTTGTCATTTCTACCATTTCCCCACTGTATCCGGTTACCCAGCTGATTTTACTTGCACCCACTGCACTTGCTTTTCACTTGTCACTCCTGCCGCTGGTGTCGTTGAACTGTTGCCATATCATCTGTCCACGCAAATGCGTTTGGAGGAGACGGTAGGAAGAATGGCAGGGAAAATGGAGCAGGGCTGCACTGAAAGAGAAAGGAAAAAAAAAAAAAAAAAAAAAAAAAAAAAAAAAAAAAAAAAAGGTGTCCTTTATAAATGAGCAAGGTTCTTTGGGGGAATCTGATAGCTTTCATCAGAGCATAGCTAATCATCTTGATCAACTGTCCCTTTCTCTCTCAGCCACAACTGCTTGCCACAAAGGCAGAGGATGCCAGGGTACTCACGACCCCCACTTAGAGAGTGCCCACAGGCAAACGGTACCAGGAAGCCCACAAGCAGACCGTGGCATCAGGGATAAACTGAGCCGCTTATTTGGCTTCATACAGAAGACCACCACCGAAGGCTTAAAAGGGAAATGCCAACCCAGATAAAAAAAAAAAAAAAAAAAAAAAATATATAGAAGTAGCCAGAAGTCGGACCATGCCAAAAGGCTCGGTAGAAACTCAGGGCCAGATTTGCAGAGAAGCTGGTCTCAGCTGGGTTGGGAATGAAAAGTGCCAAGCTGCCCTCGAGCGGTGCCCTCTCCCTTCCCAATGTAGCTGTCGGGCTATTAAGCCAGCTAAGCAACATTCCAACATCCCAAAGTTGACTTTCACTACCATTGGTAGCCAGGATCCTTCAAGAGACCACTCCGACAGGTCTGGGTGACAGATGCAGCGACACCCGGGGCAACCCCCTTTCTCTCGGCCAGACCCCTTCTTCCTCAAAAGCCAGGAAGCTTTTTGCATGCAAACTTACCCAAAGTCTTGGTATGACCAGAGGAATCCCCGGCTCAGAAACAATTCTTCCTCACTCGGGTTCTGCCAGCCTTTAAAAGCTTCTTTGCGTGGCCCGACTGGGTTTTGAGTCCGCTACGGTGGCGTGGGCTCCAGCCTCAGCTGGGCCCTCTAGTAAAATACGACGCTGAAAGTATATTGTGAAAGGACAAAGCGATGCATGGACAGTAGCAACTCTGACACGTTTAAGACTAAGGAAAATGAGGGAGCCTTTAGCAGAGACTGGCAAAGAGCATACACCATCCGCCTCTGGGACCGTAACCACACACCTGCTTTCCCACGCACCCAGCTGCGAGACACGCATGTTGGGATGAGACGGGGAAGCATGCACGGGCCGGGCTCCCCCAGACACGGTTGTTCAGACTTTCAGGCTGCTGCTGCTGCGGCCCTTCATAAAAGGTGGGGTGCCCACGTGTGAAAGAGTAAATGCAATCCAGTTCTCCTGTAGGATGTTATGAGGCTCTGTTATAATAACGGATGCAAGGGAAGGGAAGAACAGCATGGGAAGACTGTTCTAGCCTCCTTTGGAGAGTTCGGGATTGAGAGTACGGTCGGGGGTAGAAGGCTAAGAAAGATGTATTGATTTCACAAAAACACAACTACGCATAGTAATGAGACAAACCGTGACAGACAAGAATAATTTGCATCAGCAACTTATTGGCAGTCCCCTTCAATGCCTGACGCATGACAAGTTTCTCTTTCTCTAATCTTTACAGAGCCTTCAGAAGGCACCTTTATCACACAGACATAATTTTCAGCTGTCACAGAAGACTGTATTTGGAGTACAGGACAAAGCCCCTTTCCTTGAATTCAATCAACAGAGGACACGAGTCAGGGACGAGACACAGTGGAAATGTCAAAAGAATTTTTTACTCCTCAAAACCAGGACACCTGTATAACACGTTAACCATGGGGGCAATGGGGAACGTAGCTCTTCAGATGACACGTGGCTGGTACGGGAGACCTTGCCAGTGAGGGCCACGTTCAGAAACACCAGCCAGGCTTCGGGTCTGCTCGTGCCAGCACGCCTCCTTCTCTTCCCACATCCATTTGTTGCGCGCGGCATGCCTGGCAGCTCACACCGCTTCATGAAAGGTAAATATGTCTGCTTTACGGCGTGACTCCAACCAGAGACCTCTGCGGGGAAGGAACTGGGATACGGGCGAACAGATAACGGAGAGAACTTTACTCCGTGCTCGCAAGACGCTGTCAAACCAAATAGAGCCATTTCGGGCACAGAACATAAACTCAAGATGCACTAGAGAGAAAGCATACCGGATTCTCTCTCTGCTGTTTCCGACGTACTGCTTTTGAAATGTCCGTGCAGTTCATACAGGATAGGGATAGATGCGATTGCTTCACCTGGCATCCTTTGGGATCGATATCATGCAAGTTCAAGGAAACATACAAGAGACAGTCTACGGTGTACCCACACACAAAAAAATACGCGTTGGTTCGAGAACCTTTCCGGTAATACTTGGGAACAACAGGGAAGGGTGTCCACGTGCTTTAGGGCATGACACCATTGTTGGTCAGGGTCAGGAGGAAATGGTTCCCCGATGAGGGTGCAGTGGAAATCAGGCAGCACACTGGCTAAGGTACTAGAGCTGGTGATACCCTGGGGAACCCACAGCCCTTAAAAAGGTAAGCCAGCTGGGAGTGCAGTCCTGCCAACAGAGTAGCACGTGCCAGCTCAGGGCCAGTCTTTTTAAAGCAACTCAGATGACAAACTTCCTGTGATTTTAAGGGGAGCTGTGGGCCTAAATACCATTTAGAAATCTGGACTCGAGTGGCTCAGTTGCATGAGGTGTGACAAAAAATACCTTGAGAGAGAGAAAGAGAAAGAGAAAAAGAGATAGAGGAGAGAGAGAGCTCCTGCCCTGAAGAGCACGCAAGCTAACTTAGACAAAGCACAAGGAGTGAAAGGTGTGGGAAGAGAAACCGTTGGCATCAAGTTACCAAGCAGACAGAGGCAAAAGCCAGGAACGCTCACAGGGGTTGGGGTGCTGAGTGGCATTTCCCAAGCATCCGTGTGTCTCTAGCTCCTCCTTAAAACTCCCTAGGCACCCTGGAAAACCTGTTCCCAGCTTCCTAACTTCTGTTCCGGGACTCCATGCTCCCTTCCCGGCTTTTCCCTTTTGTTCCAAGGCAGACAGGCTCGTGAGTAAAGCAGTACAGGCATCCCCCACTTATCACTCTCCATCAGTCCCTGGAAAAACCAGGGTGAAGCTAAACGAGCGCTCTGCAAAACTGAAAGTATCTGACAACCCCAAATGACACCCATGATTGTTTTTCCTGAGCCGTCATGGTGACGGCGAGCGTCATCACAAAACACGCCGAGCGCAATGTGAAATGGTGTATCCATCCCAAAGGAGCTTCCCAGGGAAATAGCGCCAAGTGAAATGGCGTGAAGCAGGGGCTGCTCGTACGGACAGCGCCGCAACCTCTCTCCCAAAAAGGCACAAGCCCAATTTTTTCAATGCCGCATGCAATCTCTCTCTTTTGAGCAATGCACATTCAGGATGGTGAAGCCAACAGTTTTAAGCGGAGCCCATTCAGTGAGGTAGCTACGTGAGGGTGGGCGCAGGGGCAGGTGAGCAGCATGGCGCTTTCTAGCTGTTACTTTGCTCCATTAAGATATATTCCCTTACCTTGTGAACATCATTTATTTTTCCAAATGTTACGGGAGCAGCTTCAGATCAACCCCAGATATCAGTTTATGGGCTCAGCTCTTTACCTTGACTGAAAAGAAAAGAAAGGAAAGGGGTGATGTCGCTTAGCAATGCATCAGTAGCATTGCTTGAGATAAGAAATTGCATCTCAAATTTCCTTTTTCCGGCACCTGTGCATTTGTTCCTTTCAGCGGTGACTGTTCATCCATCAGGCATCAGATCTCAACAGGCACATAACCTCGTGAAGAAGAGAGATCATCTTGCTAGGCAAAACCAAGCATAGGTAGTGTGTGAAGCTATGATTTGGTGATCTCTAACAATGGGACCAAATATTTGAGTCTATCCAGGGGAACAAGATCCTTAATCTAATCTCAACTAGGCACAGGGCTTTGATTAAGGGTGCCTTGAAAGTGGATTTTCCTCACCTCTGTTTTTAAGCAGGTCCTCAGAAACATGTTGCCATGTTATAATTAGAATTAGATTCCTGGAAAAAAACAAACTAACCATGATTCTTCTCTTATCCACATTTGTTCTAACTGGGTCACGATGCTCAAGACTATTGCTGGCTGCCCCAGTAAAAATGCCGGGTTTTCAGACCTATTTCAGCTTCCCAAGGAACAGGTCCAAAGCCTACGTGGGCAGGCTTGCAAGGGCATTGACACGGTATTGGACATTCGGCAGGTGTTAGCCACGGTCTTTTGGGCACGGTATTGCTGTTTTCAGCACGTCATTTCCAAGGCCATCTTTTCTTCCCCATTTTGACACGGCCTCAACTAGAGGCCAGATTAGATGCAGCACCCAGGAAATTGGAAACAGAAAAAACCAACAGTGGGACCAGAAAAACTTACTTGACGAGCTCTATCGGTTAAGTGTACAGATCACTCTCGACTGCTCGTGTCAAGATGCATCGCTGAGGCCACATCCACGCAAGCACGAACGTTTATTTCCCCGGGAACAAAAAGCAGCGGCACACCTTGGGCCACCGCTACTGGAACAGTTGCTGGCCCCAGCAACCTTACTTGGGGTTCTGGGGGATTCAGAGAGCTGCAGCCACAGCAATCCTGCTGCTCAGAGCCTGGCTGGCAGCTGGAGCATGGGGGGGTTCACCCACGGCTGATCTACGTGCCCGGGGGAGGAGATCCCCCCTGCAGCCCATCCTGTGATGCTGCAGCCACTTCCAGGAGTGGCTGCGGCTGCTTCTGAGAACGGCTACAGCGATCAGCCGGTGCTTGCAGCAATTGCAGCCAGTCAGGGTGCGCTGGCACTCAGGGGGTGCACGTGCGCCCCCATGCACCCCCTACAAGTCACCACTGTCCCAGTCCCTGCCCAGGTAGTCTGTTAGGCATTGCTCCCTGCACCTTCCTGTGAAAAAACAGAGGTAAGGCAGAGATACAGACCTCTTCTCTCGATAGCCCAGTCACCAAGGACTGCACTGGTCTAAGAAGGCCCCATGGGCCTTACGGGATGCGCCTTCCGGCGTGCTTGCTAAGAGACTAAACCTCACCCGTAAGAGATGTCTGGGAGAGATGGTTCTTGCAATTTCCTCCTTGGGGCAGGAATTAGCTGGAGCCTTTGACAACACCCTCTCCCCCCAGCATCATTGCTGTTGCTGCCTTTAGCTCAGACAAATTGGCACGAGCATCCTATTTTCCCTACCACAGTCAATTACTTGCTTGGGCAATGGTGCCAGGGACCAGGTGCGCTCGGCACACAGCACCTGGTGCCCCGCCAGAGAAGCCTGTTCCATCCCGACGGTACATTTCTTGGAAAAGATGTCACACGGCGCAGGCCTAGGCAGAGCAGCCCCTCCCTCTGTGCAGCCATCCCCCGGGGTGGGTGCAGGGGGAGGTGGCATTAGGAGCATTTCCTTGTGCTCACTTTTGGAAGGTTCCACATTTTAAGATCATGCCCTTTCCTCCCCTGTCCCAAGGGAGGGAAAGACAGGAGGCCATCCTGCCCCCATGACCTCTCTTCCACAGGCCCAGAGGATGGAAAGTCCTACAAAGGGTGGCCTAAATAATGCCTGCTCTCCTGGCTCAGTCTGCCCACGCTCCCAGTCTACTGAGCATCAGCACCAGCTCAAAGTTGTAGGGGATGTCCAGACAAGCTGATCCTCAGGTTTAAACTATTTGCACTTCTGATGGCATCGGGTATTCTCAAATTCCAAACGAGACAGCTCATCAGCAGTTGGAGTGGAGAGACTGCTCTGGAATTAAAAGGGTGAGAATGTTTTAACAGGTCCGTGCACAGAGCACAGCTTAGAAGTAGCCTGGATGAAGATACATTGCAGCGTGAAATAGTTTCTTGCCTCGGATCAAAATCATCCCCCAAGGTCTCGCCACTAGAAGATTCCTATAGGGATGAAATCCAGCACAATGAAATTAAAAGCTCATGGCTCATCATAGAAAAAGATGAGCTTCTGACTCCAGTGTCCACATCACTAATGAAGAGGTTGAACAGTATGGGTCCAAGGACAGAGCCCTGGGGGACCCCACTGGTCACAGGACACCACGATGAGTGACTTCCATCAATTACTACCCTCTGGGTCCGACCCCGGAGCCAATTTTCCGGCCAGTGGATCGTGGGGGACCCAAGGCGACAATTGGCCAGTTTCTCCAAGAGACGATCACGGGACACCAGATCCAAGGCTTTTTTGAAGTCAAGATATATGACATCAATCTCATCTCCCTTGGCCAGGTGATAGGTCACCTGGTCATAGAAGGACATGAGATTGGTCAAGCAAGACCTACCCGCAACAAACCCGTGCTGGCTATCCCTCAAGATGTTGGCGTCGGCCAGTCCATCAAGGATGGCTTCTTTAATAAACTTTTCTAAGATCTTCCCTGGGATAGAAGTCAGGCTAACGGGCCTATAGTTAGCCGGATCCACTTTCCTCCCTTTCTTGAAGATAGGCACCACATTGGCCTTCTTCCAGTCTTCGGGCACTACACCCGAGCGCCAAGAGTTTTCAAAGATCCGCGCTAGAGGCTGGGCTATGATGCTCGCCAGCTCCTCGAGTACCCTGGGGTGAAGATTGTCAGGGCCGGCTGACTTGAAGGTATCCAGCTTCTCAAGATGTTCCTTCACGAAGTCAGCATCAATGGAGGACAGGGGATCACCCTCACCCGGACTTCCCTGTCCCGTAGCGGGCACGGGCATCCCATGGGACTGATGAAAGACCGACGCAAAGTACCTATTTAATAGGTTGGCTTTTTCCTGGGCGTCAGTTGTCAGTTGCTCCATCTGGTTCAGCAGGGGTCCAACGTTGCCCCTGCTTTTCCTCCGGCTCCCCACATATCTGAGAAAGGACTTTTTATTGTCCTTGATGCTCAAAGCTAGTTGGAGTTCAGTTGCAGCCTTGGCTTTCCAGGACCGGACCAGTGCAGAGTAGTCCTCCTTGGAGGTGACTCCCATCCTCCATCCTTTGTAGGCCTTTCTTTTTAGCCTCAGGAGGTCTGCTAGGTCCCTGGAAAGCCAGGGGGCTGCTGTGCCCCCTTGCTGCCTTTCCTCTGAGATGGAATAGACTTAGTTTGTGCATTGAGGATTGCTCCCTTGAGGAGCAACCACTCTTCTTGAACTCCCCGTGGTCATGGTCCCTTAGGGACCCACTGACAAGCCTCCTGAGCTTGTCAAAGTCGGCTTTCCTGAAGTTAAGGACTTCCGTGTTGCTGACCGACTTGCCAGCTTTTTGGCGGATGGTGAAGGTGATCAGCTCATGATCGCTGTCACCCAGCTTCCCATCGATCACTAGGTCGCCGACTAGGTCATCCCCAGTAGCCAGTACTAGGTTGAGCAGCGCTTTGCCTCTCGTTGGCCCATAGACTTCTTGAGTCAGGTAGAGGTCATCCACGCACGAGAGGAAGCTTTGACTGAACATTGACTGAAACATTTGAAAAAAAAAAAAAAACCAAAAGCAAAAAAAAACAAAACACACCCATCCACCAGCAACCCTCAAGCCAGCCAAAAGACTGGGCCAGTCTAGCTTACTGAGGAAGCAAGTAAGTTGGGACACGGTAAAGTATGGCCACAGAAACAGAGGGCAGAGAAGGTCGGTAGGGTATTTGGCACTACCAGTTTGCACTACACCAAATCTGGGGTCATGCCATTCCACATGTGTCACTATCGGGGATGTTAGCAGTACAACAGGCTTCAGAAGTCATTGGATAGTTACCAAGAGTATCCACAGCTACAATACTAAGGGTCAAAATAAACCAGTACATAAACCCCTAATAGCCAATCTTCTTGAAAGGGTTATAGGCTCACACACTTGCTATCTTTAATTTCTGGAGGCTAGAAGACACGTCTCCTTAGGGTTTCTAATCCCATCGTTTCCTATTAGGATGCTTCTTGCACAGCCTCCTGAGGACTCTGACCATCAGAGGCAGGTTAATGAATGAGATGGACCACAGGGTTTGTTAGTCCAGCAGTTCTTGCTTTACAAAGGCCGCATCTTCCAGAAGGGAAGAAAGAGAGGAGGGCTCTTAGTTAGCAGCCAAAGTTGGGAAGGCTGAACCAGACATCACTTAGTTCTTCGCGTAACTATTTGGGAGCAAGGCTGCAATAGGATTTGGCAACATTGTTCAATGATGATTTCCTGAAGAAAAAGAAACAGACGGTTCGGTTCGACATCTGCAAATGTAACGAGGCTGCTCAGGAAACGTGCCAACAATTCCTTACCAAAAGGAACCGTCACATGCATCGACACACGGCAGAGGTTTATATTTGTCTAGCAAGCGTTCGGCGCTATCAGCCCGTTTCTCGTTGATGCTACCGCCGCTTTCCAGCGGCCTGGCCTAGTAAAGGAGCCTGAAACTGGAGATAAACTACGGAGTAAGGCTCCTTTATACTGCCAAGCTAGGGCCATGCTGTAAATCAAAAGCAGGACCTATCTTCTTCAGAGGAAAGCCCCGAGTCAAGATCCTCCAAGTGGCATCAGTCAGCGTAGCTCTGTTTAACGCACTGGGAAAACGCTGAGTAACGGCGGCTGAAAGCGTGGCCCTAAATAGTTAAGAACTCTGAGGCATCCATCCTGAAAGTCCAAATGGGGGCAAGCCGTCCTTACTCGCCAGAGGAGTCCCATGGATTGAAAGAATGATGGCTTGAAAATCCAGCCCTTACTTCTCAAGCACCTTGAAAGGCAAGGAAAGGACAGAGCCCCATGTCAGGCCACTGTGCCACTGCTAGAAATCCAAAGCAACCCTGCCAGAGTCACACTCTTACACAGACTATGTGAAAATGGAATCAGCTCCTATTCCCCCTCTGTTGGAAAGAGAGATCTCAATTAAACATAGGTGCTTATCCCCTTCTTCCCCCCCCCCCCCCCCGAGGCTGTACATGCAGACAGGAATGTAGGAAGGCATTACATTGCAGACCAGATAGGGTTTTTCCCCCCAGTTAATATTCAGCTTATCTCAGTTGGCACCTAATGCTTGTAGAAATTGAAGTTAAGTAGAAGCGACTGCAAATTAGGTTCAGGGATGAAGGGACAGAAAGCGCCCGGGGGGGGGGGGGGGGGTCAGATTCAGTGCTACTTTGCACCTGGGCAAGTCATTTGCACTTCATGCAAAATCTCGCTCAAGCTCTGGAGGGTCTAACTCAGGCGTAGACCATTCTGGGTACGGGGTCAGCCTGCAGGGTGGCTCTGCAACCTGGCAAGCCAGAACAAGTGTCCCTTGCAATAGGGCCAACTCCTCCAGGTTAATGGAGCAGAGTGGGAGCTGGCTCAGAGACCTTAACTCAGGTATGCCGGCTGGTGCTTGGCTGAAAAACTAACTCGCCTTCAAAAGCGGAGACAAGTCTTGGCCAGCATTCAAATGTGGGGGACTTACCAAACGTGGAGATGGCTTCGACCTTCCTGCCTTGCTCTTGTTTTCTATAACGACATGACCAAAGAGCAACAATGTCATTCCTGGAGTTGGGGGGCAGGGATGGCAATCATGCCCAGGAGAAAAAACTGTGGGTGGAATCAATGCAGAGTGTTGGTTACACGCACCCAGAAAAAGTGAGCAATTGGAAGTCAGACCCTTAGTCGGTGTACAATGGGGTCATTTCCCATGACTTCTGTGAAACACTGTTCTTTTACACCAGTGGAGAACCTAGCCCTGGATGCAGGGGTGTCTAGGGTAACATCTGACCCATTTTGCAAACGTGCCCTTCCCACCTGACTACACCAACCCTCCAGCCACTACCAAGTTCTTGACCTCATCACCCAGCGCTCGCAGCCAACTGCTGGGCTGTCTGAATGGTTACAAATGGCAGGTATAGAAGAGGGCCACTTTGGCAGAACACAAGCCTTTATTATCGTGAGTGAGCTCTAAGCCAGCAGCAGGCAGGGAGGGAGGGACAGGCTCTTCTGTCGAGGAAGGAAGATGTTTCAGACATGTGAGAAAGCTACTCGCTAGTCAGAGTTCCCTCTAACATACCAGGGAGGAGTTACATGCAAAGTAGAAGAGTAAGCTTCTTAATGGAGGCCTAGGACTCATGGGTTTGCTGAGTAGACAGTGGGTGTGGGCAGCAACAGGAGCTTGATTGCTTGCTCAGAAACTCCTCTTCGATGGGTCGATGGTACCAGCTGTCCTCCAATTTGCACGCATGACCCTGGCTGATGCTCAGTTTTGGATGGGCTATGAAAGCGGGCTCCCGAGCCCTCACGGTCCTTGAGAGAGCCGATGGCACGTAGTAGACACAAAGTTCTCGACCAATTCCAGTCTGCTTAGTCACCTCCTAGGATCTCTGCCTCCCAAACTGCTTAGAAACTACAGCTGTCTGCATTAGAGAGGGGCCCGACTCTTGCAAATTGGAGCCTTTTCCTCTTCCACCCCCCCCCCCTTCAGACTTTGAAAATTTCATAGATTTCTTAGACATTAGGGCTGGAAGGGACCTTGAAAGATCGTCGAGTCCAGCCCCCTACCCCAGAGGCAGGAAGTCAGATGGGGTCATAGGATCCCAGCAAGAAAAACATCCAGGTTTCTCTTGAAAGCGTTCAGTGTAGGTGCTTGAACCACCTCTGGCAGCAGGCCGTTCCAGACCTTGGGGGCTCGGACAGTAAAGTTCTTCCTTATGTCCAGCCTGAAACGGTCTTGTAGGAGTTTATAACCATTTGACCTTGTCATCCCTTGGGGCGCTCTAGTAAACAAACATTCCCCCAGGTCCTGGTGAACACCCCTGATAAACTTACAGGTGGCCATCAGGTCACCCCTGAGCCTGTGCCCACGGCTCTCAGCCTCTCATTGTAAGGTCTGTTTTCCTGTCCTCCGATTATGTGCGTGGCTCTCCTCTGGATTCTCTCACGCTCCTCCACATTCTTTTTGAATTGTGGAGCCCAAAACTGGACGCAGTACTCCAGCTGCAGCCTCACTGAGGCCGAGTACAACAGGAGAACGACATCCCCGGATTTGCTCGAGAAGCATCTATGGATGCAAGCCAGCGTTTTGCTCGCTTTACTAGCCGCAGCATCGCACTGAAGGCTCGTGTTCGTCTTGTGGTCAATCCTGACCCACAAGTCACTCTTGTCAGTAGTGCTAGTCAGCGTAGCACTGCCGAGCCTATAGACATGCTGCAGGTTTTTCCTACCAAGGTGGAGAACCTTGCATTTTTTGGTGCTAAACACCAGGAGGTTCTTGTCCACCCATTTCTTGAGCCTGTCAAGGTCAGCCTGGATCACCCTCCTGTCCTCAGGTGTGAATGCTTTACCCCAAAGTATGGTATCATCGGCAAACTTGGCCAGTCCACTTCCGACTCCAACGTCCACATTGTTAGTGAAGACGTTGAACAACATGGGTCCAAGGACAGAGCCTTGAGGGACCCCACTGGTCACAGGGCACCATGACGATTGACTTCCATCAACCACCACGTTCTTGAACATTTTTATTGTAGTCAACTAGAACCTCAAGGCCCCAGTGAGACCAAGCCCCTACTGTATGACCGTTTGTCACGCCCCGAGGCAGGAAGACTGTATCCTCTAAATGAAGGCAGGCACAGCTTAGAAGCAAGTAGGTATTGTTATCAGGAATACGTACAAGGGGGCAAGTGCGTACAGAGAGAAAAAATTGCCAATGGCTACCCGAGACATCTGTAGTGGTGCCAGGACCAAACCCAGATCGGGTGAACCCCGTGCGATTATGTTAATCACAAAACCAACAAGCTGGGCACTGAAAAAATGTTTAACAATGATCACAAGGAAACGCTGTGACCTTTCCTAGTTTCTTTTCTTCAGGGGCCAGTTTCAGCTGGTTAGAGGTGACAAGAAAATCACAAATGCACCAAGCTGACAAGTTAACAAAAGCCATTGCTTGAACCAGGATTTAAGTTAGACTGGATCTGCTTCTTCCCCAGAACTGCACCTTGCCCAACATTTGGTGTAACCAAAGCTAGTCTGTGCCATTGGCCCAATGCCAGAGCTCACCAAAGCCACTCCCTTTGCTGCTTGCAGAATTCACATGAAACCGTTCAAAATTAAAGTCCAATTTTTGTGCAACAGAAGACCGGCATTTTTCCCCCACACACCTCGCTTTGGCCTCCATTGGGGCGATAGGGTGGTAGCACCTGCCTGTCTTACAGAAGCAGTGGAGAAAAAGGTATGTCTGAGATTGCAAGAAGAAGGTGACAACAGAGTGTCTGAGACTGCAAGAATAAGGAGTCATGTAGGGGATCTCCTCTGATTAAAATGCCCTGTTCCCAGTTTCAATGGGGACCCGCCTAAGACTTAACAATTCTTCACATGTTTTTTTTTTTCTGCAGCAAAATGCGCCCCTTCTGGATCCCTCATTTCCCAGCATCCTTATGTTTCCATTGACATGAGAGAGATTTGGAGGGGCCTGCTTTACTGCGATGATGTATGATTCCCATCTGAAGTGCATCCCCAGGAAGCCTACAGAGTCAGTTAAAAGGCTGAAAGTGTTTAACCTTTGGAAACCCTCTCTACAATATCACGTATCAAATGCTGCAAGAAACCCAGCCAGCCAAAGAGGAGCTACCTTGAGGCAGGGCTGGGGACTGGTCTGGATGGAATTGTTGCTCTTCCTTTCACTCCAGCTATGTGCACACTAGTCCCGCTCAGAAGGCTTCAGCTCAAAGGTTACCATTCATGAAAAGAAAAAAAAAAAAAATATATGTCAAAAGGATAGATATCTCTAGGCAGGCATTTCCCCCCCCCCCCCCCCCAACATGCACCGATAACATGTTTCCAACCCCAGCAATAGCAGCAGACAATGTTTGTGATGACACGCATTCAACCTGCTGCTTGTTATAGAAGGGAGCCAAATGTTGGGCATGATATTGTTGTGCCTGTGAAGAACCCCTGTGCTACCAGCTACTGCAGGCCTTTTACAGGAAGTGTGTTTTCCCCCCAAAAGCAAAGGACACTTCCAATAGATGCAAGAGCCACGTCCAGACGAGTGTGGCCATGTGGCATGGGCCACATCTGCAGTTCCACACACTGCACATTCAGCTCTTCCCCATGCAGCAAGGGAGTAAGGCAAGGTATTGGGGGGGGGGGGGGTTGTGTGTTGTGGGCCCTGGATATCCAGGGGTCACATAAAGCTGCCCAAAACAAAAGCACAACAGTGCACGTGGGGGTAGCATGCACCGCTGAGAGCCAGAGGCTGGCTGGCTGGAGCCACACTGTGGCTGCCGGCTAGTCTCTTAGCAGCAGGATCACCGCCGCTGCACCCCAGGAGGCACCTGGGACCCCAGGTTAGGCTACTGGGGCCAGCCCAGTGCTGGCTGCAGTCTCCCTGGCCCCACCGGGGGTAACCTGCCGCGCACCTCCGCTGGAGACTTCAAAAGCATGACAGTTATAATGCAAGAAGAGAAACCGTAAAGCAAACATTAACGGAGACAGACCTGCACAACTACCAGTCTCTCTGCAGGTTTGGGAACTTCAACTAATGCTCAGTTGAAGAGATGTGTTGGGGCCGACTTGTTTTCCCCTCCGTTCTCCTTTGACTTGCAAGAAGCAAAATGGCTACACCACCGCCACAAACACCGCTGCGCTCACTGTCGCTCCAGGATCCAACAGAATACAGAAAGTTGACCTTGGTTTGCTTGAAACCTAGCGTCTCTGCTTCTCCTATGTCTTTGGAATGGAAGGGCACCGATACACGTGGCGGACCTCTGCTCAGGCACAGGCTAAAGAGTACACATTGGAGCACGCTCAATTCATCGAGTCTGCTAGAGCGTGCCAATTAGTGTGCTCCGGCAGCATCTGCATCATGCGTATTCAGCCTCCCTGCAATTCAAAAGGGTGGCGAGGGCCCTTTACAGCTTGCTAAATGAGCTTTAGTTGAGCTACCTACCCCAGCT
Source organism: Alligator mississippiensis (assembly GCF_030867095.1). Classification (NCBI taxonomy): domain Eukaryota; kingdom Metazoa; phylum Chordata; order Crocodylia; family Alligatoridae; genus Alligator; species Alligator mississippiensis. The sequence continues at coordinate 75,881,704 of NC_081834.1, forward strand.
GCTGCTTTGAAGGGTGGGATGCCAAATACAAGGGAGGCTGCGGGTGCTTTACTGCATAACTTTGTCTGGGCCTCTTACGTACAAGCCGTTTACATCTTCCCGAGCATTTTCCTGCTGACAGGCACCATTTGCAAATATTGTTTGCCTAAGGGAGGGAAAAAGAGTTTGACCAAGGTAACGGTTATTTTAGCAAACACGGGGCAAGCTTTGCAATACCAGTCTGGCATCTTTAAGGTCTTTCCATTGCTGTTATCAGGTTGCACTTGGCTGATAAGCATTGCCCCTTTTTTCGCATCCTGTTGTGTGACCCGATTTATTCAGGCCAACACAGGGCCTTGTCTGTGCCATTACATCCCTTTCCCGTGGCCTACAAAGACCGGGGCAAGAACGAGACTCATACCCAGCAAAGATTTGGCTTGTCAAAACTGCAGGCTTCCGAGTGCCAGTTCCGTGCCCTAATGCCACCTGGGAATTACCTTACTATAAGTGACTGCGAGCCCACCTTGTCTGCTACCTTGTCTCTGAGAGAGACAGCTACTAGATTGAAATTCAGGCCCAGGTAAGACTGTCTGCATTACTCTTGTTAGTATCCACGCAGGTCAAGTGACTCAACCTAAAGGAACAAAGGATTCTTCTCTCATCTTTTGCGATCACCGTGACTAATCCCTGGTGAACACTTAGTCTTTACTGGTGTTACCAGTTCACAGTTTGACAGCACTGCTCCTTTAGTGGCCTCCCCCAAGTACCCAAGTGTTATTTCTGTAGTACATAGGAATTTCTGATTTATTGAGCACTGACTTGCAACAGAGACAGGCTGGACCATGTGACTGTGTCAATAGAAGACATCTCATAGCCAACCACTTGGGATGACCTGTTAAGCATTTCCGGTTCAATGGCTAAAAAAAAAAAAAAACAAAAAAAACAAAAAAAAAAAAAAAAACCCGCCCAGGTTACGCACAGTAATAATATAATGGTAATCTTTTCATCAAAAATCCATTCCAATGCTCCATGCAGTTCATTTTTCCAGGCTGCCTCTTTGTCCACGGTACCCCTCTGCATCTCTTCCCGTCATTGCGTTATCATGCCCTCCCAACCCGTGTTGCTCAGCTTGTTGCTTTTCCTTCCCTGTCCTCTCAGATTGTACCTACCTTGTTTTTTGGGCCGACCTCTAGCAGAGTGGGGACCTGGAAACTAGAGCAGTTCAACCCCAAATCCTTCCCACGGGGCACGTCTACACGTGTGCATTTACTGCACGACAACCAAAATCACCACACGGTATGAGCATGTGTCTACATGCGCATGCCCATACCGTGCAATAAATATAGCAGCCTACAGCAACGTGAGCATCAATTTGAGACTTTTATCACATTTCTGCCCGGCGAGTTACTGCATGGGTCGACTCCTCGCTGCAAAGTAATCCTATGTGTGTTGACTGACTTGGGACTACCTTTAGTCACAAGTCTGTCCACATGCAGCGTCGACGAGCTCGAATGCCTGCGTGTGTAGACGTCGGCATATTCCCACTTACCACGCAGTTACGTTAACCCGGTGCACGTGCACGCGCAGACATGCCCGCAGTCAAGTCATGCCAGAAGCATGACCGAGACTGGGTTCCAGGACAGACACGCGGTTTCCCAAGAGAGATTCTCCCAGGAGCCATTTTGCTCAGCTTGCTCCCAAGTGACTCTTCTCCATGAGCAGCACTTTGTGCTGTGGGCAAAGAAGAATGAATGGGCTTTCACGCCTGGGCTTTCACTTAGGAGATCAGCGCCTCCTCCAGGAGGAAATCCACGTCTGTACCTAGTCTCTGCTGTCCCGGTCTCAGCTCTGCCACCCAGTCCATATCCTCTGCGTGGTGAAATCCCCTCGATTCTCAATTTCAGCAGCGTCTAGGGGAGGGGCGCCATCAGCCAGCCCCTCCCAAATGTTCCACGGGCTGTGCAACGATGCTTGCAACGGAGTCAATACTCGGGTTTTTCTTTCGGCTGCCTCCCAGAAACCTAGCTCTTTCGTTCCAGATGACTTCGGCAATAAAACCTCGTTGAACTCCCTGACAAAGCTTGGCTTGTGATAGAAAGCCATTCTATTTATTTGCTGGTATTTCTCTTTGTTTTTGAGCGTGTCCAGATGTCTAGATCACAGGCGGATTTCCACCTCTCGTGGCCGTACGTCAGCACGAAAGCTGTATTGGAACTGAAGCATTGCAGTCTGGGTGTTAAACAGTCGACTGTGACCAAACCCCATTTAAGCCAGTAAATGCATCTCATGCACTGCCGAGTTGCAAAAGAGACTTGTCTTCCTGACCGACCTGCGTGGCTCTGCCAAGTTTTTAAAATGGATTTGCTTCTCGTGCTGCCCTGCCTTCTAAAGCAACGTGCTCCCATTATACAAAGACATACTAAAACAAAATGACAGCGCATCTGCAATATTCATAGCAACCTTTGTGCCAAGTATAGGGAATGCCATTGCAGCTACTGTAAATGCTTTGGGGATACCATTCCTGTTTTAACAGTAAGCACCAAGGAAGTCTCTACAAGATGGTTCCCCACAGACCCAGCCATTTCATACACTCCACTCAGGGCAAGGAGGGCTCCACAGAGGACATTGCTGATGGACAGCAGATCAAACTGACAGTTTAAGCGCATCAGGAGCCCACTGAGCCTAAGGACCGGGCATTCCAGACCGCCTCTCAATAACTCCCAGTAACCCAGGCTAGCAAAGCACCCACACCACACACAACAATCTACAGCGGGTCTCTTGGAACAGCCGTTTCCTGTATATTTCCCCATTCATAGCAAGGGAAGCTTTAAATGGTTGTTGTTCATCCCTGAGGGCCTCCTTACTCTGCGTATTCAAGCCTTAAGCCACCTGGCCTTGGGCATCCTCCACAGGTGTGAAATCAAAATAGTTTCGCATCCTGACAAAGTGCCAGGAAATACTACTTGATTGGAGAAAGGGCTCAGTCATTAACATCTTTGATTGCAAGGAGAAACGGCGGGATTTGTCAGAACACATTTTAAATGCAGTCTTTTGCATTCAACATCAGGCAGAGGAACGAAACTTCCCACAGTAACCAGAGGTGCCACTCAAAGGTTCACGACTTTTCCAGGCCACCGGGCACCAAAAAAATGCGAATCACGAATTCAACACCCAAGTTCCTTCTCCGGTCAGAAGGAAGGCTTATTTTGTTCATGAGACAAAGGACTGTTACGCTGAAGATCTCGACTACCGTTATCAGGGGGAAGTATTTAAGTTGTGGCTGTACACACATAGTCCAATGAGAGTTGGACACTACTGGGCTAGGCCCCGGGCAAAAAAAAAAAATCTCTCGTTTGTCCGTAGGACTCGCACTCTGAAGAGGATCGAGTCTGATCTTCTGTTTTAAGACCTGGGCCAAGGAGACAATACTAGGATTATGCATATCATCTCTGACACAAGAGTGATGGCTCTTAGCATCACTTCCTGTGACACGGCACAAGTTACTTCATCTCTCTGCACTTCAGCTCCCCAGTTGGAAAATAGGGACAGTGATACTTCCCTAAATGACTCCTGACATTCAGCTAGTCCACACGTACCAAACTTGAACAATTTAAGTAGTGCTGGTCTTCTTAAGAGCCCCAGCTCTATGCTAAGAAAAGGCGTGAGTATTGAGCAGTCAAGCCAATCACTTCAAGTCGCTATCGATGCTCCCGGTCCCCAGATCCCACAGCATCCCAGCAGCTAAAAAAAACTTCTCCCCGTTATAGAAAACCTTTGAGAACTTCCAAGCGTAGTTCTGCATCGGATACCCGATTAACACGGCTCTGGCCTTTACAGACCCTGCTTTGCCACGGTCAGGGAACAGGAGACATACCGAGATGGCTATCTAAAGGCAAGTGGGTACTAGAAACTTTCTCCAATATAACGAGGGCTGGAGATGCAGCGTCTTCTGCTCCGTACCGGCAAACGGCCCTCCTGCAAACAACATTAAATTGGCAGACTCTGTTGCTGGGCAGCTCGGTTCATCTCTGGGGCTGGTATAAACCTCTATGTGCTGCATGTCCACTAGGGCAGGTTGCCTGCATAAGCTTTACACGTGAATATTTTCAGCATAGCCGAGGCCTTCGGCAAAACAGAGGCCTTCAGAAAGAAATGGTTTGCTCCCTCTTTCATCTGGCTATCAGCCGGAAAATAGTCACTGGACCAGAACCCAGAGTTGATTTCAGCAGGGATGTCAGAGGGGAAAGAACACAAGAACGAAGGCGAGAGCACTCGCAGCCACAGAGAAGAGCTGCAAAATGCTCTGAGGGGGATAGAGAAATATTTTATGGCCAGACAGAGACTAAACAGCTGAGCCTGTTTAGCTGATCCCAAGAAGCTAGGTAATTTCATCGTGGTATACAAGTTCATTCACAAGGAGGAAACACCAGGTCCTAAAGGGCAAGAAAGCAGAACTGAACCAAAGATTACCAGCCAAAGAAGTAATGTTGTATCTACAAAAAAAATATAAAAGTCAGCCAACTAAAATATAGAGGGAAGTCTGGATGACAGCGACCGTGAAACCATCGCGTTCTCTGTCCAACCTAAGGCAGACCAATCGGACAGCAGGATTGGAGTCTTGGACTTCAAAAATGCAAACTTCAACAAGCTGACATCACCAGCAGGGCAAGTGCTGCGGGACCAGGGACCAAACGGGAAAGATGGGCACAAAGATTGGTTGTTCCTTAAGGACATGATCCTTAAAGCACACAGCAAGTCCATTCCCAGGTGAAGGAAAGGTAACAGAAGGGCTGGGAAGCCCTCTTGGCTAAACAGATGAAAGAGGCTTCTAAAGAGGACTGCAGGATAGCACCCAAAGAGTCGCAGCGAACAGATCCATGTCGTCCTGGTGACAAGTGGGCAACCATGTCCCACAGGGGTCGGTACTCAGTCCGGTACTTTTCCACATCTTTATGAACGATCGGGATGTTGTTACCTCTCGGCTCCGTGTTCTTGGGGAACCCTGGCACAGGACGCAGCCTGTCTGACTCGCAAAGAATACCCCACCACCACCTGAACAAGAACGGATTATGAAAACAATGAAGATGCAGTGGGAGATGTCACCCTTATCTGGAGGGCTTTAGGTGCAAGAGAGAAACAACTGCCCCAGGTCTCATTTGCATCTGACATGGAACCAGATGACAATTCAGTTACATGGGAGATGGAGAACAGAAATCCTGAAGCAAAGGCCGCAGTGAATTCTGGGATCAGAAAAGCAGAGGAGCACTGCATGATGGGAAATATGTGCTCCAAAAGCTAATCAACCCACATTTACAAACACCCAGCTCAGCATTTATCAGACCAATTCTAACCTGGATTTACAAAGGACCTTCCCACCCCCCACCTCATCTACCCAGAACTAAGCAGAAGTAAAGTTCAATAGGCTTCTCGGGCCGTACCTTCCCCAGTCCCACCACGGGAGGCCTCGTTAAACTCGATCGACTAAAACTTGGTTGCTGGGTTAGGGAACGTCGAGGCAAAGAGACCGAGTCAGAGCAGGTATAGGCAACATTTGAACAATGGTTAAGGGTTCATCACAGCGTCCAGCCCGTTGGAGCCCTGACCACAAGTGTTGTCATACTTTTCCCAGGAGGATTGGTGGAAGTCCTCCCCACAACGTTTATGAATGCTCCAAATAATCCCCTTAATTCTGTTAAAAGACTACAGTAAGATCTGGAAAAGTCGTGCTACTTGTTCACAACAAGTAAAAATCCAAAATCCTGATGCTGCAAGCTATCTATTGTTTCTGAAGAAACAATGAGGTATCCCAATCAGTATATCTGATATCCATAGAAATTTCAAGCTGGTTCCTAAGCGTCTGGTTACCCCTTAAAAACTTGTATTTTTCCTGGTGGTTAATCAGTTTCTTGAGCTGTTCCAAACCAGATACCCACTTCTCAGTAGAAAAGACAATTATTTACACTATTAAGAATGCTGTCACAGTGGGGTCCTCCAGGAGGGCCGTGATCTCCTTAAGGCCCCCTCTCCGTGCCTATTCGGTCCAAGGGCAGCCTCTATTCTCGCCCGCCACGTCTTGGATCTTAAGTTAAGTTGGGAGGCTGCCTTACGTCTCCTAGGCACGGTTAGCCGGGACCTCCGTCCCCGTGTTCTCCCGGACCCACCGGGGGTCTCCCTGTACACTGGGCGCTGCCCCAGGCACCCTAGCCTTACGGGCTACGCATGGCTCCTACCAACCCCTAATACCACGCCCCAAGCCTCGCAGATGTACTGGACGTTGGTCTGTCAAAATACATGCCCGCTCCCCCGGGCCGCCTCCATAGTCTAGCCCACTCTGGGCCCTCTCTAAAATAATCTAGCCCGCTACGGGACTTCCTAGCGAGTCTCCAGTCTTTTAGGCCCACCGCACGGCTACCCTCTCTTACCCAGGCTCACTGCACTGCTATCCCCTTTTGCCGGGGACCACCGCAGCACCTTGCCTTTCTCCTGGGGCGTTGTACTACTAACCCCTTCCGTTGGGGTCCACCGCAGCACCCTCCCCCTATCTGAGGGCTATCGCCGTACTAGCCTACAGCCGGGTTCGCTACGCCCGTCTCGGGCTTCTCGATAGTCCCCTTTCTCTGGGACCTTACCTGCCCGCGCCGGGCTTCCTGATAGTATCGCCCCCTCTCTGGGGCTCGCTGTGCCCCTGCTGGGCTCCTTAACAATGCTGCCCCCTCTCTGGGGCTCGCTGTGCCCATGCTGGGCTCCTTAATAATGCCACCCCCTCTTTGGGGCTGGGGTCTACGCACCCCGCAAGTTGCGCCTCTACTGGTGCCAGGGTCCCCTCGCTGCTGGGGTTGCCCCTGAGAACACTACGCCTTCCCGGGCGCTAGGGCCCCACACCCTGTGGTTCCTTATAACTACGCTGCGCCCTCCTCGGGTGCTGGGGCCCCCACTACTCTGGGGGTCCCTATGAGTACGCTGTGCCCTCCTCAGGCACTGGGGCCCCACCCCTCTGGGGTCCCTATGAGGCCTCCTCCAACCCCTTATAGCCTCACCCTTGCCACCGGTGTAATACACACACTAACAAAACAAAACAAAACACAAGCTTCCTGGCTATAACTTAACTCAAAGCCGCCTGGCTATAACAACATTGCTCCAATCTCCCGGAGCCGCCATCCTTTACTCTGCTCAAGCAGTTCTAGCATCTCAGCTTCAGGAGCTCCTCTCCCTCTGGCTGCTGGCAGGGAACTTTATAGGTTTTTAGGGCTTTATAAAGGGCCAGGCCCTGCCCTACATTACCAGCTGACCGCCGTCAGGTGCAAGTCAATCTATCTGGAGTTGCCCTGGCAACTCACAGCTGCGCTCATTATCCCTGCTAGGGCTTTTCCCCAGCAGTTTTCCCCTCTCTAGGAGCAGGGCAGCAAGGTGCCCCGCAACAAATGCTTTGAAGAAGCTGAACGGAGGGTATAAAAATCTGTAAAAAAGCAGCAAAATGCATGTGTGCGCTTCAAGAGGAGAAGTCTCTCTGACACTATCCACTCTTGTTCTTGAGAAGCTGGAAGAAACAGATCATCTCCCTTCAAGGATCGTGCTAAGAACTTTACCCATCAGCATTAAGAACCAAGTGCCTTGGACTGGTGAGATCCCAGCTCTCCCTCTTTCTTTTCTCTCTAGGCATACATTTCTGAACCTGAACTGTATTAGTTAAGCTTGAGCTAAGTTTGCCCAAATAGCTAGTGAAACCAGGGTAGTATTGTAATTGTTTGTGTTTGTTTCCTTTGCATGGCTATTACTACTAGTACCATTATACATTTCATATATTTAGCAATAAATAACAACTTTTATAGTCAACCTGGTAGTAACTGGGTATACTTTTCCCTCTCTACTTCTTCCCCACTTCCTCTGCAGCAACGCTTCTTTTACCCAAGCTAAAGATCCCTGTAAAGCCCAGAAATACTGCGGGGTCTGCTCATCAAGAGGCTAAAGATCAGGATGTGCCGAATTTGAAACACATAAGGGGATCAGCTTGTACAGGCTGATTGACCCAGTTTGGCTCAGACAGGCCCTGATAGACTGAATGCTGGCCCACGAGGGTGTCAGCTGCACACCCAGCTGGATGCAGAGGTACTCTGTTCACCTGCGTGCTTGTGTCTGACTGCAGTTTATTGTTGCTCTGATGAACTGATTCTTGGCATAGGAGGGTGTCGGCCTGTGCATGCTGATCAACCCAGCCGGGTCAGGCGTGTCATATTAATCTGTGTGCGTATGACCGATTTGGTGACTGGAGGACCCCAGCCCCTTTGAAACCGAGTCCTGCAACATATCTCCATTGGGGGTGAGGACTGGCAGAAGGGAAAGATACAGCTCTGTGTAGAAACACAAGTAACACAAGCAGCACACGGACAGAATGACAAAGACCCTAGAAACGTATCCCTAATAAGTGATCACACCCCAAGGTGAGGGGCAAATCTGGTAACACTACTACAAGGTGGAGACGACATGGAAGTGGGCCCAGGGACTGTGCCACCGCTATCTGGAAAAGGACACGCGTTCACAATGAGAACACTTCCTCACATCTCCAAATTATCACCATTCATCGGGGCAGTGTGGAACATCTCAACAAAAACCCCTCATATTTCTTTACCTCTTACAATGCTATCTTATTAAACATAAAACTGATGTTTTCATATACAGACTAATTAGCCTCGATTAAACAGCTTTTCAAGCAGGTTATTAGTTCCGCGCAAATTCCTGGGCAGCCCAGAATTCATTACGAATTGAAAACTTAAAGGACCCTAAAAATAAATAGTAACAGGGAGTACCAGTACTGCATTTTAAATCTTCCAAGTGCTGTTGCAAACATGAATGAACTGAGCAAATGTTAATTCATGAATTTTCCCCCTTAAACAGAGATCTGTGTTAGCTTCATCTTACATCAGGGGGCGAAAAAAGGAACCAGATCTGAATGCAAAGTCTGAAGACTTACAGTTATGAGTTGCGTTTCTCACGCGGTAAACAGGTCCAGGCACGGGCGAGAAACTGCCGTGCAGTTCGGAGGTGGCTTGGGGAAGCGGCACGGATGAGTCGATGCGATGCTGTTCCTTCCGAGTCTGTAAAATATCAGGGTGCTGCTGGAGCGACCGCAGCTCCGGGACAGGACGCGAGACCAGGCTCTGGCCACTTGCATTCGTGAAGAAGCTTACAGTGCTGCTTTTTGGTGGTGTAAGAGTTTCAAGGCCAGGGTCCGTCTGGAGCCATCATGTTCCGCTGACCTAAATTCCTCTGGAGTCCAAAGGGACGTTAGGGAAAATGCCTGAAGAGTCTGGAAAAAAAGGAGAACAGGAGTCAGTCCTATCTTAACCACCTCTGGTTGGTGGCCACTAGCTCATCCTAAACCCACTGAAATTGTGGCGGCTTCCCACTGTGGACTCCAGGGAGCAAAGCAGTTGCACGATTGACAAGAATCACGTCTATCTGTTAGGAAGAACGCTCCGCCAGCTTTCCTTGAAGCCTCATCTTTTGCGGGCTCACTTAACGCTCCTTCCTTTTCACACGCAGACAGTCTGATGACTCTGAAACTCATGCTAAGCTTGGGCCTATTCACAAAAGTGAAAATGCAGAATAATAATGCTAACTGCATATTGCAAGAGGATGCGAGTTTATGGCTAGGCCATCTAAGAAGGACTAATGAAGTGTCTCTTCCAGCTTATCTTGCTGTATTCAGAATGATTTCAAGCACGCTCCTAGGTGTCTAGTGTAGAGCCATATGAACTGTCTATCCTTGATTAATTAGCATGGTAAATATTTCTTTTGCGGCTAACTCGTGCTTATGTGCAGGAAGAGACATTCTCCATACGTAATAGATGTCTCCTCCTACTTTAGTATGTTTTTCCTGGCTGTTAATCGGTTTCTTGATACGTTTCAAACTGGATCACCTCTCGTTACCGAAGAAGGTAACTCATTCAAACTAAATATTTCTGATAACCAGTGATGAGCAGGTTTTTCCTGCCGGTTACTGCTTGGGATTCTGTCTTGATTTGCACAGCTAAAAGGATGCTTTGAAGATGCTGGACTAAGGGTCTAAAAAGGAAGTAAAACAGCAAATAGCACACGCCCTTCTAGAGTGAGAAATCTCACTGACCCCAGTTCCTGATGCGCCCAACTTACTCGAGAGGTTGAAGAGAAGGAGACTGCCTCTTCGTCACCTGTTTGGTGAAAAATCACCACCTTATAGCTAATTACTGGACTTTGATTTGGTTTGGGCTCACTTGACTTGATTTTAAATACCTGTAGTAAATAAAGCCTTTCTGTCGCTCATCAAACGAGGTGTCGTGTCAATTCCTGGGCTACTCCGGGATCCTAGATTTTTATTGCTAACGAGTCCTACTGGAATAGGTGAGCACCCATATCCCAGCCTCAACAACAGCCCCGTGGTCCCCTCATATATGAAGGCATGTTGCCTTTGTATACTCTCAAGGGGGCACCACAGCTCCACGGAGCCAACTCTTTTGGGATGAGCAGAGCCAGAGAGGGCTCAAAGTGTAAGCCGACGTAAAAGAGGGCTAGTGCTTTTGCTTACGCAGCTCCTCCAAGGCAAAGGCCAGGGATGGAGCTCAGTGTGGGATTGCATTGCCAGATGTTGTTCCTTAAAACATTCCCGCCTAGTCAGAAGGGAACAGCTGTGCAGGGAGCATAAGAGGCAGTGAAAGCAGACTTGACAAGTCAGAATCTACTCGTCAGCTTGTCTAACTTGGTAGCTCAGCAGTAACAAAGAAAGAAAACCCCTTACCCAGGCTCTCCTAACCATCTCCGAGAGGTAGACTTGCAGCATCGTTTCTTTTCTGAGCGTATGCTATGCAAAGAGAGACCATCTCTAGCACCCGCAACAAATTAAAAGACAACTTTCCACACGGTCATTCACACCCTCAGGCTTTGTTGGGCCTTCACCATTGAGATTCAAGCTGTAGAGGCTGATGGACTACACCGAGGGGCACGAATGGGAGCTGGTATCTAGTATCCAGAACTGTCCTAGGATCCGCACTCCCATCCGCACAAAAACCACATCAGATTTCTGTCTTTAAGTTTAAGCTGCGTGCACTGCGTCCCCTCCTCCTGGCTACCCCTGACACTGTTACAGCTGTCAGCCCATGCCCTTGCCTTTCTCGTGCAATCGGTCAAGATCTGAGCATTGATGTTGAGGGGTCAAGATTCAAACCTGGCCGAAGACAGAACTGAAGGTGGGCGATTACACTCACACATCAGCTGTGCTTGTAGAGTACCACTGAAAAGCAGGAAAGACAACAAGAAGCCAACGGAACAAGGAGATGTGTCTAGGACTGATGGTTTATCATTAAACCACACACAAAAAGAACTTTAAAAGTTGCCAAGTAAAGAAGCAGAAGTGAAGAAATGCCAGGCTGAAGATGGCCTGTTCACCCCCCTCTTTCCCTGACTCATGCATGCCAATCCAGTCTTAAGTCACATGGTAACATGCTGGGGCTTTTTCCAGGTGACCCCTGCCTCATTCACTCCAAGAGATGGGCACCGCTCGCTCTTGTGAGTGGGCATTTTCAATTCTGGTTTTGCTGCATTATTCAGGGTGGTCCTGGGGCCTTATTTACTGTGCGCTCTTATTCAGACCCTGCTCTGCAGGTTCAATTATTAATTTCCCGATAGGTTTTTCCATAGCAGTCATCACGCCACATTTGTCAGAAAAAAAACAGATGAGTTTTTCAGCAGCTCTGTAAGGTGAGGGGATATCGTCCTCGCTTTACAGATGAGACGCTGAGCAAGAGTGATTAGGGTCGCAAGTGTGCGCGAGTTGTGGATGCCTAATTCCCAATGCCTAGGACTGAACTTGCCAGAACGTGAACCATCTTACAGCATTTTCTCCATTCATAAAGGGCCTCCTTTCAGGGCAGCTGCAACTGCGAGTGCACCACACTTCTGCTCTTGTCCTTGCAAGGTTACAGTTGTTCTTTTAAAGCATTTTGTGCATGCGTGCATGCATCATCGCGCACTTCCAGAGATCACTTTCCAAGCACAGCTCCTCTCAGGGTATTAGCTAGGGTGAAAGCTGTCACGGAGAGAGATCCAGCACTAAGTCCTGGGATCCGCTCCGTTCTTCTTTGAAGATGTACATGGCGCACGGTGTGTACCAATGCTCTCACCATGGGAGACTTTCATAATATGAACAGCTCCATTTTCCCTACAGGTTTCCAATCACCCTTCTTTGTACAGCTAACAACTTATTTCAAAAAGAAAAAAAAGCCTTATTTGGGACAGAGCGAGCACAATAATATGGAAGGAAATGATCAGGGATGGTCCGCCTACCGGTGCATGCCACGTTATGTCTGGAGCTGAAGACGTACCATGCAGCGAATGACTCTGGCGCCAGAAGGAAGCGAATATAAGGTCAAATTATGGGAGGGCACAGAGACAAAGCCAAGCTTGCGATCCAGGGAAGGCTTTTCACTTCAGCTCACTCAAGATAGTAAGCCATGTCAGCTCCCTCCACACAATGGGATGCAGCTTTCTCCTCACATTTCCTTTGCTGCCCGTGCAGAAGCGTTCTTCACTGACGTCACGAGGAGACGATGCAATTTTGCGCGTAATCGCATAGGGCAGAACCGGGTTTTGAACCCTAAGGTCCAAGTCTGCCGCTTTCACCGCAAAAATATACTTCCTCTCAGGCCCTCAAACTGGTCAAACCAGGGGTGGACAACTTTTTCGGGCAGAGAGCTGCTTCCTGAGTTTTGGCAAGCCATCGAGGGCTGCGCAGCTGTCAGCCGGGGGCAGATAAATATGCATTGTCTACCTTTTTAGGGGCCCTGCATTTTGCTCGCCCCTGGGTCAGACTATGGCTGACTCAGTAAAGAAGCAGGGTCAGGGCAGGGGAAGGATTAGGACACTGCCCATACAGAGGCAGTCTTGATTTGCCTCTAAGGGCTGGGGATCACAATCAAAGGGACAGCTAACACTGCCATCCCCACAGTCTAGCTAGGAAGAAGCAGGGCAGCAGGGAAAAGGCCAGGACTCGGAGCAAACTTCCCAGCACTTCCCGAATGACAGATTTCATTTTGAAAATGAGGGCACTGAATATTTTGGCATTTTTTCTCTTCCTTTTTCCAGCCAAATCTATTGGTTTTTGGCATGTCCTCCACCCCCGCCCCTGAAATCTAGTTTTTCAGGGAATTTATTGCTTCTCAAACAAAATTTTGCTATGCGCCAGTGCTCGAGGGCATGGGGCATGACACAGGCAAGCCCAAAGGCAAAACAGCAAGCCCTGACCCATCTGAAGTTCATGGGTGCTTGCCCCTGACAGCACTCGGGCCAGCACTGGAGGCCCACACCAAAGAGCTTGCAATCTGATGCGAGAAGACCTTGAGCCCGAGTCTGGTATAAGTTCTAGTAACTAGTGACAGGACAACTTAGTCACCCTGCCGCCACGCTGACCATGGCCAACAAGCCCAATTCTTCTGCAAAGCCACCTTAGGATTCCAGTTTAGTCGTATTGACCGTAGTTTCATTTCTCTAGACTGTAGCTTTACAACCTAAACTACCCGGACATCTGCTGGGAGACGCAGACAGCAAGGTCCCATCGCTCACGCAGGTTTCTAACTTGTGTACAGGACCTCCACCTGACACAGGAGGTGTATGGTCCCACTAGGGGGAATGCCATACTGGATCTGGTATTGGCAACGGGAGATGACATGATAGGGGACCTCCAAATCGGTAGCTATCTGGGAGACGGTGATCACCTTATGATAGAATTCAACATAAGACGGCGAGTGGGTAAGGTAACTAGTAGGGTGAAAGTGCTAGACTTTAGGAAAGCTGATCTCATTGCACTCAGGCGATTAGTCAAGGAAGCACTGCAGAGTAGGAGTTTTGATGGGATGGGTGCCCAAGAAGGGTGGCTGTGCCTAAAGGAAACGATCCTTTGGGCACAAAGCAAGACGATCCCCGAGCGAGGCAAAAGAGGGAAAGGGGCCAGGAGGCTTCCCTGGCTGACCAGAGAAATCCAGGGCAGCCTAAGGGCCAAAAGGGGAGCACATAAAAAGTGGAAACAGGGTGAGATCACTAAAGATGAATATACCTCCTCTGCTCGTGCTTGTAGGGAGGCAGTTAGGCGGGCCAAAGCTACCATGGAGCTGAGGATGGCAACCCAAGTAAAGGACAACAAGAAATTGTTTTTTAGATATATTGGGAGTAAAAGGAAGGCCCAGGGAGGAATAGGACCCCTGCTAAATGGGCAGAAGCAATTGGTGACAGATAGGGGGGACAAGGCTGAACTCCTCAACGAGTTCTTTGCCTCAGTGCTCCTAAGCGAGGGGCGCGACAAGTCTCTCACTGGGGTTGTAGAGAGGCAGCAGCAAGGCGCCAGACTTCCACGCGTAGATCCTGAGGTGGTGCAGAGTCACTTGGAAGAACTGGATGCCTTTACGTCGGCAGGCCCGGATGGGCTCCATCCGAGGGTGCTGAAGGCACTGGCCGACGTCATTGCAGAGCCACTGGCGGGAATATTCGAACGCTCGTGGCGCACGGGCCAAGTCCCGGAGGACTGGAAAAGGGCTAACGTGGTCCCCATTTTCAAAAAGGGGAGGAAGGAGGACCCGGGCAACTATAGGCCGGTCAGTCTCACCTCCATCCTTGGTAAAGTCTTTGAAAAAATTATCAAGGCTCACATTTGTGAGAGCCCGGCAGGGCAAATTATGCTGAGGGGAAACCAGCACGGGTTTGTGGCGGGCAGATCGTGCCTGACCAACCTAGTCTCTTTCTATGACCAGGTTACGAAACGCCTGGTCACAGGAGGAGGGGTGGATGTCGTATACCTGGACTTCAGGAAGGCCTTCGATACGGTATCCCACCCCATACTGGTGAACAAATTAAGAGGCTGTGATGTGGATGACTGCACAGTTCGGTGGGTGGCGAATTGGCTAGAGGGTCGCACCCAAAGAGTCGCGGTAGATGGGTCGGTCTCGACCTGGAAGGGTGTGGGCAGTGGGGTCCCGCAGGGTTCGGTCCTTGGACCGATACTCTTTAATGTCTTCATCAGCGACTTGGACGTGGGAGTGAAATGTACTCTGTCCAAGTTTGCAGATGACACAAAGCTATGGGGAGAAGTGGACACGCCGGAGGGCAGGGAACAGCTGCAGGCAGGCCTGGATAGGCTGGACAAGTGGGCAGAAAACAACAGGATGCAGTTCAACAAGGAGAAGTGCAAAGTGCTGCACCTAGGGAGGAAAAATGTCCAGCACACCTACAGCCTAGGGAATGACCTGCTGGGTGGCACGGAGGTGGAAAGGGATCTTGGAGTCCTAGCGGACTCCAAGTTGAACATGAGCCGGCAGTGTGACGAAGCCATCAGAAAAGCCAATGGCACTTTATCGTGCATCAGCAGATGCATGACAAGTAGGTCCAGGGAGGTGATACTTCCCCTCTATAGGGCGTTGGTCAGACCGCAGTTGGAGTACTGCGTGCAATTCTGGGCGCCACGCTTCAAGAAGGATGCGGATAACCTGGAGAGGGTACAGCGAAGGGCAACTCGTACGGTCAAGGGCCTGCAGACCAAGCCCTACGAGGAGAGACTAGAGAAACTGGACCTTTTCAGCCTCCGCAAGAGAAGGTTGAGAGGCGACCTTGTGGCTGCCTATAAGTTCATCACGGGGGCACAGAAGGGAATTGGTGAGGATTTATTCACCAAGGCGCCCCCGGGGGTTACAAGAAACAATGGCCACAAGCTAGCAGAGAGCAGATTTAGACTGGACATTAGGAAGAACTTCTTCACAGTTCGAGTGGCCAAGGTCTGGAACGGGCTCCCAAGGGAGGTGGTGCTCTCCCCTACCCTGGGGGTCTTCAAGAGGAGGTTAGACGAGTATCTAGCTGGGGTCATTTAGACCCAGCACTCTTTCCTGCTTATGCAGGGGGTCGGACTCGATGATCTATTGAGGTCCCTTCCGACCCTAACATCTATGAATCTATGAATCTATGAAACTCCCTTCACTCAGCTTAGCGTGATCAGCAGCATTGCTTGGATTGTTTGAAATCCTGAAACCCCTTCTATACAATAGCACTGATGCTGCTTGTCATGAGTCGCACACTCCCCACCCCTCCCCCCACCTTCCCCAGTCTTCATGAGTCACTGATTCGTCTTGCAGACTCGCTGAGCTATCGCAGGTCCTACACTTTCCCATGGGGCAGAGCACTGTTGGACACTCGCACAGTCTCTCGTGTTTCCATCTCAGCAATACTCCTTGCACATATGCAGGGAGTTGCACCTCGTGCCCTGTGCAGCTTTGTATCCCATCCCAATCCTGGGCTCAGTCTGCCAGTCAGCCAATGCAACTCAGAGCAAACTGCTCCTGGCCTCGGTGACAGCCTTTGTCCTCTGCCACATCCATCATGCTCCGTGCAGCAAAGTTTTTGGCAAGGGTGCTTTGCGTCTCTTCAGTGCTGCCTCCGTTGCGTCCAAGCCGACGAGGAAGTTCCTATCGCTTAGTCCAGATCACGCCTTAGCAGAGCTTGGCAGAGGCAAATACACACCGTCCACAAGCATTCTATAAATAACAGCGATGAGCCGGAAGAGAAACATCGAAAATGAGGGTGGGAAGAGACCTCAGGAGGTCACATCTAGTCCAACCCCTCTGCTCAATGCCGGTCCAGTTCCAACTAGATCATCCCAGCCAGGGCTTTGTCGAGCCCGGCTTAAAAACCTCCAAGGACAGAGATGCCACCATGCCTGTTCCAGCGCTTCACCACCTTCCTCGTGAGAAAGTTTTTTCCCCCTAATATCTAATCTAAAACTTCCCTCGCTGCAACTTGAGCCCATTGCTCCCGGCTCGGTCATCCGCCACCACCGAGAACAGCCCAGCTCCATCCTCTTTTGAACCTCTGTTCAGGTAGTTGAAGGCAGTATCTGAAGGCCGTCCCTCAGTCTTCCCTTCTCCCTATTAAATAAGCCCCGTTTCCTCAGCCTGTCCTCACAAGTCATGCCCTCAGCCCCCTCACCGTTTTCACTGCCCTCCGCTGGATTCTTTCCAATTTGCCTACGTCCTTTCTGCAGTGGGCGGCCCACAACTGGACACGGGGCTCCAGATGCAGCCACAGCAGTGCCGAATAATCACTTCCCTCAATCTGCTGGCAGTGCTTCTAACAGGGCAGCCCAGGATGCTGTTAGCCTTCTTGGCAACAAGGGCACACTGCTAGCTTATATTTAGCATACTGTCCACTGTCGCCCCCCGGGTCCTTTTCTGCAGAGCTGCTGCTTCAACAGCCGGTCCCCGGTCTGGACCGGTGCACGGGATCGTTCCATCCAAAGTGCCAGACTACGTGCAATGACCCCATCCTCCCTAGAGGCAAGCTCTGAGGAACTTCCCGCTGGGGTGCCGTTGGCTGCGGCATCTCTCCCGAGCCAGACAAAGCCTCTGAACCAAGCGCCTCCGAAATCTGGGGGCAGTTCAGATATGGATACAAACTCTGGCTCAGGCCCATCGCTAGCAATGGGAGTCCACCCTTTGTGAATATGCCCGGTGATCTGGGGTACTGCTATTTCTAAGGCACACAGGCCCGATTTCAGTGCCTACATCACCAGCAAAAGTCAACAGGCTGTGGATCCTCCACCCTTCCGCATACCAGGTGACTCTGTTTCAGTTCTCAAAACAATGATAATAGTAGCTTGACAGATATCGCATTCTTTAGGTGGATAATGATAAGATGGCCCAATCCAGGCCAATAGGAGCTGGAACAGGTCCATAGCTGTCATTTGTGGTGTTCTCAGCTTCCTCCCGCCCAACGTGATGCTATAAGAAGGCCACCCATAGTGAAACAACAGGAAGGATCTCCGAGCACAGAAGAAGAGTGGCATTTCTCCTTAGCGACTCTTTCCTAGTGACGGGCCCTGAAAGGAAGAATTTGCTCCTCAATGGCCAAGTCATTCTGGCCAATCTCTTCCACTCTGTGGGTGCATCGACAAATAGGTTTCCTTCAGATCTGCCTAATTAGCTCCACAGTAAAGTCTCAGCATCTATGCGTGCAGCCCTATGAGACCTCAGGAAACTAACTCTGCCATAGGTACTAACCTATTTGTAAATGCAAGTGCAATCCTACGGCAGCATTCTTCAGTGCACAACAATGCACGTGTAGGCACTGATGGGTCTAGCACAGGGGCGCGAGGGGCTGCCTTCGAGGGCAGCACGTTGAGCCAGGCTGGAGCAGCACCGGGCTGGCAGGCTGACCCCCTTGGCTTCTGCCAGCCAGGGCTGCTCTGATCTAGCTCAACGTGCTGCAGTTAAAGTTTGTTGGTCCGCATTAATTGCGCGTGTAGCCGCAGCCTGTACCTTCCCATCACATCCCAATCTCCGTGTCATTGAAATACTCTCATTGGCATCACATCATAGTTTCGTCCCGGGTCCCCGAGTTGCAGCAGCTGGCCAGTAGGACCACTTCCCTTTAGTTTCATCCTTCCTGGCTGCTCTAGTCAATCCTTAGGCTTTGATAGTATCGGGCTTTCCTAAAGCTCCTTGGAGGTCAGGTCAGCTTGGTGGTCCAACCTGGGATGTACCCAGAAGAGATGCAGCAGCATCCTTGTGCCTGGTAAGCGTGCCTCCTCCCTCCGCCATCTCTTGGGCCTCCATAGAGTCCCTGCTCTCGCTCCGCCATACTACACTGGTGCCAGCATATCTTCCCTGCTAGCGTAGCAAGCTGATCTCCCATTGCAAGGACTCCTCTGCTTCTGCTGAACCAGGGCTTTCCATGGGCAGTGCTTGCCACTTGCTGCTTCCTCCTATGCAGGCTTGAGTGTGCAGTCACAAGCAACTTTTCTGCATGTGCTCATATACGTAATACAGGCCCTGCCTAATCAAGTTGTGTGTGTGTGTGTGCGCGCGCAGAGTTAGGAAAGACTACATGGACTTAGATACCAAAGTATCTTCCCAACCAGGTCACTGAGGGAGCATGTTGTGGAGGTCCCGAGGGTCCGTGCTTGTAAACGAGACAAGTTTACAAAGCCTTTGTCAAGCTAGCTGCACAGGCTGCACATGAGGGCTGCGTTATGCAGGGTGCCCAAAGCACACTATAGATATTTAATTCTGTGCACTAGCATTCCTCCCATCTTCCCAAGCTCCTCTTGGGCTGGCTCAAACCCCAGATTGTTTCCTCATTTGATAGAAATGCTGGTAAGATGTGTCCTTATGAAGACTTGGTGCTTCAGCCGAGAATTTTTAACTTGTCATCCTAGCTAGCCTGAGTCTATTTTCTTGGCTTTCTCAGGGTGAACTGGCCTGAGGGCTGGACCAGACGCTTTCCCTCAGCCCTTCTGTATTCATCAGCACAGACAGGTTGGGTTTTATTCTGGATCCTGGTCATTTGCAGTGAAAGGTGGAGTGAATGGACAATTTGCTTGATGTGATTTGTGAACAGGCCCAGTGCCGAGGATCTGTGTAAAGCTCATTCAGTGCCTTTTGCCCTGCACAAAGAATGAAGGAAAGATAACACTGTGCGTGAAATCTCAGTATACCCTTGTACATATAGGTATGTACCTGTACAGAGCACCAGGCAATAAAGAATGGCAACACCCCACCCCCGCAATAGACGCCCTATAGTGCTGAAAGAAGTGGGGGGGGGGTGGACCAATTAGAGAACGGGAAATTAAAAGTATGTAAAGCTAGAAAAGCGAGAAATCCCAACAGTAGTAACCACAACTCAACACCCAATATGCATATTGGGAGCCAACGTCCTGAGTCACTATGTTATAAATAAAACCCGCCAGAAAGTAATAGCTCTAAAAAAAAGGTTCCCATGCCCACAAACAAGCCATGGGTCTGCTTGAAGTAGAATGTGGGGAATACCAAGGTTAAAATACAAATCAAATTGGAGAAGGGAGTAAAGCCGCCTTTTGTGCATCCCTATCCATTGATGCCTGAGGCTGAAAAAATGCTAAGTGAAAAGGTGCAGAAACTATTATAAGCCAGATGGGTAGAGCCCACCATTTCTCAGTAAAAGTCCCCTTTGTAGCCTGTGCGAAAGGCTAGTGGAAAGTAGAGAATGGTAATAAGTTATCGAGAAGTGAATAAAAAAAACAAGGAAATCAATCCCAGTAATTAGCACACTTCCCAAAACGTAAAATGAAGCCCAAAAGGCCAGCGCTTCCCATTTTACCGTAATTGACATCTCAAATTGTTTCTGAGCAATTCCAGTAAGGAAAAACAACTGAAACATTCGCTTTCGTGTTCAAAAGGAAACAGTATCGGCCATTGCGCCTGCCCCAGGGCTGGTGCAACTCCCCGATATTAACACATCAACAGGTACAAAAGGCCCTTAACTCCCAGCCACAGGTCCATAGTGATGTACATGACACATTAATTTAAACAAACTCTCCTAAGGAGCGTGCCAGTATCTCCCACCAAATGCTACAAGCGATAGAAGCAGCTGGGTTCCGAACAAACAAAAAAAGAAATGCAATAAATACAGCGCTCAGTAAAGTACCTAAGTATGCAATTCAATGCACAAAACCTAAACCTTTTAAAACAGACCAAAAAAGCGTTAACTCAACTTCCTCCACCCCGCACCCGAAAAAAACTACAGTCCCAGTTGGGACTGATGAAGTGGTTTAGGGCAGCGATACCAAACTTTGCAGGCCTAGCACACCCACTCTATCAAGCACTAAAAGTAAAAAATAAACCATGGACATGGGAAAAAAAAAAAAGTTTCACCAAAAAATGCTACAAGCCATTTTAAAAAACCCTCCCCTACTCCCTCCGAACCCTAACATCCCTGAGTATTTAAGAGCCAAAGTCCAAAAAGACACCATCAGTGCAGCATTATATCAGCAAAGTCACCAAAAATGAAAAAATTAAAAATTATTAAAAGCATTAAACCAAGCACTATCCTAAACAAAAACTCACTATAAACCATTGCAAAAGAAAATATTAACTGTAGTTTTTAAGCTCAAGAAAAAACAAAAAAAAAACTAAATTAAAAATTCCCTTTAAAAATTCAAGCTCAGCTGAAAATTAACTACTTTAAAAAAAAAAGCCTGCCCACAGGGTCTCCCCACCAAACCCAGTAGCTAAAATAAAATTTACAGTTAACTAAGTACTTGCATTAAAAGGCAAAAAAAACAAACAAAAAAACAGTGCTCCCGTGGCTAAAAACCCCTATAAAAAGAAAAACTGTAAGCCCCATAACCTGTGCCAACAGCTTTAACCCTGCTAACCCCCACGCTCTATTCACTAACAGAACAGAAAACAGACCAATGGCTACATAAACTTAATATGCCCCCCCCCCCCAAATTTAGTGAAAATAAAGTGAAAAACACAAAACACTCAATTAGCTAAATTAAAAACAGTAAAAAAAAATTGCTCATAAAATCAGCCAAGGTTAAAAAGAAGTAAAAGTGTACACAAACAGCTAAGTATATACAAAAAAAAATCCTAATAAATAAATCCCCTATTAAAAAAAGGCTAAACAACAGGCCAATCTAAGAAATAAAAGCTTAACAACATATCTGGAAAATAAGTAGCCAAATTAAGATAGCCATTCAACATGTAACCAAACATCAAAAAAATAATTCTCCCGAAACCCATGCAAATGCTAAGGCAAACACATTAACTGACCCCTCCAACATCAGATCGTTAAACTAGCCCAAGCTGCCCATGCCTTTGCACATAAAAAAAAAGAAAAAAAAAATGCAAAAAAAAAAAAAGCTTAGGCAAGAAGAAAAAAAATGCTAGAGCACAAAAAGTGCAGCAAGCTCTAAAAAAATGCCCAGCCTGTAGCAGTTCTCAGTGGTCCCCATACCCAGAAAAAAGGCAAATAAACATTCAGGTTTTGAAGCCAGAAAAAAGTGGCAAATAAATTTTATCAAACCTTTAAAAATGAGCAAGGAAAAGAAATATATTAGTGGCAGTAGACGTAGCCATAGGCTAGCCAGAAGTGTGGCCTATGGCCAAAGCAACCAAAAAGGCAGTAATACGAGCTTTATTTAAAAACGAACAACGTCTCATTTTAAAAATCCGATAGTAAAGCAACAGTGTAAAAAAGCAAAGGTAGAACATCAATTCTGCATCCCTTATCATCCGCAAAGGGAAAGAAAAATAAAACATTTAAATCAGAAAATTAAAAAAAAATTATTACTCAAAAAGTTTAAAAAAAATGAGTTCAACAAATCCCTTAAATATTATGAGCCTTGCAACACGTGAAGAAAAATTAAAAAACCAGCCCTTTCACCCAAATAATAGACCAACCCTGTAAATTCTGCCTGAATAAAAGCAAAATCAAGTCTAAAACAAAAAGACAAAATCAAAATCACTCTCTCCGACCTCCGTTAAAAATAAAAGTAAAGTTCACTTCCCGGCCCAAACAAAAAAAAAAAAACCAAAAAAAAGAGTCTAGTTCTAGCGTGAAAACAAAGCAATACCGTATTAGTCAAAATCCCCACCAGCAAATACTGAGTTCCTACTGACCAAACAACTGTTTTCCAGAAAATGCCATAAAGGCTAAGGTACTGTCGTTAATAAAACTAATCTAAACTAGCTATTAAAAATCAAACATCAGAAAGCAACTGTTATTAAAAACAGAATAGCCGTCAGGCTAAAAGAGGCCTGAAAAACAGGCTTATTCCCCCAGTCGTTACCCTGGCTACTAAAAAACAAGGCTTAAAATACAGCCACTAAAAGCAACCTGGCCCAATACTTCTTATCTGCCTATAGCCCGACAAAAGTACGTATCTAAAACACTCTTATTTCACACCAAAAATTCCAGCAACCTCCAAAGCTAAAAGCTAACAAAAACCACCCGCGGCCCTTACAAAGCACACGAGCGTGCCTAAATCAACGCCACAAAAACAAAGACAGCGCAACTGTGGAGAACTACCCACCATACAGTACATGTGTCCAACCTCAACAAAAACATTACATTCCTCTACAAAATAGCTGTAGTCCCAAAAACAAATTCATCTCTGTTAGCCCACAACAATAACTATATCACCAACATGGAAGAGTTTCAACCCAGCAAAGCAAAAAATGCGCAGAACTACACAAAAAACCATATAAACATGCCGTGCGCAACAGGCTTCAAATAAAGTTTATTTTAATATTTGCCAGTATCACAAAATCAATAGCAAATTGTATGCCCAAAAAGCATCCCATCCCGGCAAAGGTATAAGAGGCTTTATATAAAACACAGCCCAAAACCTAACCAACTAAATACAAAACAAAAACTAAAACTAGAACTAATATATATATATCTCCTTCAAAATTTCTGTAGACCCTACCCACTCCAAAAAAAATTCTCACAATTATAAAAAATAAAATCCCCAAAACTTCTATAATGTTCCCTTCATTGCTTTTAACTTTTTACTGTAGGATTACAATTTTTTGTAAGTCACCCAAGTCCATCCTTAGTACAAGTAAACAAAACCAATCCTGTCTGCTTAGCAAACAAATCCCAGTCTACATCAAAAATGCCACAAAAATGCCACAACTGTCCTAAATTCATTAAAAACTACCAAAATGGCACTTAACCCAAATAAATATAAAAGTAGTAAAAAATAAGCTTACTAAAATAAAACAGCTTACCCAACAAACCTTAAAAAAAAAAAAAAGTCAAGTAGTAACCAACGCAAAATACCAAAAAAAAAAAAATGTCAAAACCCTAACTGTAACAGTCCAACCACTCAATGACACACCACAATGCATTCAGTGTTAAAAACAATACAAAACCTCACAAAACAAAACAAGTTCTGCCATATCTTATATTACCATACAAACCTTTATATTGCACCAAGATAAAAAACAAATGCTTTAAATCACATTCAAAAACCCAGTGATTATATCCAGTTCCTATACAAAATGGTACCCAAAATACAAACCCCTTTTTACAAAAGTTATTTCTTCAAAAATAAAAACACCCTTGAAAAATTATATACATATATACACACAGATAAAATCAGTAAAAGTAAAAACCAAAATTTAGCCCCTCTATAAATATGTCCCTGTCCTTATAGTACTAGCAAAAAGCTTAAATCCCCAAATCCCCTGCAAAGTAACTCTTTAAAAAAGCTCTTAAACCCTAAAACAAATATATGCAATACAAACAGCCCAAATAAATATACTGTCGTAAAAACTCCCTAATAAATCCTTGTAAATTACACCAAAAAATATAAAAAAAAAAAATACATTTTAAATAAAATTTTCAACCAAACAGTAATAATTAACAATACCATTAAATATCTGTGTAACTTCAGTAACCTAAAATAACAAAACATCTCCCAAGCTCCTATTAAAAAATACCATCGTAATGCTACTGCTGTAAAAAACGTATCTATATTCAACCTACTTATTCCCAATCTTTATCCTTAAAAAAAGTCTTCCCAGTAAATTAAACAATGTCATGAAATCCTTCATAAAAAAAACCTGTTTACCAACAATTAAAAAAGTAAAAAAATAATTAGTACTTGTACTAACACACTAAATAAGACAAACAAACCTGAATATAATACACCAAACAAGTAAACTCCTAAAACTAACAGCAAAATTAAAATCAGTATCTAAACACCACTAATACAACATTTTCCTAAAATATAACCCCACGTAGACAAAATTAATAAATTTTATGTTACATCCTATAATCATTGTTTTATTATACATCATTATCTTATGTTTTTTTAATGTGTATACTTAATTGCTATGCCCAAAGGCTATATTAACAAATAACAAACCTAACAAATTACATCATCAACTATATCACCCTAAAAAATTTTAATCAGCATAAATATATGCAAATGTAACTAGTCAAGAAAAAAAATTGTAAAACCCATCCCAAAAAAAACCTCTAAAAACAAGCCAAACTAACACCCCCCACAAAAAAAACAAACTTCACAAAACCCAAAGACCACTAAATCATAACCTAATACATCTGCTAATCTGCTAAACCCCACCCCCCAAAACTGCTTTATATAACTACTCTAAAAAAATACCCAAGGTAACAGCTATAAAAAAACCCCCTTCAACAAAGCCCAAAGCTTACGCTAACCCATAAAAAAAGTAATAAAACTAAAAACTGCATGTGTGCCTCCTGGGGCCGATGCACCGCTGTGACAGGCGCCACCTCGGGGCCGAACTCTGTTGCCCACCCCCTGTCTGGTGGGGTGACCGCCCGCCTCTCTCGCCTGCCATGCCTTTGATGTTAATTGATTCAATTAGGATGTCAATTAAGCTGGAGGCTGCCCATTTAGTGCCCCCATGCCAGGGGGTGCTCTCTGCAGCTCCTACCTCCCCAATACCGCAGCCCAAGCCTTGCCGATGGCATCATGACGTTCACATCTTCACTGGCCCCACACTGGGCCCCAGAATCATCCACACAGGACCCCTCTATGATCCTCTCCTATCAGGCAGCCTCTCCGCCATCATCCGGGCTACCTAGCCCCCCCGAAGCCACGTTCCCCTCTCGGGTGTGGTCCCCCCCAGGACCTTAGGCCACTTGCCCTGGCCCACCTCCAGGCCAGTCGGGACCCCAGGCCCCCAGCTCTTGGGCATCCCTCACAGTGGGCCCCTAGCCCCTTTGACTCTCCTGGTCCTGGCCCCAGCTCAGGCCAGTCGAGGGTACTCTCTCTCTTTTGGGCTGGGTCTCTAGCCCCACACTCTCTATCCTCGGGCCTCACCGTGCTACTACTCCCTTTCTCCCAGGGGCAACCGCAGCACCACACCCTGTACTCAATCACGCTCTCAGGGGCCCCTCACAACACTGGCCCTCTGGGCCCCTCTCCAACAGGGTTACCCACCCGGTGGTGGGAGCTAGGGGTTAAGGCGCCCCGACCCGCCTTTCACCGGGGTGGTAACTGGCCTGGCATTTCCTGGGGGCTCCCGCGCCACTGAGAGCCCCACCAGGCCACCCACTCCCGGCAGGGTGCAGTTTCAGGTCATGCCCAGGACCAGGAGCCTTCTTACCAACCCCTTGCAGCTCCCCCTTACCTCCGGGTTGTTCTCAGCAGCCCTCCAGCCAGGCAATGTCGCTGCCTGGCTGTCCGCGGCCAAACTGCCCTGTTTATATAGGCAGCCCTTGCCTCAAAATGGCTGCCCTCGTCAGGCACCTGGAGGCTGCCAGCTCCAGGCCCTTAAAGTGGCAGGCACACACAGTGCACTGCCACAATATAATTAAAAAATCCCCTAAAAATCAAAAGCAAAAAAAATAAAAATCATAAATACAAAACCTTTAAGAAAACTACTTAAAAAACAAAAAAAAAAAACAAAACTAAACTAAAAACCAAATAAAAAATAATAATCTCACCACCCTGAACTCCGGGTGGAATTCCCCAAACCCATCAAATAATAATATAAAACAAAGTAAAAAGTGCCTTTCCTCCTACCCAACACGCTAGCAACTTATAAATATAATAATAATAACCATGTATATATATATTATACTCATAACAATATTAACTCATACCTAAGTTTTACCTTAAAATGTAACTTATAAGTTACTCACCTTCTCCCTTTAAAAACAAAAAAACAAAAAAACCCACAGAGAGATCAAGAAGCCTCTACTCAAGCCCAAGCCTAAGCCTGCAGGAAAAATACCAGATTTTGCAGCACGCCCAACAGGGTCCCCGTGCCCACCTCTAGCACACTGCGGGGCCCAGCAGCCACCTCGGCGTGAGCTTCGGGTAAGGAGGTTGACACTCGGAGGGGTTTCCATTTCGAGGACCTTTACAGATAACCTCTCTGTCCGGGCATCACAAAGACCTGCGGGAGTGCTCAGGGGACGAATCCCCAAGCCACGACCAGCAGACAGGAGAAAGACTGCGACAGCGATTCGTAACACGGCTTGTCCCTTAACTTGCCATGACATTTTGGGTCGACACGGGGGTCAGGCAGAAGAGACTCTCAAGCCCCTGGCCGCCTGCTGTGTTAGCCTTGCTCTCAGAGTAGCGATGCTGTCCAAAACGTGCGGAATAATTTTTTTTCCTAGCTAGACACGCTCGTCGTGCCCCTGAATTGATTTAGCAAGTCATCTTTGGAAAGAAACTAGATGTCAACATCCTAGTGGGTCAGCATCACTTCCAGATGGTTTTTAAAATCCAGGAAGACTACGCTTGCAGCACACAACATTGAACTCCTGGACGGACCCCCCCGGTAGAAAACAGGAAAGAAAAGATACTTCCCAACTTCAAGTGACAGTGGGTTTTTTTTTTCCCCCTTTTTCCCTTGGGGTCAGCATCCTCAAAGCCCTCCTGCATGACATAAACAGAGAGATCAGCCAGAGAGACTGAAAACAGCAGCCCTCAGGGGAGAAGACTGAGAAACCACAGAGAAGACAGACTTTTTTTCCCCCTTCCCTTTCAACTACATTTATAACTCTGTGCAGGGGCTAACAATCAAAAAAATTGCTTTAAAGACACAAAAGCAGGAAACAAGGAGACCTGGGGGAGGAAGAAAGGGACAGAAGAGACTGGGTTTGGTTTATTTAGGAGCTTTGCTATTACAAAAGAAATGATCGGTGAATTTGGGTCTTAAGGAAAGTTGGGACCGCGGATGAAATTGCAAGCATGAGAAAAGACCCCAAAGCCTCGCGCAAGCCCCAACAGCTTGAGCGACAATTTTGTGGTCAGCGCGGTTCCTCTGCAGGAGGCAGGACGGAAACCTGGCAGCACTGGATATATTCACACGCAGGGCTGCTGGATGATTTGACATGTCGAGATCACGCCTGGACTGCGCACCCATTGAACAAGAGCCTACAGGCAGGGTGACCCCGCTACATAATGCTCGGGTTGAGCATTTCTGCTGGAAGGCACCTTTGAAACATGAAGTGAAAAAGGCCCAAAGGATGGATTGGGCGCAGAAATGCTCCCGTGTCCCAGCTACAGCAGGACGCATGGGTGGAAGTAGCAGCAAGGGAGCAAAAGGCCTCGGACAGCCTGCCTGCCTGTCTTTTCCAAGAACCCAAGGAGAGGTCGTGGTTCTCCCGCCTGCACCCTAAACGTACTGGGAAAGGGAGGGAAGAACTCCCCTCATGGAATGAGAAGATGGAGGGCAGGAGTCATTTCCAGGGTATACACGGCCAGGGGACTGCACTTTTCCAGAAAAGAGGCCATCTCAGAAGTAGCAAACACACCTCAGAGGCAAACACATTGCAGTGACCAAAACAGCTGAGCGCGCTCCAAAGGGAGCCTTAAGGACAAGGCACGGCAGTAATCTAGCCTAGCGCTAACAAGGTCTGCAGAGCTGGAAAGACATCTCACAGGAGACTCAAGTGAAGCAAAACAAAAGAACCCCTCCAGATCAGTGCTCGCCAACCTTCTTAAGGCGACGATCACTTTTTGAAGTAAAGGGGCAACCCAGGATCTACCACCCGGCAGCGAGACATCAGCCTGTTGGGGTTGGGGGGGAGCCCTGCAGCGGGTGACCACTGCTCTATGTAGATAGCACCAGGTACGCTTTTCTTTTCACGTGATGTAAAACCGGAATAACTCACCTGAGGGCAATGGGGTTCAACTAGGAGAATAAATGAGGATTAAATCAGTTTCTTTTGGTGAGAAGAGCCCATAGCCAGAGGTAGAATTTGGCTCTTTGATCACCTTGACCCAAAACAAACAAGCCTTTATTCTTTTGTGGGATGGGATCAGAAGCCGCTGTAAATCAGGCGCTGGCAAACACCTCTGCTACTCCTCTCCGTTGCAAGAGGGAACTGCTGAGCTTCTAGGAGAGATGTCACGGTCTACACCTGGGAGGGCTCCCTTGCCCGTTTTGTTTCTCTTTCGTAAAGTGCTTTCATGCAACGTGGGGTAATTTTAAAGACCTGCAAACCACAGAGCAGTGGCTCTTGGAATTGCCCAAAGAGCAAAGGAAAAAATCTCTCTTGTGAACTCAGCAATTTTTCCAAGGAGTAAGGAGAGTGTCAATAGAGCTATTATTACAGCGCACTGAGACCCTGACAGACGCGTGCCACCTTCCATCACAAAGTGCTGCTAACTTGCCCGCAGGTCCTCGAGCAGCGGGAGGGAGCTCCATGACGCCAGCTTCATTTGCTCTCTTTGAGGGGACAGCAGAGCGTGGCAGTGGGAGCTGACCCTGTCTCCCCAGAAGCTCTCGCTTGGTGATTTCTTACCGGAGGCTGCATACCGCAAAAAGCTGCCTTGTGACTGTAGCAACACACTGGGCACCCTCCGCCCCACCCAGACCCAGACAGGAAACCCTCCTCCCTCCTCCTTTTTTCTACCCTGAAAAACTTAATCTCAAAATTCCTAGGTGAAATGTTTTGTCCAAATCCATCCTGGCCCAGGATCTTTGATGACTCCCTCACCATTGGTTGTAGTGACATCATTTTTTTTCTCTTTTAAACATGCTAGCCAGATCTTCTCCCTCCAAAATCAGCGGGTGCTAAATATCGCACGCAGATTCATGCCAGATGTCATTGCTAAAGATGGCCTGATGACAGGAGCACTCTAGAGAACATGAAAATGTAACCCTGTTTGCTAGCTAAGATGTTGACGAAGAAGATGTTTTCATGCTGAAGAACAAGCTACAGAGAGAAGTCGCTTCAGCCATTATCTGCAACAGCCCCTGGAAGCACTGCAGGAGTCGGCACTGCAACATGAGGCTGCACATTACAGACCAACAAGCTGAGTGAATGAGGCCACGCCAGAGAAAGGTGTCTGCATTCATCCTGCGTAGGTTAGTGGTGCACGGTTATCATTTCCACCTATTACGCAGGATGCCATCTGGCTCGGTGCTGAAGAAAGGCTAAAGCGTCTTACACAAGACTTGAGACTGTGGTCCAGCAGCAGAGCAATGGAGCGGCCTTCCAGCTCCTGGGAGATGAGATCCTCCTGATCCGGCACTGCAGCAGCTACATCTGCTTTCAACAAGCTAAAAATAACAGAGGCTTTGGTGGCTTTGTCCAAAAACAACAGGGAGAAAAATCTGGAACTACAAATGACGTTACAAACCGATACCGAACACATTGCAAATCTGCTTCACAGTTCATTGTGCGATGCCTGCTCCAACATGCAAGATTTTTGGTTTGAAGGAATCGAGGTAGGTGTCTCAGACCCAAAGCCTCAGACCAGGGGTTGGAACGGGAGGTCCATGCAATGCCAAGGCTTGATCAGAGTCTGTAATTAAATGCAGCAGTATTAGGAAAGATTAACGGTTCCTGAAGTGGGGCAGCAGAGAAGTTCCCCATCCAAAGCAGCTGGGATCCACCCCCTTGCCCGGTCTTGGAAGAAAGGGCACATCATGATGGGGGCAGGGCGTGGAAGGACGTGGTCCTGGCGGTTCTCTGCTAAGTCCATGTTCCAATGTGGCATTGTCCATGAAAGACGCTATCCTGATGTTGCAAGTTAGAGCCATGTGGATGCTCACGATGCTGAAAAGCATGGAGTCGGAGCAGTGCTCTGACACCCTGCCCCCAACGCACCTGCTCAGGAACCGAAGACTCAACCTTACAGAACCTCAGCAGCCACTTCACAAACATGCAAAAACTGGGAGGTGGATAAAAATCATAGTCTCAAAGTCAATGGAGTTCAACACAAGTAAGAAGAACTTCTGCTCCTTCCTGAATGGATCCATATTCGTGGCTGCCATGTCAACTTCAGCAGAAGATTACAAGATGAAACCAGAACGCTTTGTTTTTTTTAAAGGACCCTGAAGAGATACTGCAGCACCTCAACACTATAGGTACATTGGGATTCAATTAATCTAATCTAACTTCAGTCTCATCTTCACTAGTAAAAGGCTCGCTGCACAATGTACTTAAAAAACAAACAAATATATATATATATATATATAGGGACTGCCACAACCGATCCCTCTATAATTTATTTGGAAACCAACCAAAACTGTCCCCTGGCCAAGTGGAACTGTGAAAGAACGAGCTGTACATGACAGATGCTGATCGTGGCTGTCTAATGCACTCGGATGCTACAGCGATCAATACGGTGTTACAGTCTGTATAAAACAGAACCAGAGACACCAGCTTCCAAAGGTAGCAGATTGCTGCCAGCCAGTTTAGCAAGAGGGATTAGACAGTAAAAACTGCTCTGGGGTTTTAGTATACGACATCCAAAGATCTTATAAAAGGCACGCCTCCCTGTAAAACAAGGTACTGGGACACCTGGAAGAGAAAACTGATCCAACTTAGATAAGAGTTGAGTTTGCAGAAGAGCCCAGGCAGTCTGTGATTAATTACAGCTGGGCCGCTGAGCAGCTGTCCCAGCCTTGAAGGGAAAGCAGAGATTTGGGAGATGGCACCTGCTGCATGGGTATCAATATACACAGTAGAAACTACCCTACAGATTGCACTTGATCCACAGCCACGCTCCTTCTGAAATCTGTGGGAAAGCAGAGCATGGGTAGCTCTGAAAGCAAACAGTCCCCGGCAAGGGACGGTGGAGGTAGTTTGTTCCTTCCCTATACGGGAGCAGCCGGGAGTCGTGGAGGTCCTCGGCACAGACTATAGCTTTGCAGGAATCAGGGGGCTCCTCCTTAGTTGTGCCCCTTCACCTTGCAGTAGGCTGTCTCTTCCACTCTGAACCTCCTCTGCTGCCCTGCAACAGCTGGAGCAGCTCTCCTTAAGGAGTGCATTTGCACCTTAAGGAGGCATTTGCCTGTTCTGAAACATCTTCTAGCAGATATCGCCCCCAGGCTAGACTGGGCCCTGCACTAGCCAGCAGGTAGAACGGATACGTCGGCAATAGGCTAGCGCATAGCTTATGCAGCACGCTCTGTCTACATGTGTGCGCTTGTGCGCCCACCGCGCAAAGGAAGCTAAATCACTCCTGCTGCATCAGTGCCAAAAACTCCACGTACACAGCTAGAATACTGCTGTCTAGGGCGCTTGTACACACGACAGGGGTTTAGTCTTCAGTTCCCCCTAAATTGAAAGAGTGGGCTTTGAACTGAAACCCACCACTTCAATTTAGGGGGACTATTTTTTGTCACGTTATGGCGAGGGGCCCGATCCTTTTTTTCTTTCCCAGCGGAGCCTGCCTGCAGCTGGCGGGCAAGCTGCCATTGGGCCGAGCAGCCCCTGAGCTGCGGGGGGCCCCAGTCTTTCCCTCCACGGCAGTGGTGCCTCCAAGGGAAGAGTTGGATCAGGCTGGGTGCTGCCTCCGAGCGGGCAGCCCGCCTGGGCAAACCGGGGGGGCGGAGGGGCTGCCACCATGAAGAGAAGGACCAGGGTCCCCCTGCAGCTCAAGGGCCACTTGGCCCACTGGCAACTCACACCCCAGCCGTGGGCAGGCTCCACCAAAGAAAAAAAAGGATCAGGCTCCTCAGTGCTTCTGCCTTCAACATGCACCTGCTGAAGGCACAAGTGGCCAGGGGCCTGATCCTTTTTTTTGGTGGAGCCTGCCCGCCTCTACCACGGCTGGGGGAGCGAGCTGACTAATAGCTGCAATGCATCATTGCAAACTCAACTACATCAGGGAGTAGTTTAGTTTGCAATGATGCAAACTCATCTAAAACCCCAAAACTCATGTATATGCAATGAGTGACAGCATTAAGCCACACAAAGTGACATTTTTGTCACGTGTCCACCGTCATGTCGTCACGTGTACGAGTGACCCTAAATGCACATAGCGAAGTAGAATGGTACGTGTAGTGCTGCTGAGCTGAAGGTGCCCATTCAGGTCCTAGACTTGGAGCCCTCGGTCTAAAGGCAGCAGACAAACACAAGGAGGAGGAGATGCTGGTGCTCTTGGTGGAAAACTCACCGTTTCCTTAATCCCCATTTGTAACCACCAGAGCCCACCCCGTAAAGTCCTGACTCCTAGCAGCTTATTGAAGGAGAAAATTCAGACTCTCCAAGATGCTGGCTTTTTTTTCTTGATGTGTCTAGCTGTATAAAAGAAGTACGTCATGTCTCATCTGGAAAAGTCTGAAAAGCTCAGAGCTGCTGTGATGATAGGAGGAAGAAACATGTTCTGTATGCAACCTGGATTTTTCTTTTAGGTGAACTTCTTCTAAAGAAAGCTTAGAGAAATCCCATCTATATTGCTCAGTAAACAAAGACAACGCACACAGAAGTGTCACGATATTTAACAGACGATGAATCGACCAACCGGTAAAAAGACAAGCTTTGAAAAATAGCCACACACTTGACTTGGTACGCGGTCCAGATTCCAGTTTGGATAACTACATTCTCTCCACCTGACAAGAGCTGGCATGCTCAATCGCAATACTCTGGTTTACGATCATTTCTGTTGCTATAAAGCAGATGAAAGAAGACTGACTTTAGAGCATAAAATCTCCGCCACACCTTTTCTGTCGTGTTTGTCAGCGACACCGAACCCGAAACACAACGAAGGTCCCAGAACACTTTTACAGCAAAGGCCTCAGCACGCTTCTTTGCTTAACATGTAATAAAGCTTTTGATTCACTTGACTCCCGCACAGACTACTCACCTGGCATTGTGAACGTGCTACTCGGTGCTCCCAGTTGAGGACACTTTTGTGATATCACATGAGGTCCTTCCCCTCAGGTGGCTTGATTCTGCAGAATAGTCTCGGGCCTGACTTCTTGACTCGAAAGCTCATTTACATCACCTAGGCAGCATAAAAGAAGTGTGAAAAGGGTTGGCTATATCCCCTTTGAAGCCGTGTTTCAATGCGCTCCTTTTCCTTACAATCATTAGTCATGAGATGGGGAGGGAGAGAGAGAGGAATGAACTGGGGACTGCCGATATGGCCCAGAAGTGAAGATAGTTGACGCTAATACTTACAACAAATAAATAAGCCAGCAAAATGTAACAGCTTGGCGTGCAACAGAAATAAAGGCTACGGACACCTGTCCTTGCAATGTGTTGTGATTTGGGATGGCCTAAAACACCATTAGTCTAATTAGTCAATTAGACATATAGTTATATGTTTAACTGGAGCGTGTCAGTGGTTCTTCTGAGTGCACAGCTGGTCAGAGACAATGAACACCATCTCTCTACATTAAAATACAGTGGAATAAGTAAATCTACATCGCTCACAAACTACAGTATGGCATGTCCCACAGTACAGATCACTGAATCACGTGGGCTGTGTAATTGCTGGCGGGGATAGAACTGTAACCTGGGTATACGTGCCAAAAACACCGCTTGGGTGGCTAGAAAACTGCCGTTCAGTTGCACTAAAGAGAACAGCCTTCTGCCCTCGGCTCCCGCTCAGCACATTCCTCTTTCCAGCTCAGCGCACTCCACGAAACAAGGAAGTATCGACATCCCCCTAGCACAGGTGGGGAAACCAAGTCCCAGAGATTTGACGTGACATCACAGCAATACTTTGCATCTAGCATGCCCGCGTTTGACCCTAGCGCCCTCGGCAACAAGGTGACAGCGCTCGGCAAGGACGCCGCAGTCCTGTCTCTGGGATCGCAAACCAGGATCAGAGTCGGTAGCTGAGGAAAACGGTCCTTTTAACATGTGTCTCTGAAAGAGACTTGGTTATCCACACTGGACCATCCCCAAAGGGTTGCTAAACAAGATGTTGGATCGAAGGAATGATCTCCAAGACTTGAGTCAGATTGGAGGAAATAAGCAGAAACAATAAGCATCTGCTATAAATGCAGGATGTTATTTAGCCAGAAAGAAGCTGGCAAACAATGCTGCCAGCCCTGTGTGCTCTCACTGCAGTCCTGCATAACATCTATTCGCCGAAACGTTTGTTCTGTTCTGCTTTGCTCAGACCTCAAGGGACTAAAGTGCCTGAGCTGAACTTGTCCCGTTGCAATGAATGATACCACTGGTGGATTTAAACACAGTCACACGCTCAACGTGTTTTGCTGGATCAGGGGTTTTACAGTGGCGCGGATCCTGACCACTGAAGTCAGTCATCGGGAGCTAGTTTGAGAGGCGACTTTGGCCAACCAATAAATTAAGGGGTTGCTCTTTCCACAATGTTATAAATGGGAGAGGGATCCCTGCTGCACAGGACAGGAATCCTAGGGACAGGTGTCAGGATGGACATGGCTGAGATAAGAGCTGGCCCCACCACAGATGCAGTGCGTGACCTCTGGCAAGTCATTTTGGCTAGATTTCTAAGAGCGCCTCAGCATGAATGGACATTTCAAATATGCGTTGGGACCTGGCTCCTGCTGATGTTAACAGAGTCACTTTTGAAAACCTCTCCAGGCTCCTGCCCACCTCTTTTTTTATACCCAAATACCTTTATAAATTTGAGTCGGTCCCTCGGTGCTTCATTTCCTCATCTGTAAAATAGGGATCGCATTTCACTATTGTGCAGAACGTTATGAGGAACAAAATACAATCAGAGGCTGCGAGGTACTCGGGCACGATAGGTTTTGGGGACTCAGATATGATAGGTTTGGGGGAGGGGCACAGAAGCCCTCAGCTAGATATGCAAGCCCATGAAAGTGCTTCTCCAGTGAAGTAGGACACTGTAGGTCTCATAGGACCTGGTTTGGGTTTTCTTGTCCCCACGCGGAAAGCATAATTCAGTACAAGTGTTAATGCAATATTGAAACATGAGAACAAGAGGACTATGGATGCAACAGTTAGTACCACTGAGTTGTTATCATTAAAGGGAACATAACTAGTTTTCCCTATTTGTGAACCTGCTGAACAACTAAGCATGCATTTTGAAATGATTTATATGAAAGAAAGGCTTCCTTCCCTCTCTTCATATAACACAAGAAGTGTTGGCTGTAAGAAACAGCCCACGTAGAATATCACTTGGGTTCAAAATGGGTGTCTGTTCCCAATATATAATTACAAAGATCACTCACCCCCTAGAGCTGTTGAGGAGATTACGGGAAAGAACGTCAATTTGTTCGCTTCATATTGCCCTATGATGGTAATCCGTAATACTTAGATAGCAGCGCAGTATGTTTTAATTCGGCCACTTCTTTGTTACTGTACTTTTAGGAAGACAATTATGTATTAATGAGACAACCAGTCATTCTGGCAAGCGTGTTTCCCGAGTAGACCTTTAAAATATAGACATCCCTCACAGAATTGGATTTCATCGTTCTGCAGAATGAACCTAACCCAGAGCCCAGCGAATCAATGAGACAGATTTCAACACAAGAGGGATCAAGGCTCCAAATTGTCAGGTAATTCCAAGGCTTTAGTATGACGCTTGTGCCACTTTGGCCAATAAGCGTGCAGAAAGCCACTTTATTCAAGGGAAGAGCTCGGTGTCAAAGAAAGGGAACAAGGTAATGTAGGATGAAGACATTCATCAAACTTGTGAAGAAAAACACCTTCCTGCATTACCTCTCCAGGCATTTGGGCATGGGGTCTATTCTTGGTACCTGTTAAAATAAGGAATTGCACCAATGAAGATGCACCCGTTTTACAAACAAATAAGATCAGAATTCAGTCAGGCAGGGTTTGGTGAATTGAACCAAAGTAGTCCAAGGAGCTCTGGGACAGATCCTGAGAAGCAAAAATCAGTATGGTTCCCCTGATTTCACTAGAGCAACACCAGTCAGCACCTGCTAAGAGCTGTGTCTCACTTACGTTTTAGAGCAAAGGACTCCACATACCGGAGCTCATAATGTGGCTATTAAAGAGTCAGTATCTGCCAGTTGGTACCAGGCTGCGGTAACTGAGATAACAGTAAGTTGCCTCTACATGCCACTAGGAAATACCAGAAGTATTTCATGTCACTGTTGTGTGGTCTGTTGACTTTTCAAACGACTCCCATTGTACTACCCTGCAAACTACATTACTCGCCAGTGGGCTCCAAATTATTTTTTTTTAAAGCTAGTTTTTAAAAGCAGTTAAATGTTACTATTAATGCTTGCAAGGCTGAGTGCGCCATGCAGGATTAACCTTCAGGGTTATTTAATTCAGCTATCAAGCACTGACCATATCAAGCAATAGCCACGGCATCTGCCAGATAACCAGCAGAAGACACTTCCCATTCGCACACAGAGTACACAACGCTGGAACGCAGCGCCAGGGGTTTTCTCCTCTGCCCTGTGTCAAACAATTATAGCATACAAGAAAGGAAGTCACCACAAGCGGGAACCTAATACAGCACGAGGTGAAGGTCCACAGTTCCCACTGAGCTGGGTAGCAGTCATGACCACCCTGCTCATGGTATTATGAATGCCCTGGACCCAGCTCCCCACTCCTTTCATTTCCTTATAAGATGGTATAAAGCTATAGAAAGCGCAGGAATGAAGAACTCCCCCTTCCCACGAGGATTGTTTCAAACTGAGTATGAGAGCCTGGGGCTCAGCTCCTGAAGTGTCAAATGCGCAAAATGTCAGTAGGAAGTCTTAAAAAGTTCAAAACCATAGAAGATCCTTTCCTCCTACCTCCTGTAGAACATGAGCAAAAAAAAAAAAAAAAAAAAAAATCATACAGACATTTCTGTATTGAGTCTCAAAGAAGAGCCACCCGTAGGATCAGAGGCTTACACGGCAAGCCATCCGAGGAAAGGCGGAGGGATCTGTGACTCTTCAGCCTGACAAGAAGAAGGCTGAGAGGCGACCTGGTAGCAGCTTAGTGCTGCACTAGGGGAGCACACCAAGGGCTTGATGAGCAACTGTTCACCAGGGAAACCGAGGGGAAAACCAGGAATAATGGCCACAAACTCCCGGAAGACCGATTCAGGCTCAACATTAGGAAAAACTTCTTCACAGTCAGGGTGGCCAGACTGTGGAATAAGCTCCCTCCAGAGGCGGTGCGATCGCCTACCCTGGAAATCTCAAGAGGAAACGGGACGGTCACCTTGCTCGGGCCACCTGACCCTGGCTGTCTTTCCTGCTTGGCACAGGGGGCTGGACCCGATGATCTTCCGAGGTCCCTTCCGGCCTGACAACCTATGAAAGATAAAGACAATCCATCCTGCAGCCGAAGTGAAGAGATGGAATCACGCAGAATGGGAGTGATGGCAAACGGATCACCCAGCTAGAATAGAAGAGAATTAACAACAGCATAAAGCCTCCATTAATCACCAACGATTTACTGCATTCCTTCAAGTCCCAGGGTTGGCAAAGACTAAGTAGAAGATGCTAACTAGCCTAATTACCCTAATGAACTTATGCTAATAGACCCAATTAACCCAATCAAAAAAGGGTACTCATGTACTTCAAACCAAAGCCCCCCTGTGTGCCACCACTGTGCCCCAAGGATGCCCCTGATGTGTGTGCCCTGGGCAGGGCACAATGAGCTGCTTGTGCAGGCTGAGGGTGCCCAAGCCCTGCTGCTGCCGATCCTCCTGGTGCCCCAGGCTCACCTGCACTGTTGGTTTGGGACCCTGAGCTACAACAATCTGGGATGCAAGCCTGGGGTATCCCGCAACCTCCACTGCCACCCGGAGGGCTATCTGTGGCACCCCCACTACACCTCCCTGCCGCCTGCTACTGAGGAGGTCATAGCTGCCACCATCACTGCCTTCCTCAGGGCGGGAAAGGCCCATGCCCACCGAGCTGCGGGAGCAAGGGCTGCTCAATAAAGTTTGAAACTGTGCCCTGCCTCTCTGTACACTGTGGGGGTGGGAGGGGATGACCCAAGGCCAGGGGAGTGCTGGTGGGCCATGCAGGCAGAGGGGGCAGGGGCAGGGGCTGTGGCCAGGGGCAGGGACTGGGGCTGGAAGGGCCCTCTCCCCAGCATGGCACGTATCACGTGTCTGGGGCTGGTGGCTTGGTGTGGTCCTCCCCATCAGTGATGGCATCTAGCTGTGCCCAGTGTCCATGGTCTGCAGTGCACACCGTACAGGTACCCAGCTGAGGGCACCCCCGGGGAGGAGCTGGTGCTGCTGGTGGCCAGCAATGACGTGGCCAGCCATTCTTCATGGAGGGCCCTGGGGAGTAACTGTGCAGTAGCTGAGGCAGGTGCTGGCCAGGGCTCCCCAAGCTGCTGCTGGACCCTGCAGCTGGGGAGCTGGGCAGGATGGGCTGCTTCACGCCCAAGGGGCCCTCCTATGGTGACATGTCACTGGAGGGGGCAGAGAAGGGCAGGGAGGGTCACCTGTGCTGATGAAGACAGCCAAATTGTAGCCTGAGCCCCAGGGTGCCAGAATATGGGTCGGCTACTGCATAAAGGCCATGGTCTTGCGGGCACAGCTGGACCAACAACTGCAGTCGGTCATGGCCACCCACTGTGCCTGCAAGGCCTCGACCTTTATGTGGCATTGCTGTGCCAACCTGGAGTGCCCTCACTCCCGCATCCCACCCAACACAGCCTCATAAATGTGGGTTCGAGTGCCTGTCCCACTCAAACTGGCGCAGCACCTCTGCATCGCCCCAGAGCACCATGAGGTCACCAACCTCCTCCTGGCTCCGGTTCGGTGGACAGCACAGGTGTGCGCAAGCGGGCAGCGGTGGGCCTGGATGGGGATGACACTGTGGGTCCCTCAGAGGTTCTCTGGGCCCCCACATGGCTGTCCCTGAGGTATCCAGTGCATGGACATGGCATATGACAGGGAGCTGCACAGCTGAGGCTATGCCCCGCAGCACCTGCAGTCGCAGGGCAGGCTGCTGGGGGTGTGCGGCAGGGAGGTGGCACTGGGCCTGGTGTACTCAGCTGCCTGCAGGTGGCCCTGGGGGCTGGCAGGCCTGAGTGGGGGCCACAGGCTCAGCTGCACCCCTGCGGTGGGGGCGGGCAGGCACAGCAAGGCTGTGACCTGCCCAGGCCCCTGTGCTGTGTGGCCCCGGGCAGAAAATAGCTGCAGGCTTTTAAAGCCTGCAGACAGGGGCTGCTAGCGAGGCAGCCCAGCCCTGGAGCAGGAGAGGCTCTCAGCCACTATCCTTGGGTCTGGCCTTAGTGGCCAGGCAGACCCAGAAGTAAACTTGCTGCTGGGTCACATCTATGCATACGTTACTGCACACATACTAAGTGCGATTAGATTTGCACCCTAAATTGGCAGCTAGCAAATTTAACTGTAATTCAGGGAATTTACTGTGCAGTAAGTGTATGCATGTATAGACACGTGCACTTACTGCGCAGCAAATAAGGCAACCGTATAATAATGAGTCTCATGTAGACACACCCACTGATGACAATATTTCCATCACCGTTGCTGGCATCATCTCAGCGGGCCACGAGATTGCCGGCAGTAAGATACGACGGAAGAACACTGTAGCTGTCAGAGAGCAGACAGCACCCATTTACTCAACACGTTAGCTCCACGCAGAGGGCCAGCAAGTAAGAGCCATTTAACTAAGGACATAATAATGCTTTATGCTAGCCCTCTGCCTGGGGGGGAATTACACATGAAGGCCATGATCTAGCACTACTTTCAATCACATTTCTCTGAAGTCAGTGGCACTTGAGCAGGTTCTTCAAATTAGGCAAACACCCAAGTGTTTTGCTAAGTCCCTCGCAAGGCCTTTGTTTCTGGATATAGCTTCCTATTTCCTGTGACCTGACAAGCCTAAGGCATGTGATCACAAGCCAGCTTTCTTTTAGCCTTTTGTGTACAGTAATACACTAGGCAGATTTGTACATCCCTGGTTTCCAGTGACAAGACAAAAACAGGCCCAATGCCAGGGGTGAAAACACACTCCAACGAACATCCTCCCTTATCAGCACACAGTCCCCTACGCACGTGCAAACTGAGCCCAGTGGCTAGGCAGCTCTCTGTCTGGCGGGTTATTCGTGAATAAGAGGCAGAAAGAATGTGGCTTCCTAAACAAATCCTGACTGATGACGAGCAAACCAACAAGCCACCTCTGGGACTTACAAGCCAAGCATGTTTCATCTGGGAGTCATTTAAGCGCGACACCGGGGGTAGGAACCAAAAAACGGGGGTAGGAACCAAAAAAACGGGCCCCCGTTTCCGGGGGGACCCATTTAAGCGCGACACCGGGGGTAGGAACCAAAAAACGGGGGTAGGAACCAAAAAAACGGGCCCCCGTTTCCGGGGGACCCATTTAAGCGCGACACCGGGGGTAGGAACCAAAAAACGGGGGTAGGAACCAAAAAAACGGGCCCCCGTTTCCGGGGGGACCCATTTAAGCGCGACACCGGGGGTAGGAACCAAAAAACGGGGGTAGGAACCAAAAAAACGGGCCCCCGTTTCCGGGGGGACCCATTTAAGCGCGACACCGGGGGTAGGAACCAAAAAACGGGGGTAGGAACCAAAAAAACAGGCCCCCGTTTCCGGGGGGACCCATTTAAGCGCGACACCGGGGGTAGGAACCAAAAAACGGGGGTAGGAACCAAAAAAACGGGCCCCCGTTTCCGGGGGGACCCATTTAAGCGCGACACCGGGGGTAGGAACCAAAAAACGGGGGTAGGAACCAAAAAAACGGGCCCCCGTTTCCGGGGGGACCCATTTAAGCGCGACACCGGGGGTAGGAACCAAAAAACGGGGTTAGGAACCAAAAAAACGGGCCCCCGTTTCCGGGGGGACCCATTTAAGCGCGACACCGGGGGTAGGAACCAAAAAACGGGGGTAGGAACCAAAAAAACGGGCCCCCGTTTCCGGGGGACCCATTTAAGCGCGACACCGGGGGTAGGAACCAAAAAACGGGGGTAGGAACCAAAAAAACGGGCCCCCGTTTCCGGGGGGACCCATTTAAGCGTGACACCGGGGGTAGGAACCAAAAAACGGGGGGTAGGAACCAAAAAAACGGGCCCCCGTTTCCGGGGGGACCCATTTAAGCGCGACACCGGGGGTAGGAACCAAAAAACGGGGGTAGGAACCAAAAAAACGGGCCCCCGTTTCCGGGGGGACCCATTTAAGCGCGACACCGGGGGTAGGAACCAAAAAACGGGGGTAGGAACCAAAAAAACGGGCCCCCGTTTCCGGGGGGACCCATTTAAGCGCGACACCGGGGGTAGGAACCAAAAAACGGGGGTAGGAACCAAAAAAACGGGCCCCCGTTTCCGGGGGGACCCATTTAAGCGCGAGACCGGGGGTAGGAACCAAAAAACGGGGGTAGGAACCAAAAAAACGGGCCCCCGTTTCCGGGGGGACCCATTTAAGCGCGACACCGGGGGTAGGAACCAAAAAACGGGGGTAGGAACCAAAAAAACGGGCCCCCGTTTCCGGGGGGACCCATTTAAGCGCGACACCGGGGGTAGGAACCAAAAAACGGGGGTAGGAACCAAAAAAACGGGCCCCCGTTTCCGGGGGGACCCATTTAAGCGCGACACCGGGGGTAGGAACCAAAAAACGGGGGTAGGAACCAAAAAAACGGGCCCCCGTTTCCGGGGGGACCCATTTAAGCGCGACACCGGGGGTAGGAACCAAAAAACGGGGGTAGGAACCAAAAAAACGGCCCCCCGTTTCCGGGGGACCCATTTAAGCGCGACACCGGGGGTAGGAACCAAAAAACGGGGGTAGGAACCAAAAAAACGGGCCCCCGTTTCCGGGGGGACCCATTTAAGCGCGACACCGGGGGTAGGAACCAAAAAACGGGGGTAGGAACCAAAAAAACGGGCCCCCGTTTCCGGGGGACCCATTTAAGCGCGACACCGGGGGTAGGAACCAAAAAACGGGGGTAGGAACCAAAAAAACGGGCCCCCGTTTCCGGGGGGACCCATTTAAGCGCGACACCGGGGGTAGGAACCAAAAAACGGGGGTAGGAACCAAAAAAACGGGCCCCCGTTTCCGGGGGGACCCATTTAAGCGCGACACCGGGGGTAGGAACCAAAAAACGGGGGTAGGAACCAAAAAAACGGGCCCCCGTTTCCGGGGGGACCCATTTAAGCGCGACACCGGGGGTAGGAACCAAAAAATGGGGGTAGGAACCAAAAAACCGGGCCCCCGTTTCCGGGGGGACCCATTTAAGCTCGACACCGGGGGTAGGAACCAAAAAACGGGGGTAGGAACCAAAAAAACGGGCCCCCGTTTCCGGGGGGACCCATTTAAGCGCGACACCGGGGGTAGGAACCAAAAAACGGGGGTAGGAACCAAAAAAACGGGCCCCCGTTTCCGGGGGGACCCATTTAAGCGCGACACCGGGGGTAGGAACCATAAAACGGGGGTAGGAACCAAAAAAACGGGCCCCCGTTTCCGGGGGGACCCATTTAAGCGCGACACCGGGGGTAGGAACCAAAAAACGGGGGTAGGAACCAAAAAAACGGGCCCCCGTTTCCGGGGGGACCCATTTAAG
This sequence comes from Alligator mississippiensis, assembly GCF_030867095.1. Taxonomy (NCBI): domain Eukaryota; kingdom Metazoa; phylum Chordata; order Crocodylia; family Alligatoridae; genus Alligator; species Alligator mississippiensis. Next base: position 75,924,684 of record NC_081834.1, read on the forward strand.
CGCGACACCTGGGGTAGGAACCAAAAAACGGGGGTAGGAACCAAAAAAACGGGCCCCCGTTTCCGGGGGGACCCATTTAAGCGCGACACCGGGGGTAGGAACCAAAAAACGGGGGTAGGAACCAAAAAAACGGGCCCCCGTTTCCGGGGGGACCCATTTAAGCGCGACACCGGGGGTAGGAACCAAAAAACGGGGGTAGGAACCAAAAAAACGGGCCCCCGTTTCCGGGGGGACCCATTTAAGCGCGACACCGGGGGTAGGAACCAAAAAACGGGGGTAGGAACCAAAAAAACGGGCCCCCGTTTCCGGGGGGACCCATTTAAGCGAGACACCGGGGGTAGGAACCAAAAAACGGGGGTAGGAACCAAAAAAACGGGCCCCCGTTTCCGGGGGGACCCATTTAAGCGCGACACCGGGGGTAGGAACCAAAAAACGGGGGTAGGAACCAAAAAACGGGGGTAGGAACCAAAAAACCGTGCCCCCGTTTCCGGGGGGACCCATTTAAGCACGACACCGGGGGTAGGAACCAAAAAACGGGGGTAGGAACCAAAAAACGGGGGTAGGAACCAAAAAACCGGGCCCCCGTTTCCGGGGGGACCCATTTAAGCGCGACACCGGGGGTAGGAACCAAAAAACGGGGGTAGGACCCAAAAAAACGGGCCCCCGTTTCCGGGGGGACCCATTTAAGCGCGACACCGGGGGTAGGAACCAAAAAACGGGGGTAGGACCCAAAAAAACGGGCCCCCGTTTCCGGGGGGACCCATTTAAGCGCGACACCGGGGGTAGGAACCAAAAAACGGGGGTAGGAACCAAAAAAACGGGCCCCCGTTTCCGGGGGGACCCATTTAAGCGCGACACCTGGGGTAGGAACCAAAAAACGGGGGTAGGAACCAAAAAAACGGGCCCCCGTTTCCGGGGGGACCCATTTAAGCGCGACACCGGGGGTAGGAACCAAAAAACGGGGGTAGGAACCAAAAAAACGGGCCCCCGTTTCCGGGGGGACCCATTTAAGCGCGACACCGGGGGTAGGAACCAAAAAACGGGGGTAGGAACCAAAAAAACGGGCCCCCGTTTCCGGGGGGACCCATTTAAGCGCGACACCGGGGGTAGGAACCAAAAAACGGGGGTAGGAACCAAAAAAACGGGCCCCCGTTTCCGGGGGGACCCATTTAAGCGCGACACCGGGGGTAGGAACCAAAAAACGGGGGTAGGAACCAAAAAAACGGGCCCCCGTTTCCGGGGGGACCCATTTAAGCGCGACACCGGGGGTAGGAACCAAAAAACGGGGGTAGGAACCAAAAAAACGGGCCCCCGTTTCCGGGGGGACCCATTTAAGCGCGACACCGGGGGTAGGAACCAAAAAACGGGGGTAGGAACCAAAAAAACGGGCCCCCGTTTCCGGGGGGACCCATTTAAGCGCGACACCGGGGGTAGGAACCAAAAAACGGGGGTAGGAACCAAAAAAACGGGCCCCCGTTTCCGGGGGGACCCATTTAAGCGCGACACCGGGGGTAGGAACCAAAAAACGGGGGTAGGAACCAAAAAAACGGGCCCCCGTTTCCGGGGGGACCCATTTAAGCGCGACACCGGGGGTAGGAACCAAAAAACGGGGGTAGGAACCAAAAAAACGGGCCCCCGTTTCCGGGGGGACCCATTTAAGCGCGACACCGGGGGTAGGAACCAAAAAACGGGGGTAGGAACCAAAAAAACGGGCCCCCGTTTCCGGGGGGACCCATTTAAGCGCGACACCGGGGGTAGGAACCAAAAAACGGGGGTAGGAACCAAAAAAACGGGCCCCCGTTTCCGGGGGGACCCATTTAAGCGCGACACCGGGGGTAGGAACCAAAAAACGGGGGTAGGAACCAAAAAAACGGGCCCCCGTTTCCGGGGGGACCCATTTAAGCGCGACACCGGGGGTAGGAACCAAAAAACGGGGGTAGGAACCAAAAAAACGGGCCCCCGTTTCCGGGGGGACCCATTTAAGCGCGACACCGGGGGTAGGAACCAAAAAACGGGGGTAGGAACCAAAAAAACGGGCCCCCGTTTCCGGGGGGACCCATTTAAGCGCGACACCGGGGGTAGGAACCAAAAAACGGGGGTAGGAACCAAAAAAACGGGCCCCCGTTTCCGGGGGGACCCATTTAAGCGCGACACCGGGGGTAGGAACCAAAAAACGGGGGTAGGAACCAAAAAAACGGGCCCCCGTTTCCGGGGGGACCCATTTAAGCGCGACACCGGGGGTAGGAACCAAAAAACGGGGGTAGGAACCAAAAAAACGGGTCCCCGTTTCCGGGGGGACCCATTTAAGCGCGACACCGGGGGTAGGAACCAAAAAAACGGGGGTAGGAACCAAAAAAACGGGCCCCCGTTTCCGGGGGGACCCATTTAAGCGCGACACCGGGGGTAGGAACCAAAAAACGGGGGTAGGAACCAAAAAAACGGGCCCCCGTTTCCGGGGGGACCCATTTAAGCGCGACACCGGGGGTAGGAACCAAAAAACGGGGGTAGGAACCAAAAAAACGGGCCCCCGTTTCCGGGGGACCCATTTAAGCGCGACACCGGGGGTAGGAACCAAAAAACGGGGGTAGGAACCAAAAAACGGGGGTAGGAACCAAAAAACCGTGCCCCCGTTTCCGGGGGGACCCATTTAAGCACGACACCGGGGGTAGGAACCAAAAAACGGGGGTAGGAACCAAAAAACGGGGGTAGGAACCAAAAACCGGGCCCCCGTTTCCGGGGGGACCCATTTAAGCGCGACACCGGGGGTAGGAACCAAAAAACGGGGGTAGGACCCAAAAAAACGGGCCCCCGTTTCCGGGGGGACCCATATAAGCGCGACACCGGGGGTAGGAACCAAAAAACGGGGGTAGGACCCAAAAAAACGGGCCCCCGTTTCCGGGGGGACCCATTTAAGCGCGACACCGGGGGTAGGAACCAAAAAACGGGGGTAGGAACCAAAAAAACGGGCCCCCGTTTCCGGGGGGACCCATTTAAGCGCGACACCTGGGGTAGGAACCAAAAAACGGGGGTAGGAACCAAAAAAACGGGCCCCCGTTTCCGGGGGGACCCATTTAAGCGCGACACCGGGGGTAGGAACCAAAAAACGGGGGTAGGAACCAAAAAAACGGGCCCCCGTTTCCGGGGGGACCCATTTAAGCGCGACACCGGGGGTAGGAACCAAAAAACGGGGGTAGGAACCAAAAAAACGGGCCCCCGTTTCCGGGGGGACCCATTTAAGCGCGACACCGGGGGTAGGAACCAAAAAACGGGGGTAGGAACCAAAAAAACGGGCCCCCGTTTCCGGGGGGACCCATTTAAGCGCGACACCGGGGGTAGGAACCAAAAAACGGGGGTAGGAACCAAAAAAACGGGCCCCCGTTTCCGGGGGGACCCATTTAAGCGCGACACCGGGGGTAGGAACCAAAAAACGGGGGTAGGAACCAAAAAAACGGGCCCCCGTTTCCGGGGGGACCCATTTAAGCGCGACACCGGGGGTAGGAACCAAAAAACGGGGGTAGGAACCAAAAAAACGGGCCCCCGTTTCCGGGGGGACCCATTTAAGCGCGACACCGGGGGTAGGAACCAAAAAACGGGGGTAGGAACCAAAAAAACGGGCCCCCGTTTCCGGGGGGACCCATTTAAGCGCGACACCGGGGGTAGGAACCAAAAAACGGGGGTAGGAACCAAAAAAACGGGCCCCCGTTTCCGGGGGGACCCATTTAAGCGCGACACCGGGGGTAGGAACCAAAAAACGGGGGTAGGAACCAAAAAAACGGGCCCCCGTTTCCGGGGGGACCCATTTAAGCGCGACACCGGGGGTAGGAACCAAAAAACGGGGGTAGGAACCAAAAAAACGGGCCCCCGTTTCCGGGGGGACCCATTTAAGCGCGACACCGGGGGTAGGAACCAAAAAACGGGGGTAGGAACCAAAAAAACGTGCCCCCGTTTCCGGGGGGACCCATTTAAGCGCGACACCGGGGGTAGGAACCAAAAAACGGGGGTAGGAACCAAAAAAACGGGCCCCCGTTTCCGGGGGGACCCATTTAAGCGCGACACCGGGGGTAGGAACCAAAAAACGGGGGTAGGAACCAAAAAAACGGGCCCCCGTTTCCGGGGGGACCCATTTAAGCGCGACACCGGGGGTAGGAACCAAAAAACGGGGGTAGGAACCAAAAAAACGGGCCCCCGTTTCCGGGGGGACCCATTTAAGCGCGACACCGGGGGTAGGAACCAAAAAACGGGGGTAGGAACCAAAAAAACGGGCCCCCGTTTCCGGGGGGACCCATTTAAGCGCGACACCGGGGGTAGGAACCAAAAAACGGGGGTAGGAACCAAAAAAACGGGCCCCCGTTTCCGGGGGGACCCATTTAAGCGCGACACCGGGGGTAGGAACCAAAAAACGGGGGTAGGAACCAAAAAAACGGGTCCCCGTTTCCGGGGGGACCCATTTAAGCGCGACACCGGGGGTAGGAACCAAAAAACGGGGGTAGGAACCAAAAAAACGGGCCCCCGTTTCCGGGGGGACCCATTTAAGCGCGACACCGGGGGTAGGAACCAAAAAACGGGGGTAGGAACCAAAAAAACGGGCCCCCGTTTCCGGGGGGACCCATTTAAGCGCGACACCGGGGGTAGGAACCAAAAAACGGGGGTAGGAACCAAAAAAACGGGCCCCCGTTTCCGGGGGACCCATTTAAGCGCGACACCGGGGGTAGGAACCAAAAAACGGGGGTAGGAACCAAAAAACGGGGGTAGGAACCAAAAAACCGTGCCCCCGTTTCCGGGGGGACCCATTTAAGCACGACACCGGGGGTAGGAACCAAAAAACGGGGGTAGGAACCAAAAAACGGGGGTAGGAACCAAAAAACCGGGCCCCCGTTTCCGGGGGGACCCATTTAAGCACGACACCGGGGGTAGGAACCAAAAAACGGGGGTAGGACCCTAAAAAACGGGCCCCCGTTTCCGGGGGGACCCATTTAAGCGCGACACCGGGGGTAGGAACCAAAAAACGGGGGTAGGAACCAAAAAAACGGGCCCCCGTTTCCGGGGGGACCCATTTAAGCGCGACACCGGGGGTAGGAACCAAAAAACGGGGGTAGGAACCAAAAAAACGGGCCCCCGTTTCCGGGGGGACCCATTTAAGCGCGACACCTGGGGTAGGAACCAAAAAACGGGGGTAGGAACCAAAAAAACGGGCCCCCGTTTCCGGGGGGACCCATTTAAGCGCGGCACCGGGGGTAGGAACCAAAAAACGGGGGTAGGAACCAAAAAAACGGGCCCCCGTTTCCGGGGGGACCCATTTAAGCGCGACACCGGGGGTAGGAACCAAAAAACGGGGGTAGGAACCAAAAAAACGGGCCCCCGTTTCCGGGGGGACCCATTTAAGCGCGACACCGGGGGTAGGAACCAAAAAACGGGGGTAGGAACCAAAAAAACGGGCCCCCGTTTCCGGGGGGACCCATTTAAGCGCGACACCGGGGGTAGGAACCAAAAAACGGGGGTAGGAACCAAAAAAACGGGCCCCCGTTTCCGGGGGGACCCATTTAAGCGCGACACCGGGGGTAGGAACCAAAAAACGGGGGTAGGAACCAAAAAAACGGGCCCCCGTTTCCGGGGGGACCCATTTAAGCGCGACACCGGGGGTAGGAACCAAAAAACGGGGGTAGGAACCAAAAAAACGGGCCCCCGTTTCCGGGGGGACCCATTTAAGCGCGACACCGGGGGTAGGAACCAAAAAACGGGGGTAGGAACCAAAAAAACGGGCCCCCGTTTCCGGGGGGACCCATTTAAGCGCGACACCGGGGGTAGGAACCAAAAAACGGGGGTAGGAACCAAAAAAACGGGCCCCCGTTTCCGGGGGGACCCATTTAAGCGCGACACCGGGGGTAGGAACCAAAAAACGGGGGTAGGAACCAAAAAAACGGGCCCCCGTTTCCGGGGGGACCCATTTAAGCGCGACACCGGGGGTAGGAACCAAAAAACGGGGGTAGGAACCAAAAAAACGGGCCCCCGTTTCCGGGGGGACCCATTTAAGCGCGACACCGGGGGTAGGAACCAAAAAACGGGGGTAGGAACCAAAAAAACGGGCCCCCGTTTCCGGGGGGACCCATTTAAGCGCGACACCGGGGGTAGGAACCAAAAAACGGGGGTAGGAACCAAAAAAACGGGCCCCCGTTTCCGGGGGGACCCATTTAAGCGCGACACCGGGGGTAGGAACCAAAAAACGGGGGTAGGAACCAAAGAAAACCGGCCCCCGTTTCCGGGGGGACCCATTTAAGCGCGACACCGGGGGTAGGAACCAAAAAACGGGGGTAGGAACCAAAAAAAACGGGCCCCCGTTTCCGGGGGGACCCATTTAAGCGCGACACCGGGGGTAGGAACCAAAAAACGGGGGTAGGAACCAAAAAAACGGGCCCCCGTTTCCGGGGGGACCCATTTAAGCGCGACACCGGGGGTAGGAACCAAAAAACGGGGGTAGGAACCAAAAAAACGGGCCCCCGTTTCCGGGGGGACCCATTTAAGCGCGACACCGGGGGTAGGAACCAAAAAACGGGGGTAGGAACCAAAAAAACGGGTCCCCGTTTCCGGGGGGACCCATTTAAGCGCGACACCGGGGGTAGGAACCAAAAAACGGGGGTAGGAACCAAAAAAACGGGCCCCCGTTTCCGGGGGGACCCATTTAAGCGCGACACCGGGGGTAGGAACCAAAAAACGGGGGTAGGAACCAAAAAAACGGGCCCCCGTTTCCGGGGGACCCATTTAAGCGCGACACCGGGGGTAGGAACCAAAAAACGGGGGTAGGAACCAAAAAAACGGGCCCCCGTTTCCGGGGGACCCATTTAAGCGCGACACCGGGGTAGGAACCAAAAAACGGGGGTAGGAACCAAAAAACGGGGGTAGGAACCAAAAAACCGGGCCCCCGTTTCCGGGGGGACCCATTTAAGCACGACACCGGGGGTAGGAACCAAAAAATGGGGGTAGGAACCAAAAAACGGGGGTAGGAACCAAAAAACCGGGCCCCCGTTTCCGGGGGGACCCATTTAAGCACGACACCGGGGGTAGGAACCAAAAAACGGGGGTAGGACCCAAAAAAACGGGCCCCCGTTTCCGGGGGGACCCATTTAAGCGCGACACCGGGGGTAGGAACCAAAAAAACGGGGGTAGGAACCAAAAAAACGGGCCCCCGTTTCCGGGGGGACCCATTTAAGCGCGACACCGGGGGTAGGAACCAAAAAACGGGGGTAGGAACCAAAAAAACGGGCCCCCGTTTCCGGGGGGACCCATTTAAGCGCGACACCTGGGGTAGGAACCAAAAAACGGGGGTAGGAACCAAAAAAACGGGCCCCCGTTTCCGGGGGACCCATTTAAGCGCGACACCGGGGGTAGGAACCAAAAAACGGGGGTAGGAACCAAAAAAAACGGGCCCCCGTTTCCGGGGGGACCCATTTAAGCGCGACACCGGGGGTAGGAACCAAAAAACGGGGGTAGGAACCAAAAAAAACGGGCCCCCGTTTCCGGGGGGACCCATTTAAGCGCGACACCGGGGGTAGGAACCAAAAAACGGGGGTAGGAACCAAAAAAAACGGGCCCCCGTTTCCGGGGGGACCCATTTAAGCGCGACACCGGGGGTAGGAACCAAAAAACGGGGGTAGGAACCAAAAAAACGGGCCCCTGTTTCCGGGGGGACCCATTTAAGCGCGACACCGGGGGTAGGAACCAAAAAACGGGGGTAGGAACCAAAAAAACGGGCCCCCGTTTCCGGGGGGGACCCATTTAAGCGCGACACCGGGGGTAGGAACCAAAAAACGGGGGTAGGAACCAAAAAAACGGGCCCCCGTTTCCGGGGGGACCCATTTAAGCGCGACACCGGGGGTAGGAACCAAAAAACGGGGGTAGGAACCAAAAAAACGGGCCCCCGTTTCCGGGGGGACCCATTTAAGCGCGACACCGGGGGTAGGAACCAAAAAACGGGGGTAGGAACCAAAAAAACGGGCCCCCGTTTCCGGGGGGACCCATTTAAGCGCGACACCGGGGTAGGAACCAAAAAACGGGGGTAGGAACCAAAAAAACGGGCCCCCGTTTCCGGGGGGACCCATTTAAGCGCGACACCGGGGGTAGGAACCAAAAAACGGGGGTAGGAACCAAAAAAACGGGCCCCCGTTTCCGGGGGGACCCATTTAAGCGCGACACCGGGGGTAGGAACCAAAAAACGGGGGTAGGAACCAAAAAAACCGGCCCCCGTTTCCGGGGGGACCCATTTAAGCGCGACACCGGGGGTAGGAACCAAAAAACGGGGGTAGGAACCAAAAAAACGGGCCCCCGTTTCCGGGGGGACCCATTTAAGCGCGACACCGGGGGTAGGAACCAAAAAACGGGGGTAGGAACCAAAAAAAACGGGCCCCCGTTTCCGGGGGGACCCATTTAAGCGCGACACCGGGGGTAGGAACCAAAAAACGGGGGTAGGAACCAAAAAAACGGGCCCCCGTTTCCGGGGGGACCCATTTAAGCGCGACACCGGGGGTAGGAACCAAAAAACGGGGGTAGGAACCAAAAAACGGGCCCCCGTTTCCGGGGGGACCCATTTAAGCGCGACACCGGGGGTAGGAACCAAAAAACGGGGGTAGGAACCAAAAAAACGGGCCCCCGTTTCCGGGGGACCCATTTAAGCGCGACACCGGGGTAGGAACCAAAAAACGGGGGTAGGAACCAAAAAACGGGGGTAGGAACCAAAAAACCGGGCCCCCGTTTCCGGGGGGACCCATTTAAGCACGACACCGGGGGTAGGAACCAAAAAACGGGGGTAGGAACCAAAAAAACGGGGGTAGGAACCAAAAACCGGGCCCCCGTTTCCGGGGGGACCCATTTAAGCACGACACCGGGGGTAGGAACCAAAAAACGGGGGTAGGACCCAAAAAAACGGGCCCCCGTTTCCGGGGGGACCCATTTAAGCGCGACACCGGGGGTAGGAACCAAAAAACGGGGGTAGGAACCAAAAAAACGGGCCCCCGTTTCCGGGGGGACCCATTTAAGCGCGACACCGGGGGTAGGAACCAAAAAACGGGCCCCCGTTTCCGGGGGGACCCATTTAAGCGCGACACCGGGGGTAGGAACCAAAAAACGGGGGTAGGAACCAAAAAAACGGGCCCCCGTTTCCGGGGGGACCCATTTAAGCGCGACACCGGGGGTAGGAACCAAAAAAACGGGCCCCCGTTTCCGGGGGGACCCATTTAAGCGCGACACCGGGGTAGGAACCAAAAAACGGGGGTAGGAACCAAAAAAACGGGCCCCCGTTTCCGGGGGGACCCATTTAAGCGCGACACCGGGGTAGGAACCAAAAACGGGGGTAGGAACCAAAAAAACGGGCCCCCGTTTCCGGGGGGACCCATTTAAGCGCGACACCGGGGGTAGGAACCAAAAAACGGGGGTAGGAACCAAAAAAACGGGCCCCCGTTTCCGGGGGGACCCATTTAAGCGCGACACCGGGGGTAGGAACCAAAAAACGGGGGTAGGAACCAAAAAAACGGGCCCCCGTTTCCGGGGGGACCCATTTAAGCGCGACACCGGGGGTAGGAACCAAAAAACGGGGGTAGGAACCAAAAAAACGGGCCCCCGTTTCCGGGGGGACCCATTTAAGCGCGACACCGGGGGTAGGAACCAAAAAACGGGGGTAGGAACCAAAAAAACGGGCCCCCGTTTCCGGGGGGACCCATTAAGCGCGACACCGGGGGTAGGAACCAAAAAACGGGGGTAGGAACCAAAAAAACGGGCCCCCGTTTCCGGGGGGACCCATTTAAGCGCGACACCGGGGGTAGGAACCAAAAAACGGGGGTAGGAACCAAAAAAAACGGGCCCCCGTTTCCGGGGGGACCCATTTAAGCGCGACACCGGGGGTAGGAACCAAAAAACGGGGGTAGGAACCAAAAAAACGGGCCCCCGTTTCCGGGGGGACCCATTTAAGCGCGACACCGGGGTAGGAACCAAAAAACGGGGGTAGGAACCAAAAAAACGGGCCCCCGTTTCCGGGGGGACCCATTTAAGCGCGACACCGGGGGTAGGAACCAAAAAACCGGGGTAGGAACCAAAAAACGGGCCCCCGTTTCCGGGGGGACCCATTTAAGCGCGACACCGGGGGTAGGAACCAAAAAACGGGGGTAGGAACCAAAAAAAACGGGCCCACGTTTCCGGGGGGACCCATTTAAGCGCGACACCGGGGGTAAGAACCAAAAAACGGGGGTAGGAACCAAAAAAACGGGCCCCCGTTTCCGGGGGGACCCATTTAAGCGCGACACCGGGGGTAGGAACCAAAAAACGGGGGTAGGAACCAAAAAAACGGGCCCCCGTTTCCGGGGGGACCCATTTCAGCGCGACACCGGGGGTAGGAACCAAAAAACGGGGGTAGGAACCAAAAAAACGGGCCCCCGTTTCCGGGGGGACCCATTTAAGCGCGACACCGGGGGTAGGAACCAAAAAACGGGGGTAGGAACCAAAAAAACGGGCCCCCGTTTCCGGGGTGACCCATTTAAGCGCGACACCGGGGGTAGGAACCAAAAAACGGGGGTAGGAACCAAAAAAAACGGGCCCCCGTTTCCGGGGGGACCCATTTAAGCGCGACACCGGGGGTAGGAACCAAAAAAACGGGCCCCCGTTTCCGGGGGGACCCATTTAAGCACGACACCGGGGGTAGGAACCAAAAAACGGAGGTAGGAACCAAAAAAACGGGCCCCCGTTTCCGGGGGGACCCATTTAAGCGCGACACCGGGGGTAGGAACCAAAAAACGGGGTAGGAACAAAAAAAATGGGCCCCCGTTTCCGGGGGGACCCATTTAAGCGCGACACCGGGGGTAGGAACCAAAAAACGGGGGTAGGAATTAAAAAAACGGGCCCCCGTTTCCGGGGGGACCTATTTAAGCGCGACACCGGGGGTAGGAACCAAAAAACGGGGGTAGGAACCAAAAAAACGGGCCCCCGTTTCCGGGGGGACCCATTTAAGCGCGACACCGGGGGTAGGAACCAAAAAACGGGGGTAGGAACCAAAAAAACGGGCCCCCGTTTCCGGGGGGACCCATTTAAGCGCGACACCGGGGGTAGGAACCAAAAAACGGGGGTAGGAACCAAAAAAACGGGCCCCCGTTTCCGGGGGACCCATTTAAGCGCGACACCGGGGGTAGGAACCAAAAAACGGGGGTAGGAACAAAAAAAATGGGCCCCCGTTTCCGGGGGGACCCATTTAAGCGCGACACCAGGGGTAGGAACCAAAAAACGGGGGTAGGAACCAAAAAAACGGGCCCCCGTTTCCGGAGGGACCCATTTAAGCGCGACACCGGGGGTAGGAACCAAAAAACGGGGGTAGGAACCAAAAAAACGGGCCCCCGTTTCCGGGGGGACCCATTTAAGCGCGACACCGGGGGTAGGAACCAAAAAACGGGGGTAGGAACCAAAAAAACGGGCCCCCGTTTCCGGGGGGACCCATTTAAGCGCGACACCGGGGGTAGGAACCAAAAAACGGGGGTAGGAACCAAAAAAAACGGGCCCCCGTTTCCGGGGGGACCCATTTAAGCGCGACACCGGGGGTAGGAACCAAAAAACGGGGGTAGGAACCAAAAAAACGGGCCCCCGTTTCCGGGGGGACCCATTTAAGCGCGACACCGGGGGTAGGAACCAAAAAACGGGGGTAGGAAACAAAAAAACGGGCCCCCGTTTCCAGGGGGACCCATTTAAGCGCGACACCGGGGTAGGAACCAAAAAACGGGGGTAGGAACCAAAAAAACGGGACCCCGTTTCCGGGGGGACCCATTTAAGCGCGACACCGGGGTAGGAACCAAAAAACGGGGGTAGGAACCAAAAAAACGGGCCCACGTTTCCGGGGGGACCCATTTAAGCGCGACACCGGGGGTAGGAACCAAAAAACGGGGGTAGGAACCAAAAAAACGGGCCCCCGTTTCCGGGGGGACCCATTTAAGCGCGACACCGGGGTAGGAACCAAAAAACGGGGGTAGGAACCAAAAAAACGGGCCCCGTTTCCGGGGGGACCCATTTAAGCGCGACACCGGGGGTAGGAACCAAAAAAACGGGGGTAGGAACCAAAAAAACGGGCCCCCGTTTCCGGGGGGACCCATTTAAGCGCGACACCGGGGGTAGGAACCAAAAAACGGGGGTAGGAACCAAAAAAACGGGCCCCCGTTTCCGGGGGGACCCATTTAAGCGCGACACCGGGGGTAGGAACCAAAAAACGGGGGTAGGAACCAAAAAAACGGGCCCCCGTTTCTGGGGGGACCCATTTAAGCGCGACACCGGGGTAGGAACCAAAAAACGGGGTAGGAACCAAAAAAACGGGCCCCCGTTTCCGGGGGGACCCATTTAAGCGCGACACCGGGCGTAGGAACCAAAAAAACGGGGGTAGGAACCAAAAAAACGGGTCCCCGTTTCCGGGGGGACCCATTTAAGCGCGACACCGGGGGTAAGAACCAAAAAACGGGGTAGGAACCAAAAAAACGGGCCCCCGTTTCCGGGGGGACCCATTTAAGCGCGACACCGGGGGTAGGAACCAAAAAACGGGGTAGGAACCAAAAAAACAGGCCCCCGTTTCCGGGGGGACCCATTTAAGCGCGACACCGGGGGTAGGAACCAAAAAACGGGGGTAGGAACCAAAAAAACGGGCCCCCGTTTCCGGGGGGACCCATTTAAGCGCGACACCGGGGGTAGGAACCAAAAAACGGGGGTAGGAACCAAAAAAACGGGCCCCCGTTTCCGGGGGGACCCATTTAAGCGCGACACCGGGGTAGGAACCAAAAACGGGGGTAGGAACCAAAAAAACGGGTCCCCGTTTCCGGGGGGACCCATTTAAGCGCGACACCGGGGGGTAGGAACCAAAAAACGGGGGTAGGAACCAAAAAAACGGGCCCCCGTTTCCGGGGGGACCCATTTAAGCGCGACACCGGGGGTAGGAACCAAAAAACGGGGGTAGGAACCAAAAAAAACGGGCCCCCGTTTCCGGGGGGACCCATTTAAGCGCGACACCGGGGTAGGAACCAAAAAACGGGGGTAGGAACCAAAAAAACGGGCCCCCGTTTCCGGGGGGACCCATTTAAGCGCGACACCGGGGGTAGGAACCAAAAAACGGGGGTAGGAACCAAAAAAAACGGGCCCCCGTTTCCGGGGGGACCCATTTAAGCGCGACACCGGGGGTAGGAACCAAAAAACGGGGGTAGGAACCAAAAAAACGGGCCCCCGTTTCCGGGGGGACCCATTTAAGCGCGACACCGGGGGTAGGAACCAAAAAACGGGGGTAGGAACCAAAAAAACGGGCCCCCGTTTCCGGGGGGACCCATTTAAGCGCGACACCGGGGGTAGGAACCAAAAAACGGGCCCCCGTTTCCGGGGGACCCATTTAAGCGCGACACCGGGGGTAGGAACCAAAAAACGGGGGTAGGAACCAAAAAAACGGGCCCCCGTTTCCGGGGGGACCCATTTAAGCGCGACACCGGGGGTAGGAACCAAAAAAAACGGGCCCCCGTTTCCGGGGGGACCCATTTAAGCGCGACACCGGGGGTAGGAACCAAAAAACGGGGGTAGGAACCAAAAAAACGGGCCCCCGTTTCCGGGGGGACCCATTTAAGCGCGACACCGGGGGTAGGAACCAAAAAACGGGGGTAGGAACCAAAAAAACGGGCCCCCGTTTCCGGGGGGACCCATTTAAGCGCGACACCGGGGGTAGGAACCAAAAAACGGGGGTAGGAACCAAAAAAACGGGCCCCCGTTTCCGGGGGGACCCATTTAAGCGCGACACCGGGGGTAGGAACCAAAAAACGGGGGTAGGAACCAAAAAAACGGGCCCCCGTTTCCGGGGGGACCCATTTAAGCGCGACACCGGGGGTAGGAACCAAAAAACGGGGGTAGGAACCAAAAAAACGGGCCCCCGTTTCCGGGGGGACCCATTTAAGCGCGACACCGGGGGTAGGAACCAAAAAACGGGGGTAGGAACCAAAAAAACGGGCCCCCGTTTCCGGGGGGACCCATTTAAGCGCGACACCGGGGGTAGGAACCAAAAAACGGGGGTAGGAACCAAAAAAACGGGCCCCCGTTTCCGGGGGGACCCATTTAAGCGCGACACCGGGGGTAGGAACCAAAAAACGGGGGTAGGAACCAAAAAAACGGGCCCCCGTTTCCGGGGGGACCCATTTAAGCGCGACACCGGGGGTAGGAACCAAAAAACGGGGGTAGGAACCAAAAAAACGGGCCCCCGTTTCCGGGGGGACCCATTTAAGCGCGACACCGGGGGTAGGAACCAAAAAACGGGGGTAGGAACCAAAAAAACGGGCCCCCGTTTCCGGGGGGACCCATTTAAGCGCGACACCGGGGGTAGGAACCAAAAAACGGGGGTAGGAACCAAAAAAACGGGCCCCCGTTTCCGGGGGGACCCATTTAAGCGCGACACCGGGGGTAGGAACCAAAAAACGGGGGTAGGAACCAAAAAAACGGGCCCCCGTTTCCGGGGGGACCCATTTAAGCGCGACACCGGGGGTAGGAACCAAAAAACGGGGGTAGGAACCAAAAAAACGGGCCCCCGTTTCCGGGGGGACCCATTTAAGCGCGACACCGGGGGTAGGAACCAAAAAACGGGGGTAGGAACCAAAAAAACGGGCCCCCGTTTCCGGGGGGACCCATTTAAGCGCGACACCGGGGGTAGGAACCAAAAAACGGGGGTAGGAACCAAAAAAACGGGCCCCCGTTTCCGGGGGGACCCATTTAAGCGCGACACCGGGGGTAGGAACCAAAAAACGGGGGTAGGAACCAAAAAAACGGGCCCCCGTTTCCGGGGGGACCCATTTAAGCGCGACACCGGGGGTAGGAACCAAAAAACGGGGGTAGGAACCAAAAAAACGGGCCCCCGTTTCCGGGGGGACCCATTTAAGCGCGACACCGGGGGTAGGAACCAAAAAACGGGGGTAGGAACCAAAAAAACGGGCCCCCGTTTCCGGGGGGACCCATTTAAGCGCGACACCGGGGGTAGGAACCAAAAAACGGGGGTAGGAACCAAAAAAACGGGCCCCCGTTTCCGGGGGGACCCATTTAAGCGCGACACCGGGGGTAGGAACCAAAAAACGGGGGTAGGAACCAAAAAAACGGGCCCCCGTTTCCGGGGGGACCCATTTAAGCGCGACACCGGGGGTAGGAACCAAAAAACGGGGGTAGGAACCAAAAAAACGGGCCCCCGTTTCCGGGGGGACCCATTTAAGCGCGACACCGGGGGTAGGAACCAAAAAACGGGGGTAGGAACCAAAAAAACGGGCCCCCGTTTCCGGGGGGACCCATTTAAGCGCGACACCGGGGGTAGGAACCAAAAAACGGGGGTAGGAACCAAAAAAACGGGCCCCCGTTTCCGGGGGGACCCATTTAAGCGCGACACCGGGGGTAGGAACCAAAAAACGGGGGTAGGAACCAAAAAAACGGGCCCCCGTTTCCGGGGGGACCCATTTAAGCGCGACACCGGGGGTAGGAACCAAAAAACGGGGGTAGGAACCAAAAAAACGGGCCCCCGTTTCCGGGGGGACCCATTTAAGCGCGACACCGGGGGTAGGAACCAAAAAACGGGGGTAGGAACCAAAAAAACGGGCCCCCGTTTCCGGGGGGACCCATTTAAGCGCGACACCGGGGGTAGGAACCAAAAAACGGGGGTAGGAACCAAAAAAACGGGCCCCCGTTTCCGGGGGGACCCATTTAAGCGCGACACCGGGGGTAGGAACCAAAAAACGGGGGTAGGAACCAAAAAAACGGGCCCCCGTTTCCGGGGGGACCCATTTAAGCGCGACACCGGGGGTAGGAACCAAAAAACGGGGGTAGGAACCAAAAAAACGGGCCCCCGTTTCCGGGGGGACCCATTTAAGCGCGACACCGGGGGTAGGAACCAAAAAACGGGGGTAGGAACCAAAAAAACGGGCCCCCGTTTCCGGGGGGACCCATTTAAGCGCGACACCGGGGGTAGGAACCAAAAAACGGGGGTAGGAACCAAAAAAACGGGCCCCCGTTTCCGGGGGGACCCATTTCAGCGCGACACCGGGGGTAGGAACCAAAAAACGGGGGTAGGAACCAAAAAAACGGGCCCCCGTTTCCGGGGGGACCCATTTCAGCGCGACACCGGGGGTAGGAACCAAAAAACGGGGGTAGGAACCAAAAAAACGGGCCCCCGTTTCCGGGGGGACCCATTTAAGCGCGACACCGGGGGTAGGAACCAAAAAACGGGGGTAGGAACCAAAAAAACGGGCCCCCGTTTCCGGGGGGACCCATTTAAGCGCGACACCGGGGGTAGGAACCAAAAAACGGGGGTAGGAACCAAAAAAACGGGCCCCCGTTTCCGGGGGGACCCATTTAAGCGCGACACCGGGGGTAGGAACCAAAAAACGGGGGTAGGAACCAAAAAAACGGGCCCCCGTTTCCGGGGGGACCCATTTAAGCGCGACACCGGGGGTAGGAACCAAAAAACGGGGGTAGGAACCAAAAAAACGGGCCCCCGTTTCCGGGGGGACCCATTTAAGCGCGACACCGGGGGTAGGAACCAAAAAACGGGGGTAGGAACCAAAAAAACGGGCCCCCGTTTCCGGGGGGACCCATTTAAGCGCGACACCGGGGGTAGGAACCAAAAAACGGGGGTAGGAACCAAAAAAACGGGCCCCCGTTTCCGGGGGGACCCATTTAAGCGCGACACCGGGGGTAGGAACCAAAAAACGGGGGTAGGAACCAAAAAAACGGGCCCCCGTTTCCGGGGGGACCCATTTAAGCGCGACACCGGGGGTAGGAACCAAAAAACGGGGGTAGGAACCAAAAAAACGGGCCCCCGTTTCCGGGGGGACCCATTTAAGCGCGACACCGGGGGTAGGAACCAAAAAACGGGGGTAGGAACCAAAAAAACGGGCCCCCGTTTCCGGGGGGACCCATTTAAGCGCGACACCGGGGGTAGGAACCAAAAAACGGGGGTAGGAACCAAAAAAACGGGCCCCCGTTTCCGGGGGGACCCATTTAAGCGCGACACCGGGGGTAGGAACCAAAAAACGGGGGTAGGAACCAAAAAAACGGGCCCCCGTTTCCGGGGGGACCCATTTAAGCGCGACACCGGGGGTAGGAACCAAAAAACGGGGGTAGGAACCAAAAAAACGGGCCCCCGTTTCCGGGGGGACCCATTTAAGCGCGACACCGGGGGTAGGAACCAAAAAACGGGGGTAGGAACCAAAAAAACGGGCCCCCGTTTCCGGGGGGACCCATTTAAGCGCGACACCGGGGGTAGGAACCAAAAAACGGGGGTAGGAACCAAAAAAACGGGCCCCCGTTTCCGGGGGGACCCATTTAAGCGCGACACCGGGGGTAGGAACCAAAAAACGGGGGTAGGAACCAAAAAAACGGGCCCCCGTTTCCGGGGGGACCCATTTAAGCGCGACACCGGGGGTAGGAACCAAAAAACGGGGGTAGGAACCAAAAAAACGGGCCCCCGTTTCCGGGGGGACCCATTTAAGCGCGACACCGGGGGTAGGAACCAAAAAACGGGGGTAGGAACCAAAAAAACGGGCCCCCGTTTCCGGGGGGACCCATTTAAGCGCGACACCGGGGGTAGGAACCAAAAAACGGGGGTAGGAACCAAAAAAACGGGCCCCCGTTTCCGGGGGGACCCATTTAAGCGCGACACCGGGGGTAGGAACCAAAAAACGGGGGTAGGAACCAAAAAAACGGGCCCCCGTTTCCGGGGGGACCCATTTAAGCGCGACACCGGGGGTAGGAACCAAAAAACGGGGGTAGGAACCAAAAAAACGGGCCCCCGTTTCCGGGGGGACCCATTTAAGCGCGACACCGGGGGTAGGAACCAAAAAACGGGGGTAGGAACCAAAAAAACGGGCCCCCGTTTCCGGGGGGACCCATTTAAGCGCGACACCGGGGGTAGGAACCAAAAAACGGGGGTAGGAACCAAAAAAACGGGCCCCCGTTTCCGGGGGGACCCATTTAAGCGCGACACCGGGGGTAGGAACCAAAAAACGGGGGTAGGAACCAAAAAAACGGGCCCCCGTTTCCGGGGGGACCCATTTAAGCGCGACACCGGGGGTAGGAACCAAAAAACGGGGGTAGGAACCAAAAAAACGGGCCCCCGTTTCCGGGGGGACCCATTTAAGCGCGACACCGGGGGTAGGAACCAAAAAACGGGGGTAGGAACCAAAAAAACGGGCCCCCGTTTCCGGGGGGACCCATTTAAGCGCGACACCGGGGGTAGGAACCAAAAAACGGGGGTAGGAACCAAAAAAACGGAACGGGCCCCCGTTTCCGCGGGGACCCATTTAAGCGCGACACCGGGGGTAGGAACCAAAAAAACGGGCCCCCGTTTCCGGGGGGACCCATTTAAGCGCGACACCGGGGGTAGGAACCAAAAAACGGGGGTAGGAACCAAAAAAAACGGGCCCCCGTTTCCGGGGGACCCATTTAAGCGCGACACCGGGGGTAGGAACCAAAAAACGGGGGTAGGAACCAAAAAAACGGGCCCCCGTTTCCGGGGGGACCCATTTAAGCGCGACACCGGGGGTAGGAACCAAAAAACGGGGGTAGGAACCAAAAAAACGGGCCCCCGTTTCCGGGGGGACCCATTTAAGCGCGACACCGGGGGTAGGAACCAAAAAACGGAAGTAGGAACCAAAAAAACGGGCCCCCGTTTCCGGGGGGACCCATTTAAGCGCGACACCGGGGGTAGGAACCAAAAACAGGGGTAGGAACCAAAAAAACGGGCCCCCGTTTCCGGGGGACCCATTTAAGCGCGACACCGGGGGTAGGAACCAAAAAACGGGGGTAGGAACCAAAAAAACGGGCCCCCGTTTCCGGGGGGACCCATTTAAGCGCGACACCGGGGTTAGGAACCAAAAAACGGGGGTAGGAACCAAAAAAACGGGCCCCCGTTTCCGGGGGGACCCATTTAAGCGCGACACCGGGGGTAGGAACCAAAAAACGGGAGTAGGAACCAAAAAAACGGGCCCCCGTTTCCGCGGGGACCCATTTAAGCGCGACACCGGGGGTAGGAACCAAAAAAACGGGCCCCCGTTTCCGGGGGGACCCATTTAAGCGCGACACCGGGGGTAGGAACCAAAAAACGGGGGTAGGAACCAAAAAAACGGGCCCCCGTTTCCGGGGGGACCCATTTAAGCGCGACACCGGGGGTAGGAACCAAAAAACGGGGGTAGGAACCAAAAAAACGGGCCCCCGTTTCCGGGGGGACCCATTTAAGCGCGACACCGGGGGTAGGAACCAAAAACGGGGGTAGGAACCAAAAAACGGAGGTAGGAACCAAAAAAACGGGCCCCCGTTTCCGGGGGGACCCATTTAAGCGCGACACCGGGGGTAGGAACCAAAAAACGGGGGTAGGAACCAAAAAAAACGGGCCCCCGTTTCCGGGGGGACCCATTTAAGCGCGACACCGGGGGTAGGAACCAAAAAACGGGGGTAGGAACCAAAAAAACGGGCCCCCGTTTCCGGGGGGACCCATTTAAGCGCGACACCGGGGGTAGGAACCAAAAAACGGGGGTAGGAATCAAAAAAACGGGCCCCTGTTTCCGCGGGGACCCATTTAAGCGCGACACCGGGGGTAGGAACCAAAAAAACGGGCCCCCGTTTCCGGGGGGACCCATTTAAGCGCGACACCGGGGGTAGGAACCAAAAAACGGGGGTAGGAACCAAAAAAACGGGCCCCCGTTTCCGGGGGGACCCATTTAAGCGCGACACCGGGGGTAGGAACCAAAAAACGGGAGTAGGAACCAAAAAAACGGGCCCCCGTTTCCGCGGGGACCCATTTAAGCGCGACACCGGGGGTAGGAACCAAAAAAACGGGCCCCCGTTTCCGGGGGGACCCATTTAAGCGCGACACCGGGGGTAGGAACCAAAAAACGGGGGTAGGAACCAAAAAAACGGGCCCCCGTTTCCGGGGGACCCATTTAAGCGCGACACCGGGGGTAGGAACCAAAAAACGGGGGTAGGAACCAAAAAAACGGGCCCCCGTTTCCGGGGGGACCCATTTAAGCGCGACACCGGGGGTAGGAACCAAAAAACGGGGGTAGGAACCAAAAAAACGGGCCCCCGTTTCCGGGGGGACCCATTTAAGCGCGACACCGGGGGTAGGAACCAAAAAACGGAAGTAGGAACCAAAAAAACGGGCCCCCGTTTCCGGGGGACCCATTTAAGCGCGACACCGGGGGTAGGAACCAAAAAACGGGGGTAGGAACCAAAAAAACGGGCCCCCGTTTCCGGGGGGACCCATTTAAGCGCGACACCGGGGGTAGGAACCAAAAAACAGGGGTAGGAACCAAAAAAACGGGCCCCCGTTTCCGGGGGGACCCATTTAAGCGCGACACCGGGGTAGGAACCAAAAAACGGGGGTAGGAACCAAAAAAACGGGCCCCCGTTTCCGGGGGGACCCATTTAAGCGCGACACCGGGGGTAGGAACCAAAAAACGGGGGTAGGAACCAAAAAAACGGGCCCCCGTTTCCGGGGGGACCCATTTAAGCGCGACACCGGGGGTAGGAACCAAAAAACGGGAGTAGGAACCAAAAAAACGGGCCCCCGTTTCCGCGGGGACCCATTTAAGCGCGACACCGGGGGTAGGAACCAAAAAAACGGGCCCCCGTTTCCGGGGGACCCATTTAAGCGCGACACCGGGGGTAGGAACCAAAAAACGGGGGTAGGAACCAAAAAAACGGGCCCCCGTTTCCGGGGGGACCCATTTAAGCGCGACACCGGGGGTAGGAACCAAAAAACGGGGGTAGGAACCAAAAAAACGGGCCCCCGTTTCCGGGGGGACCCATTTAAGCGCGACACCGGGGGTAGGAACCAAAAAACGGGAGTAGGAACCAAAAAAACGGGCCCCCGTTTCCAGGGGGACCCATTTAAGCGCGACACCGGGGGTAGGAACCAAAAAACGGGGGTAGGAACCAAAAAAACGGGCCCCCGTTTCCGGGGGGACCCATTTAAGCGCGACACCGGGGGTAGGAACCAAAAAACGGGGGTAGGAACCAAAAAAACGGGCCCCCGTTTCCGGGGGGACCCATTTAAGCGCGACACCGGGGGTAGGAACCAAAAAACGGGGGTAGGAACCAAAAAAACGGGCCCCCGTTTCCGGGGGGACCCATTTAAGCGCGACACCGGGGGTAGGAACCAAAAAACGGGGGTAGGAACCAAAAAAACGGGCCCCCGATTCCGGGGGGACCCATTTAAGCGCGACACCGGGGGTAGGAACCAAAAAACGGGGTAGGAACCAAAAAAACGGGCCCCCGTTTCCGGGGGGACCCATTTAAGCGCGACACCGGGGGTAGGAAGCAAAAAACGGGGGTAGGAACCAAAAAAACGGGCCCCCGTTTCCGGGGGGACCCATTTAAGCGCGACACCGGGGGTAGGAACCAAAAAACGGGGGTAGGAACCAAAAAAACGGGCCCCCGTTTCCGGGGGGACCCATTTAAGCGCGACACCGGGGGTAGGAACCAAAAAACGGGGGTAGGAACCAAAAAAACGGGCCCCCGTTTCCGGGGGCACCCATTTAAGCGCGACACCGGGGGTAGGAACCAAAAAACGGGGTAGGAACCAAAAAAACGGGCCCCCGTTTCCGGGGCGACCCATTTAAGCGCGACACCAGGGGTAGGAACCAAAAAACGGGGGTAGGAACCAAAAAAACGGGCCCCCGTTTCCGGGGGGACCCATTTAAGCGCGACACCGCGGGTAGGAACCAAAAAACGGGGGTAGGAACCAAAAAAACGGGCCCCCGTTTCCGGGGGGACCCATTTAAGCGCGACACCGGGGGTAGGAACCAAAAAACGGGGGTAGGAACCAAAAAAACGGGCCCCCGTTTCCGGGGGGACCCATTTAAGCGCGACACCGGGGGTAGGAACCAAAAAACGGGGGTAGGAACCAAAAAAACGGGCCCCCGTTTCCGGGGGGACCCATTTAAGCGCGACACCGGGGGTAGGAACCAAAAAACGGGGGTAGGAACCAAAAAAACGGGCCCCCGTTTCCGGGGGGACCCATTTAAGCGCGACACCGGGGGTAGGAACCAAAAAACGGGGGTAGGAACCAAAAAAACAGGCCCCCGTTTCCGGGGGGACCCATTTAAGCGCGACACCGGGGGTAGGAACCAAAAAACGGGGGTAGGAACCAAAAAAACGGGCCCCCGTTTCCGGGGGGACCCATTTAAGCACGACACCGGGGGTAGGAACCAAAAAACGGGGGTAGGAACCAAAAAAACGGGCCCCCGTTTCCGGGGGGACCCATTTAAGCGCGACACCGGGGGTAGGAACCAAAAAACGGGGGTAGGAACCAAAAAAACGGGCCCCCGTTTCCGGGGGGACCCATTTAAGCGCGACACCGGGGGTAGGAACCAAAAAACGGGGGTAGGAACCAAAAAAACGGGCCCCCGTTTCCGGGGGGACCCATTTAAGCGCGACACCGGGGGTAGGAACCAAAAAACGGAAGTAGGAACCAAAAAAACGGGCCCCCGTTTCCGGGGGACCCATTTAAGCGCGACACCGGGGGTAGGAACCAAAAAACGGGGGTAGGAACCAAAAAAACGGGCCCCCGTTTCCGGGGGGACCCATTTAAGCGCGACACCGGGGGTAGGAACCAAAAAACAGGGGTAGGAACCAAAAAAACGGGCCCCCGTTTCCGGGGGGACCCATTTAAGCGCGACACCGGGGGTAGGAACCAAAAAACGGGGGTAGGAACCAAAAAAACGGGCCCCCGTTTCCGGGGGGACCCATTTAAGCGCGACACCGGGGGTAGGAACCAAAAAACGGGGGTAGGAACCAAAAAAACGGGCCCCCGTTTCCGGGGGGACCCATTTAAGCGCGACACCGGGGGTAGGAACCAAAAAACGGGAGTAGGAACCAAAAAAACGGGCCCCCGTTTCCGCGGGGACCCATTTAAGCGCGACACCGGGGGTAGGAACCAAAAAAACGGGCCCCCGTTTCCGGGGGGACCCATTTAAGCGCGACACCGGGGGTAGGAACCAAAAAACGGGGGTAGGAACCAAAAAAACGGGCCCCCGTTTCCGGGGGGACCCATTTAAGCGCGACACCGGGGGTAGGAACCAAAAAACGGGGGTAGGAACCAAAAAAAACGGGCCCCCGTTTCCGGGGGGACCCATTTAAGCGCGACACCGGGGGTAGGAACCAAAAAACGGGGGTAGGAACCAAAAAAACGGGCCCCCGTTTCCGGGGGGACCCATTTAAGCGCGACACCGGGGGTAGGAACCAAAAAACGGAAGTAGGAACCAAAAAAACGGGCCCCCGTTTCCAGGGGGACCCATTTAAGCGCGACACCGGGGGTAGGAAGCAAAAAACGGGGGTAGGAACCAAAAAAACGGGCCCCCGTTTCCGGGGGGACCCATTTAAGCGCGACACCGGGGGTAGGAACCAAAAAACAGGGGTAGGAACCAAAAAAACGGGCCCCCGTTTCCGGGGGGACCCATTTAAGCGCGACACCGGGGGTAGGAACCAAAAAACGGGGGTAGGAACCAAAAAAACGGGCCCCCGTTTCCGGGGGGACCCATTTAAGCGCGACACCGGGGGTAGGAACCAAAAAACGGGGGTAGGAACCAAAAAAACGGGCCCCCGTTTCCGGGGGGACCCATTTAAGCGCGACACCGGGGGTAGGAACCAAAAAACGGGAGTAGGAACCAAAAAAACGGGCCCCCGTTTCCGCGGGGACCCATTTAAGCGCGACACCGGGGGTAGGAACCAAAAAAACGGGCCCCCGTTTCCGGGGGGACCCATTTAAGCGCGACACCGGGGGTAGGAACCAAAAAACGGGGGTAGGAACCAAAAAAACGGGCCCCCGTTTCCGGGGGGACCCATTTAAGCGCGACACCGGGGGTAGGAACCAAAAAACGGGGGTAGGAACCAAAAAAACGGGCCCCCGTTTCCAGGGGGACCCATTTAAGCGCGACACCGGGGGTAGGAACCAAAAAACGGGGGTAGGAACCAAAAAAACGGGCCCCCGTTTCCGGGGGGACCCATTTAAGCGCGACACCGGGGGTAGGAACCAAAAAACGGGGGTAGGAACCAAAAAAACGGGCCCCCGTTTCCGGGGGGACCCATTTAAGCGCGACACCGGGGGTAGGAACCAAAAAACGGGGGTAGGAACCAAAAAACGGAGGTAGGAACCAAAAAAACGGGCCCCCGTTTCCGGGGGACCCATTTAAGCGCGACACCGGGGGTAGGAACCAAAAAACGGGGGTAGGAACCAAAAAAACGGGCCCCCGTTTCCGGGGGGACCCATTTAAGCGCGACACCGGGGGTAGGAACCAAAAAACGGGGGTAGGAACCAAAAAAACGGGCCCCCGTTTCCGGGGGGACCCATTTAAGCGCGACACCGGGGGTAGGAACC
The DNA here is from genome assembly GCF_030867095.1 of Alligator mississippiensis. Classification (NCBI taxonomy): domain Eukaryota; kingdom Metazoa; phylum Chordata; order Crocodylia; family Alligatoridae; genus Alligator; species Alligator mississippiensis. Next base: position 75,949,069 of record NC_081834.1, read on the forward strand.
AAAAAACGGGGGTAGGAATCAAAAAAACGGGCCCCTGTTTCCGCGGGGACCCATTTAAGCGCGACACCGGGGGTAGGAACCAAAAAAAACGGGCCCCCGTTTCCGGGGGGACCCATTTAAGCGCGACACCGGGGGTAGGAACCAAAAAACGGGGGTAGGAACCAAAAAAACGGGCCCCCGTTTCCGGGGGGACCCATTTAAGCGCGACACCGGGGGTAGGAACCAAAAAACGGGAGTAGGAACCAAAAAAACGGGCCCCCGTTTCCGCGGGGACCCATTTAAGCGCGACACCGGGGGTAGGAACCAAAAAAACGGGCCCCCGTTTCCGGGGGGACCCATTTAAGCGCGACACCGGGGGTAGGAACCAAAAAACGGGGGTAGGAACCAAAAAAACGGGCCCCCGTTTCCGGGGGGACCCATTTAAGCGCGACACCGGGGGTAGGAACCAAAAAACGGGGGTAGGAACCAAAAAAACGGGCCCCCGTTTCCGGGGGGACCCATTTAAGCGCGACACCGGGGGTAGGAACCAAAAAACGGGGGTAGGAACCAAAAAAACGGGCCCCCGTTTCCGGGGGCACCCATTTAAGCGCGACACCGGGGGTAGGAACCAAAAAACGGGGGTAGGAACCAAAAAAACGGGCCCCCGTTTCCGGGGGGACCCATTTAAGCGCGACACCAGGGGTAGGAACCAAAAAACGGGGGTAGGAACCAAAAAAACGGGCCCCCGTTTCCGGGGGGACCCATTTAAGCGCGACACCGCGGGTAGGAACCAAAAAACGGGGGTAGGAACCAAAAAAACGGGCCCCCGTTTCCGGGGGGACCCATTTAAGCGCGGCACCGGGGGTAGGAACCAAAAAACGGGGGTAGGAACCAAAAAAACGGGCCCCCGTTTCCGGGGGGACCCATTTAAGCGCGACACCGGGGGTAGGAACCAAAAAACGGGGGTAGGAACCAAAAAAACGGGCCCCCGTTTCCGGGGGGACCCATTTAAGCGCGACACCGGGGGGTAGGAACCAAAAAACGGGGGTAGGAACCAAAAAAACGGGCCCCCGTTTCCGGGGGGACCCATTTAAGCGCGACACCGGGGGTAGGAACCAAAAAACGGGGGTAGGAACCAAAAAAACAGGCCCCCGTTTCCGGGGGGACCCATTTAAGCGCGACACCGGGGGTAGGAACCAAAAAACGGGGGTAGGAACCAAAAAAACGGGCCCCCGTTTCCGGGGGGACCCATTTAAGCACGACACCGGGGGTAGGAACCAAAAAACGGGGGTAGGAACCAAAAAAACGGGCCCCCGTTTCCGGGGGACCCATTTAAGCGCGACACCGGGGGTAGGAACCAAAAAACGGGGGTAGGAACCAAAAAAACGGGCCCCCGTTTCCGGGGGGACCCATTTAAGCGCGACACCGGGGGTAGGAACCAAAAAACGGGGGTAGGAACCAAAAAAAACGGGCCCCCGTTTCCGGGGGGACCCATTTAAGCGCGACACCGGGGGTAGGAACCAAAAAACGGAAGTAGGAACCAAAAAAACGGGCCCCCGTTTCCGGGGGGACCCATTTAAGCGCGACACCGGGGGTAGGAACCAAAAAACGGGGGTAGGAACCAAAAAAACGGGCCCCCGTTTCCGGGGGGACCCATTTAAGCGCGACACCGGGGGTAGGAACCAAAAAACAGGGGTAGGAACCAAAAAAACGGGCCCCCGTTTCCGGGGGGACCCATTTAAGCGCGACACCGGGGGTAGGAACCAAAAAACGGGGGTAGGAACCAAAAAAACGGGCCCCCGTTTCCGGGGGGACCCATTTAAGCGCGACACCGGGGGTAGGAACCAAAAAACGGGGGTAGGAACCAAAAAAACGGGCCCCCGTTTCCGGGGGGACCCATTTAAGCGCGACACCGGGGGTAGGAACCAAAAAACGGGAGTAGGAACCAAAAAAACGGGCCCCCGTTTCCGCGGGGACCCATTTAAGCGCGACACCGGGGGTAGGAACCAAAAAACGGGGGTAGGAACCAAAAAAACGGGCCCCCGTTTCCGGGGGGACCCATTTAAGCGCGACACCGGGGGTAGGAACCAAAAAACGGGGGTAGGAACCAAAAAAACGGGCCCCCGTTTCCGGGGGGACCCATTTAAGCGCGACACCGGGGGTAGGAACCAAAAAACGGGGGTAGGAACCAAAAAAACGGGCCCCCGTTTCCGGGGGGACCCATTTAAGCGCGACACCGGGGGTAGGAACCAAAAAACGGGGGTAGGAACCAAAAAAACGGGCCCCCGTTTCCGGGGGGACCCATTTAAGCGCGACACCGGTGGTAGGAACCAAAAAACGGAAGTAGGAACCAAAAAAACGGGCCCCCGTTTCCGGGGGGACCCATTTAAGCGCGACACCGGGGGTA